>NC_064641.1:102107361-102713299 GCF_023864345.2 Schistocerca serialis cubense
GTTTGCTGATGACGCTGTTATGTACGGTAAGATGTCGATGTTGAGTGACTGTAGGAGGATACAACATAACGACTTAGACAAATTTTCTAATTGGTGTGATGAATGGCAGCTAGCTCTAAATTTCGGAAACTGTTAGCTAATCCGGATGAGTAGGAAAAACAAACCTGTAATGTTCGGATACAGCATTAATAGTGTCGTGCTCGACACAGTTATGTCATTTAAATACAGTATCAGGGCGTAACGTTGTAAAATGAAAAGGATTGTGGGAGGAAAGGTGAATGCTCTGCTTTGGTTTATTGGGAGAATGCTAGGAAAGAAAGTTTCACCTGTAAAGGAGATCACATATAGGACACTGTTGCGACCTATTCTTGAGTATTGCTCGAGTGTTTGGGATCTGCACCAGGTCGATTTAGAGGAGGACATAGAAGCAGTGCGAAGGCGGGTGCTAGATATGTTATTGGCAGGTCTGAACAATGCGCAAGTGTTATGGAGATGCTTCGGGAACTGAATTGGAATCCCGGGAGGGAAGGTGACGTTCTTTTAGAGGAACACCACCGAGAAAGTTTAGAGAACCAAATCGACATTTCAAGCTGACTGTCGAACGATTCTACTGTGGCCAACATACACTGTGCGTAAGGACCACGACGATAATAAACGAGGAATTAGGGCTCGTGCGGAAGCATACAGACAGTCGTTTTTCGCTCGGCCTATTTGCGAGTGGACCAGGATAGGAAACGACTTGTGGTGGTACAGGGTACCCTCCGCCACGCGCCATACGGTGGCTTGCCTAGTTCCTATGTAGATGCAGATGGCACAAAACTGGTAGGGTCTCCACGTCCGTCGCGCACAGTGGTGGAAACCGCCCGGCGTCCCGGCTGGAGGTCGGGCGACCCGGCGCTCCGGGACAACGGCTGGGTGGCAAACGCGATAAAGCATAAAAGAAATTCCACAGAAAATATCGTAAAAATACTTTTCCACTACCGCGAAAGATAAGTTTTCAGTAATGCTAGATTAAACTCAGCGTAACATACTACGTAAATTTTTCAACTCAGCGTTTTTTCTGTCCTATCTAACACGTGTAGATGGCGCTAGGTCGAAGAATGTTGAATCAGTGGCCGCAGGCTAGAAGGCTGCATGTTCTGTTTGCTGGTGTGCTGAGTATCTCAATGTCCACTGTCAGATATTACTGCCTTAAGTAGATGGTGGGAACGAAGTCTCGACGCTAATATCGAAGTGCAATTATCTTTATCTTCTCACTTTAATGGTCTAAAGAATGGTCTTCATAAAAACTATTACGAAACTTGGAGTGGATTATACGAGGACTGCCCTGAAAGTAATGCACCACTTTTTTTCTTTTTTTCTAAGACGAAAACAATGCAACGAATGCGGAATGTTACGTGTGTATTACTTGAAGTCTCCTGAGTGAGCGCGCCAAGTTTCCGTCACTTCCGAAGATATTGTAGCTGCAGGACAGTTTCAAAATGGCGCCTGTAAGTGATGTATGTTACAAGCAACATGCCGTCATTGAATTTCTCACGGCAGAGGAAGAGACTGTGAGAAATATTCACAAACGGTTGTGCAAAGTCTATGGAGCGTCTGGTGTCGACACAAGTAGAGTTAGTCGCAGGGCACGGAGAGTGAGGTCACCAGAAGGCGGTTCGGCAGAGCTCCAAGATCTGAAGCGGTCGGGGAGGCCATCTGTGGTGTCACCGCCAGACACCACACTTGCTAGGTGGTAGCCTTTAAATCGGCCGCGGTCCATTAGTATACGTCGGACCCGCGTGTCGCCACTGTCAGTGATTGCAGACCGAGCGCCACCACACGGCAAGTCTAGAGAGACTTACTAGCACTCGCCCCAGTTGTACAGCCGACTTTGCTAGGAAAGGTTCACTGAGAATTACGCTCTCATTTGCCGAGACGATAGTTAGCATAGCCTTCAGCTAAGTCAATTGCTACGACCTAGCAAGGCGCCATTTATCCTTTACTATGTATCTAATGAAGCATGTACAGTAACAAGACCAATGTTCACCAATTGTGGATTAAAGTTAAGTATTCCAGCAGCTACGTACTTTTCTTTATAGCATTCATTACGTATCCTGTTTAAGACCTCACGCCAGCCTGCGTGAGTTTAAGCGCGTGCCTTTCGGTTACCCGTCACTGTGGACTGGCTGTCTTGTCAGTCGACAACACCATCCACGGCTGTCACACCTGACATCCCTCAGTTACCCCCCTCAGACTTCCACTTGTTTGGGCCATTGGGGATGCCATTCGTGGCAGACATTTTGAGGACGATGAGGTGATTCACAAAGTGAAGCACTGGTTCCACCAGCAGCACCAGGACAAGGATTGGTACCGACAGGGCATACACGCCCTCGTTTCACGCTGAAGGAAGGCCGTAGAACGGGATGGAGGTTACGTGGAAAAAGAAGGTGTGTAGGTAAAACACCATTCTTTCGTGTGTTTAATTCTCCTTATGTTCAATAAAGAATTGTTGAAGGAAAAAATGCGGTGCAGTACTTTCTGGGCAACCCTCACATTATTAAGGACGGTTTTCAATACAGAAAGCAGAAAGCAGAGTAAAATGAGGACAGGCGACATTTCTTGGAGATGCACTGAGAAGAATTGTGTCGCAACTTTATAGACTTATGCGGAAATGAGTGAGTTAGTGTATTTAAGAGAAACCTGTGATTATGAAAACAAAAGCGCTATGGCTATTCTGTCACGTGTTATGTGGAATAATTGCAAAAGGAAAGAGTGTGAACAACTAATTTAACAAACGAGTAAAATAGTACAAGCAGAATTATCCAGATCATCTAGCTATGGAAAACAGAAAAACGAGACAACTGATGTGCATTTATGGTCGTATAGACGAAGGAAACAGATGCCCCTTCATCCTCTTAATGCAAAGGAGGCACTGGGGAAGGTAAACATTTGGGATGTTTTAACAAATCGAGACGAGACCTTCTGATTCGTAGACCTAGAAGATAATACAGTATTTTTCCTTGTGAACAAAATCTGCAATTTCTGTTTAATAAGATCCGTACCTTATTAACGGGTGGAACATTTTACGTTTCGCAAAAAAAAAAAAAAGAAACACTTTCATCAGATGTAGGCCGTAGGTACGCATATACTACCTCGGACTAAGCCGAAGTTGCTTTTTGTTTAACGTTAGCAAAAACTGTATCGGCTTATGAACGCATGGAACGGTGTTCGTAGTTGATACAGTAAAATTTTTGACCCCGAAACATTGATCTTAGATTTTGAAATTGCAGTTCATGTGACGGCACAGAACGTGTTTCCAAGCGTTAGCACTGAACACCACGGTTCTCACTTAGGTCAATCAGAAGTTTAGATATACGTTTGGTTTAAGATTTCTACCTCCCAGCACATTCGTAATGCGTTCTCAGCATTGATTTGGACAATCACGATCAGTTAAATATTTTTCTGGACTATGTACCGGAAATCTGTGTAAGTGAACATGCTAAATATCCCCCTTATGTATGGGCCAGTATACCAACAGATAATATCTGAACTACAGATGGTGCGGAGTCGTTTCATCGACATTTAAAACAACAACTTTACCAACCCAATCCATGATTTCACGGAAGTTTTAAAGCAACTGCAAAGTAAAACATACCTGTGTTTTAACACAGAGCATTATAAAAGAAAAATAAATTAAGTGACCTTCAAAATCACCGTGTTGCTACTGAACTGTGGGACAAATATCAACGTGACGGATTATCATCACTGGAGTTCGTAAAAAAGAACTGTATATCTGTTCCAGTCTATCCCACTACAGGACAAGTGTTTCACTACAGCAAGCTGTGTGCAGCGCTGCCAGTTTTAAAGGTACGCGGTTGTACACTTTATAACAGCTGTAATGATTTCAAATTTTTGCGGCAAAGATATGTGCAATTAGGCGGTGGTGAAAATGGGCTGTTTTGCGGTGAAGGAAGGCTGTTTCGCGGAAATACGTTAGCTGCCGCAGACCGGCATCCGCTTTGCCGACTGTATAACGCTCATTATGTCATAAAAAAGACAAATTGGTCGTTATGTGTGAACCGCCAGATGTCTCTGCAGCCTTCACAGTTTGCTCATGGTAATGCGTCCCTTCACAGAGGTGATATTCGAAATGGATTCCGTAGCTAACTTGTGGAAGACTTTCACGAGTTTCGAAACACGTGCTTCGCACATGAAAAGGGTCCACCAAATTTCTCGTAGCCACCAGAGCATCCACCCTTCTCTTTAAAGCTTCCATGATACATTTGACTTGAAGCGTCACGCTTTTTCGGTGTGTGAGAGAGACGACGCCTATGAGACAACTGATTTGCTTAGTTTTCGGGTGTTAATTTTATTTGAAAATAACTCCACAGAATAGCTAGCAGCATTGAAACAATTATAGAGACAGAAAGTTTGGAATAAGAGAATGCAACTATTGAATAAATCGTAGAGCCAGACTGAAAAGGAAACTCCACGTTCGTAAAGCGATACGTTCCAAGAATAACTAAAGAGGGTTCTACAGAAAGAACCTGCTTGCTAAACAGTCGTGCGCTTCATCTGTGAATGTCTTTCAAAGATGTGAGACCAGTGCCAAATATGGCTAATACCTGACACTGACCTAACCTAATCTAGCAACTGGGTTACTGTGAACTTTTATCCAGGTGCCAGCTGACATTTTTCACGCTGGCACAGGTGTGGCCGAGCGGTTCTAGGTGTTATATTGCTAGAGAAGGCCGAAATGCACGCTATAAGCTCACGCAGGATGGCGTGAGGTCTGAAACAGGATACTTAATGAATGCTATAAAGAAAAGTACGTAGCTTCTGGAATACTTATCTTTAATCCATCATTTGTATACATCGTTCTTGATGAGACATGCTTCATACGATAACTATCACTTGCTATGGCGCCTTGCTAGGTCGTAGCCATTGACTTAGCTGAAGGCTATTCTAACTATCTTCTCTGCAAATACACGAGGCTTCGTCAGTGTTGCATCGCTAGCTGAGTCGTCCGTACAACTGGGGCGAGTGCTAGTAAGTCTCTCGAGACCTGCCGTGTGGTGGCGCTCGGTCTGCGATCACTGACAGAGGCGACACGCGGGTCCGACATGTACTAATGGTCCGCGGCCGATTTAAAGCTATCACCTAGCAAGTGTGGTGTCTGGCGGTGACACCACACTAGGCGCTTGTGTCTGGTACTGCGTGACCGCTACGGTTGCAGGTTCGAATCCTGCCTCGGGCATGGATGTGTGGGATGTCCTTAGGTTAGGGGACTGATGACCTCAGATGTTAAGTCCCATAGTGCCCAGAGCCATTTTGAACCATGTTGGCACAGGGAAAACAGTCATAGCATCACTGTGAGTTGAAGCACATACGTTTGCTTACTCCTAATGCAACACCGCACGCATTTTTTTCCGTAAAAATCATAGCGTCAGCGTGGTGTTGAGACCCATACCTCCACCTTCCAAGTCCAGAGTTTACTGGCTGAACGAGAGGGCCAAATAGGCAATGTGGGTGAAATATACACACTCTCTACTTTAAGAGCAAAGAACGTATTTCTTTTTAGAAAACCCAGGTGAGCCGCGAGAATGAAGTTCGCAACTCATCAGATATGAAATGAGAAAAGGCAGCAATAGCTTCCAAAATTGCAAGAAAAGTGCCTCTTAAAGATATGAAGAGTTGCTACTAGAATGGCTACCAACGCTTAAGATCACCGTTTCCTTAGACCATAAACGATGTTCACCACGCATGGAGTCATTATAGTGGAACAAATATCTTTATTAGTTGAATAGTGGCGCGATACATTTGCTGGCGACATCTACAATACTATTCAATTTATATTAATCTAAATTGTAGCAGGTCTATTTGCAGTAAAGGTTTACCTATTACAATGCTGAAATCTTTGGTTGCACCGAAAGATATGCCAAAACAAATATTTATTTCATAGGTAAAGCGGGTTATAAAAATAGAACAAAATTTTTGAACACATTTTTCGATATGAGGTTAGCATTGTTACCGTCTGAAGCTAGAGAGAGAGACCGTTACCAGACACTAATGGCCTTCTATTTGAGAGTATTTATTTGTTCCTAAATATTATGAACTGAATGATACATATCATTTATCTGTCTCGTTGAAATTAGCCGCCCGTGGTTACCGAGCGGCGCTAGGCGATTCAGTCCGGAACCGCGCTTATGCAACGATCGCAGGTTCGAATCCTGCCTCGGGCGTGGATGTGTGTGCTGTCCTTGGATTAGTTAGGTTTAAGTAGTTCAAAGTCTAGGGGACTGATGACCTCAGATGTTAAGTCCCATAGTGCTCAGAGCCATTTTTTCACGTTGAAATTCGTGCGGCAAGCTATGTAATATTAATTGCAAATTCTTTTCTTCTCTCTTTTGTGTTCATCTTCATAAATTGTATTTACGTAATATCAAAACTGGTTCTAGTTTTCGCAATAATTAAGTCATCGCCATCATCATTTAAGACTGATTATGCCTTTCAGCGTTCAAGTGGGAATGAATTTTTGCATCCTTGCTTTGAGAAGGGAAGTTTTTAAACAAAACGACTACATAAAACTGTGCACCAAAGTATTCAAAATTCTTGCAGTGATATTTCAGATCGTTGAAAGACACGATGCACGTTGGTTCTCCGATCCAAAACTTCACAAATAAAGATTCCGAGACGAGAGAATGTTAATATCTAACTCAATCCAGGAATTTTCTCTGTAGCCAACAACTTATATTATTTTTCTTATATTCCTATTTTTAATTATTCTGTACTAGATTAAGCAAAAGACATAAAATGTAGACCTCATATTTTGTCCGAAACGGGATATTATGGATGCCATTTTCCTAGCGAGTCGGGGTTTTGTGACACTATATATTGAGCGTCAGTGACAGAGGGGAGTAAAGTTCATTATTTTGTTAGGGATGGCGGGAGGGAAAGCGACGCTTTATAGGCGTTGGAGTGGGCTCTTTCCTTGTCTCAGTGGGTGAGGTGTGAGTGAAACGTTGGTGGTTCCGCTAACAGTCATTTAATGACACATAAGACTCTTTAAACAAACAGACTCACACAGCGCGTTTTAACTCGCTCAATTCCTCGCGGCGGCGGAGCGGCGGAGTCGTAGCGTTCAGATTCCAGTGACCGCTTGTGCAGCGACGGCTCGCGTTGCAGCGGCGCGCCGGCTGCTTATCCTCACACTCAGAGCCGTATCATGACTCACTACGGCGGCGGCGCTGCCTTCTTGTGAATTCGCTCGTTGCTTTATTAACAAGCGGCTACGGCGTGACGCGGAGTGCCCCGTCCCGGAATCGAATCAGCGACCCGCAGGTTCGGTGTCTTCCGGCGGAGTTCATGAGCCTCTAGGTTCACAGGTGACCCATTTGGCGAGACCGCAATCCCTACGTTCTCACCAGCCATCTAGGTAAGTACCACACGAATCCCTTCTGGTAATAAAGGGGATGGCATCTTCTGCGTTGACCTACTGGCGCGGCACCGACATCGTCTTCGGTTGAGCTGCGTAGCAGCTAAGACGTTGCAGCCAAGTATGACGTCCACTAACAATCAGTCCACCCGTCCAGGCGACGTTTCTTCGTCTCTTCTTTCTCCCTTCAAGGGAGCCCTCATGCCCCTTTGTCGAAGGCCCTTACTCGATGTTTTCGCCTATATCGCGAATTTTCTTGGGCGACGAGTGACTCTTCGGTTGTTGATCTGCGCTTCTCACGTTGAACTGAAACGTCACAGTGTCGACACATGTGCCGACTTTCCTTGTTTTACCTATACAGGGTGGTCCATTGATCTTGACTGGGTCAAATATCTCGCGAAATAAGCGTCAAACGAAAAACCTACAAAGAATGAAACTTGTCTAGCTTGAAGGGGGGGAAAAGATGGCGCTACGGTTGGCCCGCTAGATGACACTGCCATAGGTCAGAAGGATAGCAACTGCGTTTTTTAAAATAGGAACCCCCATTTTTATTACATATTCGTGTTGTACTTAAAGAAATACGAATGTTTTAGTTGGACCTCTTTTTTCGCTTTGTGATAGATGGCGCTGCTGTAGTCACAAACATATGGCTCACAATTTTAGACGAACAGTTGGTGACAGGTAGGTTTTTTAAATTAAAATACAGAACGTAGGCACATTTGAACATTTTATTTCGGTTGTTACAATGTGATACATATACCTTTGTGAACTTATCATTTCTGAGAACGAATGCTGTTACAGCGTGATTACCTGTAAGCACCACATTAATGCAATAAATGCTCAAAATTATGTCCGTCAGCCTCAGAGTAGTTGGCAATACGTGTAACGACATTCCTCTCAACAACGAGTAGTTCGTCTTCCGTAATGTTCGCACATGCATGGACAACGCGCTGACGCATGTTGTCAGGCGTTGTCGGTGGATCACGATATCAAATATCCTTCAACTTTCCCCACAGAAAGAAATCCTGGGACGACAGATCTGGTGGACGTGCGGGCCATGGTACGGTGCTTCGACGACCAATCCACCTGTCATGAAATATGCTATTCAGTGCCGCTTCAACTGCACGCGAGCTATGTGCAAGACATCCGTCATGTTGGAAGTACATCGCCATTCTGTCATGCAGTGAAACATCTTGAAGTAACATCGGTAGAACATTACGTAGGAAATCAGCATAAATTGCACCATTTAGATTGCCATCGATAAAATGGGGGCCAATTATCCTTCCTCCCATAATGCCGCACCATACATTAATCCGCCAAGGTCGCTGATGTTCCACTTGTCCCAGCCATCGTGGATTTTCCGTTGCCCAATAGTGCGTGTTATGCCGGTTTACGTTACCGCTGTTGGTGAATGACGCTTGGTCGCTAAATAGCACGCGTGCAAAAAATCTGTCATCGTTCCGTAATTTCTCTTGTGCCCAGCGGCAGAACTGCACTTGACGTTCAAAGTCGTCGCCATGCAATTCCGGGTGCATAGAAATATAGTACGGGTGCAATCGATGTTGATGTAACATTCTCAACACCGACGTTTTTGAGATTCTCTATTCTCGCGTAATTTGTCTGCTACTGATGTGCGGATTAGCCGCAACAGCAGCTAAAACACCTACTTTGGCATCATCATTTTTTGCAGGTCATGGTTGCTGTTTCACATGTGGCTGAACACTTCCTGTTTCCTTAAATAACGTAGGTATCAGCATACATAGCACACGCCCGATGCGCATTTTGATCACAATAGCCATACATCAACACGATATCTCCCTTTTCCTAATTGGTAAATGGTCCCTTTAACACGGGTAATGTATCGCGTGGCAAATACCGTCCGCACTGGCGGAATGTTACGTGATACCACGTAATTATACGTTTGTGACTATTACAGCGCCATCTATCACAAAGCGAAAAAAGTGGTCCAACTAAAACATTCTTATTTCTTTACGTAATACACGAATATGTAATAAAAATGAGGGTTCCTATTTAAAAAAACGCAGTTGATATCCGTTGACCTATGGCAGCGCCATCTGGTTTCCCCCTTCAAGCTAGACGAGTTTTGTTCTTTGTAGTTTTTTCCTTTGATGCTTATTTCGTGAGATATTTGGCCCGGTCACTATCAATGGACCACCCTGCATACTAGCGTGGTCGGGCTTCAAGAACGGTGATTTTGACGTCGAAGGTTTTCGAAGCAACTGAAACTGACGGAAACAATCCTTGGAGATCGTTATCGAAGGCACTAGATGCGTCTGGTTCAAGCATTGAAAGACAAACGACCACAGTATAGCGATAGACAGGAAAAGGTAATTTTTGCATTATGAAAATGCTCGACTCCATGTCGCTAAACTCGTAAAACGTTGTTGGAAACATTTAAGTGGGAAGTTCTGGCCCACCCGCCTATTCTCCAGACTTTGTTTTCTCTGGCTACCAACTTTTCCTATCAATGGCACACGGTCTCGCAGACCAGTACCCCCGGGCACACGACCAAGTGGACAATTGCATCGATTCACGGATCTCCTCAAAAGAAGACCAGTTCTTCCTGCGCGGGATTTGTAAGCGGCTCGAAAGACGAGAGAAAGTGGGCCATTAATTTCAATCGTAACTTTTTTTTAAAATTTGTCACGATAAAGTCTCGAACTTAGAGGAAACACGACAGGAGTGACGCTGTAGACCTAATAAATACTTATATGTTGGTTGGTCCTGTCCTCTCCAGTATTGTACAATGTGATGTTGCGGACCGCGCTCTTCATTTCACCATTTATCCGACCCGCTCTGTGACGTCTGCTCTAACAAGTAAATATAGCCATTCACCCTGGTGGGCTCTCGTTTGTGAGTACTCATTGAAATAATTTCGGAATTTTAGTGATGCTCCATAACTATAAAAATGTTATCACTTTACAGGCAAGTTGCATAGATTAATGGATAAGATACGGATCTCACATGCAAAATAATGTAGGGTGCTGTAATACTTTTTATTTTTAAATCTGTATCGAAATGATTGTAATCATTATCTTAATTCAGTTAACTTGTTTCAATGTAATTTTGTTCTGTTCCTTCGTCACATTATGTTATTCATGGTACGAAATACGTGATTTGGTCTCATTGTTATTTGTATCAGTCTTTCTCCACATGGAATCCTCGTTAATGTGATTTTAATTATTATTATGTTTTAACTTCCATTTAATTGCTTTCATTTTATCATCTTACTTTTCGTCCTTGTTATTGCACTCATTATTTCTCTTTCTCATTTTGCTTGAGTTTCATTTTACTTATAATCCCAGCTTTCGTTTAAGTCACCATACGCGTATAACGTGCGTAGTGCAATAAGAATTTATGTTTTAAATATCTGTAAGACGATTGTCGTCCTAAAAGATGTACGTCCTGTTACAACAAATAAATTATTGACGCCACTGGGCAGTCATTGCAAACAGATTATTTCGTCTTTTGTTTTTAACTGACACATCAGCATTTTCATATGTTTAAACATTACGACATATAATAACAGTAATTAAATTAACACGCACAAAGATTCCATGTGGGAAAAGAATGATAGGAAGAAAAAAATAAGAGCAATTGAAGAAGTTAAAACGTTATTTAAAATGATGGGCCAAAGGTATACAAATGGAAGAAATTGCGTGTAAACCAGATAGGTGAATAAAAATAGTGATCAAAGCCATGTCGATAAGGATTTACCTGACAAGATTCGAACCGACAACATTTTGCATGTAAGGTCAATACCACAACCATTACGCTATGCAGCCAGTCTGTTACCTGTTACTATTTTTAAACCTGTAGATCATCACATGAGTTCTCGAAATTGTTTTTCGTTGACTTCTTGTAAAAGAGGGCCCACCAGGGTGAATGGCTGCCGGGTGTGTTTCTTTGGACCTTAAACTACACCACCATACAGACTGTTTTAAAAAGTCGATCGCACCGCTGCGGACCTCTGCTCTAAGCGATATCGTCTCGTGCTTAACAACAAGGCAGCCTTTCTTATGGCGTGATGGACTTCGGCCGGTCTCCAGAGCTGATGCTGGTCTGTCGTTCAGACGGACGGCATCTTGTCGCGGAGTGGACCCCTAGCTACCTGCTCGTGACTAGCGGCTCCTGGCTACCTGCTACTGGCTACCTGCTTCTGGCTCCTGGCTACTGGCTCCTGGCTAGCGGCAGGTCCAGCCGGCGCGGCAGCAGCAGCTGTTGCGGTCTCTCCCTGCCCCCTGGTCCCTGTCCCTGCTGCTAGTGCCCGCTGCATTGATCGCGCCGCCACGCCACGGCCCGGGCAGCGTCTGGCCGCGCGACTCGGCCGCTGTCCCTACACCGGAGTCTGCACGCGGCCTCCAGTGTGGCCTCGTAAACGGTCGGCGGCACCGTCACAACAGGGCCGTAGAATCCGAGGCAAAATACTGACTCGAATTGTTCGCGGAAGAATTGAGTAACTGGTAGAAACAGATCTTAGGGAAACATCAATTTTGGTTCCTTAGAAATGGAGGAACATTCATATGGCACACATATGCAGTACTTACGTAATGTGTAAAGAACGTCATTGCATTAGACAAAAATTAATCGACTAAATAATTACACTATGCAATCAAAGGTATCCGGACAAACCCAGAAACATATGTTTTTCATATTAGGTACATGGTGCTGCCACCTACTGCCAGGTACTTCATATCAGTGACCTCAGTAGTCATTAGACATTGTGAGAGAGCAGAATTGGACGCTAAACGGAACTCACGGACATTCTAATGTGGTCAGGTGATTCGGTGTCACTAGTGTCATACGTCTGTACGCGAGATTCTCACACCCCTAAACAACCCTAGGTCCACTGTTTCCGATGTGATAGTGAAGTGGTAATGTGAAGGGACACGTACATCACAAAAGCGTATAGGCCGACCTGAACTGTTGACTGACAGAGAGAGACCGCCGACAGTTGAAGGGGGTCGTAATGCGTAATAGGCAGACGTCTATCCAGACCATCACACAGGAATTCCGAACTGCATCAGGATCAACTGCAAGTACTATGACAGTGAGGTGGGAGGTGAGAAAACTTGGATTTCATGGTCGAGCGGCTGCTCATAAGCTATACATCACGCCGGTAAATGCCAAACGACGCCTCCCTTGGTGTAAGAAGGTAAACACTGGACGCTTGAACTGTGGAAAAACGTTGTGTGCAGTGACGAATCGCGGTACACAATGTGGCGATCCGATGGCCGGGTGTGGGTATGACGAATGCCCGGTGTACGTCATCTGCCAGCGTGTGTAATGCCAACAGTAAAATTCGGTGGTGTTATAGTGTGGTCGTGGTTTTCATGGAGGGGGCTTGCACCCCTTGTTGATTTGCGTGTCACTATCACAGCACAGGCTCACATTGATGTATTAAGCATATCTTTCTTCCCACTGTTGAAAACCAATTCGAGGATGGCGATTGCATCTTTTAACACGATCGAGCACCTGTTCATAATTCACGGCCTGTGGCGGAGTCGTTACACTACGATAACATCCCTGTAATGGACTGGCCTGAACAGAATCCTAACGTCAATCCTATTGAATACCTTTGGGATGTTTTGGAACGCCGACTTCGTGCCAGGCCTCCCCGACCGACATGGATACCTCTCCTCGGTGCAGCATTCCGCGAAAAATGGGCTGCCATTCCCCAAGAAACCTTCCAGCGCCTGATTGAAGATATGCGTGTGAGAGTGGAAGCTGTCATCAAGGGGGAGGGGGGATGGCCCAACACCATACTGAATTCCAGCATTACCGATGGAGGGAGCGACGAACTTTGTAACTCATTTTCAGCCAGGTGTCCGGACACTTTTGATCACATAGTGTATACCTAGGTTTCGAATCCATTCAATCACTGTGGCACTGGCATTCGTTAAATCATTCGATGTGTCCCTATAGCATCGTAGGACGCACTCCTCTCTTATATGTTGGTGGATTGTTTCAGTACAACATAGTCACAACTCGGAGACTGTACAATGCATCATCTTCAGAGTGAGTCAGTGCACCAACCACGTCGAGTGCGTATTCTGTTTAACTTGACCCCCAGTTTCCTGTTAGTTTAGGCACCCGCAGTATCACATATGTCTCGAGCCATTCACGTTCTTGGTATTTCCGATGTGTTGGCAGTTCCTGTAGCAGAGATCTCTTACATTGGTGTCACTTCTAGATGGTGTTCAGCGCACAGTGTTGGCAGTGTCTCGAACGAAACCTACTTATTTCGTAAGACAGCTATGTCATCATGAATGTGTGGTTCCTTATTCTCTTGAACATTGTGGAAACCTTCAAGCAGGTCTCCGTGCTGCGAATCTGTGGTCAGCAGATACTGCTTAGCAGCGGAGGTCAGTAGACAGGAGTTGCTCTGATTGTACCAGTAATCACGAGCATCGTGTTGTTGAACTGCGCTTCGAAAAGCTTGGTATGACAACTGTTACACCACAATAAAGCACAATACTCTGCGGCCAAAAAAACCGCTGCGAGGGCAGATGTACGGAAAGTCTCCATTGGAGCCCCACCGGGTTGTACCATACAGCCCCTGAATGATGTTGTTGCGAGCGTTTGTCCTTCGCTGATGTATTTTGCTGATGTTTTCCGTAACATAAAGTGCAGTCGAGTGTGATGTCAAGATACTAGGGGTACTTCTTGTGACGGAAAATATCGCTGTCTAATTGCACCTTGAGCTCAGCGTCAGCTTGTTTGTTGTGGTGAAACGCGCAAACCTCACTCTTATTGGTACTGGGCTTCAGTCTCCATTTTTTCAAAAAAATGTTCAAATGTGTGTGAATTTCTAAGGGACCAAACTGCTGAGGTCATCGATCCCTAGACTTACACACCAGTTAAACTAACTTATGCTAAGAACAACAGACACACCCATGCCCGAGGGAGGATTCGAAACTCCGGCAGGAGGGACCGCGCAATCCGTGACACGGCGCTCGTAACCACGCGGCCTCCATTTTTAGAAATAAGAGTTAACGGCCGCTAAGTCCTCTACTAGCGTTCCCTCTGATTGATCAAGCACTTTCGTTTGACAATTGCAAATAGATTGGAATCTAGGTCGCGTCTGCACTAAAATATTGCACGTGCATTCTGGGTAACACCGGAGGAGCTAGAGCGTCTCGTTGAAACGTCCCCTTAGAAAAATGTATGAATTACTGTGCTGATAAACCTCTTACATTGTTTGCTTTTCAACAGCTGAGCAAAACTGAACGTACTCAAACATTCACTAAAGTGACACACGATACTTTTAGCGCAACGCAATCTGATTTTCAATAATCCCTACAAAAGAATGGCCCTGACTAACATTAACCTATACCTTTCACAAATCACTTACCTCACAAAGATCTTCGTTTCTCAAGCTACTGCAATACAGCGAGCGCCACTACAACCAGCTAAATAAAAGATTCAAACTACTGAAGGCACTAACTACTGATAGGCATAGTTAGCAAATGAAAGATTTTGATAAAGAACAAACAATGTATTTACCTTAACAGTGTTCAAAAGTCATAATATATATCAGTTCATGACATCCAGTCTTACAAATTTCAAAACTCCGCCATTTCTCTCCCCACATCCACCACTGCTGGCGGCTCACCTCCAACTGCGCAACGCTATGCGCTGTTAACAGCCAACTTCCCAACGCAACAATGGCGAGTATTACAACAATGCCAACCAGCCACAGACTGCACACAGCACAGCCAGTCATTTTTCATACAGAGCGCTACGTGGAATTACCAATAAGAAAACCTTAACAGCCTACTTACATCGTCAACCTCATCTTTACTGCATTTGCTGGCTACGAGAACGCAACTAATTTAGCCACGTTAGACTATACCGAGCCTACGAAATATCTTAGGAGACAGGTTAAAGGAAGGCGGTTCTACGTTTGTAGCATTTGTAGACGTAAAGAAAGCTTCTCACAGTGTTGACTGGAATACATTCCTTGAAGTTTTGAAGACAGCAGGGGTAAAATACAGGGAGCGAAAGACTATTTATGATTTGTACAGAAACCGGATTGCAGTTATAAGAGGCAAAGGATATCAGAGGGATGCAGCGATTGAAAGGGGAGGGATACGGGGTTGTAGCCTATGCCCGATATCATTCAGTGCGTACATTAAGCAAGCAGTGAAGAAAACTAAGTAAAAATTTCGAAAGATTAATTTTCAGAGAGAAGAAATAAATGTGAGGTCTGCCGATGACATTGTAATTATATCGGAGATACCAAAGCAGTTTGCCGCGCGGAATGGCATGGCGGTTTGAGGCACCATGTCACGGATTGCGCAGCACATCCCGCCGGAGGTTCGAGTCCTCCCGCGGGCATTGGTGTGTGCGTTGTTCTCAGCGTGTTAGTTTAGGTGGTGTGTAAGTCTAGGAGAACAGGTAACAGAGCGAGTGAAAAACATACTGTAAGACGAACAGGATTAAAATTTAAATTCTTTACGAATCAAAGTCTTTGGAGAAATTTATTTGCCTACCTAATTGTTATTCCTGATTGATTTACATATTTTACCGATTCTCCTATTCCCACCAAATTCGGTACAGAAGAAAACAGAAATGAAAATAAAAGACAGAGCTAGATTCGGAATCCAACACACGTTCGCCGCTCGCTAGCCACATTAATCGGTCGCTACGCCAGCGGCGCTTCCGTTGATCTGCATTTACCTTATGCGTACGTAAGTAGTAATGGTAAGAGCTTCTTACCTCGATTTATAGGAGAATATACGTTTGCTGGACCCATATATGCTGATGTAAAATGCTCACTTTTGATTCATCTAACGATCCCATAAATTTTGAGTCGAATGCACTTCATAAAATTTCTGATCGGGTTTTCCAAAAATGAGTTGGATGCTCAGCCAAAAGCAACCTTCTACATATGAATAGGTTTGCCGTTCTTAGGCCTTCTGCTTGTGAGTCCCTCCTTGGAGGACTGCTTGGTGACTCGATGTTTCCAGTTGCTGGAGCAGTGTTGCGCTCTGATGCGGACTCAATCAAAAGCTCCGACGGATGGGCCATGGGACGAGGTCAGTGCTTAGTCCACAGCTCAGTGAAGAGCTGCCCACAGGAGGTTGAGCCGTGAATCAGTCAAGCCCAATATTATTGCAACCGATAGTGAAGGAGTTTCGGTCGGTTTATAATGAGTTTCAATCGTTATCTTTCACAAGGACATGTTGAATCACATGATTATATATGCTCAACTGATACCATTCACAGTGGGATGCGCTTTCCTTAGTCATCACTAAACTTGTTTAGTGTATCGTCAACACGCCTTTCTAGTAACAGCCACGGGGGGCCCGAGTCCAGTAATCTCGTGGCCGGGTAGTACTAGCGAGGTGCAAAAACAGCCGCTGGAGGAGGAGCGCCTTCAGATCTGGAGCAGACTACCCGCGGGCCGCGGGAGTTGCGCGGGAAGCAGGAACAGCGGACGCACGGCCGCATACTAGACGTGAGACAGGGAAAAACCAAACACTGCAGGATATTCAATAAGTTAATAAAATTAGGGTTACTGTCACAAAATACTGCAGTTTAGGATGCTTTTGGGTGTATGTTTCTTCATTATTGCTGACCAGTACGATCTGTGTATTCGTTCTTCTCAATCTACAGGGTGGTCGATTAATCGTGACTGGGCCAAATATCTCACGAAATAAGCGTCAAACGAAAAAACTACAAAGAACGAAACTTGTCTAGCTTGAAGGAGGAAACCAGATTGTGCTATGGTTGGCCCGCTAGATGGCGCTTCCATAGGTTAAACGTATATCAACTGCGTTTTTTTTTTAAATAGGAACCCCCATTTTTATTACATATTCGTGTAGTACGTAAAGAAATATGAATGTTTTAGTTGGACCACTTTTTTCGCTTTGTGATAGGTGGCACTGTAATAGTCACAAACATATGGCTCACAATTTTAGACAAACAGTTGGTAACATGTAGGTTCTTTAAATTAAAATACAGAACGTAGATACGTTTGAACATTTTATTTCGGTTGTTCCAATATGATACATGTAGCTTTGTGAACTTATCATTTCTGAGAAAGCATGCTGTTACAGCATGATTGCCTGTAAATATCACATTAATGCAATAAATGCTCAAAATGATGTCCGTCAACCTTAATGCGTTAGGCAATACGTGTAACGACATTCCTCTCAATAGCGAGTAGTTCGCCTTCCGTAATGTTCGCACATTCATTGACAATGCGCTGACGCATGTTGTCAGGCGTTGTCGGTGGATCACGATAGCAACTACCCTCCAACTTTCCACACAGAAAGAAATCCGGGGACGTCAGATCCGGTGAACGTTCGGGCCTTGGTATGGTGCTTCGACGACCAATCCACCTGTCATGAAATATGCTATCCAGTACCGCTTCAACTGCACGCGAGCTATGTGCAAGACATCCATCATGTTGGAAGTACATCGCCATTCTGTCATGCAGTGAAACATCTTGAAGTAACATCGGTAGAACATTACGTAGGAAATCAGCATAAATTGCACCATTTAGATTGCCATCGATAAAATGGGGGCCAATTATCCTTCCTCCCATAATGCCGCACCATACATTAATCCGCCAAGGTAGCTGATGTTCCACTTGTCGCAGCCATCGTCGATTTTCTGTTGCCCAATAGTCCATATTATGCCGGTTTACGTTACCGCTTGGGTAGCTCAGTTGGTAGAGCACTGGAACCAAAATACACTGGTATTCAAAATTAAAGTAACAACCGGAAATGTTGCAAGATTGCGTTCACTTTGTCACAAAAGAGTATAAACAGGTGATAGTAAAGCAGAAACAGTGTAAAGACGTAAACAACTGCCACATACATAACGGTAGACAAAAATATTCTTCGCTTTTGCCAACTTAACAGATTTGCATATATATTCCAACAACTTGTTAATGTGCTCAATGTGGGGCGTGACCATCTCTGGCAGCAATACGGGCTTGAAAACTACGGGGGATGCTGCGAATGATGTCATAAATCTCATGTCGAGGCAGTAATGACCATTCTTCCTCCAGAGCTGCTAACAAGTCTTGGAGTGGTTAGTGGATGCTGACGCGATCCAGCCCATCTCCCTAGTGCATCCCAGACATGCTTCATGGGAGAGCGAGCAGGCAATGCCATGCATGCGATGCTTTCCGTTTCCAAGAAAACATCAACCACACTTGCTCTATGGCGTCGAGCATTATCACCCATCAACACGAATTCTGGCCCACAAAATCTCGCAACAACCGCACATGTGTTCCCAAAATCTAGTCGCGATACCTGACAGTAATTAAACCTTGCTGATTGACCTGTAAGTGAAGAGGTGTTCGAGTGGTCAACATTGTCCTTCATCACACCATTAGGGATCTTTCTACAATGTTTACGTCCCAAAATCGTGTTCCACGTTTCCTCTAGATGCAAACCCGCTGAGAATCGCTCTCCAGATCAAATTGGGACTCATGAGTGAAAAGAATATTCGCCCACTGTTCGACCATCCAATTTAGACGTTCCATTCTGTGAAGACTCGTCAGAGGTACTCATACAGCTGGTCTTTGACAGTAAAGGTCACTCTGCCGAAGCCTTCTGTACACAGTCCTCCTCGATATAACTAGTGGATGCCAGTTGCTGTGCAATACTAAGGTGACACCGTCGCGCCCTTACAGCCAAATAAAAGTCCTCTCTTCCTGATGTCACACATAGCCGGTCCTACCTTGGTCTTCGAGATACAGTTTTTGTCTCTATAAACCATCGCCACATCCGAGAAACAACAGAACGATTCGCATTAAGCCATTGGGCCACATCAGTTTGTGACTACCCTGCTTCTGTTCTCCCAATGACCCTCCACCGCAGAGTGTCTGGAAGGCGTCTCCTTTGCACCATACTGCCCCGTCTGTAACTGCGTACAGAGCGACTGTGGATGTGGGGCTACCCGCGAACAGTACCTCGTTTCGTAGGTGCCCTGACATCATCATTGGCGTGATTTTCTATTGACTAGAATACCATCTCCCGTGCACAACACGATCGAGACGATATCTGTTGACAGTTTGTATTACTATATCTGCAGCGATCTAACAACTGCGCCAGACACTTGTCACCTTACTGCAGCGAAGTATTCTGCCTCTTTAAATGTCCGTGTATTTGAATACGCGCTTCATTGTATATCACACGTGCTACATTACCCGCAAGAAACTGATCTAAAGTTCTTTTTCCCTGAAGTGTGCGATGATTTGAACTGAACAAACATGATAACAAATACAGTGCACTGCTTTTTGAATATTATGGAACTCCACCGGTTATGATCACGTTCTGTGATCGTTACTGTCATTAGTGAGTTCAGACTGCCTCTCATACATAAAGGACTTACTGTCAAAACACAATTTGGTTTGAATTAATAAATGCCGTGGCATACCATGTATTGACACTTTATTGTAGCAGCGTAGTAGTACCCCTTATGACCAATCCAAAGTCAGCTATCTTTTGAATCATATATTAGGAGCAGAAATTCGATGGGGACGTCGAGACTGCTGTAGAAGAAGTGAGGTTCGCGGAGCCGACACCAGGTTGCCTGAGGAATAACATTTACTAAAAGTTACCTTTGCGGTTCATTCACCATAGCCCTCCACACGCTGTCTACCGCAACCTACGTCAGGACAGTAATATCACATTTTAAGAGGGGAAACACCACACTGTACCAATGATATCGCTACACATTTTAGGTTTTGATAACTTACTCAGGAAGTTGTTTATTTGCGTTGTCAGGCAGATTTTATAATTATTTCTGTGCGCATACATGTGTAGAAGTGTCTTCTTTTCATAACGCACTTCTGCAGACTCGTCGAGATTTGAAATTTGGAACTCAAAAGAAATTAATTTCTGTGGAACTTTTCTCTTAATGTCACTTCGTGCTTTCACTCTTTGCTGTAGCATCAGCTGGTGCCACTCTGTAATTGCATGCGGGAACCAGGGAGCAGGGAACCCCCTCACAGCCGGAAAAAAGTAATGTGCTCAGCTGGCCTGGTTACTTTCGATTACGTTTCATTGATTTCATTGGAACTTAAAATTTATTTTAGTGACACCCTACTGCACATACTCATTGAGACAATACAAGTTGCTGTTCCTTCGGTTTCGTAGAAGGTAGAGACATGCGATAAGATGGTTCAGACACTCTGGTGTACGGTCAAGTTCCTTTCGTCACTGCAGTACGTTCGATCGACATTGGGTGTCTTTGATGATGAGCATGCAGCTGATATTTACTCCGCAACGTTCACTTATGTTGGAGCAGCAGCAGCCGTGTGATCAGATGCAGCGCCCAGCATGACGTTCGATCGCATGTGGGCAGTGGGCGCCATCAGAGGGATCACTTTGCTGTCACCAGGGGCGATATGTACACAGCCCCCTACTCCAGGCTGCTGTGACTTCGCACGAGTGCGCTTGCTGCACGCTAACAGTTTCGAGTAACCTAAGACTCATCCAAAACCACGCAACATTGGAGAGGACGCCAAAGCGTCACCCATTTCCCTTCTGTAATTTTCTTCTCAGCATATCGCAGTGCTCTTCCTCTTGCCATCTGTGGTGTCACCGCCAGACACCACAATTGCTAGGTGGTAGCCTTTAAATCGGCCGCGGTCCGTGTCGCCACTATCAGTGATTGCATACCGAGCGCCGCCACACGGCAGGACTAGAGAGACTTCCTAGCACTCGCTCCAGTTGTACAGCCGACTTTGCTAGCGATGGTTCACTGACAAATTACGCTCTCATTTACCGAGACGATAGTTAGCATAGCCTTAAGCTTCGTCATTTGCTACGACCTAGCAAGGCGCCATTACCAGTTACTATTGATGCTGTAAAACATGTACCGTCAAGAGCAATGTTCACCAATTATGGATTAAAGTTAAGTATTCCAGAAGCTACGTACCTTTTTTGCTAGTTTCAATTCCTTGTCCTGTTCGAGACCTCACGCCAGCCTGCGTGAGCTTAAACGCGTGCCTTTCGGCTTCCTTATAGTGGGTTGGCTGTCTTGCCAATTCACAACACCATCTCTCTCCATGCTTTGCTCGTCCCTATCTACTTCTATTTTCTTCCTGCCATCTCGTTTCTTAACATTACCCTATTACTTGTCACTCTTCTTGGGGCCAGTCAGCTTTCTCTGCAGACTTGCTTTCGTAAGCGTTTCTGCCTCACATTCCCGTTAGATGTGATTACTGACAATAAAAAAGAATGTAATGAGCACATTACTGAGCACAATATTAATTAGACTGACATGTCTAAAAGTAACCACATTTTCATTCATATGTATTTGTTATAACCATTTCTGTTATTATCATTATTATCTTAATTTGTCACAGCTGAGGTTAATACCATCATATTATTATTTTTGTCATTACTGTTATTATTTACTGATCGTCTACTGTACAAGATAATGAATACTGTATCTACTACTGTTATGTTTATAATCATACACTCATATAAAAGACCAACTTCTGTCTTTACAGTGGTTAATAACGCTTTTAGTGTGGTTCCATCGTTTGTACGAGATCGTTCTTCTATTGAGTATCGTTGAGTTTAAGCTCCCAATTTGAGTGTCCCATCATGAAATGTGGCACAATGCGTGCCATTACGAAAAGTGTGCTATTCACAGTTACACTGCCGAAAAAATGCAGCACTCTCAAGGACTGTGGTCAATGTCGCCAATGTGTAATATTGCGTACGGGGTAGCGGTAATGTTAGTGAATCATTTTTCACGACGCTCAGGATATCTGTCTGTGCGCCCTGTGTTTAGACTCTGAGTTTAGAAGCGAACAGTATGTGCGATATTCATTGTAGGGTACAACAATGCCCCACCGACTACTATGTACTCCTTTTGAACTACCGCAGCAATTTGAAAGGTATCACACTGTGGGCCCGTAGTAAGCTGGACGAACACATCGAGAGACAGCTGTACATTTTGGGCACAATGTATCGGTAGTGTGTCGCTACTTTCACAAGTGGTCTGGGGAACATCCGCACATCTGAAGACCAGGTTCTGGACGTCCGCACCCCAAGACAGAGGTATTGTGCCAGAAGCGATGCCCGATCGAACATCACTTAAGGAGGAAATTCGGACACATGTTGCACTTGCTGTTTCACCGAGTACCATTATGAGTCGTCTACTTGCAGCAGGACTACGACTGTGTAGGCCTGTAGACAGGAAGCCGTCCTCACGACGACACAGCCAAGCACGGCTTCTCTGCCGTCGTGGAAGAGTTGACAGGAGAGCGGAAGGGTGCTCTGATGTCTTCGGTGGTGAGAGTACGTTCTGTCGGTATGTGAGTGATGGACGCACACGTGTGTGGCGCAGACCTGGTGGGTGCCCAGGCCACACAGGTGCTACGCAGACGTCGTCGTGGAAGGGGGAGGAGCATCAGTTACAGCTCGCAGTAACATTAGGCGCTTCTGCAGGTTAGAGTAACCAGTGCCCGCTACATTCCACAGATTGTTATCCCCATGCTACTGTAACTTCCTCGACAGGAAAATGGCATACTTTTTCAGCAGGACAATGAAGGTCCACATATGGCTGGTGCGACGAAACGTGCTCCTCTTGATGTACAACATCTGCCCTGACCAACGAGATCAGCTGATCTCTCGCCAATGGAAACGTGTGGGACATGGCGTAGTTGGAACTTACGCGTTCTCCAGAGCCTGCAAGATACATTGCCGAACTGCAACAAAGGATGCAAGATGCCTGGGACAATCTATTGCAGGATGTCATTTGGCACCTTTATGATTGTTTTCACGGGAGAACAGAAGTCTGCGTTGCCACCAGAGCGGTATAGACTGTGTATTGATGCGAACATTTGGACATCCTTTGCTCTGACAAATGTGTTTCATTTGGTCCGAATTTGTTACCAAATACTCCTACAGAACAACCTGTCAGCTCACTTTTCAATACGCGGGGTGCTCAATAGCTGTGGCAACTCTATTTTTCCAGACCATTTTTAATATTCTAGCTTCCATAATTTCATGGAGATCCGATAGGTGGCGGTGCTATACTTAGCCTTCAAAACATTGTCTATAACAGAGGTACGTTCTGAGCAGAGAGCTGTCATTGAGTTTGTTTTGGCGGAAAATCAGAGCATATATATACACACATTCAAGCAGAATTTCTACGGAGACGTGGCAGTGAACAAATGCACGATTAGTCATTGGGCGAGGCGTCTGTCATTATTGCAACAAGGTCGGCCAAACCTGTCCCATCTCCGGCCTGCGCGCCGGCCGCGCACAGCTGGAACGTGCACACACTCTCATTTGAGGTGATCGATGGAGCACAGTGCAGCACAACAGGACGTCTCTTTTGTTTCTGCTGACACACTCGTCCAGCAGTTTCAATACTCACAGGTGTGTGGCCGCTGTGTTCCTCGCCGCCCGACAGAAGACCATAAAGAGCAACGAATTACCGTCTGTTCGGAACTGCTTGCTCGTTACAAGGCTGATCATGTGGTCGTGAAAATGTTTTGTCGAGCATCGTCGCAGGCGATGAGACGTGGGTTCATCACTTCGAACCGGAAACAGAATGGCAATCTTAGCAGTACCGCAACACCACTTTTTCGGGGAAAAAAGAAAATTCAAAGCCGCACCCTAAGCCGGTGAAGTCATGGCGACCGTCTTGTGGGACCCTGAAGGGGCTATACAGTTCGATGTCCATCCTCACGGTGCAATGACCACTCTGAAGTGTATTGTGCTCCCCTCAGAAAATCTAAGAAAAGACTTCAGCGTATTCGCCACCACAAAAATGCAAAGGAAGCTCTCGCTCTTCACGACAAATCAAGGCCTCGCACAAGTATGCGCACCCGAGACGGTCGCACGAAACTTCTTTGGACTGTGCTTCCTCATGCACCCTTCTGCTAGGATCTCGCATCTTCCGACTTCCATCTGTTTGGTCCGAAGAAGGACACACAACACGGGAAACAGTATTCGCGTGATTGGGAGGTTACCGATGCAGCAGGACATTGGATCTGACGTCGATCATCAGAGTGGTGCGATGCGGGCATACTGGCTCTCGCAGTAAGATGGCGTAAGGCTGTCGCATTGAACGGAGATTGTCTTGAAAGATAGAGTTCTGTAGCCAAAATGTTGGGGAATAATATGACGTATTGAAATCCTGAATTAAACCGACCTACTTCTAGGAAAAATGTATTGCATTGCTTATTGAAAGCCCCTCATGAAATGACCTTGTCAGTGTGGGTGTTGCATTTTATACGGCAGTTTATTTGCGTGTGCCAGTTCCTTTCAGTGTATTACATACAACTGGCTGGCTTTAGCGTTGGACATTACGCGAGATATGTTATCATCTCTTACGTTAAATCAAGTAAGCCGGTGTTAATAAGAACCGTTACAGCTGTACTTAGGTATGTTTATAGCCTCATAAACGATGTCGTTCAGTGAACATCATTAGGCGACACTGAAAATTTGGCAAAAGTCTTCGTAGGTAATTCTCACAGAGCTCCGCCGTTATCATGTGTCAAGAAATCTAACTGCCCTACTTACTGTTGAAGGAACTTTCTGGGAAAAGACGAGTGCACAAACATTTTGTCGCCCACCTGGAACAAGCAAAGTGCAGGGAACGTAACGCGATACAGCTTTGGTGATTCTTGCTAACGTTAACAAAGGCAGCCGCGGAGCACAAAATTATCAACATTAGGCTGTTATCGTTCCTAGACTACTGGATGTTATTATGCCATTATTTCTGCTACATTTCACTTGTGTGTTTTCTACAAATAATACTCGAATTTTTATTCGTAACGTTTGAAACGGGATGTAATACAATAAATACACGTACACCTTGCAGCTATAATGAAATACATGGCTGTAACTGTAGAAACCTTGTGTATAGCAAGATTTTGATTTCTGTGTGGGTTTTCATAGCACACCCGTCCTTGGCGCTCTTAATCTCACGAGTTTCCTTGCCCGCTTCTTCCCTCGGCAGCCGTGTCTTGCAGGGCTACTGTTGCTGTGTTCAATGTCACTCCCCTGAGGAATAGGCAAGTCCCGCCTTAGAAACGCGTCTCGCTCGTAAATTCATGAAGTGGACCGGACGCGCTGGTCCATGCAAACGCGAGGCCCTCGCTATACAGCGCAGGGCAGGGCAGCGCAGGGTCGTGTACTCAGGTGGCCACGAGCCCTTCAAGGGCCGACTGCGCCCTACAACGGCGAGCCCATGCCGCGGGCAAACCAGTCCCCAAACACGACCGTGGAGGGCGGCTGTGGCGCTGGAGTTCTCCAGAACCGTGACACACACACACACACACACACACACACACACACACACACACGCACACGCACACGCTCCTGGCCACTAAATAATCAGGTATTTTACGAGGGGGCTGAGGGTCAGCATTGTAGCCTATTCACCGTGTTATTCAATCTGTACAGTGTCAAATATTAAAGGTAACTAAGAATTAATGTGAAAAGAAATTGCTATTCAGGGACAAGAAATAAAAGCCTTAAAGTTTGCCGATGACATTGTTCTCCTGTTAGAAATGGCTAAGGAGCTGGAAGACGATTGAACGAAAGTGATGTTGTCTTGGAACATGAACAGAAGTAAAACAAGAGCAACAGCATGTACTCAGATTAATTTAGAAGATGCTGTAGGAATTATAGCAGAAAATAATACTCAAGAAGTAGCAGACAAGGTTTTCTACATAGGAAGCAAAATAATTGACGACGGCAGAAGTTAACGAAATTGACATCGATGTATCTCCGTCTTTTACTATAGGTAAGAACTGCATTCTGTTTGTTTAACGCTACATTCAGTATACTTTACGACTTTCATGTTTTTCATTTCTTCTTTTACTATGGTTTGTAGTGTTTTTTCGATGCACTTAAGAATAGACAGTATCCGAAACTAACAGTGCAAATAAAATGTTTTGGAACACAGCCTGGTAGAATGGGGTCGCTTTTCAGAAGTAAAGAGGATATAAAATAACAGTGGTGCTCGCAGGTCATAACGAGTACCACAACCATAATTTCATGGAGTAAATGCGGCATTTTTTCACTTAAGCGGTTTTTATTTGGTCCAAAATGTTAGAAACACGATATTCAACATTATGTATCGTTCCATGGTTCATCAACCATGGAACGGAAGCACTGCATGAATTAGAAATATGCAAAATTGGATGTGACAATTGTGACACGAAAAAATCGGACAAATTGGAAGAGACGCTTCGACTGGTTTTGAAGAAACACGACAGCTAACGGAAATGATAAAAGTGCGTTTGTAAAGCATCTTATAAACAACAAACACACTTCTCATAAATTGGTTATATGGTACAAATCTTCAATCATGCAAAGAAAGGGAAATGAATACTATACAAGAGATAGAAATTGTTAATAATTTTAAAAATTAACCAAGTACACTTCACAAACAAAGAACATACTAAACAAATTATAAGGCTGTTGTTCAAAAAATGTTCAAATGTGTGTGAAATCTTATGGGACTCAACTGCTAAGATCATCAGTCGCTAAGCTTACACACTACTTAACCTAAATTATCCTAAGGACAAACACACACACCCATGCCAGAGGGAGGACTCGAACCTCCGCCGGGACCAGCCGCACAGTCCACGACTGCAGCGCCTCAGACCGCTCGGCTAATCCCGTGCGGCAAGGCTGTTGTTGTTGCTGTGGTCATTATTGCTGTGGCTTTAGTTCATGCAGCTCTCCACGTTAGTCTACCGTGTGCGAGTCTCTCCAAGACTTAATAATTACTGAAACCTAAAATCCACTTGTACCTGCTCATGCATAGGTCTGCTTCCACAATGATTCCGCCACACGCTTCTCTACATTTTCAAACTGATGGTTCTTTGATGACTCAGCACACCTACTATCTGCTTTTCCCTTCATGGATGAGCCAGCCGAGGTGGCCGAGCGGTTCTAGGCGCTTCAGTCTGGGTCCCAGCAACCGCTAAGGTCGCAGGTTCAAATTGTGCCTCAGGCATGGATGTGTGTGATGTCCTTAGGTTAGTTACGTTTAAGTAGTTCTAAGTTCTAGGGGACTGATGACCTCCGATGTTAAGTCCCATAGTGCTCAGAGCCATTGGAACCATTTTGAACCTTCATGGATGAAGGGCAACAGGCAGATTCCATGTTGTTAGATTTCCGGAAGGCATTTGTCACAGTGTTGCACTGCAGACTGTTAACGAAGGTACGAGCATATGGAATAGGTTCAGAGATATGTGAGTGGCTCGAAGACTTCTTAAGTAATAGAATCCAGTACGTTGTGCTCAACAGCGAGTGTTCACCAGAGAGAAGGGTATCGCCAGGGGTGCTCCAGGGAAGTGTTATAGGACAGTTGTTCTCCTGCAAGGTGCCAGGGCTAGCAGTGTATTTAACACTAAATTCTTCTCGAATCTTCATATGGAAATGATGCTCTGAGCCCCCCCCCCCCCCCCCTTTTCTAACTACGACTTTTGCTGTTGCACATGGACTAAGAAGAAACGCGAACTGACTGTAATCGACCCTGCAAGTGGAGTAGAAAAGAGTTTGGCACCTGCACTAATTTAATTGGATAGAAATTAAGGAAAGTTTTATTAACATAGTGAAAAATGGAAGGGTTGCTCTACCAATTTACAGAATGAAAGTTCTGTCCAAAATAAGAAGTTGATTTATTATGACTAAATTCAAAATAATAAACAAAACACATGAAACATTTACAATACATCAAATTGGATACTCAAATAAATGCTGTGAAGCTGAAGTTGTCCGTAAACTAGCTTGTGACGTTTGTGACCAAGTGGTATGTGGAGCCAATTCCTTGCAACTCAAATCTTAAGAGAAACACCCAGCCAACATTAACTGCTGTTACAATGGTGAGAACTCTGACAATGAACACCCAAGACAGAACCATGTAAGAAAAAGGAGGAAACAGGCGCGCTCTGCTGAGCTCTGATTATCACAGAGCAAAATTCCCTAATCTGCCGGTGCGGCGGACATACATTACCAAGCTTTCTTCTTAACTGCAAGGACACGATCTGGCGTACTGGAAGCGATGGCTGGTTGCTTCAACGTCCAGTCGTGGTAATGATAATGTCACGAGTATAGCCCGAAACAAATTATCCTGGTCTGGTTGTTCCAGACTAAAAACTTCCTAGCAATACAAATGCGCCTCTGAGGGAGACGAAGAAGGCTCGCCACACAATCACTGACGGTACAGTGATTGATTTTAACAAGCAAAGTCACACAGTAACTCCGATACAGTCAACTTTAACCAAAACTGCTCAAGACAGACAATATAGGCCGCTTGTATGCAGAACGCTCAATCGCCAACTGTACTCGGAAAGTTACGTTGAAGTCGAAACTTCAGCAACTTCGTCAAACAGCTACAATTAAATGAAAGTATATTAGACAGCCAACGGAAGGCAGGCTGTCCAGAGCAGCGAGAGCTCACTCTTGTAACCTACTCCGACCAAAAACCGAGAGCCGACCCTCTCAAGAGCACCCATACAAGCCGAACACAGAACATTCCCGCCGGCACGACAGTGGTCGTGGTTAAACGTTCCAATCAGCAACTCGAAAACCGGCGGAAAATTCCCCTCTATTGCCGACGCAGATGGAGATACTTGGCGCCAATTTCTGCGCCGATTTTGCTACGTCACGGAGCTTTTCCCTGAGCAAGCCAATCACAGTTATGATTTTGCAGAAAACGCGGGAATTTGCCCGCCAAGACTGCCTGGGAACACAAGTCATTCCCACGCCTCGCTGGTAGCCCGCCAGAAAGTGTTTTCACTAAGTTTCTGCGAAGTAACGGAATCTCTAGCCCAGCCGCTCCGTCAGGCCCCTGTGGGCGTGTCGCTGCCGCTCTTATGACAATGTCGGTCATTGTCATAATGACCCTTTCAAAACCAGCAGAACCCGCCTGTCACCGGACCACCCGGTTGATGAGAGATGCTGCGTGGGAAGTCCGCGTGTGAAGGAATAGCGACTTTTCACCTCATGCAATTAGAGAGGAAAATCGAATTACTCAAAGATAGAAATATGAGAGGGGGCTCATGCCGCCTCTCACTCCATACACGTAAATGATTTGGGAGAGAGGGTGGGCGCCAGTCTGTGGTTTCTTGCTGATGATACTGTGGTATACGGTAAGGCGTCAAAGTCAAGTGTCTGTAGGAGGATATAATATGACTTAGACAAAATTTGTAGTTAAGGCGTCGAAGTTGAGTGTCTGTGGTAGGATATAAATGACTCAAACAAAATTTGTAGTTCGTGTGATGATTTTTCTTTTTTTTACTTTATTGTTATTTTAAAACCTGTACAACAGGCAGGCTGTCAGCAGCATTCTACGCTGCTCTTTAGCCATAGAATACACAATGAGAAAAAAACTGGAAGAATACACATAAGTTCCACAACGGAGGGCAATAAAACAGTAGACACATAAAGACAAACATGGAGCCGTTCACACTCGACGATAATCCACACAGCAAACTTTTGAAACGTTGCACAAACACTGACGATGGCGATAGCACAGGTGAACGAAGGAGTGCGACGGGGAACACTGAACACTAAACACGGCGGCACACACGAGACACTGAGGGCGATGATCTCCGGCGCGCAAAAGTCCATGTAGTGTGTGCGAGTCCGGGGACCTGCCAAGAAAGGAGGAAGGGGGTGGGAGAGGGGAGAGCAGAGATGCCATGGGCAGAGGAGATAGGAGGAAAGGAGGAAGGGGGAGGTGAAGCCTGGGGGAAGAGGGATGGAGGACGAGGGATGGGGGAAAAGGAGAGAGAAGGGAGGGAGGGTGCCTTAAGGAAAGGACACCGGAAGTGGGGGGGGGCAGGATCAAAGTTGATAGGAGGGGTAGATGGAGGGGAGGAGGACATCATCAGGGAGGGGGAGCTGGCGGAAGCCACCTTGGGAGAGGGTAAGGAGGGTGGAGAGATGGAGGCCGGGTGGGACGTGGGAATACAGGAGCGGCAGTGGGCGGGGGTGGGAGAGGATGGGCAAGACAAGTGGGTGAGGAGGATCGAGTTTGCGGGAGGTGTACAGGATTTGTATCCTTTCAAGGAAAATGAGGAGGTGGGGGAACGGAATGAGATCGTACAGGATCCGCGTGGGGGAGGGGAGACGGATGCGATAGGCGAGGCGGAGAGCATGGCGTTCAAGGATTTGAAGGGATTTATAAAAGGTAGGGGGGGCGGAGATCCAGGCCAGATGGGCGTAACAAAGGATAGGGCGGATGAGGGATTTATAGGTGTGGAGGATGGTGGAGGGGTCCAGACCCCACATACGGCCGGAAAGGAGCTTGAGGAGACGGAGTCGGGAGCGTGCCTTGGCTTGGATTGTCCGGAGATGGGGAGTCCAGGAGAGGCGACGGTCGAGGGTGACGCCAAGGTACTTAAGGGTGGGAGTGGGGGCGATAGGACGGCCATAGATGGTAAGATAGAAATCAAGGAGGCGGAAGGAAGGGTTGGTTTTGCCTACAGTGATCGCCTGGGTTTTGGAGGGATTGACCTTGAGCAACCACTGGTTGCACCAAGCGGTGAACCGGTCAAGATGGGATTGGAGAAGGTGTTGGGAGCGCTGCAGGGTGGGGGCAATGGCAAGGAAGGCGGTGTCATCGGCAAACTGGAGAAGGTGGACGGGGGGTGACGGCGGCGGCATGTCCGCCGTATACAAAAGGTACAGACGGGGGGAGAGGACGCAGCCTTGGGGCACACCGGCGGAGGGGAAAAAGGTGTAGGAATCCGTGTTATGGATGGTGACGTAGGAAGTACGGTGGGAGAGAAAGGAGCCGATCAGACGGACGTAGTTAATGGGAAGGGCGAAGGTTTGGAGCTTGAAGAGGAGACCAGAATGCCATACGCAGTCATAAGCACGTTCGAGGTCCAGGGAGAGGAAGATTGCGGAGCGACGGGAATTAAGCTGGTCGGAAAGGAGATGAGTGAGGTGAAGGAGAAGGTCATCGGAAGAGAAGGACGGCCGAAAGCCACACTGGGTAACGGGAAGGAGGCAGTGCTGGCGGAGATGCTGGTGGATGCGTCGGGTGAGGATAGATACCAGGACCTTGCTGAAGACCGAGGTAAGGCTGATGGGACGGTAGGAGGAGACAGCGGACGGCGGTTTGCCAGGTTTAAGGAACATCGTCGTGTGATGAGTAGCTGTTACCTCTAAATATGGAAAAATGTAACTTATTGGGAACGAGTAGGAAAAACAAACCAGTAATATTTTGATACATTATTAGTAGTATCCTGCTTGACACAGTCATATCGTTTACACAGGGTGGTCCCACTGAAACATTCATATTTCCTTACGTACTACACGAATATGTAATAAAAAATGGGGTTCCTCGTAAAAAAAAACGCTGTTGATATTCGTTTGACCTATGGCAGCGCCATGTAGCGTGCCAACCATAGCGCCATCTGGTTTCCCCGTTGAAGCTAGACAAGTTTCGTCCTTTGTAGTTTTTTCGTTTGACGCTTATTTCGTGAGATATTTGGCTCGATCACGATCAATGGACCACCCTGTATATCTCAACGTAATGTTGCAAAGCCAAATAAAATGGAACGAGCGTTTGAAGATTGTTGTAGGAAAGGCGAATAGTAGATTTCGGTTTATTGGGAGAATTTGGGAATGTGTGGTTCATCTGTTTAGGAGACCGCACATAGACGCTACCGTGACCTGTTCTTGATTACTGCTCGAGTGTTTGGGATCCGTTCCAGATCGGATTAAAGGAAGACATCGAAGCAGTTCAGAGGCGACCTCCTAGATTTGTTACTCGTACACGCAAGTATTGCGAAGAAGTTTTGGGAACTCAAATGGGAATCACTGGAGGAAAGGCGACGTTCTTTTCGAGGAGCACTGTTGAGAAAATTTAGAGAACCGGCATCTGAAGCTTACTGCCGAAAGATTCTGCTGCAGCCAAAATTCATTTCGCATAGGGACCACAATGACAAGATACGAGAAATAAGGGCTCATACGGAGTCATGTAGATAGGCATTTTTTCCTCGCGGTATTTGCGAGAAGAACAGGGAAGGAAACGACTAGTAATGGAACAACGTACCCTCCTCCACTCACCTTACGTTGGCATGCGGAGTATGTGTGTACACGTACATTAGTTATTCAGAATCCTTCTATAGCACCAAGTTTCAAAGACCTCTACTCTCTGCTTATCTGAACTGGTCAACGGTCACGTTCCACTTCTGTACAACGCCACACTCCAAAAATTACATCCAGGACAGACTTCCTAACACTTAAATTTATATTTCATGTTAACAAATGATCTTCTGGTTATTGCATTTTATATCTCCTCTACTTCCACCATCATCAGTTATTTCACTGCCGGAATAGCTAATGGCACCTACCATTTTTCGTATCTCATTCCTAATCTAATTCATACACGCCACCTGATTTACTTCGACTATCTATGTTTTACTTTTCCTGACATTCATCTTATAATCTGTCTTCAAGACACTATCCATTCCACTCAACTGCTCTTCCGAGATATGTCTCTGAAAGAATTTCAGTCTCATCAGGAAACCCAAAATTTTTTCGTTTATTTTCTCTGAACTTAAATTTGCTTTGCAAATTTCGCCTTCGTTTTCTTTTTCCGCTTCCTCAGTGTACAAATTGAATAACATCGGGGATAGGCTGCAACCATTTTTCATTCACTTCTCAACCATTGCTTCCGTTTCATGTCCTTTGGTTCTTATGACGGCAGTCTGGTTTCTATATAAATTGTAAATAACCTTAAGTTGCTTGTATTTTATCCTTGTAACCCTCAAAATTTCTAAGAGTGTAGTCCAGTCAACACTGTCAAAAGCTTTCATCAAATTTACAAATGATATAAATGTAAGTTTATAATCTATCTTACAATTTGAGACATAGAGACATTGTTTTCTCGCGTATTCCTATGCTTCACAGGAAACTAAAGTGATCATCCACAAAATCGGCTTCCACCAGTTTTTACATTCTGCAAATAATTCGTGTTAGTTTTTCAGAATAATTCTTAAACTGATGGTTTGGTAATATTCACAACTGTCAGCACCTGCCTGTTTTGGAATCGCGGCTACTACATTCTTCCTGGAGTTTAAGGGAATTTGCCTGTACCACATATCTTGAACATCATGAGGAAAAAATGTGTCACGGATTCTAAGTTTCGTGGCTTGCTCTTCCAACGATCTCAGAAATTGTGAAAGAATATCATCTACGCCAGTGATCTTGCTTCGATTTTCGTCTTTCAGTCCTTGTCAAATTCTTCTCGCGGTATCAGTCTCATCTTCACTTACCTCTCCTCCTTTTTCTATAATATTTTCCTCAAATGTGTTTCCCTTAGATACACCTCACACATTTCAGTATCCCTTTCCTTTCTTAGTACTATCTTTCAACCAATGCTCTTGATATCCACACGGCTACCACTTGTTCCTCCAAAAGTGTCTTTAGTTTTGCTATTTCCCCTAGTTATACGTATTTCTATACCCTTGTCAGTGTGATTTTTATTCCCTTCCATCTGCTTCATCTGTACATGTATGCGTCTTTATATTTTATTCTTCCCTCAGATAAAATCAATCTCACATGTGTGTCATTCAAGGATTTCTATATGCCTTTTCTTTTTATCAATGTGTTCCTGTGCTGCCCTCACTACTTCAGCTCTCAAAGCTACCCATTCCTTTCATTGTATTCCTTCCCTTGTTTCAGTTCAACGTTGAGTAATACTCCTCCTGAAACTTTCAACAACCTCTTGTTCTATTAATTTATTCAGGCTCCATCTCCTTAAATTCCTATGTATTTGAAATTTCTTCGCTTTAATATGCAGTTGATAAACAATAAATTATCGTTGGAAGCTACATTTGCTCCTGGAAATGTTTTAGAGTTTAAAATCTGATTTCTAAATTTCTGCCTTACCATTACATAATCATTTTAAAGTCAACCAGTACCCTGGGGCTCTTACAAGCACACAACACTTTTTCACGATTATCAAACCAAATATTAGCAACGATCATGCTATGAACGGTGCAAAATTTTACCAATTGACTCTATCTTTCTACGTTTTGCCCAAGAGCATGTTCTGCTGCTGGTTTTTGTTCTCTTCCTTTCGCTGCTACCAGCTTCTATACACCTATAAAATTTTTTGACCCCCTTTAGTATCTGAATGGTTTTGTTTATCTTATCATAGAGTTAGTAGGGGGCAGATTGTAATTCGAGTGTAGCACCTATTTGCACGTATTACGTCACTGCATCAAGGAAGTGAACAGCGCGCAGTCTCTAGTGGTCCACGGCTTCCTCAAGTTGTAACGCCGGAAATGCATATCCTCCTATTTCCATCTATTGTACTATTATTCTTTTCCTTGTTTTGTTACCTCAAGATATGACATTTCTGTCTCTTTATATATTGTAATTGCTTTACTGTTTGGATATATATATATTTATGCACTTATGTCGATGTATAATTGGTTTGTTTCGTAAATATTATTTGTATTTTTACGCTGGGTCTTGCCTAGGGAAAACTGCTATCGAACGATTACATCGATAGGTCGTGTGAAGAATCAAAGTGTGTAGGATCTTTGGTAGTGTTAACTCTGCCGCGTGGAGCGCGGGCAGGGCAGTGAGAGTCTGGCGGGAGTAGCGAGTGGAGCAGGTGTGTTGTGTGACGCTCCCGCGAGTTGCCACGCTTTCGGCGTTTGGCAGCATGTAATTGCGCTCGACTCGCGATGATAGTTTCTGACATGGTGTCGCGGACGGGAAGCATTAGCTGGCGCACATCAAAAGCCCGTTTCGCCTGGTGACCGTGTCGAGAAGAAGGCGCGCCAACATCCAGCTTCTGCAACAGCGACGGCCGACAATGAGTGACTGTCGCCACCTCCTCGATCGACGGCTTCAAACCTTCAATCAACCAACAAGGAAGACTAAAAGCACGTAAAGTTTCAAAACTGTATGGCAGACCTCAGCTTTTCAAATTGTTCCATTTGCCTCGCAAAATTACAGCAACTTAGCATGAACCTTTGTTGCTCATTATCCCAATTGCATTGCCAAGCAGGGTCCCTTCCTTTTCCGAAATGAACCCGAGTGTCGTTGAAATTCAAACGCCAGCATTAAAATAATATAATTAGATTTCACTGCTTTAATTTCAAAGTTCAGTAGCTGGCCACAATATTTAGGTTACACGAGCACAAATTTAGAGTGCGAGTTTTGTTAGCATATTTTAGCTTACCTGTGACTGCAGCTCAGCTTGGTACGTACTAAATTTTACTATTGTTAATAGTTCAGAATCATTTAATTCAAGTTCAAAGTAAAATCTCTTGTTTCTAAATTGCGTAGAGTCAAGTTGCTTTTGAAATGATTGTTGAAGTAGTCCAAGACTAACCGTATTTTACTGGATTTCGATGTGCTTCAGAAAGAAAGCTCACTATTAACTTCAGTCACTAAATTAACTTTCGATTTTCCGGTTTTATTAATTCTTTTGCTAAATTAAGTCAGAGTGTAGCGAAATTTATTACTTCTGACAAACTTTCAGTTTTCACACTACACGTGTCAACCTTCAGTTGCCACGCTTCTAGTGTTAATTATATGTGTAATAACCTTTCTTTTTCAGTTACTATAGTAATTGTCCTTAGGACTGGCGACCGTGATTTCCCCCAAATCTCAAATATCTAATTACCGCTAGTTAATTGTTAACGTAACGGCCGCACATTTACTTTCTTTATTAACTTTACCCCTTTTCAAAATTAATTTCCACTAGTTTCATTTGCATTTTTCCTTTCATTTAGATGTAACCCTTTCCTCCCTCTTTACCGACAGATTAACTTCGGTGACGATTGCTTTTCCCAAATTTCCATTAGGTACACGCGGTTTAATTTTTCACTGTCATTAAGGTCGATAAGTGAGAGGGGGAGGTTACAAAGTCTCTAGTAGAAAGCGATATATGCTGTTGTAACAAACATTTTTCGTCTTTGGTAGCCAAAAGACTTTTATGTGTATTAAAATTTTACGCTGTAAAATAATGGCATATACATTTAAAAAGAATAATAGTGATTTCTACACACTTTTACCAAATTTGATTATGTGATTTTCATGCCCTCTGTGTCCTGAAATATGTGTACATTCCGCTACTTCCCGTTGCCAGCATACTGGCACGCGTATTTCAACTCGCATCTCACCCCGGTACCTAGGAAAGACATCATATTTGCTCTGGGGAAAGACGGGCACTCATAATATCTTTTTTGTACCTTTATTTCTTTTCAAACTATGTCTAGAAATTACGGAGAAGCACCCTCATGGAATCAATATTCTTGGGTAATTTGGAAGCTCAGAACCAAACACATCTAATGAACGTGTGAGTTTAGAAACTTTATCGAACGTGTTGCAGCTAAAGCAGAGACCTTTACTTCGTTTGACAAGATTGCACCGAAGCTATTTTTAGGAATAACGGGAAAAGCAGGAAGAAAATTTTATCGTTGTTTACAGACCAGGAAACACTACAAATTTTGAAAGCAGCGCAGCAGAAAAGGACTGAAACAAAAAAACATCCTCCAAAAAGCAAACGAGGGATAAATGTAAATTGAACTGCTGAAGATTTTGACTGTGCTGCGTGTCTAAAAAGATCGTAGTATTCTGGATTCAGTACCTTCACTGTAAGAAGTGCCTCCATAAAACATGTACAGATGAAGAACGTAAGTGCAATAACTCTTCTGCAAAACAGAACGGACGGTAACTGTAATACTAATACTGAATTGGGTGGTGGTACCAAAATTATGTTTACATCTTAACCGAATCTTTGGGGTGAGACACCTAGCGGTCCAACCTGTAAAAGAAAATTACTACGGGACACGAAAGTTATGATTTTATCATATGCATGGGTTTCAGTTCAAAGAAACCTTCTCAAACATGTGTGATTAATTTTATTATGAAAATTTCGAAATTCCTCTCATAATTTCATGCAGAAGCATGAACTATGCCATCTTCCTCCGACGTACTATATGTCAATCTCTTCCTCATTTGCCGAGTTAGTTCGCATATGGTTTTTCACGTCTTGTCTGCTGTGACTACGATAACTGGTGCACTATGCTGTTCACAGCAGTTTACCTGCATTCCTGTTTTTTAAATCATTATTAGGTCTGCCCCTGCATCTCATCTGTTTGATTTTGTGTCAATTACCATGTACCGAAATCCTGGTCTTCCTACCACAGTACTTGTGTATTTCACGCTAAAGCCAAAATAAACCCACGCATTTCATTTTAAAATTCTGACTATAGTCGACATAATCTTCTTGACAGAATTCAACAGCTGTATACCAGAAGATATTTAAGATGATTCTCATTTATTGTTATGTCTCAGTTACACAATTCTTTAACTCGATTACATGTTTCGATCACTCTGGATCATCTTCAGATCTAAAAACTGAATTTGTACCCGTTGTAATTAATAAGAGTAGAAAAGAAAAGAACTGTACATAAATGTAGAATTTACCTAAGTAATTCCATCAGTAACCCGTCTAGTTTACCCAGAGCAACATGTATGAGTACTGTATTTTGCAACTACAGTCTGCGTTTTAAATAGGTAGATATTACAGGTAGGGGCGGAGGGGGGGGGGGGGGAGGAAAAATGGAGTGAGGCTGACTGGAGGAGGAGAAAGGATGCAGCGAGGGAATGGTGGGGATGTCATGAATTTTAACAAGAGAGATCGTGTTAAAACTATAGAACGTATAATTAAGTAAACATTCTCGTTGTAAGACTAGTAACGAAGAGCAATGCTTATGTAAAATGTAAACTGTATAAAATAGTGAAATTATAAAACGGAGCGAGGGGGGATTCAGAGCAGGCATAAATAGCAAGGGCGGTAGGGGCGGGGAAGATGTGGATAGTGACAGGAATGTTATGGTTTCAACAAGAGACAGAGTCGAACAATAAAGTCGTAAGAGGTCAATAACGTAAAAAACATTCTGTTAAGTATCAGAATGGATGCATAAAACTGTAAAAGGAAGATAAAATAGTAGATCTCAAAAACGAGCACTGAAAGACCGTTGTTGAAACAAGGCGCTCAGGAGCCGACAACATTCTGCAGATCTACTGATAACCTTGGGAGAACCAGCCATGACAAAAGTCTTCCATCTGGTGTGCAGGATGTATGAGAGAGGTGAAATTCTCTCAAGCGAAATAACCTCACACTTCAACAAGAATCTAATAATTCCAATTCCAAATAAATCAGTTGCTTACAGGTGTGAAAATTACCTAACTATCAGTTTAATAAGTCATTGTTTCAAAAGGTTAATGCGAATTCTTTACAGAGGAATGGAAAAACTGGTAGAAGTCGACCTCAAGAAATGTTGGAGCACGCGAGGCAGTACTGACCCTCTGACTTATCTCGTAAGATGGCTAAGAAAAGACAAAACCCACGTTTATTGCATTTGGAGACTCAGAGGAGGCTTCTGATAATGTTGGCTGGAATACTCTCTTTGAAATTCTGAAGGTAGAATGAGTAAAATACAGGGAGCGAAAGGATATTTGCAGCTTGTACAGAAGCCAGACGGCAGATATAAGAGTCGAGGGGCATGAAAAGAAAGCAGTGACTGAGAAGGGAGAGAGACACGGTTTTAGCCTACTACCGGTGTTACACAATTTATACGCTGAAAGGTGGATGTGAGACGAACATCAGCAAAAGCAAAACAAAAATAATGGAATCTAGTAGAATTAAATCAGGTGAAGCTAGGAGAATTAGATCACAAACCGGCACATTTAATGTAGAAGATGAGTTTTCCTGTTTGGGCAGTAACATAAGGAATGACAGGATATAAAATCTAGACTGGCAATCCCAAGAAAAGCGTTTCTGACGAAGAGAAATTTGCTAACATCGAATATAGATTTAAGTGTTATGAAGTCATTTCTGAAAGTATTTGTATGGAGTGTAGCCATGTATGGAAGTGAAACATGGACAATAAACAATGTATACAGAAAGAGAATAGAAGCTTTTGACATGTGGTGTTACAGAAGAATGCTGAAGATTAGATGGGTAGATCACGAAACTAATTTGAAGGTAATGAATAGAATTGGGGAGAAATGAAATTTGCGGCACAACCTGAATAGAAGAAGGAATCGGTTGATTGGACATATTCTGAGACATCAAGGGATCACCAACTTAGTATTGCAGCGAAGTTTGGGGAAGGGGGGGGGGTAAAAATCGTAGGAGGAGATAAAGGGATGGATATGTTAAACTGTTAAACAGATTCAGAAGGATTTAAATTGCAGTAGTTGTTCGGAGATGGCGAGTCTCGCACAGGATAGAGTAGCATGGAGAGCTGGGTCAAACAAGTCTTCGGACTGAAGACCAGAACAACAAATGCTTTTGAAATGTGTATAGCCTTTCTAACTTTTGTGCTAGCGTTACTTTTATCAGCGCACTCGGACTCTGTCTCGTGTTGGATACAACCCTCATGGATTTGTCCTTTTTATGAGGCTTAACCTGTGCACGCGCGTCTGGTGTTTGTGGATTCATGAACACATTTTTCTTTTTCCCCTCTCAGAAAACAGAAAATCTTATAATTTTGCACCTTAACTGTACGTGGAACTTTTTTCTAGGATATCTACTCACAACGTTAATCTCATTTTCGGAAAAAATTTTCAGTTTCGTTTACATAGTCTTCGTCCCTCATAAGGACCACAGTCTGTCTTTATCTGGCCTTGTGATTAATGCTCAGTCACCGACGCGTTAAAAGCACATTTGCAGTCAAAAAGCCGGCCGGGGTGGCCGAGCGGTTCTAGGCGCTACAGTCTGGAACAGCGCGACCGCTACGGTCGCAGGTTCTAATCCTGCCTCGGGCATGGATGTGTGTGATGTCCTTAGGTTAGTTAGGTTTAAGTAGTTTTAAGTTCTAGGGGACTGATGACCTCAGAAGTTAAGTCATAGTGCTCAGAGCCATTTGAACCATTTTTTTTTTTTTTTGCGGTCAAAAAGTAGCGGTAATAATGGAAGTAGATTTATAGATAACGAAGTTTTCACTAAGAACCCTGCAGCATTCAGCAAAAGTCTCTGTTATTACCGTTATGTGAATGACGCTAAAAGCGATGTTAAGGACATAGCGGAAGTAAGTGTGCCATTCATCCAAAAGAACTGGTTTGCAGTTGAGCACGAAGATAAAGGAGCCATCAACTACCTCGGCATTACATTTACGAGAGAGGTGGAATAACACCGATTTAGCATAGACAGAAGACCGATCTGTGCAGACATTATTATTGACTCAAAGTCTTGGGACCCTGATAAAACCAAGACAGCATATTTTCGACCCACGATTAATAGGTTAATTAAACTGCCAATAAGCTATCATGAGAGAAATTAATGAATCAATACTATAAAGCAAGCTGCAGCAGCAGGTGTACCGTATATAAATTAAAGTGTGGAAACTGTCGAAAAGTTTACGTACATCAAACAGTCACGACTTTTGAAATGTACGTCAAAGAGCATGCTTCAATTCACAGTAATATAAAACAGCGTTCGGTGAGCACCTTCTAACATCGCGGCATGCTGCTGGAACTATTGATACCCATTTGGAAGTGCTGCAAAATGAACGTAAGTGACACATCCTGAGAATGCTGGAAGAAATTAAGGTTTTTGAGCACTGTCTGGCAACACATTAAATCATCAGAACGATTTTATCAGCAGTATATCTTATAGAAACTTTGACAGCCTCTTCCTATCGTCCACTTCCCCTCTGCGTTCGTATGATCAACAGCCCCACTCACCGAGAAGAGCCGGCTCCAGCGCATCGGCTCACACCACTCACATCAAACACGGTCCCGTCCCCTCCCAACAGCAGGCCGGCGGGCAGACGCACTGGCCTCCGCATAGACACACACACACACACACACACACACACACACACACACACACACACACACTACTGCAGAACACCAAGCAGAGGCAGATGCAGATGCAGTCAACCATAACTGCCACATCCTGTCCCTATAACTTTAGTTGCTGCGCCATAGTCTTATACCATATTGTTGTGTATTTTTTACGGCTTTGCACTTTCAGTGTTTTCATTTTTTTAATTCACAATAATTTATGATACTTCATGCAAGTCTAGTTCCTCTACATAATTCTACCTCTGTTCAAAAAATGGTTCAAATGGCTCTGAGCACTATGGGACTAAACAGCTGAGGTCATCAGCCCCCTAGAACTTAGAACTAGTTAAACCTAACTAACCTAAGGACATCACATACATCCATGCCCGAGGCAGGATTCGAACCTGGACCGTAGCGGTCGCGCGTTTCCAGACTGAAGCGCCTAGAACCGCTCGGCCACACCGGCCGGCTCTACATCTGAAATTTTGCGATATTTATGTCTTTAATTATTTATGTATCTGTTGCTCTATGCCTAAAGTTTTAATCTTTTAACGAAAAATCCTTTTACAATTTTATTTATATACTTTCAGAGTAAGAACTTACGACTTTATACTTCCAAAGTTTCACACTTTGAATATCTGAAGATACTGACGAGTTTTCGCTACTTCATTTCCATTATTAAGATCTACTATTTTGTCCTCCTTTTACAGTTTTATGCATCCATTCTGGTATCTTAACAGAATTTTTTTACATTATTGAATTTCTGTAACTTTATTGTGAGACTCTCTCTCTCTCTCTCTCTCTCTTACTGAACCCATAGCATCACTGTCACTATCCATTCCTCCCTTCTCCCTTCGCCCGCTCGGAATCACTCCTCGCTCCGTTTTACAATTTCACTACTTTACACCGTTTACATTTTACATACACATTGTTCTACATTATTAGTCTTCCAACTAGAATTTTTACGTAATTATACGTTCTATAGTTGTAACACGACCTCGCTTGTTAAACTCGTGACATCTGCGCCGTTTCCTCCCTGCTTGCTTTCCCCTCCTCCGATCAGCCACACTCCATTTCCCCTTCACACTACCTCCCCCCCCCCCCCCCCGCCCCCTTATCACCAACATCTACCTATTTAAAACGCTGACCGCAGTTGCAAAATAAAGTACCCTGACATGTTGCTCTGTGAAAACTAGACCGATTGCTGTTGCAGTTACTGAGATCAATTCGATATTTATGTACAGTTCTTTCCTTTTCTACTATTGTATAATATTAAATGGTACGGCTTTAGTTTTACTTTGTTTTAGATCTGAAACGCGAAATCGAATTAAACGAGTGCGCAGATGAGACAAAACAATAAATGAGATTTATCCTAAATATCTAGTTTTAAAATTCTCTAACCTACTTACGCGATTAAGGAATCTAAAGTTCTACGTTACGACCTGTAGAACGCCAGTTCTCTTTTTCCTCGCAGTGATATCCTCCTGAGCATTCCCAGCCCAGAGATCGTATTGGGGGAACATTTTATCTCCGGGATATTTTACCCAGGACGGCGCCACCGTCGTTTAACCATACAAAAGAAATGGATGTCCTGGGGAAAAATAATGGCTGTATTTCCTCCGTGCTTTCAGATGCTCGCAGAAGTAATGGAAAGGCTGCTGCCCGTTTGCAGGAAGTACGGACTGGTGTGGCCTCTCCAGAAATACCCTGCTTTGTGTTACACCTACGGTACGGCCGTCTGTATTGCTGAGGCACGCAAGCCATCCCAACTCGGAAAGTTCTTGTTCATGGGGAGCAACAGAAGAAAATTTAATAGCGTTACTCACATTCTGCTTACGACTAATAAAAATGAAAACAACAATTCCTCTCGCAGTTCCCACACTGTCACGTAAGATTATTTATAGATGACAAATTGCCAATTGGCTTCTGTCTCGGCTTCTTTGGCCGACGTCTGTTTGATAATTTTTCTGATGTTTCGCCAGCACGAGTGGCTGACATTGTCAAAGCTTCATCCTCCATTGCTGACGGTGGACTGGAGTCGAACTCAAGGCCCCAGATTACATGAGCGTGCCAGCGTCCGAGCCGGCCAGTGTGGCTGAGCGGTTCTAGGCGCTTCAGTCTGGAACCGCGCGACCGCTACGGTCGCAGGTTCGAATCCTGCCTCGGGGATGGATGTGTGTGATTTCCTTACGTTAGTGAGGTTTAAGTAGTTCTAAATTCTAGGGGACTGATGACCTCAGATGCTAAGTCCCGTAGTGCACATAGCCATTTGAACCATTTGAACCAACGTCCGAGGGCTTTTCCATTGTCATTACCACGGCGGTTCTTCCGTTACTACCTGCAACGATCGTTCGCTGCAGGACGGGAACTCAGGATCCGTTCACCTTGAGCTTTCTTCTTTCGTGTTGAATCTATCGTCGTGTTTGTGTATTTCCACACTTTCCCTGAACAAATGGATGTGGGGTGGCTCTTCTCTACTGCAAGAGCTTCCGTGTCGGCAGATTTTACTACTTGGTCTGTCTCGCACGGGGCGTGTTCCGCCACGGACGATTTCTTCACCTGCCCCAGCCTACAATACCGCTTATGGTCGATGATCCTGGTCTCGATTGATCATCCAATCATTCCAAGATCGACTTTTCCACATGTGCATGGTATACTGTATATTACCGACAACGCAATTGGTTCCTTTCTTCCTTTGCCGATCTGAGAAACTCTTTGATCTTCTTTCACAGTTTATAAATAGTCCTGTCGCCGTCTCTGCACAACATTTTATAACCTTTATGTATATATGCTAGCATCACTCTGGGAATGTATGGCAGTAAGGCCATAGCCGACATTTTTTTCTTCCGATGCGCACTTCGTGAGTGTTTGATTCTGTGTCCTGTGGTGCTTCTTATGTAACTGGTGGAGTACCCATTAGTCATCAGCCCAGGTGCTGCATCTCGCGTCTGAGATGCTGCGGCTCACATGTTCGCCCTGCTCGCACTACGAGCCTATTAATCAAGTCGCTTTACTCACTCAGGTGGTGATCTGACAGTGTGTGCAGGTATTGTTCGGTGTGTGTCTGTTTTCAACAAACGTTGTGTCCCAGGTTTTCAGCATTCCTCGTGACCAGCACATCTAAGAAGGGCAGCTATTGCTGCTTTTCTACTTCCATGGTAATGCGTGGTACAGATGGTACCTTCGTTATGTTGAGCCATGGAGAGAAACAGTTCAGTGACTTCATAACACACCTCAACAGTCTCCAAGTCAACATAAAATTTACCAGGTGTATATATGGTTAGAAGACGTCCAAGGACTAAGATTTGACATGACGGGGAGCTCAGTACTCAATGATCCAGACGACCAATGCGAGACAGTTTATTTCTAATGGCTGGTCGCTTGATAAGAGGAGAGAGGAAGCCAGTTAGTAAGCAGCTTGAGAGTAGAGAGGGAGAACATCAATGGCTTCCGAGGCGAACTAAGATATGCATCTTAACGGCAAAGAAAGTGGACGAGTCATTTCCTAAAGAATCATATCCTCACGGTCATCATTCAACGGTAGTAAAGGCAAAGAGAACGGACTTCAGTCCGGCAACCCATCCAGCAGAACAAAAATACATGTCGCACCTGACTTGCAACAAGCGACTACGTGGTCAGCGTCTCTCTACACGTTGATGGCTGCTGCAAAACTCAGTAACGTCTGTTTCCAGAGTGGTCGGCTACGAAAGGCATCTGTTCCCATATTCTGAGGGCTGTTGAGGCCCACCTGGTGATTCAGTCACAGATACAACAACCCACGAATGGGCTAACGCCCCTTCCTAATTTGCTTTCAGCCAAGACGTTATGGTAAACCCTGAACGGAAAAGTACTTCAGGAGGTAAACAAACCGTCGTCACTAGAAACAGTGATGCAACTAGCCCGTCGGATTCTGGAGCGCCTAGAACATCATGTAAGGAAAAGTCGGAGCTTTCTAGAACTTGTCGCATACGGCCTGGGAGGAAACATCTGCTAGGCACATTGATCATCAACACCTTGCTAAAGACTGGGAAACTTAAACAATTGACGGATATGATAAACAGATGCAAAATACTTACACTAGTATACCGTGATGAGAACGCAATAGAATCAGAGGGATACAGGATCTATAAAGTAAAACCGACCACACAGAATAAACAGAAAGTAACTATGCTTGGAACAGCTTTCATGGACAAACGTAATCTAAACAGAATCCATAAAAAATTTGCATCCCCATCGTAGCGAATATCAATTCTCTCTCTTAGATCAGCCGATAAGGGCTATACCATCATGAATGCACATGCAACTATCAGCAATGACAACAGCAGAAATCCAGAAAAAGTAGAACAATTTTGGGAGATACTAGAAAACGAGACACCAAAACGCGAAGCGCTACATAAGACTACTCCTAGGAGACTTCAACACACAAATCGGTAGAGAAGACAAACACAAGCAGTAGTAGGAAATTTTACTGAACACAAACCCACCACTAAGAATGGAGAAACGCTCATTAACTTCTGCAGACAATTTGACTTAAAACTAATGTGAACTTGAAACTTACTGGCAGATTGAAATGGGTGCCAGACCGAGACTCGAACTCGGGATCTTTACCTTTTCGCGGGAAAGTGCTCTACCAACTGCGCTACCCAAGAACGACTCACGCCCCGTCCTCACAGCTTTACTTCTGCCAATACCTCATCTCCTACGTTCCAAACTTTACAGAAGCTCTCCTGCGAACCATCGGAAGGTAGGAGATGAGGTACTGGCAGGTGTAAAACTGTGAGGACGGGGCGTGAATCGTGCTTGGGTAGCTCAGTTGGTAGAGTACTTGCCGGCGGAAGGCAAAGATCCCGAGTTCGAGTCTCGGTCCGGCACACAGTTTTAATCTGCCAGGGAGTTTCATATCAGCGCACACTCCGCTGCAGAGTGAAAATCTCATAATGTGAACCTTTCACGGGAAATTACCAAGGCAGCGTTCGTTCCAAGAGGAGTTGGGAAACGTACCATTTCCTCTCACGGTCTTCTCTTGAGCGCGATGAGAAACAGCGGATCACACGGATGCCTACCGCCTGTCGCTGTTTCCGTTCAAGAATGGAGCAGAGGGCTGGTGGGGTGAGAGGGTGGCGCGATCAGTGAGGTTTTCGTCTTCTTTTCTTTTTCCTTCCACGCTGCCTGTGGAACACTGGCGCCCGCCGTCTAATACACTCCTGGAAATTGAAATAAGAACACCGTGAATTCATTGTCCCAGGAAGGGGAAACTTTATTGACACATTCCTGGAGTCAGATACATCACATGATCACACTGACAGAACCACAGGCACATAGACACAGGCAACAGAGCATGCACAATGTCGGCACTAGTACAGTGTATATCCACCTTTCGCAGCAATGCAGACTGCTATTGTCCCATGGAGACGATCGTAGAGATGCTGGATGTAGTTCTGTGGAACGGCTTGCCATGCCATTTCCACCTGGCGCCTCAGTTGGACCAGCGTTCGTGCTGGACGTGCAGACCGCGTGAGACGACGCTTCATCCAGTCCCAAACATGCTCAATGGGGGACAGATCCGGAGATCTTGCTGGCCAGGGTAGTTGACTTACACCTTCTAGAGCACGTTGGGTGGCACAGGCTACACGCGGACGTGCATTGTCCTGTTGGAACAGCAAGTTCCCTTGCCGGTCTAGGAATGGTAGAACGATGGGTTCGATGACGGTTTGGATGTACCGTGCACTATTCAGTGTCCCCTCGACGATCACCAGTGGTGTACGGCCAGTGTAGGAGATCGCTCCCCACACCATGATGCCGGGTGTTGGCCCTGTGTGCCTCGGTCGTATGCAGTCCTGATTGTGGCGCTCACCTGCACGGCGCCAAACACGCATACGACCATCATTGGCACCAAGGCAGAAGCGACTCTCATCGCTGAAGACGACACGTCTCCATTCGTCCCTCCATTCACGCCTGTCGGGACACCACTGGAGGCGGGCTGCACGATGTTGGGGCGTGAGCGGAAGACGGCCTAACGGTGTGCGGGGCCGTAGCCCAGCTTCATGGAGACGGTTGCGAATGGTCCTCGCCGATACCCCAGGAGCAACAGTGTCCCTAATTTGCTGGGAAGTGGCGGTGCGGTCCCCTACGGCACTGCGTAGGATCCTACGGTATTGGCGTGCATCCGTGCTTCGCTGCGGTCCGGTCCCAGGTCGACGGGCACGTGCACCTTCCGCCGACCACTGGCGACAACATCGATGTACTGTGGAGACCTCACGCCCCACGTGTTGAGCAATTCGGCGGTACGTCCACCCGGCCTCCCGCATGCCCACTATACGCCCTCGCTCAAAGTCCGTCAACTGCACATACGGTTCACGTCCACGCTGTCGCGGCATGCAACCAGTGTTAAAGACTGCGATGGAGCTCCGTATGCCACGGCAAACTGGCTGACACTGACGGCGGCGGTGCACAAATGCTGCGCAGCTAGCGCCATTCGACGGCCAACACCGCGGTTCCTGGTGTGTCCGCTGTGCCGTGCATGTGATCATTGCTTGTACAGCCCTCTCGCAGTGTCCGGAGCAAGTATGGTGGGTCTGACACACCGGTGTCAATGTGTTCTTTTTTCCATTTCCAGGAGTGTAAATGAGTGTGTGTGTGCCCTCCCACGCTCCTCCCCTCCGCCACACGCCGTGAGGTGGGCTGCGTGGCTCGGTCGCCGATATGGACAGGAGGCTGTCTTGTGTTGGCTGTGACAGACAGCGTCCGTGTGGAGGCGCTGATCACGTGACGTGGCGGGAAGCGCCCGACATGCGGCGCTAATGGTCCGCGCCGTCGCCGTCGGCAAACACTTGCTGGGGCCGACGCCGACGCTGGTTCCGGCGCCTCGACACGACGCGACACGAGACGACACTGCAGGACGTGGCTCGCCGAGCCACTCACCCAGCAGCTTCACCGATGTGCTCCGCTCTACAGCGTACAGCGTACATCCACCGCTCCAGCCGCCTGTCTAGACATCCAGTCCGCTCCTCTGTGATGCTTTAGTCAGCAGGTGGTTTGAAATACGTGAAGCGCACCACACGCCCTCGTCTTCTCCTCAGTACCATTTCAGCTGCACACAGGATACTATTGTCACGTGCAGAAAGACTTCCACTTACTCCTAGGTAGTCCACATATCTTTCAGGACATACACTACTGCCCATGAAAATTGCTACATTACGAAGATGTCGTGCTATAAACGCGAAATTTAATCGACAGAAGAAGATGCTGTGATATGCAAATGATTAGTTTTTTAGAGCATTCACACAAGGTTGGCGCCGGTGGCGACACCTACAACGTGCTGACATGAGGAAAGTTTCCAACTCATTTCTCATACACAAACAGCAGTTGACCGGCGTTGCCTGGTGAAACGTTGTTGTGATGCCTAGTGTAAGGAGGAGAAATGCGTACCATCACGTTTCCGACTTTGATAAAGGTCGGATTGTAGTCTATCGCTGTTGTGTACATAGTCCGCGTAGTCAGCGCGTACACAACTTTCCCACTAGAGCACGCCTCGCTAAGCACAACAGGGCAGGCGCAGCGCTCGTCCGTCTCCGCACCACGAGATTGCGCTGCCATAAAGACGGACCAAATTCTGCTTCCGCCGATCCGCGTATTAATATGTAACGCAGCCAATGAGATTGCTGCTAACATAGAAACTTTTCTCCTCGCAGATCACACTCGCGCAGTGATACCTGAACGAGCGAGGTATTATAACGAGTGTACAGACCTCCGATTAGTCAGTCCGCATTAGTCTGCATTTGTCTGTATCAGTCCATAGTCAAGTTTCAGCGTGCGCCTAATAAGATTATCATATTCCTGTACATAGCCATGAAGAGAAATGTATAGACACTTTGTGAAGTATCAGAGATATGTGAGAATAAGATTAACGTAACAAGACCAAAGGAACTTCAGATCGTCAATTGTAAATAGCATCCAGAACCAAGTTAAGTTATTTTTATGCTTGTTATTATTTTAATAAATGTGCGTGAAAATTAATCAAGTTCTGTTTAAAGTTGGTCACCGTCAATCTGCTACTCTAAGCGTGCAAGTGGCATTTCTGTCGTCTGACCTAACGGCAGAAGATAAACACGCCACGATAAGACCACGAGACATATTGCTGACACTCGCCTACTTCGTTAGAGCGACAAGTCAAATAATCTGATAGTGTGTGTACCGCAGGTCTTACAGTACGCACACCACAATCGCGATTGCGGTTTATTGTATCGCTACATTGCTGCTCGCGATCGTCGAGATCTAATGACTGTTAGCAGAATATGGAATCGGTGGGTTCAGGAGGGTAATACGGAACGCCGTGCTGGATCCCAACGGCCACGTATCACTAGCAGTCGAGATGACAGTCATCTTATCTGCATGGCTGTAACGGATCGTGCAGCCACGTCTCGATGCCTGAGTCAACAGATGGGGTCATTTGCAAGACAACAACCATCTGCATGAACAGTTCGACGACGTTTGTAGCAGCATGGACTATCAGCTCGGAGACCATGACTGCGGTTACCCTTGACGCTGCATCACAGCCAGGAGCGCCTGCGATGGTGTACTCAACTACGAACCTGGGTGCACGAATGGCAAAACGTCATTTTTTCGGATGAATCCAGGTTCTGTTTACAGCATCATGATGGCCGCATCCGTGTTTATCGAAATCGCGGTGAACGCACATTGGAAACGTGTATTTGTCTTCACCATACTGGCGTATCACCCGGCGTGATGGTATGGGGTGCCACTGGTTACATGTCTCAGTCACCTCTTGCTCGCATTGACGCCACTTTGAACAGTGGACGTTACATTTTAGATGTGTTACGACCCGTGGCTCTACCCTTCATTCGATCCCTACGAAAGCCTACATTTCAGCAGGATAATGCAAGACCGCTTGTTGCAGGTCCTTTACTGGCCCTTCTGGATACAGTAAATGTTCGACTGCTGCCCTGGCCAGTACATTCTCCAGATCTTTCATCAACTGAAAACGTCTCGTCAATGGTGGCCGAGCAACTGGCTCGTCACAATACTCCAGTCACTACTCTTGATGAGCTGTGGTATCGTGTTGAACCTGCATGGGCAGCTGTGTACACGCCATCCAAGCTCTGTTTGACTCAATGCCCAGGCGTATCGAGGCCGTTATTACGGCCAGAGGTGGTTATTCTGGGTACTGATTTCTCAGGATCTATGCACCCAAATTGCGTGAAAATGTAATCACATGTCAGTTCTAGTATAATATATTTGTCCAATGAATACCCGTTTATCATATGCATTTTTTATTGGTGCAGCAATTTTAATGGCCAGTATTGTATTAGATGCCATGTGGGAATGCTGCGATGTAATCCGATTCTACACTAGTAGACGAAACTCTAGACGCTTATGACTAACCACTAATGCCTGTATGGATATGTCTCTCACATCGTCAGCATATTTGATCGTGTTCTGTCATGTGAATACTGGACGATGCGACAGAATTACAGGCCCAGTGCGCGTGCACTCAGTTCCATGCATCAGACATAAAGCACCCTTCATCTCCCTGCAGTAGTGACACGTCTCACTTAGAGCAACCTTCAAATAGAAAATGCAGCTTCGTCCGAGTCGACACTTGTGCATTGTGGCGAACAAGTCCATTTCCAGAATCGAGAGACGTGACGTCGCCATACGTTACTGTACAGCTGGAAGAACAGTACGTGTGTCCTGTCGGGCGCTAGTCGCGTGGTAACGCTCAGCTCGTGGACTGTGTCGAGCGCGGCCCTCCTGCAGACACTGCGTCTGCTCCAGCTGCCCGATGATTGAGGGGTCGCTAACAACACGAGCAGTTTCGAAGGACGACGACATCGTTGCTCTCGAACTGCTAAAAGAAATCCGTTAAACCCCTCCTTGACTCAGGAGGCATTACAACCAACATTAAAATGCGATTTCTGAATAAAGAACGAACAGCATCGTCTGTCCCTGTGTATAGAGAGCATATGGAGTTACTGCTACCAGCTGTATGTTGTTGTGCTGAAATGCTAATCACTTTCGTATCCAAGAACGCCATGCCAGTCTGGGGTTTGTTGCATTCCGCCTTCACCACATTGCAATTTTCACGTCCAACAGTGTGTCTATAAACCTCTTTCTTTCTTTTTCTCGTTTTGTCTTTTCTTCTTTATGCCCCTATCTTATTTTCTTTTGACCCTTTCTCTTTGCATTTTTTCTCTTTTTCTTTCTCATTTCTCGCTTCCCTTTCCTCACTGTCTCTGCCTGCATTTTTCTCTCACACACTCTCTCTTTCACTTTTTGCCCCACTTTCCATTTTCCTCACTTTCTATACTTCATTATTCCTCGCACTTTTTCTCTCATCCATGTCTGTCTAACATCCTTTCTCTTACTCTCTGTCTCTAAGTCTACCCCTCATCTCTCTCGCTGTCTTTTTTTCTGCCTCTCTCACAGACGTACTCTCTCTCTCTCTCTCTCTCTCTCTCTCTCTCTCTCTCTCTCTCTCCTTCGCAGTAGCCCCTGCTGCGTCGTCTGGGGCACAGGCTGCGTCGCACACGCAGACAGCTGGAGGTGGCTCCTGCGTCAGGTGTTGGCGGTGTCGGCTTGTCGCACCAGGCGGTTCCCGGATCCGCATCGACAGATGGACGGCCGGAAACCCGGGCGCAGAGCCAGTTCTGTGTGCTCCCCCAACTCCAACCCTCCCCCACTCCCCTGTCCTCCCCTCACCATCACCCTGTGTACAGCCCTATCTGCCGTTCTATTCAGACGCTGTATACCTTCCAGACAGCTTTCACAACTCAAAACGCTATTTTTATACTCACACAGCAGGTATTTCAAGCATTAGTAGCTGGCTTACGTTTATCATCCGTTCAATGCATTGCCTGTACATGAGGGCAGTTGTGGTAGAAGCGAATTCCTATCTCGGGAGTTTCCAACCAATCCTAAAATATTTTCAGCTTAAGTAATGACAAACAGTGGCACAAACCAGTCTGTCCACATACTCGTTGCCAATGATGGAAACGGAAGATGATAAAATTATGACGAGAATACTAAATTCCGTCTTGCGAAACTGCTTCGCCGAAGAAGACCATATTGAATTTCCTGAATTCAAAGGTCACGCAGGCGGAAAATGAAGATACGTGAATAGGTTCAAATTCAGATGGCCCTGAGCACTATGGGACTTAACATCTGAGGTCATCAGTCCCCTAGAACTTAGAACTACTTAAACCTAACTAACCTAAGGACATCACACACATCAATGCCCGAGGCAGGATTCGAACCTGCGACGTAGCGGTCGCGCGGTTCCAGACTGAAACACACCGACCGGCCGTGAATAGGTGGATGCTGAATATGAGAAACAGTCCAAAACACTCGACAGAGGAAAGGTCACAAGCACGTTAGTTTCTTTATTGGGTATGTGAGTATGTGGAGAGGAACTGAACTTTCTTTCAGCGACAGTCTGCTGTAGTTTCCGGAACGAAGGAGCGGGCCACTTTTGAAAAAGACGCTGTTCATTCTAGTCTACAATAAGGACTACAGAACAGATGGGTGGAACTGCACACGTGTCTGATATTAAGCTGTTGTAAAGTTGTGTTGCAGTATGATCACCTCTGGATACTAACTACTATAAAGCAATCTACTTAGTTTTCGCAGTCACTGATCGTGTGAAAACTAACTTGCTCTGTTCATTCTGGGGATCGTGGAGGCAGCAGAGTGACGATGTCAGGTTTGCTTTGTCTCTTGACTATCAGCAGGCTCTCGATAGAGCACCGCACCATCGCATGGTAAAATTGTAGGTGGAATACTAAATTCCCACGCCCGGGTTCGATTCCCGGCGGGGTCAGGGATTTTCTCTGCCTCGTGATGACTGGGCGTTGTGTGCTGTCCTTAGGTTAGTTAGGTTTAAGTAGTTCTCAGTTCTAGGGGACTGATGACCATAGATGTTAAGCCCCATAGTGCTCAGAGCCATTTTTGAACTAAATTCCGTCTCACAAAATTTCTTCGCTGAAGAAGATCGCATTTAATTTCGTAAATTGAACAGCCGCATGGATGGAAAACGACATATACGTGAATAGTCTCTCTAAGTCTATCTTAGTACGAGATTGACTTCGACCGTTCATTACAAAATGTAGAATTAAAAACACCTTCATCCGTCCATATCTGGAATGTAATTTACTTATGCGGCCAGTTTGGGCGTTTCACTACGTCATTCTCAGGCGCCCTGAACACGTGTAGGAGGAATCAAACCTCATGCACAATCAAAACAGGGGCCAGCATTATGTGTCTGGTATCCGGTGAATTGTGATTTCAACAATGCGAGTCCTTCGTTCGGCAACTGAAAACTGTTGAAAGAACATGTGGAGGGGGGGGGGGGGGGGGACGCATTCAGAGATACTTGTTTTGTTGGGTTGGTCGCTGCGGTTGTCTTCATTAACTTGTCTATATTGGCAATGAATCTAGGAGACTGTCCCATTATGCGGTAGGGTATATTTTCTTTGATACATGGGCGAATACGTGCATGTGGAACATCCAAATGTATACGGGAATGGACTCAAGACTTCCGTCCTTACTTAGGAGGCGCCGCCAGAAGGAAAGCCAACACCGGCGAGCCTCAGGATTCCATGATGGGCCCGCTGCTCTTCGGCTAACATCTGCATCTACATGGCTACCCTGCAGTTCACGTTTAAGTGCCTGGCACAGGGTTCGTCGAGCCATCTTCAAGCTATTTCTATACCGTTCTGTTCTCAACAGCGCGCGGGAAAAACGAGCACTTAAATCTCTCTGTGCGTGCTTTGATTTCTCATACTATATTACCATTATAATTCCTCCCTATGCATGTGGGCGCCAAAAAAAAAAAATATTATCACACTCTGAGGAGAAAGGTGGTGAAAGAAATTTCATGAGAATATCCAGCCGCAACAAGAAACGTCTTTGTTTTAAAGATTGCTGCCTCAATTCATGTATCATATCCGTGGCCCTCTCTCCTCTATTTTGCGGTATTACAAAACAAGCTGTCCTTCTCTGAAAATTTTCGATGTCGTCCGTCAATCCTATCTGATGCTGATCACGTACCGCAAAAAAAAAAAAAATACTCCAGAAGAGGACGTACAAGCGTAGTGTAGGCAGTCTATTTAGTAGACCTGTTGCATTTTCTCAGTGTTCTGCTAATAAAACGTAGTCTTTGGTTTGCTTTAATCACAACATTATCGATGTGATCGTTCCAACTTAAGTCATCTGGATTAATAATCTCTAAGAATTTAACCGACTTTACAGTTTATAGATCTGAATGATCATGTGACCGAAATTTAGCGGATACCTTTTGGTACTCATGTGGATGATTTCGCACTTTCTATTACTTAGAGTCAATTGCCACTTTTCACGCCACAAAGATATCTTGACTGAATCGTTTTTTCAATTTGCTTTGATCATCTGATGACTTTATAAGATGGTAAATGATAGCATAATCTGAAAGATATCTAAGAGTGATAGATTGGCTCCTATATCGGTTATGTAGATCAGGAACAGCAGAGGGCGTGCAACACTTCCTTGGGGAATGCCAGGTATTATTTCTGTTTTACTCGATGGCTTTCCGTCAGTTACTACCAACTGTAGCCCTTCAGACAGGAAATAACAAATACAGTCCCAAAATTGAGACGATAGTCCATAGGCACTAGGATCCTTCACATTTCTCACACGGAGAAAAACTTTATGTGGACGAACCACACGTTACTGCGTAGTTTGACCCAAATCAGTCATCAGTATCTTCGGCTGGTCTGGGTGTTCGTTTGCACCACCTGCACTTGAGGATTCTCAAGGCTCCACATCTTCTAATACAAGTCCTTTTGACGTCCCTGCCAATTCAAATAAAAAAACGGGACATCGAATAGGGGACGGAAGGCACGCAGTTCTACGGCTATCTGATCTACGCCTTATAAAGCGCAATCGGTTCAAACCATGAAATGACAAGGAAGCTGAATAGCTACGTCTCAAAAGAGACCGTTCCCGAGAATCTGAATCAGTCGGACTGAAGATGTGAATCAGCAGCAGTGCCTTCAACGGAAGGAAAGAGCTCGCGAAAAAGCGTCTGAGTTTCAAGAAAAATCTCAAAGAATCAAGAACTGAGGATGAAAACAGCGTGTCTTTTGGAAGTGCTTCTTGTTGGAGTTTACTATCCAGAGACGATGAAGACTGGTACATGTTTCATGACAGTAAATTTTCCGAGGAATCTGATGGAGAACTTTAGGTTATGTGTTACAAGGGTTGACAAAAATATGGATACTCTAAAAGCACAGGAAATTACCATGTCTCATACGCTGTGAGAAACCCGTTGGCATTCTAAACAGCTTCCAGTCGTCTCGGAATGAATGAATACAGGTCCTGAGTCGTTTCTAATGGAAGCTTACACTATTCTCTCTGCAAAACAGTGGCCAGTTTGCGTAACGATGATGAAAGTCGACTGCGATCACGCATTCTTCTCTCCAATGTAGATATAGTGATCTGGTGACTGTGATGAGGATCTTTGTGTTCACGAAACCAGTCGTGAGCTACGCGAGCTGTGTGAAGACCCCCCCCCCCCCCCCCCCCCCCCCCGGTCGTAATGGAACACAGCGTCACCAATCGCAAACAAACATTTTACCAAGGAAGAGAACTGAACAACCAAAATGGTCATATCTTCATTTCTACATCCATATGACTACTCTGTAAATCACACTTAAGTGCCTGGCAGAGGATCCTTCAAACCATCGTCATACTATATCTCTACTGTTCCTCTCTCTAACAGCGCGTGGGAGAAATGAATATTTAAATATCTCTGTACGAGCTCTAATTTCTCTCGTTTTGGTACGATAATCATTTCTCTCTATGCAAGTTGAAGGCAGTGAAATGTTTTCGCATTCAGAGAGAAAGTTGGGGACTGAAATTTCGTGAAAGTATTTTTAAGCAACGAAAAAGCCATTGTTTCGATGATTTCTACTCCAATTCGCTTACTGTATCCATGACACTCTCTCCCATATCTTACAATAGTACAAAACAAGCAGCCTTTCTTTGAACTTTTTTAAGACCTTCATCAATCCTGTCTGGTAAGAATACCACACCACACAGCAATTCTCCAGCAGAGGACGAACAGTCTTACTGTAGGTAGTAGCTTTAGCAGACCTGATGCATTTTCTAAGTGTTCTGCCAAAAAGCGCGGTCCTTGGTTTACCTTCCTCACAATATTAGCCATGACTTCTTTCCTCTTTAAGTAATTCGTAATTGTAATTCCTAGGTATCAACTTGAATCGACTGTCTTTGTGTTTGTGTAATTTACTTTGTAATCAAAATATAACGGATTTCTTTTAGTACTCGCGTGGATGACCTCACATTTTTCCTTATTCAGAAGCAATTGCCGCTTTTCGCACCATACAGATTTTGGAATTTTTGATCTTCTGATTAATACTAGAGGGTTAATGACAGCGTCATCTCCAAACAAGCTAAGAGGGCTGCTCTCCTAAAACTTTTATAGAAATCAGAAACAGCGTATGGTCTATAGCTCTTCCTTGGGGAACGCCAGATATTGCATCAGTTTTACTCGATGATTTTCCACCGATTACTACGTTCTGTGACCTCACTGACAGGAAACCTCGAATCCAGTCGCACAACTGAAACGGTACTCCATAGGCACGAAATTTGAATACAAGTCTCTTGTTAGGAACGGTGTCAAAAGACTTCTAGAAATCCGAAACTGCACATCATCTTTGGCAGTAAAGCGAACTTGCAAAATAATCATAGAGCACATGGAATACCACGATACAACTGTGCAAATCATCACCGAACCGGCACCGTAAATAATTTGGAAACAGATTGAAACAACACTCATCCGACCAAATTATTTTCTTCCATTGCTCTATAGTCAAGGTTTTATGGATTGAACACCACCGTTTCCGTTAGGAGCATTTGCATCATTGATAAACGGTTTTCCAATTTTAGCCCGCTCTGTGGTTCCCAGGTTACGGAGATCCCTTCGTACTGGTGTGTGGTGACAGGATTCGCGGGCGGAATATTGAGCTCTGCGGTGACTTTCATAGCTGTCGTCCTCTTATTTTTCGTCACAATTCTCTTCAATGAGCGTCTATTACGGTAAGTGAGTCACACATTTTCGTTCGAAGAGTGGCTTAGCGGATGATATTTTTTTCGGTTTCCCTATATGCGGTGTAAATCTTCGGTGTAGTGCCTCTTCAAATAAAAAACACTTCGGCTGCCTTGATTATGGTGATAACCGCCATACAAGCACCAGAAGGTTTCCCATGTTCGAATACACAGAGGTCCGACACAATGCAGTAAAAACTATGCAGATCACTGTTCTCGCCACTTGCAACGTATTGAGGATTTTGCATAGATTTCGCTCGTGATCAAGTACAACAATGCAACCTAGGCTTACCAGTGAATCTTCTGCAGCGTAGTCGTATACAATCTTGGTAACGTGTCTGAGGACTTATCCTGCGACAGATTGATGATGTTTTGACAACGCTGCTAAAGTTTCGCCGGGAAGCCATTACACCTCCAGCCTCCATACAGTCGTGTTCTCTCCTCATGCGATTTTCGTATTTTTTGAACCCGTCGATTTGCTTCAGACGGAACGAAGCATGCCTCGGTACAAGGGTCCGTAAGCAACCGCAAACATTTTTCAGTGAAGGCATTGGCCGAGTGTAAATCTTTTCTCACGTTGCTCTCTTCTGCCTAGCCTTATTGTCTACTCGGCTTTACCCATTGAAATGCGCCCGACTGTGGCCAGCCTCGTGTTTCGTCCTTACTCCTCCATTGACAGGTCTGACTGACCGATAGTTTCCGATGTATGTACGAAGGAATGGTAATGTCCGTGATAGTGTGTGATGATTGTAGATGATCCTCTGTTATTTCTTTTAATTCTAAAATCCATGTTGGATTCATTATTCTGGTATTTGTGAGGAGTGAAACCATGGCCCTTGCAGTTTTCGCTCGCCTGGCTGCCCTCAGCAGGTGAGGCGAACGGCCATGTTCACGCGACGGGGTGCGAACTCTGCCCGCCAGAGTGCCAGGGAGCAGGCCTCAGCCAGCAGCCACCCTTGTCTGTCCCGTTCACTGCGGCAAAGAGCGGCGTGCATCTTTGAAGAATTGGCAACGCTCAGAGATTAAAGTGTTTGTGCAATGAGTTCTATGAACTCCCTCAGACCTCGCGACGGTGGCGAATATGAATACAAAGTGATTTCCATGAAGGAACCTGGTCAGCCACTCAAACAGCGTGTCCTGTGAGATAAAATCTCACTGTTGTGAAGTAGCCATGGGGTGGCAGTACAGGTGAGTCTTTTGTCTCAGGCGACCGGCGCCTTGGGCCTAAACACTGAGAAAGCACAGTCACAGGAAGTTTTGATAGGACGGCTTTTGATAGGTCGGCGCACGCTATTTTTGAGAGCAGTGATCTGCCATAGGGCGACACTCGCAAGTTTTTGCTGCTTGGAGCCGTGATAGGTCGACGCTCGTAATCTTGCAAAAAGCGACGCCGAACCTTCCAGAACCCAATTAATGCGAGTTTTCGGACAGGATAAACAAAGTATGCTGTCTCAGATTGACCAAAACTGGCAGTTTTGGCGAACTCTCATCGCGAAGGAGAAGGGAATCAAGGTATGGGGCAACTCTCCGCCGCTCGTGGGAAGAGCGGAACACTTTGGTGTTAGGAGCCCGAGGATGCGGCAGATTCGGAGAGTGGACTCGGCGAGGAGCAGGCGGACCACGCCATTCCAGCATCCGTCTGAACAGTCAAAAGGGTGTACGAAATCCACACAGTGTGATATTTTTCTTGTTTCACATTAATTAATCAGTCACTGTATGGTGACCTCACGGCCCTTATTTTACTATTTCTATTACTCTTTAATCATACACCTGCAATGCAATTATCATCCTCAATTTAATTTCGTGATTAGCTCTCAATTAACTCAATTTCTCATCCATTCGGTCTGTTCTGTGAGAAGTTATCTGGTCCTTTCCTTCCCAAAGTTCCACAAATGGCATGCATTCACATGTGTAGGTGCACTCGATCTTCTATGACGAGTATTCGATCCTTATGTGTTCTGAACTATCATCTCAATTTGTAACCAACAGAGTTACGTGATTTGCTTCATTATAGCAGCCGATAGTCGCCACCACTACTTGATAGTTGTTAATGTTCATCAGGTCACACAGCTACGGCCCAGGTGTTACGGTCAACCATTTTCCTGCGTTTCCTTGTGCATAATTCCTTTACATACAAGAAACTTCATTGTAGATGACCACTAACTGTTTATTTTTACGCTGAGTACTACCGATTTCGTTCAGTAGACCATCGTCAAGCCGAAGTAAAGCGTAGCCAGCTTGTCACTACAACATTTGATGTGAAGACCTACGATGTAGGTAGAAAAACGTAGCTTATGTTGCATCAAAGAATCTCCACAGGACACAGACATGTAGGAGACGCACACAAGGCCACCATACATTTAAAATCAAATGTATGATCGTTTTGAGATGGCCTTGTGAGTTTCTGTCGATATCAGCAGGTTACTTAACTAAATTAGTTGTGCAGAACTTCGAAATTTTGTGCAGTTGTTTTTTAGTTGTCAAGTTTCTGTTGAAAGCAGTGACTAAAGAATCTCTGAAAAGTTTCCACAATAATTTAATTGACTGGAAATCATTCGATTCTTCTTTCGTCAAGAAATTAGTCGAGGTCGTCCCAGATTGTCAGAGTGTTTATGTGAGTACCATCTAAATAGCCCAGATTTTTTATTTGCTGTAAGGTGGGTGACAATTAATAATTGACATATTGGGACGTCCTGTGAGTGCTACTTTGCAGTACGGGGGACGGGTTTCAGACGTGCCCTGCCCACTGGACGTTCCCGGCGGGCGTGGGCTGTGTGCGGTGTCTCGTATTACCGTGGACAGCGGGCCCCTGTGCTGCCCAGCCCCGCCACTGCCCGCTGTCCTGCCCGGCTATTCCCGCTACCCCCTTCCCCTCCTCCTGCCCCAGCCCCGCGCTACGGCGAGGCCGGCCGCGTTCTGCCATGGCCAGCCACCCAGCGAGCAGCGCGGCGCCGCTATCGATCCGCTCCTCCCTGCTGCACCCAGCCCCTGGGAGGCAGACCGCCCAGCCGGCAACCACGTCTCCGGTGCTGCCTACACGGATTACGGCAGGGGCAGTCGATGGGCTACCGTCCTTATCCCCCTTTAAGGGCTTACCGTCGCGTCTGGCATCTTTATTAGCGTGCTGAAAGATGAAGGGTCAGGTACAGCCAATATTCCCTCCAGGCGTTGCGCACAATTCCGCACTGTCACCCTACGAACGAAACGCCGGTCTACGTGAGAAAGCCAGTAATTCAAACAAATGACACATTTCACGCAAAAATGACAGAAAATACGCATTATATTTTTAATTACGTTACAGCCGAACAATCATTAAACGTAGTCTCAGCCATTAAATAACTGCGAGTTTGCCTATAGAGTGATTTAAAGTGGACGATCAGAGGATACTCATTGTAGGTATGGCAGGTACCACACTGACATTCACTGTAAGAATTCTCATGAAGTGTATGCCACCAGCGATGGAAATAGCTAACAAAACTGTTATCCGAAAGATACTTGGATACCGCTAGACAGTCTGTGCCCTATACAAGGTATCGCTGATAGTGAATCAGCAAGCGTCCAACGTCTCGTTTCGTCACGGGTTCGTTTAGTGAGTACGACAGCACCGCACAGGTGCTCGTTCAAGTCCAGCGCCGACGCTACAAGACAGGCGTTTTTCATCTGGGAGAAGCTTGGTGGTGAAATGAGTGAACATTCCTACAAGTTTCAACCAATATTTTGCTTCTTCCTACGTCCATCTCGCAAAAAGACAATGAAGGTAAGATTAGAGAGTTTCCAGCTGATACAGAAGTTAAACGACAATCGACTTTCTCGGACACATTTCGCGACTGGAACAGCTAATTAAAAAAGACGAAGTGACACATGGAGTATCCCCGCTCCTCCCCTTCTCCACACATTGGACTACACATGTCCGTGAGGTTGTAAAGGTGTCTCTTGCAGTCACTACTGTCATCGTTTTACATGAACTAAGAATTGAAGAATGAGTTATCTAGAAATCAGTGCGGAGATTGACGCTGATGGAAGTGAAAAATTGTCGTTGAGTGACTTGAGGGGACGACTCGTTATCACGTGGACACAGTCACTGCTTGCTGTGGTATTTGGAAGCTCACTTTAAATGTGTATGGATGGAAACCAGCGCGGACGGGTATGGGAAAGGCTGCTTTAGTGTTGGAATACGGTAGAAACTGAACACAGCCATGTTGCTTAACTCGTTGCACCTAACTCTGCAACGCGACAAAAAGAGTAACGGGCACATTAGGTCATTCGTATAGAAAGTGAATGGCCGGCTACGGTTCATTGTGAGAGTTCCTGGAAACTGCGTCACGGAGACAGCCTCCAGAACGCTCGTATAACTCATTCCTAAGTACTGCTCGAGTGTTTGGGATGCAAATAGATCGTATTAAAGGAAGACGTCGAAGCAATCCTGACGCGTTCTGCTTGATTTATTACCGGTGCAATGTTACTGGAACGTCTCCTGAGCTTATATGGGAATTCTTGGAGGGAAAGAGACGATATTTTCGTGAAACGCAACTGAGGAGGGTTAGAAAACGAGCTTTTGTGAAAGACTGCAAAAAATTCCACTGCCTTCATCGCTCATTTTGTGTATATGTTTTAAGGAAAAAATTAATGTGCATGCTTCTCCACGAGACTCACAAAGCAGTAATTACTGTCACCCGTCCTGACTTCCGGAACGCGTTCGATATAGCTCAACACTGCCGCCTAATGAACAAGACACTGTACTAAAGTAAAGAATATCAGAGCAACTGTGTTACTGTACTGAAGAGTTCGTTTCAAACAGACCACAGCACATCATTCTTAACAAAATGAAATCTTCTGACTTCTCAATAACTTCGGGTGTACAAAACTGTTAAGGCTTTCGTGATCACTTGTTGACAAACTGCGTGTTGGCTTCTGTCTCGGGTTCTTCGGGCGACGAACCCGAGACAGAACCCAATAGGCAGTTTGTCAACTTCGGGTGTACCCACAGAGAGTGTTACAGAACAGTTATTGTTGACATTATGAGTCACTGATCAAATGGATAGCGGCAAAAGTTCCATGAGGCTTTTCGCGGATGACGCTGCTGTATACAGAGAAATCGCTACATAGAAAATTGCAGAGAAATGCAGGAAGATCCTGCAGAAGATGGACAATTGGTGCACTTCGCAGGTGGGCCTCAACAAAAACAAGTTTGACTATTACGCATAAATAGGCGGAAAGGCCCCTTATTGAACAATTGCGCGAATACCGAACTGTTACTTAAAGGAGTCATATCCATTAAGTACCCGGGAGACTCGGGTGATTTAATCAGGTACGTAAAATTAACTGCAGGAAAGCGGGAAACCAGACAGATGAACTGGAAAAATCCTTAGGTTAGTTAGGTTTAAGTAGTTCTAAGTTCTAGGGGACTGGTGACCATAGATGTTAAGTCGCATAGTGCTCAGAGCCATTTGAACCATTTTTTTGGAAAAATCCTCTAGTAGAGCGGTCGACTCACGAAGAAGTTGTAACAGGAAAACGGCCTTACAGCTACAGTTCAGAATTGCTTAGTGTGTGGTACGTTCCTTGAGGAGCCAACCGAAATATTGCTCTTGTTGTGGTCTTCAATTCAGAGACGGCCTTGAAAGTCTTTTCGGGTTTGCTGCCGGATCCTAAAATCAACTTGACTCGATATTTCGGCGATCCAACTGTTCGCCATCTTCAGGAAATGCTGCTTCTGCTGATGAGTCCCGCTGAGAACTGACGCAAGATTGCAATTCGACGTCCTATATAGGCCACCGTTCAATACACGGGGCATGCGCCGCCCATCACGGTGTCTGACTTCCAAAACAGGGAGGTGGCGCCGCCCTTAGTGAAACACTGCTGGCAACGATATATCGAAATCAAGGCCGCACCGAAGAACGTTCAGTTTTGATGCGAGATAATACAGGATTCCACGTTTTGCTAAGAGGAAACCCATTGTCCCTGTTGATTAAATTATCAGCCAACCTAATTTCGATCGCCTCTTTATACACACTATTCCAAAAACCGGAAATGTTGGCAATTACAACAGTTTCCTCAAATTTCATTTTATGTCTCTCATTCAGGCAGTGTTCTGCTACGGCCGATTTTTCCGGCTGTTGTAGCCTCGTGTGACGGCGATGTTCCACACACCTGTCATTCACTGTGCGAATAGAACGGCCAACGTAAGCTTTCCCACATTGACACGGGATTTTGTACACCCCGGGTTTCTTAAGTCCCAAATCATCCTTCACAGAGCCGAGCAGAGCCCTAATCTTAGAGGGTGGACGGAACATACTCTTAATGTTAAAACTCCTTAAAATTCGTCCAATCTTAAATGATAAGCCTCCAGCATAAGGGAGAAAGGCCACAGATCTATGTTCCTCTTCGGACACCTCCGGAGACGGTCCAAATTCCATAGCCCGACGAATCTGTTTCTCGGTGTATCCATTTTCCTTAAAAACAGTCATCAAATGCTCAAGTTCTTGGGTTAAGCTGTCTGCGTCGGAAATGGCATATGCTCTCCGTACCAAAGTCCTAAGGACGCCACTACGTTGGTGTGGTGGATGACAACTCTTAGGGTGCAGATACAAATCTGTGTGTGTCGGCTTTCAGTGAACGCTGTGTCCCAAAGTTCCATCTGGTTTTTTATAAACCATAACGTCTAAAAATGGAAGCCGACACACACAGATTTGTATCTGCACCCTAAGAGTTGTCATCCACCACACCAACGTAGTGGCGTCCTTAGGACTTTGGTACGGAGAGCATATGCCATTTCCGACGCAGACAGCTTAACCCAAGAACTTGAGCATTTGATGACTGTTTTTAAGGAAAATGGATACACCGAGAAACAGATTCGTCGGGCTATGGAATTTGGACCGTCTCCGGAGGTGTCCGAAGAGGAACATAGATCTGTGGCCTTTCTCCCTTATGCTGGAGGCTTATCATTTAAGACTGGACGAATTTTAAGGAGTTTTAACATTAAGAGTGTGTTCCGTCCACCCTCTAAGATTAGGGCTCTGCTCGGCTCTGTGAAGGATGATTTGGGACTTAAGAAACCCGGGGTGTACAAAATCCCGTGTCAATGTGGGAAAGCTTACGTTGGCCGTTCTATTCGCACAGTGAATGACAGGTGTGTGGAACATCGCCGTCACACGAGGCTACAACAGCCGGAAAAATCGGCCGTAGCAGAACACTGCCTGAATGAGAGACATAAAATGAAATTTGAGGAAACTGTTGTAATTGCCAACATTTCCGGTTTTTGGAATAGTGTGTATAAAGAGGCGATCGAAATTAGGTTGGCTGATAATTTAATCAACAGGGACAATGGGTTTCCTCTTAGCAAAACGTGGAATCCTGTATTATCTCGCATCAAAACTGAACGTTCTTCGATGCGGCCTTGATTGCGATATATCGTTGCCAGCAGTGTTTCACTAAGGGCGGCGCCACCTCCCTGTTTTGGAAGTCAGACACCGTGATGGGCGGCGCATGCGCCGTGTACTGAACGGTGGCCTATATAGGACGTCGAATTGCAATCTTGCGTCAGTTCTCAGCGGGACTCATCAGCAGAAGCAGCATTTCCTGAAGATGGCGAACAGTTGGATCGCCGAAATATCGAGTCAAGTTGATTTTAGGATCCGGCAGCAAACCCGAAAAGACTTTCAAGACTTATTACGCTGGGAAAGCCTACGTAGTCACAATTCAGAGACGGGTTTGTTGCAGCTCTCCATGCTACTCTATCCTGTACAAGCCGCTTCATCCCAGAATAACTATTGCGACCTAAATCCTTCTGAATCTGCTTAGATTATTCATCTCTTGGTCTCTCTCTACGATTCTTACCCTCCAATACTCAATTGGTGAGCCTTTGATGCTTCAGAAAGTGTCCTCTCAACCGATACCTCCTTCTAGTCAAGTTGTGCCATAGATTCCTCTTCTCCCAATCCTATTCAGTACCTGTACGTGATCTACCAATCTAATCTTCAGCATTCTTCTCCAGCGCCACATTTCAAAAGCTTCTATTTCCTTCTTGTCTAAACTGTTTATCGTCCATGTTTCACATTCATACATGGCTACACTCCATACAAATACTTTCAGAAAGGGCTTCCTCACACTTAAATCTATACTCGATGTTAATAAATTTCTCTTCTTCCAAAACGCTTTCCTCACCATTTTCAGTCTACATTTTATATCCTATACTGTGACCACCATCATTATTTTGCTCCCGAAATAACATAACTCATTTACTACTTTAAGTGTCTCACCGGATTTAATTCTACTACATTCCATTATCTTCGTTTTGCTTTTGTTGATGTTCATCTTATATCCTCCTTTCATGACACTCTCCATTCCGTTAAGCTGTTCTACCAAGTTCTCTGCTGTCTCTGACAGAATTCAATGTCGTCGGCAAATCTCAAAGTTTTTATTTATTCTCCGTGGATTTTAAGTCCCACTCCTAATTTTTCTTTTGTTTCCTTTACTGCTTGCTCAATATACAGATTGAATAACAGCGGGGATAGGCTACAACCCTGTCTTATTCTCAAACACTGCTTCTCTTTCATGGAGCTGCTACCTGGTTTTTGTACAAACTGTAAATAGCTTTTTGCTCCCTGTATTCTACACCTGCCGTATTCAGAATTTGAAAGAGAGTATTCGAGTCAACAACCAATATGTTGCGTTCTTATTACAGAGATTCGAATTCACACAGCGATTACCAGCAGTCGCTCTTCCTGCGCTCCGTTCGCGACGCGGGGGGTAGTGATAGTGGTTCACAAAGTACCCTGGGACACACGGGCTAAGGTGTGTTGCTGGATATCAGGGGCAGATGTAGACGTCCAGAGGCACACAGGAATTGGGAAGGAGTACAGTTTCAACAATACCGTTGACCGGTGAGTGTGCCGTGTTCAAAGATTTGGAGGTTAGCGCACCACACACTGTAACACCTGGACCACCATACGGTCATGCTGGACACTGTTCCAGCGTGCGTTACGTGTTCCCAAAGCTCGCCTTGTGGGGGTACCTGCAGCACTTTCGAACATGGCAGTTCTGGCGGTCCGCAGCGCGGGTAGTCGATCTAACTAATCTGTACACCAGGAACATCTATTAAACAGTATATTACGACACCAACTTCGATAAACGAAATTGCTTTTTCAAGTAAGCTTTTTACAAAATTACAATTCCCATGTTCAGTAAGGAAGACTGAAAGATCGATGTGATGTATGAGAATCTTTATTTCTTATTTTATTCTTTTTAAAGTTTTATGTAATATTTTGGAAATCCGTTCCTATCTGTTACATGATGATTATCCAGTTACATCTTCACTACTGCCCATTAAAATTGCTACACCAAGAAGAACTGCACATCTGCAACGGGTATTCATTGGGCAAAAATATTATACTAGAACTGACATGTGATTACGTTTTCATCCAATTTCGGAGCATAGATCCTGAGAAATCAGTACCCAGAACAACCACCTCTGGCCGTAATAACGGCCTTGATACGCCTCGGCATTGAGTCGAACAGAGCTTGGATGTCGTGTACAGGTACAGCTGCCCATACAGCTTTAACACGATACCACAGTTCATCAAGAGTAGTGACTGGCGTATTGTGATGAGCCAGTTGCTTGGCCACCATTGTCCAGACGTTTTCAACTGGTGAGAGATCTGGAGAATGTGCTGGCCAGGGCACCAGTCGAACATTTTCTGTATCGAGAAAGGCCCGTACAGCACCTGCACAATGCGGTCGTGCATTATCCTGCTGAAATGTAGGGTTTCGCAGGGATCGAATGAAGGGTAGAGCCACGGGTCGTAACACATCTGAAATGTAACGTCCACTGTTCAAATTGTCGTCAATGAGAGCAAGAGGTGACCGAGACGTGTAACCAATGGCACCCCATACCATCACGCCGGGTGATACGCCAGTATGGGGATGACGAATACACGCTTCCAATGTGCGTTCACCGCGATGTCACCAAACACGGATGCGACCATCATGATGCTGTAAACAGAACCTGGATTCATGCGAAAAAATGACGTTTTTCCATCGTGCACCCAGGTTCGTCGTTGAGTTCACCATCGCAGGCGCTCCTGACTGCGATGTAGCGTCAAGGGTAACCGCAGCCACGGTCTCCGAGCTGATAGTCCATGCTGCTGCAAACGTCGTCGAACTGTTCGTGCAGATGGTTGTTGTCTTGCAAACGTCCCGATCTGTTGACTCAGGCATCGAGACGTGGCTGCACGATCCGTTACAGCCATGCGGATAAGATGCCTGTCACCTCGTTGTTGGGATCCAGCACGGCGTTCCGTATTACCCTCCTGAACCCACCGATTCCATATTCTGCTAACAGTCATTGGATCTCGACCAACGCGAGCAGCAATGTCGCGATACGATAAACCGCAATCGCGATAGGCTATAATCCGACCTTTATCAAAGTCGGAAAAGTGCTGGTACGCATTTCTCCTCCTTACGCCCGTCAACTGCTGTTTGTGTACGAGAAATCGGTTGGAAACTTTCCTCATGTCAGCACGTTGTGGGTGTCGCCACCGGCACCACCCTTGTGTGAATGCTCTGAAAAGCTAATCATTTGCATATCACAGCATCTTCATCCTGCCGGTTGAATTTCGCGTCTGTAGCACGTCATCTTGGTGGTGTAGCAATTTTAATGGCCAGTACTGTATTTGTTTATTCCGCCAGTCTTTGGCACGCACCTCGTGTGTTGCAGTGTTCCGTCACGGAGATTCTATTTCAAAATTATATTATTTCTCAGATCTTTGCTTATATCTTGAGTCTTTTTCCTTGATAATCGTTACCCCAACCATATAGTAAACATATTGCACAAGACTTGTTTTGCATTTTTATTTGTTTAGGGAAGATACAGACATTAATGCTGTAAAATTATAGCGCTAAGACCGTACATCAAAGATATATGCTGTCTTTGTACAGCTTTGCATATAACAGAGTCTTTTTCCAGCGCTCGAGAACAGTCGAGTCTAGTTTTGTCGATGCTACGGAGTGGAGTTTCATTTTCGGTCTGATTATTGTGAAATCAGTGTGTAACATGAATATCATTTTTAACTAATTCTGCATCCATTAATGAGACATGGAACTGTTATGCAACGCAATTTTCAATCAGTGTTTTTTTTTTAATTGTGACTCTCTTTACCAAAGCTGGATTTGGAAAAAAACCACAATGTCCTTATACTGTGAATTAACATCTTCAAGATTCTTTACAAACACAGACCTGAAGAGTCACTCCATAAGATATTTTAAGACGACGAATTGAGCAGCAGATACTTCTTAAAATCAAGATGAGTATTAAAAGTTGTAACATGTTCATTCGTTACGTGAATCTTGAAAACTTCAGTATTTGCACTGAAGATGGTCACACAGTGCCTGAAATCGATTTTTGTGTAATAAATGATTTCAAAATCCCTTACCACCGACGCTCGCAATTCTGATGTTTACAGTTCTTATACTCCCCACCCCCCTCTCCCATATACATCTCGCATATTGACCACGATAAGAAAATTCAAAAAAATTGGAGCCAATACAGAGGCTTACCGACACTCATTGTTCCCACGGACTATTCGCAAGTGGAACAGGGTTGGAGGGATCAGGTAGTGGCAGCGAAAGTACACTTTGCCACACACCATTAGGTGGCTTGCGGAGTATGATGTAGATGTATTGCCCCAATACAGGGGAGGTGACGTGCTGCCCTCCAGCTGCTGGACAGGCGCGTCTGCGCTCTTGTCGCACATCCCACTAGTGTGCACCACACTTCCCACGTGCTAAACGTCACGGACCTGGGGTTCAGTGTAATGTAAAATATTTAAAAATCATTTTCGTCGCCTTTGGCTGTGAAATTATTTATGCTTAAATTACGCAACAGCAGTTTCGGACGTTTGATCATTATTAAGCCTAGAACTGCGAAACTTGTGATTCAGCACTTGTTAAAACTGTAAAATACTTGAAATTTTCCCATTTCATCAACAGGGGTTTGAGGAAAAAGGTTGCATATTTGCGGCATATCGCGATCTTCTCTTACTGCAGTAACGAAAGTCTCAGTGGACAGATCTATGTAGGGACATCAGAAAGTAAGTTACATATGAAGCGCTTATTTCAATAGTGGTACAAGTCCATTACCTCCACTTTTCTGTCTAGCAAGAAGCCATATGCTTGAATGTTCCTGGTATCTCAACTGCAGAGTTTTCAGCGCTCATTTAACTTTAGGACTCTGTATCTCAAAATGAACAAAAATGGACTTATACCACTATTGAAATAAGCTCTTCATATGTCGTCCCACACTAGGATCAATGCTCAGCATGAGTGTCACATTGCCAGAAGAGCGTACAAGTTCTGGGTTTCATGCAGGCACACTTCTGCTGGAGTTCAGAGAACAGGTGCGTCACAGTGTGCGATCAAAAAGGCGCGGCAACTGGAAATATTCTCCAAAGTGCAAGTGCGCGCCACAGTACGATTCTTGTGGACAAACCGTCCGAACCGCACAGAAATTCTTTAGTTTTGGCGCTATACGGACCAAACGCGTTGCCGCGTCCAGTCGACGTGGAGTGGTAGAATGTTCCGGCCGTTATTCACAGAGACTCGGTGCTGCCTTAAACAATAGGGTCCCCTATCTGTGTCACTTTTAAGTACACATCAGCAGTCAATAAAAGTTACTCGCCCAGTCATACTAACGTATGGCGTACATTTTGAAGTCCGTGTGGCAGATGGTAGTTAAGCTCAGTCTGTGGCTATTAGCTATACATTAGGTGAGACCTTACAGGGGAAGAACGAGAGAAAAGCGAGAGGGGAGGGGCTGAAAATAAGGGGAGGGACAACTGGGTGGGTGCAGGTCAGCGGCTACCACTGAGGGGTCTGCATCATTCTTCTCTCTCTCAGTATTTTATCTCCCACTTTATCTCGCTTTCTCTGCTTCTCATTCTTTCTCTCTACACCTCTCTCTGTTTGTCTTTATTTTATTTGTCTGTCTTTATCTCTTACTCTCTCTCTCACGGTCGCTCTCTCTCTCTCTCTCTCTGTCTGCCTCTACCATTCACTCCTTTTACACTTCTGATATTTACAGACATCGTTAGCACTTTCTCTCTAGAACCGTATCCGACAAGCCAGGGAATGGTGTGCGGCAAAGGGTACCTGATTCGTCGCACCTCCCACAACCTATGCAATTTCAGAACGTGTGGCAGTAAAAATGACATCGGCATTTGTCTGTATACGTCTAAATTTCCATAACAATACCCTCGCTGCCGTTATACAAGACATAACGCATTTGCTGATTCGAATTCAGAACCGGATTCTCGAAAGTTCCAGAGCCAAAGCTCCCTGTCTATCTCAAAACCCAACTCTGTCTGAGACGAAACACATTCATTGTTCTTAATGAGCTGTACAGAGATTTAGCCCCTAAATTAGCAGGCATACGCTACTTGCACGGTTGCCTCTGAACAAGCTCCGTTCGAGCATAACATCACAAAGAATCACGTCAGTGCTTCGAGGCAGACAGCTGTACCCCCCGTGGTGGTGTGGGGAGAAACCTTTCAGCTACAAGGGTAGGCTCGGCTGGACTGGGACAGGGGGTAGGAGGGAAGAGGGGGGGGGGGTGGTAAGAGGGAGAGCGCGAGTTGGGGCTCAAGGGTTGGGGGTGGGGGAAATCCAATAAGGCCCGCGGCCTCGTTACGGCATACTTTGCACAGGGCCTAGTGGCGCGGAGGCCAGGGGGGGGGGGGGGGCGGGGGGGCGGTAGCGAGCGACGAGGGCAGAGGCAAAAAAAAAAAAAAAAAAGGAGCCGAGACGGAATTTCATACATAAATTTGAAAACTTTCGGGCTCATTATTACAAGGCTCAGAGGATCAAGCGAACGCTTCTGGCTTCCGGCGCGAGCTTCTTCTAGGCTTAGGCTAGGTCGGCCTGGCTCCCCGCTAGCAGAGGCCGTCACGTCGCTGCCTGCACGGCGGCGAGCAAAAGCAAAACAAGACAATCGCGCCGGCAGTCTCGGCGCGTCAAGCGGAGGGTCAGATTCCGGCTGCCGAGAGCGGGGGCTGTCACTGGATACTGGGGGCAGCGGCGGAGCCACGGCGCACGCGTCCTGCTGCATACTGTGCGTCAGAGCCTGTCGCTTCTCAGTCCTCTCATATTTACAGAAAAAATAAACGCAGAGGTGGAAGCGACAGTTAAGATTAAGATTAGTCACCAATCTTTCCTCCCCCTTGTAATGGGGCTTCCTCCTCTAGCACTACTTTTCCTCAGCAGTAGCTGTAGATACCAGTAGGATTTTTCGAATTTTGGACAGGTCATTATTATCTCAGCTACCGTTCTGAAAACGTTCATATAATTTTATGCACAACACGTTATATTTCAAGCTAAAATTTTTGAAAAGAAATTACTTTATTTTGGATGTTATGATCGATGGGTACTAGCTCTGAATGTACAGTTAAAATTATTTTTTGTAGAAACACTTGAAATTACGAATTATTTGGCACGCTTAAAATTCTATTATTAATTACGCCATCTAGTACTATTTACTATGTTTATTTACGGATTCATTTATGATACCGTAATCGAAATTAAGAGAATTCATTTGTCAAGAAAAACTGAAACCTTTTGGAACATGGTTATTACCGCAGACTGAAGTAGTAGTAAGTGTGTCTCCGATGTCATTTGACGTATTTTTGTATTTTGGGTGAAAATGTAATCTTGGATTCGTGAGACAATCTCCACTTCTTCCACATTAACACTGCAAGTGTAGACCAGATGCGACTTGAATTCAAAGAAATAGTATCGGCAGCAGTTGAGAGATGTATACTAAATAAATTAACAAACGACGGAGCTGATTCTCCTTGCTACAAAAAACGGGTCAAGCACTGTTGCAGTAGCAACAAAAAAAAAAAAAAGAATGTACCAAATTTAAACAGACGCAAAAACTCCACGATTGGCGATCTTTTACAGATGTTAGAAATTTATCTGAGATGCTTATAATAGATCGCACAAAGATACTTTGTCTCGCAACCTGGCAGAGAATCCAAAGAGAGTCTGATCGTATGCGAAGTATGCTAGCGGTAAGACACAATCAATGCCTTCTCTATGCGACAGCAAAGGAGATACTATCGAAGACAGTGCTACCAAAGTAGACTTACAAAACACAGCATTCCGAAATTCCTTCGCCAAAGAATGCGAAATAAATATTCCAGAACTCGAATCAAGAACAGCTGCCAACATGAGTAACGTAGAAGTAGGTATCCTCGCAGTACTGAAACAACTTAAATAATTTAATAAAAGCAAGTCTTCCGGCCAGAGTGTATACCAGTTAGGTTCCTTCCAGAGTATGCTGATGCATCAGCTCCATACTTAACAATCATATACAACCGTTCGCTCGACGGAAGATCCGTATCCAAAGACTGGAAAGTTGCACAGGTCACATCAATATTCGAGAAAGGTAGTAGGAGTTATTCACTAAATTACAGGCCCATATCATTAACGTCGATATCCAGAAGGATTTTGGAACATATATTGTGTTCGAACATCATGAAATATCTCGAAGAACACGGTATGGTGACACACAGTCACACGCAGTAGGAAACGTTCTTATGAAACACAACTATCTCTTTACTCGCACGAAGTGTTGAGTGCTGTTGATAAGGGATTTCAGATTGGATCAGTATTTATGGATTTCTGGACACTTTTGACACTGTACCACACAAGCGGCTGGTAGTGAAACTGCGTGCTTATGGAATATCGTCTGAGTTATGTGACTGGATTCGTGATTTCCTGTCAGAGAGGCCACAGTTAGTAGTAACTGACGTAAAGTCATCGAGTAAAACAGAAGTGATTTCTGGCGCTCCCCAAGGAAGTGTTATAAGCCCTTTGCTGTTCCTTATCTATAGTTTCTTGAGGTCTTCCATGGTTTTCTTTACCCAGCTGGTTTTCATTGTATTAGTCGTCACTGTGTTTGGTCAACCTATTTTCGTTCATCCGACGTATGTGTCCGTAGAACTTTGCTCTTCTTTCCTGTTGTTGTTTGTAGTCGTCTCCGTCTGTTCGTACAATTCTTTTGTCGGTCTCTTTATCCAGATCACCTCTTTGTGAAAAATGGTTCAAATGGCTCTGAGCACTATGGGACTCAACAGCTGTGGTCATAAGTCCCCTAGAACTTAGAACTACTTAAACCTAACTAACCTAAGGACATCACACACATCCATGCCCGAGGCAGGATTCGAACCTGCGACCGTAGCAGTCGCGCGGTTCCTGACTGAGCGCCTAGAACCGCTAGACCACCGCGGCCGGCTACCTCTTTGTGAACTGACCCATAGATATTTCTCAGTCTTTTCCTCTCTTTTTTCTACATCTCCTTAATTTTCATTTTTCGCTTGATTACTGTTGTTTCTGAGGCATACAAGACCTCTGGTAAGACTACTGTACTTTAGTGTCGTAAATTGTAATGGTTCCATGTACGTTTTGTGATCCTTTCTTCATCGGATGTTGCGTTCAATCCTGTTTTCTGTATAATGCCCCCAGCTATTTGAAACTATCTACTCGTTTTATCTTTCAGTACTTTGTTACCAGTGCGTGTCTGTCTGTGGATTTTGTGTCAATTTTTTGCGTATTTTCGTATGAGAGTTGTCATGATGTTTTGGCTGAGATTTCGTGTAATGTCTCTAGAGCTTCGTTGGCTTCTTTTCTGATATTTGTTATGATGGCTATATCATCGGCAAAGGCCAGATATTTTTTGTCGATGGCTCTATCTCGGTGTTTCCCATCTTTACCGCATTGATTCCTTTGTCCCATGTTCTATTTATTTTCTCAAAACCGAATTAAATAGAACGGGTGACAGCCCGTCTCTCTGCCTCAGTTCTGTCTTGAGCTTTATTTTTTTTAAGAAAAAACGTTATTAGAAAAAAATTTTGAAAAACACAGCCCTCAGTCGCGAACACAATTAATTTGTGACCTAGGTTTCGGTGTCACAAGGGACAACTTCTTCGGACAAAATTGAAACTAAATGTTACAGCATAACGTACACAAAACTGTGTTGACTGTAGCAGAGGACACATGGCAGCCCCTAGTGGCTTGTACCTCTGTTGCATTTTATTTGAATTTCTCACTATCTGACGCTGTCAGATATGGCCGCAGCTTTCGTATTTTTTGGTACGTTATGCTGTAACATTTAGTTTCAATTTTGTCCGAAGAAGTTGTCCTTTGTGACACCGAAACCTAGGTCACAAATTAATTGTGTTCGCGACTGAGGACTGTGTTTTTCAAAATTTTGTATTATACAACAGTCGCTGACTGACAGCCATGTTAAAAACCTTTCGTTATTAACTCTCTAAATCTCGTTATTCTTCATGTCTGCATGTTTGCAGCCCTCTGTCACAACAGGGCTTCAGATTGTAACATGCAACATGGCGTTGTGTAACGTAACTGTGCTGGTGCGAGACACAAAGCGTGTTGCAATCGAGTTTGGAATTCGAAGAGTTCGTCCACATATGGACCACCCTCTCCTTCAGCATGACAACGCCACTCGACACACGAGCGCTGCGACATCTGCAACAGTCCGAGGCCTTGGGTTCACTGTCATCGATTATCCTCCATGCAGTCCCGACTTGTTACACTAAGATTTTCATCTCTTTCCAAAACTTAAAGAACATCATCGGGAACTTGACTTTCATCGTGATGAAGTGGTGCAAACAGAGGTGAGGTCGTGGCTGCGGCAACAAAGTCAAACATTCTACAGTGACGGTATCAACGAACTGGACTCTCGTATGGAGACATGTGTTCGTCACCAAGTAGACGTGAAGAATAAGGATGTAAGGTGTTAATAACGTACATTTTATTATAAATGCTGTAAGAGGTTTCACATGAAGAATTCGGAGTCATTATTTTCCATGTCACCCTCGCATCGACACAAAGCAATATTGAAATGTGCTACGGCTTTAAATCTCGCGAGACTGCGAAGATGAATAGATATTAGTGTCAATGGCATTACGAACAATATGAAATAGCTGAAACTGCACTAGGCCCCATAAGATCCCTGTCAAATACAGAATTTGCTACTTAGTAAGGTCCCAATTTGTCCATAATATATCATAGATCCCTCGAACAAAGAACTATGCCTAATAGATAGAAGAAATAAAAGATAATACATGTTTATAATAATGGTAACAGAATTAATCTACAAACTTACCGTCCAATTTCATTGCCATACAAAAAAGAAACTGACGAACGGGACTCGATCCATTGATCCAGCGATTACGGGGCTTGAACGCTAAGCATTAGGCTGTCACCGCTTCATGGTAAAAGTGGCCACGTTCAGGTATAAATTGACGACCGAAATTATCTTGCGATTTTCTCAATAACTTAACAACTACTTAAATATTTAGCTTTAATTCGGCATCAGCGGTGAACGTCGATCTTGACTTAGTACAGTAATATTTACAAGTGCAGTTATGGACTGAACTGCGAATACTTCTTTATAATTCTGATTGCTTCACACATGTAGATCAATTGTCAATGCTAGGTCGTAGCAACTGACTTAGCTGAAGGCTATGCTAACTAGCGTCTCTGAAGCTATAAGAAGTGAACCATCCATATTAAAGTCGGCTGTAGAACTGGTCAGTGCGCTAGCTTGTCTCGTAAGACCAGCCGAGAGGCGGCGCTCGGTCTGCTAGCGTCGACAGTGGTGACTAGCGGGTCCGATGTGTACCGACGGATCCCGGCCGATTTGAAGCCTACAGTCTAGCAAGTGTGGCGCCTTGCGGTGACACCACACTATTTCTCGAGTGTGTCGAACGAATACCACATAGGACCTACAGGGGATAATGAGTACGTAAAAATAACGGCAGTGTGAATGGTGACAAGCTTGTTTGGCTTAGAGGAGAGTGTCATGAGAATCATCAAAAGTATGAACAGGCAACCGAAAGCCTACTTACAAAGTTTCAAGAACCAGAAATATAGAAATATATGAGGAATGTTAGAATATACCTCGGCCCCTTACACATTGCTCCTTCTGGGACCGCAGAAACAACGTAAGAGAAGTTTTTCTCGGAAAGTGGTATATAAGTCGTCATTGTTCCCTTAATCAATATGCGAAAGGGACCGGAAGGAAACACAACGACTTGTATAATGAGAAGGACTCTTTGCCATCCACTTCACAGAGGTATGCAGAGTATGTATATAAATGTAGATGTGTTGGTTTATTTATTCATGTACGGACCATCTGATAATCATATAGCATTTGTCATCATAATACGAGGGCTCGTTTTTTCAGCCTCTGAACGGTTGCAAAATACGCTGCAGGAGTGTCTTCGTTGCGCCTGGTAGAATGGGTCGCACAAGTGTTCGATACATATTGTACTTTGTAGATGAGAATTATCGCAAGAAGGAAACGCATGACAGTTACGTTATGTGAGTTGCATGAAATCAGGTGGAACCCCTGGGCAGACACTTCACATTTGGTGGGCAACTCTATTGTTCTAAGCATCTCTGCACGCAGAATCGAAATGTGTGACAAGACGCGATCTGCGGGCATTCCAGAGACACCGCACAACACATCTGCACAAACCTTCATTGGAAATTAACAACGAATACCGACCGTATTCAAAGACGGCGGTGTTCTAAGCATCTCTGCACGCAGAATCGAAATGTGTGACAAGACGCGATCAGCGGGCATTCCAGAGACACCGCACAACACATCTGCACAAAGCTTCATTGGAAATTAACAGCGAATACCGACCGTATTCAAAGACGGCGGTGCGAATGATGAAAGGCTTGTCTAACTGGCGAGAGTGTGTGACACAGATGTTCAAAATATCTTAAATGCCAGATCCTAGAGTAAAGAATACATACATCTCACTATAGACTGCCCATAGCACTCCAAGTATCTTCTATCTGTGGGTAAACAATGCTTCATGTCCACCTGCTCTGTATAGATGGTGAAGGTAGGTGGTAGGGAAGCCGAATGGTCAACTTTGTTTTACTGGAAGAAATCTGTGAAACTGTAGCTCATCTATAAAGGACACTGTGTATAGAACATTAGTGCAACCCATTCTTGAGTACTGGTAGAGTACTTGGGATTGCCTTCAGGTCGGAGCAAATCAAAGGTGTGCTGCTAGTTTGTTACCGGTAGATTCGATCAGCACGAAAATATTACGGAAATGCTTCGTGAAGTCAGATGGGAATCACTGGAGGTAGTCAACGTTCTTCTTGCGAGGCACTACAGAGAAAATTTAGAGTATCAGCATTTCTGCCTGACTGCGGAACGATTCTACTGCCACAAACGTACATTTCGCTAAGGACCACGAAGATAACATGACAGAAATTGGAGTTCGTACAGAGGCATACAGACAGTCGTTCTTCCCTCCCTCTGTTTCGATTGGTATAGGAGATGAAATGACTAGTAGTGGTTCATGGTACCCTCCGCAATATATCGTGCAGTGGCTCGCGGAATCTTTATCTGGATGTGAATGCAGAACTGGCGAATGTCAGGTTGCATTGAGGCGCACAAGTAGTCATTCTGTTCACGCTCCATCCGTTGGTGGAGCTGTAACAAATTTTAGTACGTAATAATGTGAAAAGCACTCTCCCCCACACACTTCACAACGATTCGCAGAGTAGAGATTTCGATGCAAATGCAGTTTCCAATTTTATGATATGTACGCAAGCAGGCTTCGCTGTGAAACATTAAGTTTCAGTAACCTGCATCTATGTCTTGATACATTCCTAAACTTCCTCGTGTACGTTTAGCGTTCGTGATTATGAGTTTCGTATAACGTTTCCAGTATGTAGCCAATCCTCTACATCACTCCTCCCCCTCCAACACACACACACACAATTTGAGGGTGACTAGTGCTTGACTGCTTAATGAGAGTGAAAATACCAACGAAACATAGCAGAACGAGAAAGTATTCGCTCTGCCGTAAGGAGCCACCACAAGGAGCCGGTAAAGAGCTCGGCATTTAAAATTTCACCTTGAAGTCCTGGATAACCACCCTCCCCCATTCCCCAGTCCCTCGCCCCCACCTGCGATGTTTCTGCGTTCGCAGAAAAGCAGCGCCGTGAAGCAACGAGTTTAGAAAGTAAACAAAGGTATGCTGTGAAGTTGGTGCCCTTTGTAGACAGCTCAATGTTTACCGAGCGTTTAGCACCGGTGGTTTAGCTTTCACCAGCTTAAAGTATGCAGTTCGTTCAAATTATACAGGTGTTACGACAATCAGAAGTAACGGAATAATTTCTTCGCAGAAATGAGATGTACCTCTTTTTCCGTGGTCTACAATCAGAAGTAACGGCATCATTTCTTGTTAGAAATGAGATGTACTTCATTTCCATCCTCAAACGTGTAATTTTATCGTTAATTTAGCTGGGAAAATAGTTAATCGGTGTAAGTGGTTTTTTCTGTTCACACACTCGGTTCAGTTGTAACGTGTAGATAACCAACAGATAACTATGTGAAGTATTGTACGCTAGTGTGTTCTGGAATGAGGGGTGATCGGATTCAAAATGTACCGTAGCTGAGAGGTATTTGATCCCAGTGGGTGTTAAACGTGTTGTGTCTGCTACCGGTAGCTGGAAAGAGTAATGTGAAAGAAATTGTAACAGTACCGGCAGAGGAAGTACTCAGACAAAAAGCAAATGAGCGCCACACCACTACCTCGCTGAAGGCCGCGATTTTCTCAGTGACCACTTTCCAGGTCAATGGATTGGTCGTGATGCGCCAATTGTATGGCCCCACGCTCCCCAGACCTGACACCTCTCGTGTTTTTTTTTTTTTTTTTTTTTTTTTTTTTTTTTTTTTTTTTTTTTTTTTTTTGTGGGGATTCATCAAGGACATCGTGTTTGTATCTCCTGCGCCGGCTTCTCTACCTGAACTTAGAGCAAGAATTTACGCCGCCACTGACCAACTTACACCTGCAATGCTACAGCGAGCTTGCGAGAAAATTGACTTCCGATGTGATGTGTGCAGAATAACCAACGGAAGCGACATACGACATCTTTAGTTTAAGGTAATAGAACTTGATGTGTCTCGCTACAAAATAACACTGAACCCAGCTCTATATCTTCTTTCAATAAATTTATTTTTAAAGTTGTGAAGTCCGTTTTGGAACACCCTTTATTTCGCTATCGTATGTATAGTGTAGAATGTCTTAATTGACTTGTATTGATTAACCTGGTACCCAGCTCAATCAGTCAGTTGCGCCCTATAATCATAAATACATTACCGATTCTCAAAATTAAAGTCTCAATGTGGATTCTATTAAATCATACAGTGGTAAAAATAAAAGTTGCATCATACCGAAAATTTAATAATGAACGTCGTGGCCCTGAAACACGTTATGATATCAATACGTTTGTTTGTTTCTGATGTAGTTCTAAAGGAAACAGTACATCTTGCTACCGTGAGGGAGCAGTATGTACGGTCTGTGGCAAGCGTGTCACCTGAGAACAATTCCAGTGTTCCTGCTACGTGTCATGACGAGAGTTGTTTTACTTCAGGATGAATCGGAAAACAACACCGAACGATCAGAGTCTCCGTGTAGTCATTCAAGTGGAGCAAAGAACGAGAAAAGTGGATTCGTCAACTAATGTCTCTGTGAGTCAACGTGATATATCTAGTTTACGGAATAAGTTTGAGGTGATCGGGTCAGTTGAGTATCGTCACAGAACTGGCAGCGGAACAAAAGAAGCTGGTGTCCAGGATCGCTATTTGCATATAACAGCAACCAGAACCCCCTCAGCACAACACTGCAACGTGGCACTGCCAGACAGCTGCAGGAGTTCAGGTGTCAGCACGAACCATGCGGTATAAGCTCCACGTGCTGGGATTACGGGTCAAAAGACGTCTGGAGTCTCGTCTAAATCTGGTTCGGAGAGGGGTTCGTGTCGCATGGACACGAAGCCACCCTCGTGGAGTAGGCAACAGTGGGACACAATGCTCTTTTCTGATGAGACCCGTAACGGTATCCACGCTGAAAAATATTCATCTGTGGAGACAACGAGGCCAATGTTTAAACGATAACTGTATCACAGACCGCAAGCTTTGTCAAAGTTGTCTTGGAGTGCAATCATGTATGGCCGCAGGACACGCCCTTGTGCCAGTACGCGGGAGGATGAGTGGGCGTGAAGCATCGGGACGACATCTTTGCACCACGCATTGTGGCTCCATTTTGCGAACACTCTGGCGCGGGATTCACGCTGGAGGACGACGGTGCACGCCCATAGCATTTCACTAATGGAGCATACACACAATCAAATGGAACAACCACCATATTCTCCAGTTTTTATCTGCATTGACAAGGCATGTGGCACGCTAAGACGGGCGGTTTGCAATCTATCTGTCCCACCAAACATCTTAGAGACCGTAATGAGATTTTCACTCTGCAGCGGAGTGTGCGCTGATATAGAACTTCCTCGCGGAAGTACAGCTGTGAGGATGAGGCGTGAGTCGTGCTTGGGTAGCTCAGATGGTAGAATACTTGCCCGCAGAAGGCAAAGGTGACGAGTTCGAGTCTCGGTCCGGCACACAGTTTTAACCTGCCAGGAAGTTTCATCTTAGAGGGTGTCGTGGATGAATGCGACAATATCTGACAGTCTTACCCGCTCAGTTTGGTAAGGAGTAAATAACACCATTCAAAATTATCTTCCGCTACGAGCAAGGCTAATCGGTTCATAAACAATGTGTTATGCAGGAGGACAGTCAGAAGAAACTGGTGATCGCAGTTGAATCTTTTGTATGGTCTTCGTTCTTTTGTTCGTTCTTATCAAGTGGAAACGTATTTATCTTCTTTATTTTTCTTTCCTTGAGCCTGTATCCTACACAACAAAATCATTTTTGTTTCCTACCGCGTCCAGTATTGACAATAAAGCAAAATGCAACCTGTATTTTGACCACTGTATATGCAGAAATAAAAATTCGATTCCTGCAGCGTGAGGCGACACGTCGCAGAGTACCTTGAGAAATAACAGTAAAGCATTGCTATTAAGTAAATCTACAGATGGAAAGATTCCTGTCAGAACACTCAAGAACCAGATGGAATGGTTCTCTGATAACAACACGTTTATGGATGCACGAATTTCATACCATTTCAGTGAACTACATCGATTTACTGCTAAGAGTACAGCTTACAAGGCTACTTCCGACATCTTTACGCGAATGCGCGTTATTACATCTCCGCCGTCAACAAAGAGAGCGCCAGATGTCTGAACCGCAATGTGATACGGCAAAACGTTACGTTCTTCACGACAGTTCTTAAACAGAAAACTTACACTGTGATGTACTTGCGGTCTCAATGTAATGGACTGATTTCAGAGAATTCAGGAAAGCAGCCACCGTGTATTGCAGTAAGTGAACTGGCAGCCAGTGTTGAGAATGCAAAATATTTACGAGCCACTCGTCTTGGCGCTACGATGTTTTGAATCTATTTTATAGACTTGTTTGTACGGAAATTGTGTTTTGAATAAATAATTGAAATGAAAATTTGTTCCCGGGTTGAAGACATCAGGCAGAATAAATATTAAACGTTAAACCGGTGATGAACCGTGACTACTTTCCACACATTAAATAACGTTGTCAATATAACAGCAGCGTGTGTATATCTTTATCCAATATGTAAAAGGCTTGCTAACGGCGAATTCTTTATTTGCTTGGAACGGGGAAATTTTGAATGGAACAGATGTAATTGAATTGAGAATAACAAGTGATGCTGCAGTCATTTTAAATATCCGGTTTTATTTCGTGACGAACGCCTGTGCGAATACCAGTGTGATATTTGTAACTAAAGGTTTGTTTTTAGTTTAAAAAATACAATACTTTATGGATAAGGGACGAGTACTTTATTGCGTCGCTTCAAATGGGGGTGGACTAAGTTGAGTGAAATGCTTCGCCGCTGTTCAGGCAGACGCTCCCTGGCATCTGCAACACTCGGCCTCGTGGAGGCGGTAGAGGTACGTCTACCACTCGACCTTCGATCTTTTAATTTTGGCAAAAGCTTTGTAGTTTCGAAAGTGAAGAGACTGAATCCCTTCGTTCGTTGTTAACGGTACATGCTACAATTACTTCTTCTTGTGGAATAACAAAATCTCTTGTAACTTATCGTTTTATGAGAATTTCCTGAACGTATTTTGCTTCTTTGCATGCGTAGTTGTACATTTTAGGTAACGTCTATCCTCAGGAACCCTTCCCTCTGTCTTTCAGTCGTCTCAACTTGGTTCTCCGAATTTCTCTTATTTATTTATTTATTCATTCTTCACGGTTGCAGCATATCACCTGGAAAGGTACAGTGACTCATACAACTCAGATTTTTATCTGTACTAATAAGTGAATGGGTAGCTTTGAGAAATGAAGTAGTGAAGGCAGCAGGTGATCAAATTGATAAAAGGAGAAGGTCTAGTAGAAATCGTTGACTAACACAACATATATTAAATGTAATTAATAAAATATGAAAATATAAAAATGCACCAAATGATGTAGGTGAAAGGGAATGCAAACGTCTAAAAAATGAGATTGACAGGAAGTGCAAAATTGCTCAGCAAGAAGGGCTAGAGGAGAAATGTACGGATTTAGAAGCATATATAACTAAGGGATATATAGATACCGCCTACGACAAAATTAAAGAGACTCTTGGAGGAAAGGGAAGCAGCTGTATGAATATCAAGAGGTCAGATGAAAAACCGGTCCTAAGAAAAGAAGGCAAAGCAGAAAGGTGGGAGGAATATATAGAGCGTCTATAATGGGCGGACGAAGTCAACAGTGTAGAAATGTAAGAGGACGTAGATGAAGATGAGATTGGAGATATGATACTGCGAGAAGAGTTTGACAGAGCGCTGGAAGACCTAAATCGAAACTAGGCCCCTGGAGTAGACGATATTCTGTCAGAACTAGTGATAAGCTTGGGAGATCCAGCCATGACAAAACTCTTCCATCTGGTTTGATGTATGAGGAAGGTGAAATGCCATCAGATTTTAAGAAGAATATAATAACTCCAATTCCAAAGAAAGCAGGTGCTGACAGATGTGAATATTACAGAACTACCACTTTAATAAGTCACGGTTGCAAAACAGTAACACGAATTATTTACAGAAGATTAGAAAAGCTAGAAAGAGTCGACCTCGGAGAGATAAATTTGGATTCCGGGAAATGCTGGAACGCCTGAGGTCATACTGACACTACGACTTATCTTGGAAGATAGGCTAAGGAAAGAGAAACCTACGTTTATAGCATTTGTAGACTATGAGAAAGCTTTGGACAATGTTGACTGAAATATTCTCTTCGAAGTTATGAAGGTAGCAGGGGTTAAATGATAGGAGCGGAACGCTATTTACAGCTTGTAAGGATACAAGACGGCAGTTATAAGAGTAGAAAGGCATGAAAGGGAAGCAGTGTTATTCAGTCCGTACATTGAGCGAGCAGTAAAGGAAATCAAAGAAAAAATTGGAATAGGAATTAAATTTCAGGGAAAAGAAATAAAAGCTGTGTCGTTTCCTGATGCATGTAAGTCTGTCGGAGGCAACAATGAATTCGGAAGAGCAGCTGAACGGAATGGACAGCGTTCTGACAGGATAAAAGACGAATATGAACAAAAGGAAAAACGAGGATAATGGGATGCGGTCGAATTGAATTTAGCAGTGTTGAGGGAACTAAGTAGCAAACAAGACATTTAAAGTAGTAGATGAGTTTGGTTATTTGGGCAGCAAAATAACTGATGATGGTAGAAGTAGAGATGATATAAAATGTAGACGGCAATGGAAAGAAAAGAGTTTCTGAAGAAGATAAGTTCGTTAACATCGAATACAGATTAAGTGTTGGAGAGTATTTTCTGAAAGTATTTATATGGGGTGTAGCCATGTATGGATGTGAAACATGGACCTAAACAGTTTAGTCAAGAAGAGAATACAAGATTTTGATGATTTTGAAATGTGGTGCTACAGGAGAATGTTAAAGATTAGATGGGTAGATCACATAATTAATGAAAAGGTATAGAATTGGGAGACAAGAAATTTGTAGCATAACTTGACCAAAAGAAGGGATCGATTGATAGGACATGTTCTGCGACATGAAGCGATCACCAGCTTAGTACAAGAAGAAAGCGTGGAGGGTAAAAATCGTAAAGGGAGACAAAGTGATGAAAGCAGTAAGCAGATTCAGAAGGATGTGGTTGGCAGCAGTTATTCGGAGGTAAGAGACTTGGACAGGATAGAGTAGCATGGAGAACTGCATCAAACTAGTCTTCGTACTGGAGACCACAACAACAAACAACTTTCTAATACAGCTACAGTACTATCAAAATACTGATACTGCAAGAAAGAGTGAAAAAAAGGAAGAAAAACTATTTTAACCACTACAAAATTACTATGAACGCCTTAAATTATAACCCAACTACCCCTCGGGATAATAAGGAAATCCGGCTTCGAGTCCCGTCCTGGAACAAATTTTCTGTGTCACTATAGGGTAGTACATTTATATCTATTGCAGCTGATGTCATGGAAGTTCGCATTCATGAATAACTTGGAATAATATTTCTTGCAGCTGCTGATCGGCAAGTGATATGTAAGTGTCATGAACCGAGATGGGACGTACGATGATGAAATGGACTACGCTCGCTGTGATTTTGCCTAATTGGGAATCAAGTATTGTTGCGAGCTTAAAGGAAGACGTACGTAAGACTGCAATAGAAGGACATGGACTATGACATAAGAAGGGTTCGGATAGACAAGAAGGTGTGCACGATTAACCTAAGTGGTTAAGGCGGCTGTTCGCGCGATATGCAGGAGTTTCGGATTCGAGTCCTGGTCAAGCACATATTTTCATATGTCACAGATGTGTGAAATACATATACTCATTGCAGCTGGTGTCACGAAAATTCGGATTAAGCGAATAATTTAGAATAACATTTCATAAAGTTACTGATGGTCAACTCATCTGTAAGTTACTACTACTACTACTGGTACTGCAGATTCTATGATTGAATGGTTATATCTAAACTGTGGAAGTCTGTTCCTACTTCTGGACCTGAGCTCAACAAATCCCGCTAACAGCCATTGTCTGTTGGATTCCATGGACGTAAGCACCAAGACAGCGGGGTTTACAACGTGGCAATCAATTCCATGATAGATTGTACCATCTTAGAATCAACATTTCGGCAATCACTTGCACCAGTGAGATGGAAATTCTTAGAAACAGTTTCACTCAGTGGTCGCTGGCTTGTGAAGCCTTCTATTTGTACAGCATGTTGTTGACCCGTGGTGGCAGCAGTCTGACTTGTGGTTCGATACCTACTGAAAGTGTCCTTGGCCTTCCAATATGCTCTAGCTCAAGTCGTTCGTCAGTTCTGCTTTGGGATCCAGTACTCTTAACGCCTGATGACCGTTCCCCGTCGCATCATTGTAGAGTGAGAAATCCCAAAATGTTTGCTCTAGAGTTATCACATTGTCACAGGTGCTGCTCTCAATGACCTGCGATTTCGAACAGATACCTAACACACGGGACGTGATCGAACAGATAATGGATCAGTCCGCTCGAAGGAGGAGATCTCATTTTTAGTCTCTCGTTGCTATTAGGAATAAATGCACATGTTCTCCTTCCCGTGCCTGAAGTGTCCCATTTATTTTTACGTACCCTTAAAATAAGATCTTGCGTTAAGACCTTCGTATTGGCCTCATTTCCAGGTATCCTTCGTATTTCGGTTTGACGTATATCTTTAAAGAATACATGGCTCCTCCTTTCCTCATTTCCAAGTCCATTGGGCATATTCATAGAATTAGCAACAATGCATAATTCAGGGTTGAACAGTGCCTGTTAATTTCAAAATTAACACACCTTACTTGACTGCTCTGAGTAATGAAGTTTGCTTCAAAAATTCTAATCTAAGAGTCCAAAAGAAGCTTATCCGAATAATACACGTTGTTATTTTAAAAGAATTACTGTAATAATTGAGGTACATTGCTCCGAATCATCCGAGTGACAACATTAGATAATCTCCAATGAAATAAAGTGTTTACTAAAGCATAAAAACAACACCGTAATACGGGAAATGGGTCGTACGAAAAAAGATTCTTATGTCCGTTAACGTCGGCTGCACGCTTTGTGGTGTGCTAGCATTCCTCTCTCTGCCCTCATGAGATGATAGAAAGTCGTTGCCCCCTTGTGTGTTTCATATAGTTTGTATGAGCTTATCTGAGATTCATATAGTTACAAATCGTGATTGAGTGATTCCAAAGTTTTAATCAATATCCCATTTCCTCTCATCTGATTACACTAAAGCTTTGCGTAGCTCTGTGTGTGATGCATAACGTTTAAGAAATTCAGATCACAATTTTGTGAGCGTTTGTAAACAAAAATGTTTCCATTTTCAAAAAATATTTTTATGAATTCCCCATAGAAATCACTGATCTGATAATTCCTGTTATTTCTTAAAACTAATTTATGTTTAAACATAATATATGTTCATTACACAAAATCGCTCTATTTGTTCAGTAACATGCATTCATTCATCAACTAACTGCCGATTCCAGTTGTAGGTATTTTCAAATAGGCCGCTGTTTCTTAATATAGACGATCCTCGCAGTGCAAACTTAGAATTAAAGTGTATTGTAGCTATAAACAGTTTTCTGATTCAGTAAGCTCGTCAACCAATACTGCAGATCAGTTCCTCAGCATATCAAGCGAACAGTAGCAAATGATGCTGAAGCACTCAAATAAAGTTCATATTTCTACGAAGCTGAAGCAGCGCTTTAATGACACAGAGATGCGTCTGTAGCTGAGAAACTAGCACCACTGAACTTGGTGTGACATTCAGAGTGGTAAGCTTTAATTCGTACTAGGTCTCTCTCACATCAAGTTTTACGAACCAGGCCAATCCATCACAGTGTCGGTAGGAACTAGCGTTTGTTGCTTACAATAGTTCGCAGGCATCAAGGTGACGCACGCAGTACAGCCATATAGAAACGAAACAGAAATGAAACAACGCCAGGGGCTGCAGCACTTGGTTGGTGGGTGAAGGGGGCGGGGGTGATGGCGGGCTGTGGGGGGCGGGGGCGACGTCACGAAATCTCGCTCCGCGTGCGAGGCATTGTACAGCGGCTGCTGGCGGTCACGCCAGCCCAGCGCTAGCGCCTGTTCCGTAGGCAGGCCTGCAGCTCTGCCGAGTCGGTAGGGACGCCTACCTGTTCGACAACATCGTTTCGTTGCCACACGCATACCTCTCCCTATCTTCAACGTCATGCTTATCACACGACCGTAATTCACTAGCGCACAAATCTATATTATAGGTACCCTGTGTCTCATTGCGTGTATGGACTTGCAGTTAACACGTTTACTTTTGTCTGGCAGACCAATCCAACTGAAATATGGGAGGCATTTAGCCGCTGTGGCCGAACGGTTATAGGCGCTTCAGTCCGGAACCGCACTGCTGCTACGGTCGCAGGTTTGAATCCTGCCTCGGGCATGGATGTGTGTGATGTCCTTAGGTTAGTTAGGTTTGAGTAGTTCTAAGTCTAGGGGACTGATGACGTCAGATGTTAAGTCCCATAGTGCTTAGAGCCGTTTGAACCATTCTGGGAGGGATTTAGTGATAATTGAGGTACAGTACGAAAATTAATTTTGGCGGTTTTTGCATGATTTTCTGCTTTTATCTGGCGACCAAACACAAGCATTCTTTGGTAGTGCGTGTGCCTGTGGCTAGGTGCCTTCTTTAGCCACATTCTAATGCGGTAGCGCCCTGAGATATTCTCTCAGGAGTCACACAGGGGTCACTACTTGGCTCGCTGTTGTTTTAATGATATCTCTTCGATTCTGTCCTCAAGTAAATATAATTTCTATGCCGAAGACCTCCAGTGTTACCCAGAAGCTCTGAGGAAATCAATACTCTCATTGATCAGATGAATTGTGATCCGTTTTCTTTGTCAAATAAGCGTGAAACCTGGCACGTAAACTAAATGCGAAAAAGTCCCAAGTAATCTTAGTATCGCATCAGAAATCAATACGTTCAGAATCTGGCGAACAACTGTTCCCTATTCTTTTCGACAGTATTTCAGTACCCTATCAGAAAGCAGTGAAGAACTTGGGCGTAAATGTGCATGAGCAGTCCAACTTAACAGAGAATGCTGTCGCCACGTCCAGCTCGTCTAATGGTTCGGAACATACTTCCAGAGTATGTGAAAAATAATCTTGTGCAATAAGTCGTTCACCGAACTTGAACTATTACCGAGCCAGGCGGCACAATAGTTAGCGCACTGGACTCGCATTCAGGAGTACTACGGTTAAAACCCGCGTTCGGTCAGCCTGATTTAGATTTCCTGGATGGTTCCTTTGAATGGGCACGGACGACTTCCTTCACTAATCCGATAGGACCGATGACCTCGCTGTTTGGTCCCCTTCTCCCAACTTAACCAATTAACAAACTTCCACTATTGGGATGTAACTAGACAGTTACAACTAACCATGAATTTTTGTACGCATTAAACCTAAGCATCCGTCAAATTTGACCAAGTCAGTGCTAGAAACGAATGACTAGGTTGGTTGCAGCCAGACAATACGTGTGACTACCGGCACTATGTCCACGTCATACCCTTGTTGCGCGCATGCACAGCAGCAACGGCTCGCACCAGAAATTCAGTATCTATCTCGTCATCATAATCGAAACATGAGGTTCCACTTAGCTCGTATCATAACTGCAACCATTCATAAAACAAAAACATTCGCAAGCTCCTCTGTTGCTGCCGCCAGCCTCTGGAACAGCCTCCGCTGCACGCTGCACACAGCTCAACGCGCCGTTGTTCTTAATAAGATGCTGCAGCAGCTCATTCTGTCACTCTCATACCATTTTCGCAAAGGATGACATAAATTGCCATTTTTTACTCTCTCAAACAGTAAAGAAAATCCCATTACCTTCTCCAGTTCTTTCTCTTTTAGTTTCTCAGCCAATGACGTTGTTTTACTTGCTCTTTACCTTCACTGATGTATTTTATCACTGAGCCGTGTGGCTCGATCAGCGATATTCCCGCCGCCGGTATGGGTCGTCTTTCTGGTGGTGTGCGCAGAGCGCGCGTTGGCGTCACCTACCGGGCCGATCGGAGAGCGAGGGGTAAGTTCTAGCGGGTAGCGAGGATTTAGCTTTGGGATGCCTAGCAGTAACGTCGCTTGCCAAGTCTGGCGGACAGTAAATGTGTTGTGCGAGGCAGCAGATAGAGCACATCTAAAAGGGGCTGTTTACCCGGGTGACAGCGCTGTAGGAAATATCGCCGGCGTGGAAGCAGTCACGTTACTGGGAAGCCGTTGGTGTATTCCGGTTGCTACATGTCTCCTGGTACCGGGACCTGCGGCGGCTGGCTTCGTCGAACAAGCAAGAAGGTAAGGCCTTGCTTGTGCTGCAGATTGTGGCCGGGATTCTGTGCTGTTGACTTCATTTTCTTAGCCAGCCGTTGCTACTTTTACTGAGTCTGTCCCCGAATGTGTTTAGATTTCAACTTGCTTAGTACGCAGTGTAGATGCATTCACAAACCATAATTATATTTAGTGAGAGTCGCAGTAAAATAAGTGAATAACTCAAAAGACGCTAACGTAATAAATCTGTTAGCTCCTCTCAAGATGTAGATGTAGATGTAATAATGTCATTAAGGTCCTTATTCCTTTCTAATGTGTCCGTAGAATGTCCGGAAACTGTTTATTTTCACAATGAGTACAGATTTACATCCACATCTGCACCTACATCTGTATGCCGTAAATCATTATGCGGTGTGCCGTAGAGGGTGCAGTATGTGTCAGAGCTATCTCGCTCCCTACCTACTCCATTAACAAATGGCACCTTGGACTAAATACTACCAGCAAAAGGTAATATTTCTCCAATTTTAGCTTTGAGAGATGTATGTTGCATGAATTAGTATGTCTCTCACACATCTTTGTACGTGGACTCTTGAGAATTTGTAAGTAGGGTTCTTAGCGATGCACAATGTCTTCCTAGTGACACCTCCTACTACATTTGTTGAGAATTCTTTGGGCAGTCTCACAAAGAATAAAGAAACTCGTGATGTATCGTGCAGCTCTTCTTTCAATTTTTCAAACGTTTTCCTTTAATCTGCTACATGAGAATCCCAGACCGATGAACTACACCCATAGACTGGTAAAACTACAGAAGAACTGTCTCGTACTTGAATTACACTTCCTTAGGGTTCTTTCACTAAACTGAGTCTGGGAACTGCCTTGCCCATAACAAGACAGGACTAGCTGCAGCGCAAACAGAGGCGTTTAAGCAACTATTATTCATGTCCTCCATACGCTAACGGAATGGAAAGGAAACCTAATGGTTGGTAAACTGTGAAGCAACCTTGACAATGATCTCTAGAATGGTTTACAGTTAATATGTGTGTGTGGGTGTGGGTGTGTGTGTGGGTGTTTGGAAATTTGAAGAAATTATTGGTATAATTTGAAATCTGGTTTAAGAAAATAGATGTTAGAATCAAACGAAAGAATACTAAAAAGAAATGGTCAGGAAAGAAATCTAATGAAGTCCCTTCCAGAAGAAGGGACTGGTTATTTGGAATTCTGCAATGGCGTCAGGGAATAATTAATTTTGAGTTGGAAGAAGCAATGCATAGGAAATTAGAAAGGGCAGACAAAGACAAGAATTTGAAAAACAGATTACAGAGAATGTCAGAAGAGAATGTTACATTGGGAAGAAAATAGCAAAAGACTATGAAACATAGAAGGATAATTAAAGTAACTGAAAATGAGACAGAGCGGAAACACATCATACGTATAATTACTGGGTTGTGTTGCGACACAAAAGCCATTAATTTTGTATCGTAGAAATTACTCGGTGTTAAATAATACAGCAGTTAAACTCTGAGTCATAGCGATGCTGACCAGACTGAACGAAACTTGTTGGAGTAGCATGGTCTAGGAGTCATCCTTCTAGTAGACCATCCCATCTCAGATCATCATAGCAGCTCATCACCTTAAGAAAGTTAGGATACCGTTAAGTCAGAAATGTGTCCTATTTCACTCAACCCAGTAAAATAAACTGGGAGGGGACAAGTTACTCTCACCTATTATTCATAAAGATTTTGTTATAATGTTACGCAACTTGAGCGAGACTCTAGAAAGTTAATGGCCTTAGCAGGCGTTGAAGGGGACTCGTAGGGCGCTAAAAGCATGAGGTATTTTTATGGTTCTTAGTTCGTTGAAACGGCATGTTGAAAGCTGAAAGCAAGGTCCGTCGAGCCCACCCCTCAGTAAATCTTGCCGGACAGGCCTATGGCAATTCAAGGCAGACAGGGCACCTCTAGTCGAGACAGGTACCCAGCAGGACAATGCCAAGCTCTACCTGCATTGGCACCAGCCGGCTGCGGGCGATGGACTGAAGGGATGTATCTACACAGTGGAGTCGTAGACCGGGCATTGTATTCTGTGCCATGCCCAATAAAATTTTACAAGTTTTCATGTTCACCGATACTGCAAAAAGGCCTGTGACACTTCCATCGGCTGCCTCGGTCGTAGAAGAAAATCAGACTTCTGAGAAACGTTGAGAGATAGAATCTTTATGACACCTCATGGCTACAACTAACATGCTCCAAGCACAGGCGATTTAGATAAAGATCTTAAAGACTGTATCTCTTCGCTTGTTGCCGCGGAAGCGACGTGACTTCGGAGAAAATCGTCTTCTCCCTCCACCAAAACTTAAAAATGCTAGTAATTGGCGGTTTCTTTCTTTTTTTACTTTATTTTTTCGGAGACGCAGTTTTCTTAACTCTTGCCTTGGTTCGACATGAGTTAGTGGTGTCATGTAGGAGGGGAGATTTAGTGCCCCAAAACCCTGTGATTGGCTCAAGGCAGGGTGAAGGTGGTGTCGTTCATGCACTTTGCGGAAAAACGTAAATTTTTTATTTGGAGACGTGCGAGGCACTGAGGTTCTGGACTTCGGTCTGGAAGCTACTTCCGGTCGAAGCTCTGGCATGTGTGGTTGGTACTGGGGACCTGTCTTAAGACTGACTTCACTTGCGAGTAGGGGAGCCCGTGGTGAAGTTCTTACTGTATCGACAGTGTGACTTCAGACGTTTCTGACCACTCGTTTACCGAGGGTACACTTATTCGTTTTTGGTTTACTAGTCTTGACGTTTGGCATCCTTGTGCGCTCTGTCGTATAAGTGAGCCAAATCGGTCCTTGATGCGGCCAGCGAACGGATGTGTCACACACTGAAATCTACTCTGATTTCAGGGCTCTGGTAGAGAGTAAATTGCGATCCGCCTGCCTGATCGCTAGATCGTGATATTTTGCATTTCTTCCGTGGCCGGATCGATTCAAAGGTGCCGCCTTACGCCTCGCCTCTGCCGCACGTGACTTGCCAGCTGCAAGTTACATCGCTGCATGAAGCAAACAGGGTAAAGTATTGCTGCTCCGGCCTTGTTTGTGGGTACAGATCCCAAACGCCACTTGCACTCAGCTGCGCCTATCGAGACTGCTGTAGATCATCGATCAAAGTCTGCTCAGCGTCAGAAAAATTCAGATTGCGTTATACACATTTTTAAGGCCAGAGTACTTGACTCACTTTTGCCACCCAGGACCCTTGTCCATTGAGGTCTTAAAGCACCTGTTAGTTGTTTACGATATCCTACCAGAATTTTCTTAACTTTAATTATGTCTGTCTTTGTTTTTATTTTTGGGAAAATAAATGTTGTCAGTAAACTACATTTTGCTTACATTCTCAATCAAATCATCACTTTTATGTAGTCACCCCGTCCCATACCAGGATAACTTTCATTGTGTACGACCCTGCCAGGTTCTCAGTCAATCATTTTTATGCAGCCCACAAAGGGCTTAACTTCCAAATTACTGCTTCTTGACTAGCTCTAACGTCATCATTATCTATTTATTTTGTCTGCACATTTATCTTGTTCATCGTAACACACTCCACGAAGTGTTAGTGTGCTGTCCTACGACTGTAGTATTAATTAGTCGGAACCAGTCAATTGTGTTATACGCGTAGGCAGGTGTATCATTATGTAAATATACGATTAGAAATGACAGTTTCCCAGTATTCTAACAATTTTCTTCAACGAAAACACCTGTCTTGCCCATGCCTGAATATTCCTCGAGTGCATGGGAGCCACCTCAAGTTGGCCTAACAGGAGAGCATAGATCGTATACGAAGGACAGCGGTTCGAAAGGTCACAGGTTTATTCCATCACTTTTCGCACTTGTGTCCAGGATATTTTTAATTATTATTCCAGTATTTGAGCTAACAACCTTACAGCCATTCTCAAGGTGTGTCACTTACGAGATTTTTAAATTAGTTTAAACAGTTCAATGGACAAAACGCGCTTACTGCCGAGTGAGCCCTGGTAAAATTTGCTGTTTTGAAGAGCGCGCCGCAGCGCGTAGTATGAAGCAGTCGCCCTCCGTTTCTGGCGGTGGCGCCGCTGTGGCAATCGCAGCTTTGGTGTCTCCCTCTGGTGGGAAAGGGGAAAGGTTGCCTGTTCACGTGCATTTAAGGGGCGCTATGAGCTCTCCAGTCGGTCAGTCTGGGTCAGTCTCTCGTCTCCAGCTTGCTAGTCTGTCTCTCGTTCGCATTTGTTAGACAGTTAGTGTCTGTCTGTCGTTCGGAGTGCCAGTATGTCTGTCGTTCGGATCAACCTTTAAAGCCGGCAAAATGAGAGTCTTTCCACTCCGCCAGTAAGAGAACTCAGCAGTGGTCGACCGGTCGGGGCTTAGTTCTTGCATCTGAGTCTGCGCGTTAGGCCGCCAGTCTGCTCGAGTTTGTTCAGGCAATGGTCATTGGCAGTTGGATCGATCACTTGGTCGGTCGCGCACTGAGACACAAGATGACTTGTCCGTCTTGAGCGTCGGCGCATGTGAGGTCGCCACGTGAGTCCGGTGGGCCGCGGCGTATAGCGAGGGGTAGTGAGTTCGCGGTCGACACGAGAGCAGCAGGAGTCAACCCACGACATCAGTCTGGCCGGTGGGAGCTGTGACGCCGTGAGACGGGAGATCGGCGCGCCTTCCTGCGTCCGTTGAAGCGGCTGGCAGCGGACGGTTCGGGAGAACGATTTGGGGGTGCTGCGCCAGGTCTTCTCGAGAAATCGCAGTTCATCGGAAGTTAAGTGGTTGGTGATATCTTGTTTGAATTACTTTTGTTAAATTCTACTTGTTTTCTTGGTGAGGTCACCAGCCGTTTTGTTATGGAGTCGTCCCACCATTCTTCTCCGTTTTCCCACCCACGGTAAGGTGGTTGTTTATAAATTGGGTGGTCCGTTTTTCCCTTGTGGAGTAGGGGCGGGTTAGAGCAACCTGCGGTTCGGGTTGTTCGGTAATCTCCCTATTAATCTGCCGTACGTTAGTAGCTGCCTCTGTCATGTTTGTCGGTTTTGGTGTGTTAACGAAGTTATTGCTTGGAGTGTAACGGCCTAATACCTGAAATATGTTTTGATCTTTAGACACTTTGATATTATTGCCTATGATCCTGAGAGGCGGTATCTGTGTACTGTAGAATTTTATATAAGATTGCATTTCATGGGTTTTTATTTAAATGATCATTTTAGTATATAAAGTTGCCACCCTTTCACCGTAAGACTTTTCTTAGAAGTTAAAATCAAGTTGCACGTTATGTGGCAAGGTTAATATTTTAATTGTTAGTGTTTTGTACCATTTCCATCCCTCCTACGGGGGATGCATAGCCTGTGTGCTTGTGTAAAACTCTTAGTTTAAAGTTATCTGGTGTGTTGCAGATTTGCACCAGTGTAGTCTTTCAGAGGCTGTTGTGACCGGTCGTATCTACGGCCTTGTCAAAAGGGAGCGGCAAGGTTCTCTGCCCGAAAGCTCATACAGTCAAAACTTGTTCCTTTCTGCCTCTGAATAAATTGTAACTTTGATATTTAGAGGATCCTTTCTGATTATAATTTTAAATCTGTTTCTTTTATAAAATGCTTTAGGCACTATTAAAGTGAATAAAATTCCCATTTGTTAAAAAGAATTTGGTTATGATTTCATCAGTTACTCCCTGGCAACTCCTTCCATGCTTACATAGTGTGATTAAATGTGTTAATGTTCTTGATGAATCGCTAGTAAATAAAATAAATTCTGAAGAATATTCTTTGAAAATAAATCACGGTTCAACGAGGTTATGCTGTTGGTAACAAGAGCGTCAGTCTTGGCAAAAACCTTATGGAGCTAAGACTAAAACAGAGCTAGCACAGAGTTACACACTGTCTCTGGAGTACGTGACTGATTATTGGGGATGGCACATTTTAGAGCGACATGCAGTGACGACTTTTCCTTGAGAGGCCAGACGTCGAATATGTCTCGATTTGTCGTGCTGGAAACCCTACCCACGTGTGTGCACGGAGCCTGTTAATTCTGTCTCCGCAGGTTCCTTGATCACTGAATCCTAGTAGGATAAGGCTGTGGCCAGCATCTTAACTTTCCCGTACTCCGTGAAGTGGCCTTTGGAAATACGATGTTCAGCCATTGCATTGGAATGTATAAGGTGGTTGTATCGCTGTTGTTGAGTGCAAAGTACTCGTGCTGTGTATACTGTTCGTGCTATGCATCTTTTACCACACTCACAATGAACACAATTAGCAGGGTTGCCGAATCCATGGCACTACCCCACCGATGGACCATCATGCTACCAAGCAAGTCGCGTGATTTTTCGGCGCATCTGTATACGTCTAACGGAAATCTGCCCATAAACGAGAATCGTTTATCGGGACAGAAACTGCAAATATTATTTTTCCAGACGAAAATAATGATGAATAATTCCTATTCATAAACGAAAAAGTTATAATTTGATCTGTGTACTTTGGTCTTCTCATTTTTCTATTATTCCATTTACAAACTGTTTTATTACTGTTTAACAGTACCAAATCATCTTTGTACCACAGTATTCCATAAAATCCTCTTCTCTGCCACGCTATTTACGACTTTCTCATTCGTCATCTTATCAGTTTACTTGATTTTCAGGATCCATCTGTAGCTCCACGTCTCAAAGTAATAAATATTTTTCCTTCGCTCAGTCCTCATAGTCCTGGTCTCAGACCCACACAGTGTCACACTGCAAACATACGCTTGGAGAAACGTCTTCCTCATACGTAGGTTGTTACTATTTTGACAATATGTTAGACTTTTATCAGAGACACTTTTTGCTCCAGCAGTCCTACTTCTTAGTTCTTCCGTGCTTCTCCCATCCCTAACGACATTGCTTCCTAGGTAATCTGGCCTTAGTTTACCCTTCTTTGTCAAGAACAAACTCTTTCGTTTTAGATTTGTTTAATTTAACATTACTTTGTTCATTTCACTAAATATGACTTTAAGGTTTACACTTTTAACTAAACCAGCTATGCCTACATTATATCTCAGCATATCTGTTATTTTGAAATGTGCTGCTACACGGGTGACGCCTTAGAGTCGGGGGAAGACAAGGCGAGGAGACTTGGTCACAGCGCGCGCGGACGCGTCTCTGCTGTCACCGTTCCTGAGCTCCGTACGTGAGTAGAACGGGGATAAGCTGTAAGAATTGCTGTAAAGAGACGTACGCTACACAGTGGATGTAGATGTACTAGATCTAGATGCTCTTAGACGTTTTGAGTGTCTCTTCTGCATACTGATCAAAAATTATCGGTGAGAATGCACATCCTCGCCGGACTTCTTTTGGAACCTGTGCTTCCTCTTTTACTGAGCCCCCACCTGTAACGGCAGTCTCCTTTTTAATACAGCTCTCTCGTCAGTTGCCGTTGTCTGCGATCATCAGTTCCTCGTTTCTTCAGCACCTCAAACATTTCTTTCCGTATTAGGTTACCAAATCCTGTCTCTCTGTTGTCAAGGGCTATGTCTCTATAACATATCCTAACATATAAGCACTAGGCTGGAAAAGTTGCCTACGGCTACTACAACTTTTAGTGACAATGATCTTCGGATAGTTATTTCACTGAAAATTTCTGATAGCCGCGCACGTACACCGGCTGAGCTATCAACCAGGCTCGCTCAGGACCCACCCCTACAGCTTTCTTCCGGCAGTACCTCATCTCGCACCTTTGAAACACCACGGAAACTCACTTGCGCACGTTGCTGAATTAGCGCTCATGGAAGCAAGGATATTTCGCAGAAATGATTAGCCGCAGCCTAAGGGGATTGATTCTTGAATGAATTTTCACGCTGTAGCGGAGTCTGCGCTGACGTGAAAGCTGTGACTGCAGGCCGCGAGTCGTGCATACACAGTGCAGGTATTTTTTTTTTTTTTCGTAATTGATCGTTGTGTTTGGTCGTTGCGGACGTCGCAAGACATCCTGTTCAAGTTCGGTGGTTGATCCTTCCACTCAGTTTTTTTATTACAGAGGCCAACCGACTCTCTGACCGAACACGCTGAGCTACCGTATCGGCGATGCGGTCGATAGAGTACGCGCGCGGCTGAGGCAAAGGTACTTGGGTTCGAGTCCGGTGGGCACGCAATTTTCATCTGACAGAAGTTTCACATCAGCTCACTCCCAGTTGCAGAGTGAAATTCCTTCTGTAATTATTTCAAAATGTTCAAAAAAAATGTGTGTGAAGTCTTATGGGACTCAACTGCTAAGGTCATCAGTCCCTAAGCTTACAGACTATTTAACCTAAATTATCCTAAGGACAAACTCACACCCATGCCCGAGGGAGGACTCGAACCTCCGCCGGGACCAGCCATAATTATTTCACTGTACCGGATGGTTGATAGGAAGCTGACAGCACATCATGTATCCTAGTCAGTGACGCCGGATGCGTACGCCTCTGTCCACTGCTTGCTTTGGTCACTCGTTTCTTTTTCCTGTTTCCAGAGCTGCAAACGGTCGGAAAACTCCAGTGAGCGGCCGTGTCCCGCCACGTCCTGCTCTGTTCCGGAGTCAGCCCACACGCAGCCAGCGGAAGCGCGGCTTCCTTCCGGCTCGGTGCTTCCGGTTACTGTGTGACGTCACAAACGCATCACGAGCTGCACGCGCGGCGTCCCACACAGTGGGGGCGGCGCGGCGGTGTGCAGGGGCCCGTGACTGCGTCAGAGGGACCACTGCACACCAGCTGGCGTCTGACTCTTGTTTCCTCACGCGTGGTACACGGCTACCTGGTGAATTTGTCTAGGAGGGGCAGGACTAGGCCCAAGTACGAGTTGAACATTGTTGGTCACCAAAATATTTATTTGACATTGAGTGCTTAAAGAATCAATCAAACCATTTAAGAAAAATCTACTTTCAAGCTTTCAACACTTACAAAATTGTTAAGGCTTTCGTGGCCACTTGTTGACAAACTGCCTATTGGCTTCTGTCTCGGGTTCTTCGGCCGACGTTCATCTAATGATTTTTCTGACGTTTCGCCAGCACGAGTGGCTGGCATTGTCAAATCTTCACCCTCCATTGCCAATAGGCAGTTTTTCAACACTTACTTAAAAAGAACACTTTAAGAACAACTACAACAGGTCTGAGAGAATTTCATAAATATGAACTTTCCCAACGTGTGCAGCAGTATTTACTTGTCTTCAAGTAAGGCTTTCATACACAGTCACACCGATCAAAATTATGCTGTTAAAAACATAGGGCCGGACGCGGTACCCGAGCGGTTCTAGGCGCTTCAGTCGGGAACCGCACGCCTGCTACAGTCGCAGGTTCGAATCCTGCCTCGGTCATGGATGTGTGTGATGTCCGTAGGTTAGTTAGGTTTAAGTAGTTGTAAGTCTATGGGACTGATGGCCTCTCATGTCAAGTCCCATAGTGCTTAGAGCCATTTGAACCATTTTAGCAAAGCAGTTTACTGATTTACAATTTGATTGGTATCACAGAAAGTTCCGCAACACCACTCACCAGATAAATGAAAACTTACTGAAACAATGACCTCAAAATTTATATTCGGTTCCCCAAAAGGACATACACACACACACACACACACACACACATACACACACACACACACACACGTACTTATTTCAAAAAATACGTAGAGGAACCATGCCTAATAGTGTGCACTTAATGAATAATCGTACATCTACATCTACATTTATACTCCGCAAGCCACCCAACGGTGTGTGGCGGAGGGCACTTTACGTGCCACTGTCGTTACCTCCCTTTCCTGTTCCAGTCGCGTATGGTTCGCGGGAAGAACGACTGTCTGAAAACCTCCGTGCGCGCTCTAATCTCTCTAATTTTACATTCGTGATCTCCTCGGGAGGTATAAGTAGGTGGAAGCAATATATTCGATACCTCATCCAGAAACGCACCCTCTCGAAACCTGGCGAGCAAGCTGCACCGCGATGCAGAGCGCCTCTCTTACAGAGTCTGCCACTTGAGTTTGTTAAACATCTCCGTAACGCTATCACGGTTACCAAATAACCCTGTGACGAAACGCGCCGCTCTTCTTTGGATCTTCTCTACCTCCTCCGTCAACCCGATCTGGTACGGATCGCACACTGATGAGCAATACTCAAGTATAGGTCGAACGAGTGTTTTGTAAGCCACCTCCTTTGTTGATGGACTACATTTTCTAAGGACTCTCCCAATGAATCTCAACCTGGTACCCGCCTTACCAACAATTAATTTTATATGATCATTCCACTTCAAATCGCTCCGCACGCATACTCCCACATATTTTACTGAATTAACTGCTACCAGTGTTTGTTCCGCTATCATATTATCATACAACAAAGGATCCTTCTTTCTATGTATTCGCAATACATTACATTTGTCTATGTTAAGTGTCAGTTGCCACTCCCTGCACCAAGTGCCTATCCGCTGCAGATCTTCCTGCATTTCGCTACAATTTTCTAATGCTACAACTTCTCTGTATACTACAGCATCATCCGCGAAAAGCCGCATGGAACTTCCGACACTATCTACTAGGTCATTTATACACTCCCGGAAATTGAAATAAGAACACCGTGAATTCATTGTCCCAGGAAGGGGAAACTTTATTGACACATTCCTGGGGTCACATACATCACATGATCACACTGACAGAACCACAGGCACGTAGACACAGGCAACAGAGCATGCACAATGTCGGCACTAGTACAGTGTATATCCACCTTTCGCAGCAATGCAGGCTGCTATTCTCCCATGGAGACGATCGTAGAGATGCTGGATGTAGTCCTGTGGAACGGCTTGCCATGCCATTTCCACCTGGCGCCTCAGTTGGACCAGCGTTCATGCTGGACGTGCAGACCGCGTGAGACGACGCTTCATCCAGTCCCAAACATGCTCAATGGGGGACAGATCCGGAGATCTTGCTGGCCAGGGTAGTTGACTTACACCTTCTAGAGCACGTTGGGTGGCACGGGATACATGCGGACGTGCATTATCCTGTTGGAACAGCAAGTTCCCTTGCCGGTCTAGGAATGGTAGAACGATGGGTTCGATGACGGTTTGGATGTACCGTGCACTATTCAGTGTCCCCTCGACGATCACCAGTGGTGTACGGCCAGTGTAGGAGATCGCTCCCCACACCATGATGCCGGGTGTTGGCCCTGTGTGCATCGGTTGTATGCAGTCCTGATTGTGGCGCTCACCTGCACGGCGCCAAACACGTTTACGACCATCATTGGCACCAAGGCAGAAGCGACTCTCATCGCTGAAGACGACACGTCTCCATTCGTCCCTCCATTCACGCCTGTCGCGACACCACTGGAGGCGGGCTGCACGATGTTGGGGCGTGAGCGGAAGACGGCCTAACGGTGTGCGGGACCGTAGCCCAGCTTCATGGAGACGGTTGCGAATGGTCCTCGCCGATACCCCTGTAGCAACAGTGTCCCTAATTTGCTGGGAAGTGGCGGTGCGGTCCCCTACGGCACTGTGTAGGATCCTACGGTCTTGGCGTGCATCCGTGCGTCGCTGCGGTCCGGTCCCAGGTCGACGGGCACGTGCACCTTCCGCCAACCACTGGCGACAACATCGATGTACTGTGGAGACCTCACGCCCCACGTGTTGAGCAATTCGGCGGTACGTCCACCCGGCCTCCCGCATGCCCACTATACGCCCTCGCTCAAAGTCCGTCAACTGCACATACGGTTCACGTCCACGCTGTCGCGGCATGCTACCAGTGTTAAAGACTGCGGTGGAGCTCCGTATGCCACGGCAAACTGGCTGACACTGACGGCGGCGGTGCACAAATGCTGCGCAGCTAACGCCATTCGACGGCCAACACCGCGGTTCCTGGTGTGTCCGCTGTGCCGTGCGTGTGATCATTGCTTGTACAGCCCACGCGCAGTGTCCGGAGCAAGTATGGTGGGTCTGACACACCGGTGTCAATGTGTTCTTTTTTCCATTTCCAGGAGTGTATATATTGTGAATAGCAATGGTCCCATAACATTCCCCTGTGGCTCGACAGAGGTTACTTTAACGTCTGTAGATGTCTCTCCGTTGATAACAACATGCTGTGTTCTGTTTGCTAAAAACCCTTCAATCCAGCCACACAGCTGGTCTGATATTCCGTAGGTTCTTACTTTGTTTATCAGGCGACAGTGCGGAACTGCATCGAACGCCTTCTGGAAGTCAAGAAAAATAGCATCTACCTGGGAGCCTGTATCTAATATTTTCTGGTTCTCATGAACAAATAAAGCGAGTTGGGTTTCACACGATCGCTGTTTCCGGAATCCATGTTGATTCCTACATAGTAGATTCTGGGTTTCCAAAAACGACATGATACTCGAGCAAAAAACATGTTCTAAAATTCTACAACAGATCGACGTCAGAGATATAGGTCTATAGTTTTGCGCATCTGCTCGACGACCCTTCTTGAAGACTGGGACTACCTGTGCTCTTTTCCAATCATTTGGAACCTTCCGTTCCTCTAGAGACTTGCGGTACACGGCTGTTAGAAGGGGGGCAAGTTCTTTCGCGTACTCTGTGTAGAATCGAATTGGTATCCCGTCAGGTCCAGTGGACTTTCCTCTGTTGAGTGATTCCAGTTGCTTTTCTATTCCTTGGACACTTATATTTTGATGTCAGCCATTTTTTCGTTTGTGCGAGGATTTAGAGAAGGAACTGCAGTGCGGTCTTCCTCTGTGAAACAGCTTTGGAAAAAGGCGTTTAGTATTTCAGCTTTACGCGTGTCATCCTCTGTTTCAATGCCATCATCATCTCGGAGTGTCTGGATATGCTGTTTCGAGCCACTTACTGATTTAACGTAAGACCAGAACTTCCTAGGATTTTCTGTCAAGTCGGTACATAGAATTTTACTTTCGAATTCACTGAACGATTCACGCATAGCCCTCCTTACGCTTACTTTGACATCGTTTAGCTTCTGTTTGTCTGAGTGGTTTCGGCTGCGTTTAAACTTGGAGTGAAGCTCTCTTTGCTTTCGCAGTAGTTTCCTAACTTTGTTGTTGTACCACCGTGGGTTTTTCCCGTCCCTCACAGTTTTACTCGGCACGTACCTGTCTAAAACGCATTTTACGATTGCCTTGAACTTTTTCCATAAACACTCAACATTGTCAGTGTCGGAACAGAAATTTTTGGTTTGATCTGTTAGGTAGTCTGAAATCTGCCTTCTATTACTCTTGCTAAACAGATAAACCTTCCTCCCTTTTTTTATATTCCTATTAACTTCCATATTCAGGGGTGCTGCAACGGCCTTATGATCACTGATTCCCTGTTCTGCACATACAGACTCGAAAAGTTCGGATCTGTTTGTTATCTGTAGGTCCAAGATGTTATCTCCACGAGTCGGTTCTCTGTTTAATTGCTCGAGGTAATTTTCGGATAGTGCACTCAGTATAATGTCACTCGATGCTCTGTCCATACCACCCGTCCTAAACATCTGAGTGTCCCAGTCTATATCTGGTAAATTGAAATCTCCACCTAATACTATAACATGCTGAGAAAATTTATGTGAAATGTATTCCAAATTTTCTCTCAGTTGTTCTGCCACTAATGCTGCTGAGTCGGGAGGTCGGTAAAAGGAGCCAATTATTAACCTAGCTCGGTTGTTGAGTGTAACCTCCACCCATAATAATTCACAGGAACTATCCACTTCTACTTCACTACAGGATAAACTACTACTAACAGCGACGAACACTCCACCACCGGTTGCATGCAATCTATCCTTTCTAAACACCGTCTGTACCTTTGTAAAAATTTCGGCAGAATTTATCTCTGGCTTAAGCCAGCTTTCTGTACCTATAACGATTTCAGCTTCGGTGCTTTCTATCAACGCTTGAAGTTTCGGTACTTTACCAACGCAGCTTCGGCAGTTTACAATTACAATACCGATTGCTGCTTGGTCCCCGCATGTCCAGACTTTGCCCCGCACCCGTTGAGGCTGTTGCCCTTTCTGTACTTGCCCAAGGCCATCTAACCTAAAAAACCGGCCAGCCCACGCCACACAACCCCTGCTACCCGTGCAGCAGCTTGTTGCGTGTAGTGGACTCCTGACCTATCCAGCGGAACCCGAAACCCCACCACCCCATGGCGCAAGTCGAGGAATCTGCAGCCCACACGGTCGCAGAACCGTCTCAGCCTCTGATTCAGACCCTTCACTCGGCTCTGTACCAAAGGTCCGCAGTCAGTCCTGTCGACGATGCTGCAGATGGTGAGCTCTGCTTTCATCCCGCTAGCGAGACTGGCAGTCTTCACCAAATCAGATAGCCGCCGGAAGCCAGAGAGGATTTCCTCCGATCCATAGCGACACACATCATTGGTGCCGACATGAGCGACCACCTGCAGATGGGTGCACCCTGTACGCTTCGTGGCATCCGGAAGGACCCTTTCCACATCTGGAATGACTCCCCCCGGTATGCACACGGAGTGCACATTGGTTTTCTTCCCCTCACTTGCTGCCATATCCCTAAGGGGCCCCATTACGCGCCTGACGTTGGAGCTCCCAACTACCAGTAAGCCCACCCTCTGCGACCGCCCGGATCTTGCAGACTGAGGGGCAACCTCTGGAACAGGACAAGCAGCCATGTCAGGCCGAAGATCAGTATCAGCCTGAGACAGAGCCTGAAATCGGTTCGTCAGACAAACTGGAGAGGCCTTCCGTTCAGCCCTCCGGAATGTCTTTCGCCCCCTGCCACACCTTGAGACGATCTCCCACTCTACCACAGGTGAGGGATCAGCCTCAATGCGGGCAGTATCCTGGGCAACCACAGTCGTAGTTCGATCGGGGGATGCGTGGGACGAGCTGGCCGTCCGCGACAAACCCCCATCCGGACCCCCACAGTGATGCCCATTGGCAACAGCCTCAAGCTGTGTGACCGAAGCCAACACTGCCTGAAGCTGGGCGCGAAGGGATGCCAACTCAGCCTGTATCCGAACACAGCAGTTGCAGTCCCTATCTATGCTAAAAACTGTTGTGCAAAGAACATCTGAACTAATCTACAGAGAGCGCAAACAAATCGACACAAAATTTAAACGGTTATTAAAATACAAGATTGCCTAGTAAATGCAGTAATGCTGCTACTTGCGCGCTGCTGACACACTGCTCGGCGGCGGAAGGAGACTACGCGATTTTACACTATTCAGGTACTAAAACGCTATCCTACAACTCTCAAATACTATAATACGCCCGAAATTTATGAATTAAACAATGCAAGTACCAAAAACACGCAAAGAAATTAAGAATTAAACTATGTAACAAATGAGTGAGCTAGGAGTATAAGGCTTGCTGCTGCAGCTGCTTATCCAACGGCGGCAGGGAGCACACACACTGACAGTGACCAACCGACACTGGCCGTTCAAAACAAAAACAGAAGACAGACGACTACGCGATTTTACACTATTCAGGTACTAAAACGCGATGCTACAACTCTCAAGTCCGCATCTCGTGGTCGTGCGGTAGCGTTCTCGCTTCCCACGCCCGGGTTCCCGGGTTCGATTCCCGGCGGGGTCAGGGATTTTCTCTGCCTCGTGTTGACTGGATGTTGTGTGATGTCCTTAGGTTAGTTAGGTTTAAGTAGTTCTAAGTTCTAGGGGACTGATGACCATAGATGTTAAGTCCCATAGTGGTCAGAGCCTACAACTCTCAAGTACTATAATACGCCCGAAATTTATGAATTAAACAATGCAAGTACCAAAAACACGCAAAGAAATTAAGAATTAAACTATGTAACAAATGAGTGAGCTAGGAGTATGCGATTTTCTGCTGCAGCTGCTTATCCAACGGCGGCATAATCGTAAAAACATCCCTGGAAAATGTAAAAAAAACACACTGACGCAAGTGAATAAGACCTGTTATTCTTGCACGGGACACTACGAGAGGGCAGTGCATGCGATGATCGAACGCGCCACTCTGCGGACACACCAGGAACTGCGTTATCAGCCGTGGAATGTTGCAAGCTGCTCAGCGGTTGTTTACCGCCAGAGCCAGTGGCAGCCAGTTTGCCGTGGTATACGGAGCTTCTTGTTCGTGTTCAACATTGTCAGCATGCCGCGACAGCGTGTGCGTGAACCGTTTGTGCAACTGTCGGAGTTGGAGCGAGGGCGTATAGTGGGCCTGCGGAAGGCCGGATGGACATACCGCAAAACTGCGCAACACGTGGGGCGAGAGGTCTCCACAGAGCATCGATGTTGGCGCCAGTGGTCAGCAGAAGGTGCACGTGGCCGTCGACCTGGGTCCGGACAGCTGGGACGCACAGATGCACGCCAAGACCGGCATCTTACGAACTGCCGTACAGGTCCGCACCGTCACTTCACAACAAATTAGGGACACTGTTGCTCCAGGGGTATAATCGAGAACCATTCGCAACCGTCTCCGTGAGGCAGGGCTACGATCCCGCGTGCCGTTAGGGCGTCTTCCGGTCACGACCCAACATCGCTCAGCCCACCTCCAGTAGTGTCACGATAGGCGTGTATGAAAAGGACGAATGGAGACGTGTCGTCTTCAGTGATGAGAGTCGTTTCTGCCTTGGTGCCAATGAAGGTCGAACACGTGTGTGGCATCGTGCAGGGGAGCGTCAAAATCTGGAGTGTGTACGACAGAGGCACACAGGACCAACACCCGGAATCATGGTGTGGGGAGCCACATCCTGCACTAGCCGTTCTGCACTGATGATAGTAGAGGGAACATTGAACAGTGAACAGTACATTGAAACAGTACATTATTCAACCGGTCTTGCTACCGTTCATGCAACAACAAGGCGACATGCTTTTCCAACAGGACAATGCACGTCCACATGTCTCCCGTGCCACCCAAGTGCTCTTCAAGGTGTACGCCAACTACACTGGCCAGCACGATCCCCAGATCTGTCCCCCGTTGAGCATGTTTGGGACCGGATGAAACGTCATCTTGCTCGGTCTGCACGACTGGCACGTAACTTGACCCGGCTGAGGCATGAGGTGGACACGGCATGGCAGGCCATTCCTCAAGACTACATTCAGCACCACTACGATCGTCTTCATGGGAGAACTGCAGCCTGCTTTGCTGCAAAAGGAGGGTATACACAGTACTAGCGCCGACACGGCGCACGCTCTGTTGACTTTACTCACGTGGGTATGGCTCTGTCATTGCGGTCGTGTTTGTATATATCCCCAAGACTGTGTCGATAAAATTTCCGTCTGCTGGGTTGACTAATTCGTGGTGTTATTTTTTCATTTTGCAGCAGTCTATCTGGTTATTAGCAATCGGAGAACAAAACATTTCAGGTTTATATTTATTAACACAAAAAGTACATGTTCATAAACTACAGTAGCAGAGGTAATACTTTTATCGAACTTTTCAAAAATACAAAAAAAGGAGAAATGCGTACTCTCGTTCACCTGCGCTTAAGAGTACGCGAAACATGTCGAAAGAGTAAGCATTTAGCAAATTTCACAAATGAACGCAATATGAAGAGCACTGTTCGTGCCACCATCTCCCATACTTAACGCACTGGATCCAGACCTCTGGAAACGCCAAAAATCTATGTTCTCCACTCAAAGCTTTCAGTCTGCTCCTTAATGCAGACTCCTTCGTAGCAAGAGGAGCAGCAACCTTTGCTTGTTTTCTCTATTTTCAATTTATTGTCTGGCATTATTAAAGAGCCCTTCCTTTAGATGAGCTTCCTGTCCGAGTTTAGTACTTAATCTTACGTCATTCAGAAACAAAAGCTATCCTTCGGACGCCATAGCGCACTCAGGTAGTACAAATCTGCGGTTGTGCCCTAAAGAGACGGAGCGAGGTGGCGCAGTGGTCAGCACAATGGACTCGCATTCGGGAGGACGACGGTTCAAATCCGCGTCCAGCCATCCTGGTTGGGGTTTTCCGTTATTCCCCAAAATCTCCTCAGGCAATTGCCGGAATTGTTCTTTCGAAAGGGCACGGCCGACGTTCTTCTCCATCCTTCCCTATAACCCGATGGGACCGATGACCTCACTATTTGGCCCCCTCCCCCAGTCAGTCAATTAGCCAACCCTAAGGAGAACGCATTCTTTGGGGACGTTATATGCACGTTCTTTCGTACATAGATAGTGATTCAAAGCGATGGGAGCACATGTTGTATTTGCAAAACATGTGGATGCAGTATGGTAGATTGAAATCCAGGCTTTCAAAATGCAATCAAAAATTAAATGCTATTGCTCGGGTATTCTGTGTATAAATTATGCAACGGAGTACCATAATTACATCAAGAAAGCTGAAAAGTGATTCTTAGCTGTTTCACTTCGGAAAAATGGGATTTATTCATACAACTTCTACGAGATATTTCTGATACCTCCTGAACACAAAGACGTCAGTAGCGAGCTGATCAGTTTAGCAAACTGTCAGGAACGCAATCTGCGCTCTCTTTGGGACTGCGTGCTATGTATTACATTTGCCCTAAAGTCAAGACAGGAACAATGTTGCGTCAAGCAAAATTTTTGTATGAAAAATAAGTATATTTTTAAGTTCAATGAGTAATTAAATCGTAAATGATCTTTAATCCCCCCCCCAATCATGAAACTGAGCGCATTATGGCTAAGAGCGCATCCACATACCAATAAAGGGGCAGAAACCAAGCCCTCCAGTATTGATAGGAAAAAACAATTTAGCCTTATTACTGAACACACACCAAGATCTCAGCAAGGATACAAGAACATTCGCCCATCAGTCGCAGTTCAGTTTCAAAAGAATGCCAGATGGCGTACCAGTAGCAAGAGGCAGCCACGCAGGACGGAATATCAACAGGATGTGAATGGCTCCACATAGGTGGCAAATGAACATCGATTATCTTAGCAAACAGTACCTTAAACCTCAAGCAACTGACGCGAATCCTTTTCTCCCAGAATTAACAAGTTAAACAGCAAGCATCAAAGCCATTAGCAGTAATATATGAGGTAACTTAAACCAAAGTTCACAAAGCTATCATATATAAGAAGGCAAAATAAAAAAGCAGTATGTCTTCGTTACACAAAATCGGAAGTTTACTGGTGGTACAATAATCAGTTGGTAAAAATACGTGCATGCCTCTTGAACTCGCACTCAACGTACCCACGACCGGGGCAAACAGGAAGATTGAGCCTGGATTCTTAGAGTTCTAATAGCCGCGAAGGCGGGTAAGGTGCATAAGGAGACGGAGACGGGCTGTGGAAGACAATAGAAGGGAGCACTTTGCGAACCTCATCCTGTACCCACTGTACCCAAACTCACTCAAAAGAAGAAGGTACCTCAGCATAGTCCTACCATGCCACGCTTCCACCGTAACTGAGGGACCGATGACCGTCGCAGTCTGGTCCCTTTAATCCCACAAACCAAACCAAAACCTTAACTGAGGCGCTGCAGCCTCGAACTTCCGCAGTAGGAAAAACCTCAGCCGCCTCGTGTCCTCCTGAGGTGACAGGATGGAAACATACTCTCGGACAAGAGGCCCCAGCCGGAATACCGAAGTCCAGTCGTCCGAAAGAGAAATCGCATGGCTCAAACCACAACACGCCGCGTCTGAGGAGCCCTTCCTGGTCCTCCGCCTGCCGCCGTCCGACGCATTTCACTCACTGACTGTCACCTGTTTACCAAAAACGGCTCGCCCTTTGCTGGAGACAAAGGTGGCATGTGGAACACGTATAGCGCGCGACCTGTCGACAAGCCTACGGCGCGAAACGTAATAACGCAAACGGTTTGGTGCTGGAACCGACAGTACTCATTGCATCCATTGTACGTGGCAAAAGTTGACACAGACTGTACATCTACATGTGTACGCTGCAAATCACATTTAAGTGCCTGGCAGAGGGTTCACCGAACCACCTTCACAATTCTCTATTATTCCAATCTCGTATAGTGCGCGGAAAGAATCAACACCTATATCTTTCCGTACGAGCTCTGATTTCCCTTATTTTATCGTGGTGATCGTTCCGCCCTATGTAGATCGTTGTCAACAAAATATTTTCGCATTCGGAGGAGAAAGTTGGTGATTCGAATTTCGTGAGAAGATTCCGTCGCAACGAAAAACGCCTTACTTCTAATGATTTACAGCCCAAATTCCGTATCAATTCTGTGACACTCTCTCCCTCTTTGAATTTTTTCGATGTACTCTGTCAGTGCTACCTGGTAAGGATCCCACACCACGCAGTAGTATTCTAAAAGAGGACGGACAAGCCTAGTGTAGGCGGTCTGCTTAGTAGGTCTGTTACATTTTCTAAGTGTCCTGCCAATAAAATGCAGCCTTTGGCTAGCCTTCCCCACAACATTTTCTATGTGTTCTTTCCAATTTAAGTTATTCGTAATTGTAATAGCTAGGTATTTAGTTGAATTTACGGCTTTTAGATTAGACTGATTTAAAGTGTAACCGAAGTTTAATGAGTTCCTTTTAGTACTCATGTGGATGACCTCATATTATTCGTTCTTTAGGGTCAACTGCCACTATTCGCACCATTCAGACATCTTTTCTAAATCGTTTTGCAGTTTGTTTTGATCTTCTGATGACTTTATTAGTCGATAAACGACAGCGTCATCTGCAAACAACTGAATACGGCTGCTCAGATTGTCTCCCAAATCGTTTATATAGATAAGGAACAGCAAAGGACCTTGGGGAACGCCTGAAATCACTTCTGTTTTACTCGATGACTTTCCGTCAGTTACTACGAACTGTGACCCCTCTGACAGGAAATCGCAAATCCAGTCATACAGCTGTGACGATGTTCCATATGCACGAAATTTCACTACAAGCCGCTCGTGAGGTACAGTGTCAAAAACCTTCCAGAAATCCAGGAATACGGAATCGATCTGAAATTCCTTGTCAGTAGCACTCAGCACTTCGTGTGAATAAATAGCTACTTGTGTTTCACAGGAACGATGTTTTCTAAACCCATGTTGACTGTGTGTCAATAGACCGTTTCCTTCAAGGTAATTCATAATGTTCGAACACAATATATGTTCTAAAATCCTGCTGCGTATCGACGTTAACGATATGGGCCTGTAATTTAGTGGATTACTCCTACTACCTTTCTTGAATATTGGTGTGGCCTGTGGAACTTTCCAGCCTTTGGGTACGGATCTTTCGTCGAGCGAACGGTTGTGTATGATTATTAGGTATGGAGCAAATGCATCATCATACTCTAAAAGGAACCTAATTGGTATACAGTCTGGAACAGGAGACTTGATTTTATTAAGTCATTTAAGTTACTTCACTACTCCGAGGATATTTACTTCTACGTTACTCATGTTGGCAGCTGTTCTCGATTCTAATTATGGAATATTTACTTCGTCTTCTTTTGTGAAGGCATTTCGGAAGGCTATGTTTAGTAAGTTTACTTTGGCAGCACTGTATTCCCTAGTGTCTCCTTCGCTATTGCGCAGGGAAGGCATTGATTGTTTCTTGCCGCTAACATACTTCACATACGACAAGAATTTCTTTGGATTTTCTGCCAGGTTTCGAGACAAACTTTCGTTGTGGAAACTTTTATAGGCTTCTCGCATTGAACTCCGCGCTAAGTTTCGAGCTTCTGTAAAGCATCGCCAATCTCGTGAATTTTGCATCTGTTTAAATTTGGCATGTTTGTTTCGTTGTTTCTGCAACAGCGTTCTAACCAGTTTTGTGTACCAAGGAGGATCAGCTCCGTCGTTTGTTAGTTTATTTGGTATAAATCCCTCAATTGCTGCCGATACTATTTCTTTGAATTTAAACCACATCTGGCCTACACTTATATTATTAATTTGGAATGAGTGGAGATTGTCTGTCAGGAAGGCATCAAGTGTATTTTATCTGCTTTTTTGAATATGTATATTTTTCGCTTATTTTTCGAGGATTTAGGGATTACAATATTCAGTCTCGCTACAACAACCCTGTGTTCACTAATCCCTATATCGGCTTTGATGCTGGTTATTAACTCAGGATTATTTGTTGCTAAGGGGTCAAGTGTGTTTTCACAACCATTTACTATTCGTGTAATCTCATGAACTAACAGCTCGAAATAATTTTCGGAGAATGCGTTTAGCACAATTGCGGATGATATTTTATGCGTACGTCCGTACATGTATTTTCGCCAACATATCGCGGGTAAATTAAAGTCACCACCAACTATTATCGTATGAGTCGGGTATGTGTTTGAAATCAAACTCAAGTTTTCTTTGAACCTTTCAGCAACTGTATCATCTGAACTGGGAGGTCGGTAAAAGGATCCAATTATTATTTTATTCCGGTTGTCAACAATGACCTCTGCCCGTACTAACTCACAGGAAGTATCTACTTCAATTTCGCGACTAGTTAAACTACTTCTAACAGCAACAAACACGCCACCGCCAACCGTGTTTTGCCTATCTTTTCGGAACACCGTTAGGTTCGTCGCAAAAATTTCGGCTGAGCTTATATCCAGTTTTAGCCAGCGTTCAGTGCCTATAGCGATTTGAGCATCAGTGCTTTCTACTGGCGCTTGGAGCTCTGGTACTTTCCCAACACATCTACGACAATTTAGAACAGTTATACCAATGGTTCCTGTATCTATGTTCTTCCTTTGTTCAGCCTGCACCCTTTGTGACTGAAGCCCATCTTGTGTTTTCCCCTCCAACCTAAAAAACCGCTCAATCCACGCCACACAGCCCCTGCTACCCGTGTAGCCTCCCTGACCTATTCAGCGGAACCCGAAACCCAACCATCCTTTGGCGCATGTCGAGGAATCTGCAGCCTACACGGTCGCAGAATCGTCAGAGCCTCTGATTCAGAACCTCCACTCGGTTCTGTACCAAAGGTCCGCAATCGGTCCTGTCGACTATGCTGCAAATGGTCAGCTCTGCTTTCATCTTCCAAGCAAGACTGGCAGCCTTTACAAGTTCTGCTAGCCGCTCGAAACCAGAGAGAATCTCTTTTGATCCAAAACGACACACATCATTGGTACCGACGTGAGCAACCACCTGCAGTTGACTGCACCCTGTGCTCTTCATGGTATTCGGGAGGACCCTTTCCACATCTAGAATGATTCCACCCGGCATGCACACGGAATGCACATTGGTTTTCTTACCCTCCTTGTCAGCCAAGTCCCTAAGGGGCCCCATACCGCCTAACGTTGGAGCTCCCAGCTATCAATAATCCCACCCTCTGTGATTGTCCGGACCTCTTTATCAGTATCAGTATTTACCATTACACCTAGCGACGCGAAGTAAATGTCTCACACCGACTGAAGCCATTCTCCGTTAAAGAAATCACGCCTTTAAGTACAGTTTCTGTGTTGCGTGTATGAAAAAATCTGGAAATGGAGAGTTTAAACACAATAAACGAGGACTGGAGTGTATGGCGAAGACAACTGCCGTAAAGGAAGAATATAAACTGAAAGAAGAAAAAGGAGAAGCTGTTTCAAATGTGCAGACGAGTCTTAAATATTGAGTTAAAAACAGTGCGTGGCGAAATTTGGCTACCAATGTGGAATATAAAATATGTGCATATACTGTTAACAGCACTGGTAAGTGGCCATATGATGGAGTCGAGGCCGAAATGAAAATGATAGATTGGAGCACATTTACAATATTAAAGAACACACTAAGAAACGTGTTTGCAAAGTTCCATTCCCATCTGATCCGCTTAAAAGGATGGTTATATCGTATCTAAGTGTACTCGACTGGATGTTGTGCACCTAGCAACAGAACAATAATTTGCAGAATTTAAAACCAACGAAAAATCAACATTTTATGACCACTCGTTTGCAAAAGCTGTAAACATACAGTTCTGTACGGAGAATCCACAAGAATTAGTAGCAGAACAGCTGGTAGCGCACAACGACGAAAATATGAAGTGATATGCAAGAAATAAGAGGCAAGATCAAAGCCACATAATGTTTTCGTCTAAAATATTCGGTCATGGCAAAAACAAAGCCAATTGCTGACTCCATAAAAGAGAGAGTTTACACGTCAAAAATAAGATATGTATTGGAATTTGAGAACGTACCTTCTTTGTAAGTATCATATTACTGTCTGGAGAAGGAATTGTAAGAGTCCAATGTAGATATAAATCATAAGATAAAAACTGAGATGGGTGCTATTAAATCCACACCATACAAAAATAAAGAAAAAACTTGTTTTCTGTGTGTGGATGTGTAGGTAGAAAATAATGATTTTGTACAAGAATGTTGGTTTCAGATTATCTCACTCCCTGCGAAAAAATAAAATAAAAAATACTCATATTTACGATAAACTGAGTGTATTTGAGATGGGTAGTTGTATGACCTTGAGAAGTAGTTGAAATTATGTAGTAGAAGTCAAGGCAACCCTCACTTCGTATCTATTTAATTCCTAGAATGACCTTGGAGATCGGGAAGCGCTGATGCTGCTGTCAGCGAAATATGGCAATCGCAATCGTCTCAGTTGTAATATGAGCCCTGAGATAAGATGGCGCCGATGGTGATGTTAGCACATTCTCCGCCCATCCTCTCCTTGCCCTCCTACTCATGTGTCATGGTCAATGGTTCAAATGGCTCTGAGCACTATGGGACTTAACATCTTAGGTCATCAGTCCCCTAGATTCAAATGGCTCTGAGCACTATGGGACTTAACATCTATGGTCATCAGTCCCTTAGAACTTAGAACTACTTAAACCTAACTAACCTAAGGACATCACACAACACCCAGTCATCACGAGGTAGAGAAAATCTCTGACCCCGCCGGGAATTGAACCCGGGAACCCGGGTGCGGGAAGCGAGAACGCTACCCCACGACCAGTCCCCTAGAACTTAGAACTACTTAAACCTAACTAACCTAAGGACATCACACACATCCATGCCCGAGGCTGGATTCGAACCTGCGACCGTAGCGGTCGCGCGGTTCCAGACTGAAGCGCCTAGAACCGCTCGGCCACTTCGGCCGGCTCTTGGTCACAAACTGAGCGTGCAGGGGTCAAACGACCACTGAAACAAGACTACACATGCAGTTTCACTGATTTTTCACTTCCCCGCGTACACTAGTAATTCACTGTTGTCGCTCAAGTAAGTGCACGTATACTGTGCTGGTAGCGCTGACCTGTGCTCAGACAGATTATGATTTTTCGTTTGATATGCACTTAGTTTAAGACTCCTCGAATAATGTCCCTTTAAAGTTAGATTTACACCTACATAAATACTCCGCACCAACTGTACTGTGAATGGCGGAGGGTGCATCCTACAAATATTAAACATTTTCTGACCTATCCAATTAGCGCGTTGAGATAAGGAAAAATTACTGTATAAATACTTATGCACGCTCCCTAATCTCCTTTATGCATATTCTTGTGCATTCACCTTAATATAAAGGTTGTTTATGCAGCAGGGTATCGCCTCAAGTCTGTCGTCTTCCCTCCATGGGTTTCAACTTAAGTTATCCGAATATTTCTGTCAACTCCGGTGTTGGGTGTACCGATCTGTTACGATCCTAGGAGCGTATACGGGGTTCGTTCGATGCCTTGTCTCATGTCTACCAGGTGAGGACTTTTTCCCATTAGACCAGGTGACTGACCATCGGTCTTTGGCGCTATGGCGTCTTTTTCACCACAACTTGTGTCGTTGTAATACACGAAACCTAACGTTAGTAAGTATTTTGGTCATCGTGGGCACAGGAAAGTTAAGATGTTGCCCGTCCCTTGCCGGGTAAGGCGGACCAGTTTGTTTGTTGCTGTTCTGCTTGTTTTACGTTGGTTATTTTACATATTTTAGCATTAAAGCCTGTTACATCTCAATGTGCAATTTACAGTTGTGGTCTGGAATAAAATATTATACTAAATACCATAGATATGAAACAGGAAGAATACGGCGCTGCGGTCGGTAACACCTATATAAGACAACAGGAGTCTGGCGGAGTAGTTAGATCGGTTACTGCTGCTACAATAGCAGGTTATCAATATTTAAGTTAGTTTCAACGTGGTGTTATAGTCGGCATACGAGTGGTGGAACACAGCATCTCTGAGGTAACGATGAAGTGGGGAATTTGCCGTACGATTATTTCACGAGTGTACTGTGAATATCAGGAAACCGGTAAAACATAAAATCTCCGACATCGCTGCGCCAGAAAAAGATCCTGAAAGAGCGGGACCAACGACGACTGAAGAGAATCGTTCAACGTGACACAAGTGCAATCCTTCAGCAAATTGCTGCAGGTTTCAATGCAGGCCATCAACAAGTGTCAGTATGCAAACCATTCAACGAAACGTCATCGATGTGGGATTTCGGAACCGAAGGCCCAATCGTGTACCGTTAATGGCATTGTACTGTATTGGATGGAACTGGAGATCTAGAAACGACGGAGAGGCTTCGTCCCCGCCCCGCCATAGCCCGTAGTGGTACACAAGCCCACAACAGGCTACAGGAGTCCATTCACCCCACCGCCACCCCACACTGCAACCAGGGTTATTGTACAGTTCGGCCGAGTGTAACCCCAAATTTTTGCGTGGTAGGGTAATTATGGTGTGCGCATACGTGGAGAAAGTGTTTGCGCAGCAATCACCGACATAGTGTAACTGAGGCGGAATAAGGGGAAACAACCCACATTCGCCGAGGCAGATGGAAAACCGCCTTACAAACCATCCACAGACTGGCCGGCACACCGGACCTCGACACTAATCCGCCTGGCGGATTCGTGCCTAGGACTGGCATGTCTTCCCGCCCAGAAAGCAGTGCTTTAGACTGCACTGCTAAGTGGCAGGCCGCACCCTTGATGGCTGCACGACACAAATCGTTACACCTCGCCTGGACCCGTCAACCCCGACATTAGTCTGTTGATGACTGGAAACATGTTGCCTGGTCGGAAGTGTCTCGTTTCCAATTATATCAAGTGGATGGACGTGGACGGGTATGGAGACAACCTCATGAATCCATGAACCCTTCATGTCAGCAGGGGACTGTTCAAGGTGGTGGAGGCTCTGTAATGGTGTGAGGCGTGTGCAGTTGGAGTGATATGGTGCCAAAGATACGTCTAGTTACGACTCTAACAGGTGACACGTACGTAAGCATCCTGTCTGAGCACCTGCATCTATTCACGTCCACTGTGCATACCGACGGACTTGGGCAATTCCAGCAGGACAATGTGACACCCCACACGTCCAGAATTGCTACAGGGTGGCTCCAGGAACACTCTTCTGATTTTAATCACTCCCGCAGGTCACCAAACTCCACAGACATGAACATTATGGAGCATATCTAGGATGCCTTCCAACGTGCTGTTCAGAAGAGATCTCCACGCCCTCGTTTTCTTACGGATTTATGGACAGCCCTGCAGGATCCATGGTGTCAGATCCCTCAAGGACTACTTCAGACATTATTCAAGTCGATGAAATGTCGTGGTGCGGCACTTGTGCGTGGTCGCGGGCACCCTACACGATATTAGGCAGGTGTACCACTTTCTTTGGTTCTTCAATGTATTTTGAATTTAGGAAAACGTAAAAATAGATGACAAGAAAAACGTAGAGAGAGTTGAGAATGAAAGAATTCGATTCTGGCGGCATTGGTTTGGTGTAGCTTTAATTATGACGCCAAACAGTGGAACCGTCCTCTAAAATTAGTCATAGTAGAACGATACATGCGAGTTTCTTTAGAGATTCATAGCATTTCTCCAGAGCCGTTCTACCAAATTTATACTATCTATTTTCTTTACCTGCTGCTGTTTTTACGTGATCATCCCACTTAATATCGCTTCTTAGCATTGCCGATATACGCTTGTAGGATGTTACGTGCTCACGATGTGCATGGTTCACCTTTTAATCGGGTACCTTCGGGTCGTTTCTCTTTGTTATACGTACTGTTTCGCACCTATCCACATTTAAGGAGAACTGTCATTCATCGCACATCAACTGAAAATGTTTTGCAAGTCTTTCTCCGTTTCCTTACGACATTCCAACGACGATGCTCTTCTGTACGCAGTAACATCGTCGGCTATGCTGCATGTGTTCTCTGATTAGTCATTTGATTAGAATGTAAGGGCTAGTATGCTTCCTTGGCGGTCATCCGGCGTTAATTTCGTTTCTGTGGGACATTCGCCGACCAGTATAACGTACTCGTTTCTGTTAGTCAAGTAATCCACGAATTAATCTCCGCATCACTTTACTTCATTCTTAGTACCTGACGATGTGGCGCTTTGTCGAACGCTTTAAAGAACCCTAGGAAGACGCAGTCTACCACCTCACTGCATCTACTATCTGACAGTGTGTTATAAGGTGAAAGCGGTCGGTAATGCAGCATATAATACGAATGTTTATTCCAGTCTAACAGCCCATATGGACGCGGTGTGGTGTCGCTGGAGAGCTACATTAAACACCAGATCCTGCGGTCTGTGCGCTCTGCTGCACGGCTGCCGCACTTGGCAGCTACAGCTACAGCCACCACAACAGCAACAGTCACGACTACAGCTACAACTATAGCCGTCCCCGTCGGCAGCGAGACGCGTCTCCCGTCGCCTCCCTCCGCCTCATGCCGCCTCCCACCGCCTCCCACCGCCTCCCGCCGCCTCCCGCCACCTCCCGCCGCCTCCCGCCGTCTCCTGCCGCCGTCAGCCGCACCGCCGTGACGCCGGGCGCCGCGCGATCGTTAGCGCCGCCTCCTGCCGCCGTCGCCCGCGGCGAGTGGCCCGGAAATCGAAACTGGAACACCGGCCACCGGCCGTGGCAGCAGCTGGAGCCTCCAGACGCGCCTCTCTGGAGCGGCCTCTCCGGCGAGGTACGCTCTGCGTGGCTCTGAACGACAGGATATGCTGAGTTGCAGCCGACTTCGATTCATTTGTAAAACACCGGGACAGTGGACACCTTGAACGTGTTGTATTCACAGATCTGATAGTTTTGATAGAAACCAGTATATTTCACGCAAATGTTTCACAGAAATAATAGTAACATTGGTTTTGCCCCAAGGAAACGTGATAGTACATATCAATATAACCAATAGATTAATCAGATTCACTAATGATCCTATGGCCTCCATGAAAAAGTACAGTCGTATTTGGACGGTCGTTACAAAAAAAATGAGGTGCGTATAGCATTGTTGCCTGGGAGACCGCCATTTGGGATATTCCGCCACCTGGTGCCAATCTTATTTGACACCACTTCGGAGACTGCCATGTCGAAGACAGTGAATGGCGGCGACCACACCATATACACACCCCAGTCCTAGGCGAAGAAATTTTCCGACCCGGCCGGAAATCGGACCAGCGGCCCCGTGATGAGTGAATCAGCAATGCTCACCACGCAACCATCAGCTGCTGACCGTTAGGCGACACAGAATGGTTTGCGCAAACGTTCCATTTCGTGTGATGAGTGGCAGCTCTCTTTGAAAGTAGATACATGAAAGACAATGATTACACCAAAGAGAGGAAAACCATACAGCACCCAACTGAAAGATTGCTCGTTATTAACTAGAGCACGTGACATACTACATACATCCAGTACGAATAACACGAAGCAATACTAAACGAGACTAACAGACAAAGTAGGTCCTAGGAATAGCAAGATTGATTTTCTGATAGATTTGTGAGGAAATCCACAACGCGCTATTGTGAGCAATCCTAGAGGACCCATACCGCATTTGGAATCCTTATAAAATAGGACCAATAGTAGGTATCCAGTGTATTCAGACAGGGGGTCTAGGATCCTAGCAGATCATTATAGTTCATACGAAACTACACTCAAGGAAAAAAAATCGGAACACCAAAAAATAAGTAATGAAATATCGGGAATATATTTGTGTAGGTAACAAATCACTGCTTAATATAAGCGTGAGGTAAGCCATTGCAAATGTGAAATGCTGGTACATTAATAACCGGTACGAGAACCAGAATATTGATGCGGGCATGCAAACGAGAAAGCATTGTGTTTACACGTGCCGAATGTCAGTTTGTGGGATGGAGTTCTGTGCCTGCTGCCTTTGATCGTTTAATACAGGGACAGCTAATGCTGTTTGTGGATGATGCTGTAGTAAGGGACCGATGATGTCCCATATGTGCTCGATTGGAGACAGATATGATAGAGCAGGCCAAGATAACATTTTGACACTGTAGAACATGTTCGGTTAAAACAGAGGTACGTGAGCCAGTGTTATCCTGTTGGAAAACAGACCACACCGTAACGGCAGGTGTAGGTCCAGTGTCTGCAGCAAGCAGACAGGTTGGTTGCAGGCCCTCAACTGGCCTCAACAGGGCCGTCCCTGGCACCGAGGCAGAACCAGCTTTCATCAGAAAATACAACAGTCCTCCAACGTGCCCTCCAGTGAGCGCTTACTTGACACCACCGAAGACATAATGTCGGTGGTTTGTGGTTAGTGGAATGCACAAGTCAGGTCGTCTGTTTCGGATCTGTCCTTGAATTAATCGATTTGTAACAGTTCGTTGTGTCACTGTGGTGCCAACCGCTACTCAGATTGCTGCTGCAGATGCAGTGCGATGCGCCATACGGCGAACACGATGGTCTTCCTTCACGGTAGTGCCAAGTGGCCGTTCAAAACCCGATCTCCTTGCGACCATACATTCCCGTGACCACCGCTGCCAGCAGTCATTTACAGTGGATGCATTTCTGCAAGTGTTTCAGCAATATTGCAGAAGGAACATCCGGCTTCTCGTAGTTCTGTGACATACGTTGTCGAAACTCAGTGAGGTGTTGATACTGCCGTCTTCATTGTTCAGAAAATATACTATTAGCACTGTCAGTTTCATCCTGTGCTCCATGCCTGCAAATTTAACACAAAGTGCTCTTCGATGGATCACCTCTATTGATCGCTGTAATCTTCAAATTATATCTGCGTGGTGTTGAACTGTCGTTCCAAGCAAATTTGCGGTATCCGCCGCTTATGGTATTGTATAGGTAGTGAGAATTGTCCTTCTCACCTGCCATTATCAATAATTTTTAAAGGCTTGTAACGCTAGACCGCTGGACTGCCTCTTTCTGTGCAAACAGCCACTGGACCTGTGTGATTTTCTTCTGTAACACAAACAAATAGTGAAGGGTACACAGCACTGACCCCGCGATTCTGCCAAACTGAAGAATGTCGTGCCGACTGAAAATCACCGTACCGCAGTGCTAAACGAAATTGCACACTGTGCCGAGTACTTCAGAGAATTTCCGAGCGAAGCTGAGACGTGTAGTGCGTCGGCACGCACGCGCCCCTCACACCGGGATTGCGAGTAGTCCGGCAAGCCGTGTCCGACGCCGAGTTAAAGAGCAAAACTAAGGATCGATAAGAAATGTGTCGAATCGTAAAACCAGTATTAGGTAACACCACTGCAAAATGAATTTATTCGAAATATTGTGGAAAAATACAATGCATGTGTAAAGAAAATCGCATACAACACGCTAGCGCGACGAGTTCTGGAGTGTTCTTCCATTGTTTGGTGTCCTAAATCATGTAGGCGTGGCGATATGGAACGAAGGCATGGATGCGCTGTAAGCATCGTAACTGGCCGGTATAGCCCGCACAAAGTGTAACATAAATTTTCACATAAGTTAAACGGCAGTCTGTGGAAAAAAGTCGGTGTGGTTCTCACGAAACCCTACTGGGTAAGTTCGGAGGACCTGTGTTCGAAGACGACTCTACCTTTAAGCTACCAGCATCGCGTATCTTGCAGAGGGATTGTGAGAATGAGATAAGAGGTATTATGGAGCGTAGACAGCAGTGTCGGCAGTCACTTTGCCTTCGCTCATTACGCTTACGGAACGGAACAGAAAATCATCGCTGTTGCTACATGTTCCATTACCTTGCATTGTACCGTGATTGCGGAGTATATTACAAAGCTGATCGGGAAAGTAACTGCAGGTTGTGCATATCTTCCATGCACCTGACTACACCATGCTCGCACATGGGCAGTTACATCCAGCATCTGGCGGACGAAGTAGCCTAGAAATTTTGTTTCAGTACCTCACCGTGTAAAGTCATGGTTTGTCGGTAATTGTGTTTAAAACAAACAATCGGCTCGCCAGCCATGAATTAAGAGCCGTTATCAAGTTTCTGAACACGATAAATATTCGATCTTGTGAAATTTACCGTCAGAGATAACGTGATGAGTGAAGGTCAGGTGCGAAAGTGGGTTAGAATGTTTAACGAGGGAAGGGAAATTGTCCGCAATGAGGTGCGAAGTCGCTCATCACCGAAGAACTGGTGCGCTGCATCGCCGAACAACTTCGTTCCAATAGGCGAGCAGCGATTGCAACTGGTCAACGCATTTTCAAGACATTTCACGATCTTTACTAGACGAAATTGTGACTGAACGTTTGCACTACCAAAACTTTTGGGTGCAGTGGGTACCAAAAACACTAACTGAGTTCAAAAACGGAAATGTGTTGAACAGCCTTGAAGGTTTTGCAGTATTATGCTGCGCAAGGAAATTGTTGTTAATGTAGTAACTGAATGCTGCTATTAATTCAGGCCAGACATCCACATTATCAGAAAAATATTTCCCTGCAATGGTTCCAATATCGTGGCTGATTTTCTTGGTTGCAAGTAAACACTTCTATGATAGTTTGGCGCTAAAACGAAGATTTGGCAACAGAATAACAAATGGTAGATAGCGTTCATTAAGATTACGTTACAAAATGGTGCTTAATATCTGTACAGCATACTGCGTGGCACGTCTACATCTATATCTACATTTATACTCCGCAAGCCACCCAACGGTGTGTGGCGGAGGGCACTTTACGTGCCACTGTCATTACCTCCCTTTCCTGTTCCAGTCGCGTATGGTTCGCGGGAAGAACGACTGTCTGAAAGCCTCCGTGCGCGCTCTAATCTCTCTAATTTTACATTCGTGATCTCCTCGGGAGGTATAAGTAGGGGGAAGCAATATATTCGATACCTCATCCAGAAACGCACCCTCTCGAAACCTGGCGAGCAATCCACACCGCGATGCAGAGCGCCTCTCTTGCAGAGTCTGCCACTTGAGTTTATTAAACATCTCCGTAACGCTATCACGGTTACCAAATAACCCTGTGACGAAACGCGCCGCTCTTCTTTGGATCTTCTCTATCTCCTCCGTCAAACCGATCTGGTGCGGATCCCACACTGATGAGCAATACTCAAGTATAGGTCGAACGAGTGCTTTGTAAGCCACTTCCTTTGTTGATGGACTACATTTTCCAAGCACTCTCCCAATGAATCTCAACCTGGTACCCGCCTTACCAACAATTAATTTTATATGACCATTCCACTTCAAATCGTTCCGCACGCATACTCCCAGACATTTTACAGAAGTAACCGCTACCAATGTTTGTTCCGCTATCACATAATCATACAATAAAGGATCCTTCTTTCTATGTATTCGCAATACATTACATTTGTCTATGTTAAGGGGCAGTTGCCACTCCCTGCGCCAAGTGCCTATCCGCTGCAGATCTTCCAGCATTTCGCTACAATTTTCTAATGCTGCAACTTCTCTGTATACTACAGCATCATCCGCGAAAAGCCGCATGGAACTTCCGACACTATCTACTAGGTCATTTATATATGTTGTGAAAAGCAATGGTCCCATAACACTCCCCTGTGACACGCCAGAGGTTACTTTAACGTCTGTAGACGTCTCTCCGTTGATAACAACATGCTGTGTTCTGTTTGCTAAAAACTCTTTAATCCAGCCACACAGCTGGTCTGATATTCCATAGGCTCTTACTTTGTTTATCAGGCGACAGTGCGGAACTGTATCGAACGCCTTCCGGAAGTCAAGAAAAATAGCATCTATCTGGGAGCCTGTATCTAATATTTTCGGGGTCTCATGAACAAATAAAGCGAGTTGGGTCTCACACGATCGCTGTTTCCGGAATCCATGTTGATTCCTACATAGTAGATTCTGGGTTTCCAAAAACGACATGATACTCGAGCAAAAAACATGTTCTAAAATTCTACGATCGACGTCAGAGATATAGGTCTATAGTTTTGCGCATCTGCTCGACGACCCTTCTTGAAGACTGGGACTACCTGTGTTCTCTTCCAATCATTTGGAACCCTCCGTTCCTCTAGAGACTTCCGGTACACGGCTGTTAGAAGGGGGGCAAGTTCTTTCGCGTACTCTGTGTAGAATCGAATTGGTATCCCGTCAGGTCCAGTGGACTTTCCTCTATTGAGTGATTCCAGCTGCTTTTCTATTCCTTGGACACTTATTTCGATGTCAGCCATTTTTTCGTTTGTGCGAGGATTTAGAGAAGGAACTGCAGTGCGGTCTTTCTCTGTGAAACAGCTTTGGAAAAAGGTGTTTACTATTTCAGCTTTACGCGTGTCATCCTCTGTTTCAATGCCATCATCATCTCGGAGTGTCTGGATATGCTGTTTCGAGCCACTTACTGATTTAACGTAAGACCAGAACTTCCTAGGATTTTCTGCCAAGTCGGTACATAGAATTTTACTTTCGAATTCACTGAACGCTTCACGCATAGCCCTCCTTACGCTAACTTTGACATCGTTTAGCTTCTGTTTGTCTGAGAGGTTTTGGCTGCGTTTAAACTTGGAGTGAAGCTCTCTTTGCTTTCGCAGTAGTTTCCTAACTTTGTTGTTGTACCACGGTGGGTTTTTCCCGTCCCTCAATGTTTTACTCGGCACGTACCTGTCTAAAACACATTTTACGATTGCCTTGAACTTTTTCCATAAACACTCAACATTGTCAGTGTCGGAACAGAAATTTTCGTTTTGATCTGTTAGGTAGTCTGAAATCTGCCTTCTATTACTCTTGCTAAACAGATAAACCTTCCTCCCTTTTTTTATATTCCTATTAACTTCCATATGCAGGAATGCTGCAACGGCCTTATGATCACTGATTCCCTGTTCTGGACTTAAAGAGTCGAAAAGTTCGGGTCTGTTTGTTATCAGTAGGTCCAAGATGTTATCTCCACGAGTCGGTTCTCTGTTTAATTGCTCGAGGTAATTTTCGGATAGTGCACTCAGTATAATGTCACTCGATGCTCTGTCCCTACCACCCGTCCTAAACATCAGAGTGTCCCAGTCTATATCTGGTAAATTGAAATCTCCACCTAAGACTATAACATGCTGAGAAAATTTATGTGAAATGTATTCCAAATTTTCTCTCAGTTGTTCTGCCACTAATGCTGCTGAGTCGGGAGGTCGGTAAAAGGAGCCAATTATTAACCTAGCTCGGTTGTTGAGTGTAACCTCCACCCATAATAATTCACAGGAACTTCTATTTCACTACAGGATAAACTACTACTAACAGCGACGAACACTCCACCACCGGTTGCATGCAATCTATCCTTTCTAAACACCGTCTGTACCTTTGTAAAAATTTCGGCAGAATTTATCTCTGGCTTAAGCCAGCTTTCTGTACCTATAACGATTTCAGCTTCGGTGCTTTCTATCAGCGCTTGAAGTTCTGGTACTTTACCAACGCAGCTTCGACAGTTGACAATTACAATGCCGATTGCTGCTTGGTCCCCGCATGTCCAGACTTTGCCCCGCACCCGTTGAGGCTGTTGCCCTTTCTGTACTTGCCCAAGGCCATCTAACCTAAAAAACCGCCCGGCCCACGCCACACAACCCCTGCTACCCGTGTAGCCGCTTGTTGCGTGTAGTGGACTCCTGGCCTATCCAGCGGAACCCGAAACCCCACCACCCTATGGCGCAAGTCGAGGAATCTGCAGCCCACACGGTCGCAGAACCGTCTCAGCCTCTGATTCAGACCCTCCACTCTGTACCAAAGGTCAGCAGTCAGTCCTGTCGACGATGCTGCAGATGGTGAGCTCTGCTTTCATACCGCTAGCGAGACTGGCAGTCTTCACCAAATCAGATAGCCGCCGGAAGCCAGAGAGGATTTCCTCCGATCCATAGCGACACACATCATTGGTGCCGACATGAGCGACCACCTGCAGATGGGTGCACCCTGTACCCTTCATGGCATCCGGAAGGACCCTTTCCACATCTGGAATGACTCCCCCCGGTATGCACACGGAGTGCACATTGGTTTTCTTCCCCTCTCTTGCTGCCATTTCCCTAAGGGGCCCCATTACGCGCCTGACGTCGGAGCTCCCAACTACCAGTAAGCCCACCCTCTGCGACCGCCCAGATCTTGCAGACTGAGGGGCAACCTCTGGAACAGGATGTACAAAATCCAATAGAATGATGTCTATCTAACTTTTTTTGTTTATTGGCAGCCTATGACATTTTAATTGTGTTTGCAGACACTTTCTTACTGGTCGTAGTTCTCCAGAAACAGTGAGCGCTACATCTGAAGAGAGCCTACAGCGCACTGTACTCAGATAACTGAAGGCACCGACGTGAACTGTCTGACTGCTGGTTTAACTTCTTAGCTTTGCACCGTCAGAGTCATTTTGAATAAAATAGTTTTGGCTATTAGGCTGCGTAATTACAAAACACTAAAGCAGCTAAACAGCCGACATTTCTACTGATTTGCTGCACTCCTCTTCAAGGTGGTAAGTTTAACTGCGGCCTAGTGCCCAAATCAATTTTATTCAAAACGTCTCACTACTGGTACGTAACTGTGTGAATGGTCACAGCGCATAGTGTTTTAGTGACCGTCAGTGGAAGGATTCCCGTCCCCGCCGGTACACGGCAGAAGTGAAGTAGTCCACAGTTGACAGTATTCCTTACTCGCTGCCCACACTATCGGTGGATGCTGGAGGAAGTGGTGTGGGAGCAGAAAGAGGCCTGCGTTTGTCAACACCACGTGAGGTTCGCTGCACAGTACTGGGAGGCACAGGTGAGTGGCTGCGTCCGTGTTGCGGCAGACTCTCGCGATATTTGTTATTTGCCTGCTTGGTGCACAAGAGAAACGATTATTTTTGAAAGACTTGTTACAGGGGTGATACATGGATTCGATACAAGCATCTGAAATGGAACGATACTTGCAGGAATGGTGGCATACAGTTTCCCCGAACTGAAGAATCGAAAGCCTCCTCTTTTTTCCAGGAAAAAACATGTGCACCAAGTCTTGGAACGGTCAACGAAATTTGCTAGAGGACTGGATGCAACGAGCCACAACAATCAATGCTACAACTTACTGCGAAATACTGAAGAAGTTACGGCGTGTGTTACAGAACGAAGGATGTAGTTTACTGACTTCTTTTTTCGGAACAGAGTAAAATTATGTGGTGCATTCCTCATGGTAGTTTACTGTGCTTGATGCGCTTACGGTGACGTTATTATATGTGTCTATCTCATGGGGGTTTGCGCCACGATAATGATTAAATATACACTACTGGCCATTAAAATTGCTACACCACTAAGATGACGTGCTACAGGCGCAAAATTTAACCGACAGGAAGAAGATGCTGTGATATGCAATTGATTAGCTTTTCAGAGCATTCACACAAGATTGGCGCTGGTGGCGACACCTACAACGTGCTAACATGAGGAAAGTTTCCAACCGATTTCTCATACAAGCATCAGTTGACCGGCGTTGCCTGGTGAAACGTTGTTGTGATACCTTGTGTAAAGTTGAGAAATGCGTACCATCACGTTTCCGACTTTAATAAAGGTCGGATTGTAGCCGATAGCGATTGCAGTTTATCGTATCGCGACATTGCTGCTCGCGTTGTTCGAGATCCAATGACTGTCAGCAGAATATGGAATCGGTGGGTTCAGGAGGGTAATATGGAACGCTGTGCTGGCCTCGTATCACTAGCAGTCGAGATGACAGGCATCTTATCCGCATGGCTGTAACGGATCGTGCAGCCACGTCTGGATCCCTGAGTCAGCAGATGGGTACGTTTGCAAGACAACAACCTTCTGCACGAACAGTTCGTCGACGTTTGCAGCAGCATGGACTATCAGCTCGGAGAGCATGGCTGCGGTTACCCTTGACGCTGCATCACAGACAGGAGCGCCTGCGATGGTGTACTCAACGTCGAACCTGAGTGCACGAATTGCAAAACGTCATTTTTTCGGATGAATCCAGGTTCTGTTAACAGCATCATGACGGTCGCATCCGTGTTTGGCGACATCGCGGTGAACACACGTTGGAAGCGTGTATTCGTCTTCGCCATACTGGCGTATCACCAGGCGTGATGGTATGGGGTGCCATTGGTTACACGTCTCTGTCACCTCTTGTTCGCATTGACGGCACTTTGAACAGTGGACGTTACATTTCAGATGTGTTACGACCCGTGGCTCTACACTTCATTCGGTCCCTACGAAACCCTACATATCTGCAGGATAATGCACGACCGCATGTTGCAGGTCGTGCATTATCCTGCAGATATGTAGGAAATCTGGAGAATGTGCTGGCCAGGGCAGCAGTCGAGCATTTTTTGTATCTAGGAAGGCCCGCACAGGACCTGCAACATGCGGTCGTGCATTATCCTGCAGATATGTAGGGTTTTGTAGGGACCGAATGAAGGGTAGAGCCACGGATCGTAACACATCTGAAATGTAACGTCCACTGTTCAAAGTACCGTCAATGCGAACAAGAGGTGATTGAAAAAGTCTGGTCAATGGCGGCCGAGCAACTGGCTCGTCACCATACGCCAGTCACTACTCTTGATGAACTGTGGTATCGTGTTGAAGCTGCATGGGCAGCTGTACCTGGACACGCCATCCAAGCTCTGTCAGACTCAATGCCCAGGCGTATCAAGGCCGTTATTGCGGCCAGAGTTGGTTGTTCTGGGTACTGATTTCTCAGGATCTATGCACCCAAATTGCGTGAAAATGTAATCACATGTCAGTTCTAGTACAATATATGTGTCCAATGAATACCCGTTTATCATTTGCATTTCTATTTGGTGTAGCAATTTTAATGGCCAGTAGTGTACTTAAACCTAAGGACATCACACACATCCATGCTCGAGGCAGGATTCAAACCTGCGATCGTAGCAGTCCCGCGGTTCCGGACTGAAGCGCGTAGAACAGCTCGGCCACAGCGGCCGGTGGTGAGGTGATGATTAAACATACATATATGTTTTTAATTTAGATACTTGTGAATTTATATCAGCCATACGATCGTTGTGTCACAGCACGACAGATTGCAAGAATTCTTGTCAATTTTTACCCTGGTGTAGTTTTTATCTACTCTACATCAAGACATGTAACGAACGTTTGGGCAAGCATGGGCATGACTTGTAGTGACTTGGTTGTGCCACTATTGCCTTAGTTGCCTGGTCTCATTACTCCTCGTAACTGTAGTCAGATTTATGGTCATAATTCTCATTACATATTCTCCAGATGATGTTTTACATTTGAAAATGACGCAGTTTGCTGAAACCGCTAATGTAACACCCCTTTTTAAAGGAAAAATATTATGTACTGTGGCTATGGTTTCACTATTGTAGTGTCAAATAAATATTTAAGTTATATTATAGTCACACTCCTTAAGACAATTACGTTGGAATATAGACTGACGAAGATACTTGATTCATTTCACGGGAACGTGTCACCCTCCTTACCATCCGCACCTAGCGCCATTTGACTTCCATTTACTTTCTGCTTGTCGGGTAGCATTTCTCAAGTGATGATGATATCAAGGTACATATCCGAAAATGGTTCACATCACAGGTGGCTGAAAACAATGAGGCAGGTAAGTTTCAGTTAGTGCCACGATACCACACATCCCTTTATTCGCAATGCCGAATATGTTGAAAGACAGTTTAAGGTGTGTAGATTATTCTATAATAAAATACAAATGAAAAGGAAATTGATAATCTCTTTTAATACTCAAACGGTTTTTACTTTCTGAATCACCTTTGTATGTATCGATGTGTTGTAGAAGGTTCTTAGTGTACCAGAATCATTTCCCACCAATTTTCTATTCAATTTGTGGATGGTATGGGGAGAAAGTCTGTAGATACCGAATTTCTGTGATTTCAGCATCACGGTCATTACGTGAAATGTATGTAGCAGGAAGTAGGATGTTCGTTGAATAATCTCTGCAGGTAGACTTTTTAAGTAGGATTCTCTGCGTCCTGCTACTTCCTGCTGCGTCTCCCTCAGTAATTCGTTAACCATCTGCACGTTGCCTTGCTCTGAGCAAACAAACCCATCAAGAATCGTGATACTCTTCTTTGTCTCTCCCTCCATTCCAGTCGGCAACAAGCTGATGGTCCCAGACAAAGGAACAACATTCCAAAAGTAATCCATCGATGGATTTGTAATCGACCTCTTCCGTTTGTGAATTGTGTCTCCTTACGGTAAAAAAATGGAAATGAGCGTATGGCATCGTTGGCCGGGAGGCCCCATCCGGGGGAAGTTCGGTCGCCCAATGCAAGCCTTATTTCAGTCGATGCCACACTGGGCGACTTGCACACCGGTGATGAGGATGAAATGATGATGAGGACAACACAACACCCAGTCCCCGAGTGGAGAAAATCTCCAACTCGCTTGGGAATCGAAACCGGGCCCGCTTGCATGGGAAGCGAGCACGTTACCACCAAGCTAAGCAGGCGGACTTATCCTTACGGTTCTTCCAGTAGACAGAACACCGGCTCCGGTTTTGCTCACTAGAAACCCTTCAGTCCAGTAGCATGCATGTCTTGATAATCGATACGCACGTATTTGGATTAGTAGACGTTGGTTCAGAACTGTGTTGAAGGCTTTCTGAAAGTTGAGAATTACGCTATCAATATGAGTTCCACTATCCCCTGAAATCTGTCTCTCATGAACGAACAGAGCAAGCTTGTTTCACACAATGGTGCTTGTGAAAACGTGTTCTTGGGCCTCCAGAAAAGACGTCATTCACGAGCACAGGACACTGACGAGCCAAAAGAAACTACTGGAAAATGAGAAAAAAATCCTTGACGTAAGTGACTAAGGCTTGGGAAACTTCCACGGGGCACTACGAGAGGGCAGTTACGTGATGATCAAACGCGCAGCATTCTGCAAAAACCAGGAACCGCGTTATTGGCGTGGAATGCTGTAAGCTTTCCATCAGTTGCTCACCTCCAGAACCAGTAGCAGCCAGTTTCTAGTAGCATACGGAGCTCCTTGTGTGTCTTTAACACTATTAACATTCCCCGACAGCGTGGACATGACCCGTTTGTGCAAACTGACGGACTTTGAGTGAGGGCGCAAAGAGGGTCTACAGGAGGCTGGGTAGTCATACTGCAGAACTGCACTACATGTGGGTGAGTCATTTCTACAGTGAGTCGATATTGTCGATAGTGGTCAGCAGGTGGTGTGAGTGCATGTCATCCTGCGTCCAGACAGCGGTGATACACAGATGCTTACGAAAACCATCGTATCTTAAGAAGTGCCGTATAGCACCGCACCGCGACTTCACAACAATTTAGCGACGCTGTTGCTCCAGGGATATCAGCAAGGACCATTCGCAGCCATCTCCGTGAAGCAGGGCTACGATACTGTGTCTTCTGCTCAGGCCCCAGCATCGTGCAGCCGGCCTCCAGTGATGTCGCGACAGATGCTAACGGAAGGACGAATGGAGATTTGTTGTTTTCACTGATGACGGTCGCTCCTGCCTCGGTGCCAATGATAAACGTACGCCGGTGTGGCACTGAGTAGGTGAGCGCCGGAATACATACGACAGAGGCACACAGAGAAACGTCCGGCGTCATAGTGTGTAGAGCCATATCTTACAAAGTCCGTTTTCCTCTGGTGGTCGTAGAGCGAACATTGAACAGTGCATGGCACATCCGAAATATCATTCAACCCGCCTGCCTATCATTCGTGCAACAAAGTGATGCGCCTTTCCAACAGGACAGAGCACATTCTCATGTATCGCGTACCATCCCACTTGCTCTCCAATATGTACATCAACTATCGTGGTCAGCACGATTTCCAGAGATGTCTCTTACTGAACACGTTTGGGTCTGGGTGAAGGTCGTTTCGCATGGTCTGCAAGACAGAAAATCTGGCCCAGTTGAGGCGCCAGATGGAAACTGCGTAGCAGGCCATTTCGCAAGACAACATTGGTGATCGCCACGATCGCCTCGGTGCGGCGGTTGCAGTCGGCGTCGCTGCAGCAGGCGGGTGTTCACAGTACAGAGCCAGCAGCGCTGACGGTCCGCACGTCCTGTTGACTGCACTCAGACGTGTACGGCGCTGTCGACGTGATCGTTTATTCTACACATCCTCAAGAGTGCATCAATGAAATTTCCTCTGCTGGATCGACGACCTCATGGTGCTGGCGTTCGTTTCTTGTTTTTCATTTTCCAGTTGTGTGTTATGACCACCTGCTTAACAGTGTATCGGTCTACCTTCGGAATGCACTACGTCAGTGATTCTGCATGGCAAGCATTCTACAAGTCACTGTTAGGTTCTCGGAGGTATCTGACGCCAGGCGTCTACACAGGCCACGGTCACGTATTTTCAGCAGAAGATGAGCTGCTGATCTGGGGGGAATGGGGCTGGTGCCCGATAGTGAAGTAATAGTTACCAAATGAGCGTTCTGGACCATGGCATGCAAATGTAAAAATTTAAAAAGGCCACAATTTAAGACTTATCGTTTTTCTTTATGGCTTTATATAAAGAAAATTTTTTTTAAAGCATCGTGTTTAAATGTAATAAACTCCTTAAGAACGTTATATTTATACTTGTTCATATTTTAAAAGTTTCTCTATCAATAACCAAAAAATTACAAGATAATTTACAAAACCTTTCAATCAATATTCTCAGTTTGACGTAAGTAAGTTTATCGAATTTTATTGTTGTTTTTTCATTTGCCCTGCTACTAAATGTTCTGTTGTGTGTTCATAGTTTGCCTTTAAAACATATTTTGCATATTTATGGGCTTTGATATTATTTTAATATTTAGCCTGTTTCTAATATTTTCCATCATTCTACTCCAAACTGAATTATTTATCAATTTATGACAGTCATTTTCATAATCGTTAGCTTCCTTTATCCTCATTTCCATATTAATATCAGTGTATTTTTTAATTAATCTGATTGGTTAAATGTTAAACTTCTGTGGACTTTTTTCAATCTGAGTCCAGGATTTAGATCCTTTTTAAGATCTGTGTAATGTAAAGCATATTTTTTAAAGTTGTTAATAATTTATTGCTTCTTTCTGGTGTAAAGGCAAATCTTCGTGTAAATCATGTAATTCATTTGGATAATCTAAATCGACTTCCAAAATAAATCTGCATTTATAATTGTCTGGTTTCGAGTATTTTCCTAATATTAGAATGTTCTGAAGCCAACCACTTGAAATTTTTAATTGATAAAGACTGAGACATACCCCAACTGTATAAATTATTTGCATACAAATATGCTGTATAATGTGATTCATTTTCTAGATCAAAATTTTTCATATATTTATTATTAAATTTAGTATATCTTTTAATACTTTGGGAAATACCTCCTTGAGTTCCTTTTGTTCCCCCTTAAATAAAACCATATCTTAATCATTTAATACTTCTAGTTCAATGTCAGTCATTTTTAACATAGCATTCCAAGATAAATATGGAGTAGTAAAATACCAAGCTGAATTTAGTTTACAAGATTTAATGCAAGTACCTGTAAGATTTTCGAAAATATCTGCTACTATCAAAACGTCTGATTTATTTTATAATTTTTTATTTTTCTATTTTTTTTCCAAACTAATTTTGTGTGATTATAATCTTTGTCAGAAATACTGGATTTATCAAGCCTTCAATAAATCTATTCTCCTTTAGGTAATTTTGTTTCTTTTAAGCATTCTTTGGAATGCATACATCCATATGGATAAATGTCTCTATTAATCTAATTTTTCAATCTCAAAATATTTCTCTGTTCTTCTTCTAGTTGTTCTTTTTTTAAGATTGAAGACAATTTAAGAATACTTGATACCATAAATTTCAAAGAATCTAAAAATCTTAATGACCATCCATCTTCAACTACTTTACTATTGAAATATATTTTTCTTAATTATTCAGAATGTATTAGTATCTTCATTATCTGCTGCTAATTCTTTATTAAACAAATGAACATCATACTTTAAATTATGAATAAAAACTAGAATAAATGAAGAATTTTTATAGTTAAGATCACAATCTTCATGCACAAAACCCTGATGTTTCCTCATTATAAGACAATGAAATCTTACTTTTTTTCTCAACAGTAAATTTTTCTTCACAAACAAAACAGGTTTCTCAATTTTTTAAATTTGTTTGTCTTCTTTAGTCATTATTATTGAAATATCTTTTCATATAATGCTTTAATTTTTCTATATTCCTGTTTTAACATTTCTACAAATTTTTGTGAGGCATTATGTAGCAGTTGATTTATAATTACCATTATAATGTTTTATATAACAACCACATGAAAATGTTTTTGATATTTATTAATGTATGCTTAGTCACAATTTGGTTAGCAAGAGCTAACATCTTTTAAAAAAGATTCCAAATCATCATAAATTGCAAAAGAGACACTTAATTAATATTATAATTTTTAAATTTAATTATTATTTTTTGCTTTTTTATGCATATTTATTTTCACCTTTTTATGACCATTCAATTGCTTTCAAAAAATCTCTAATTTTTCTTGAGAACAAAAATACCTTAAACTTCTGTCACAAAGATTAATGTTTCACATTTCACTTAGTTGTCTGATAACTAATTAAGTTGAATAAATCTTTTGGCCAACAATAATGAGAATTATTTTCATCTTGGATTCAAAGAAGATTAAGATGTTATCCTTGTTTATTTATTTCTTTTGGTCAAGAACATACAATTAATTTTTATCAGAAGTATAAACATTTATCGAAATAATTGAGTTCTTTTCTTCTGTTAATTGCATAGGGAAATCAATTTTTTTTCTTTTTAAAAAATTTCATCTATTTCTAGCAAAATATTTTTATACTGTAGTTATTAACCCTTTCCACATGCTCTTTTGTTGGATATAAAGCTGATTTTACTACATTCAGAAAACATTTTTACCATCATTTCTAACATTAATTACAGCTTTTTTATTGTTAATTGGTTTTAGCATATCGATCTAAGAAGAACCAAAAATCGAATTTTATTTATTAACACATAATTTATTTATAGAATATAAATCCCAACTTGATTTTCTTTTTGCATTTGTTCCACTTCTATTAATAGTTTATTTGTCGATCTTTGGTAATAATCTTCTAAATCCATTGTTCTTAGTAAAACTTCATTACTTGTTTTGAAATTAAATTCTTGTATTTCCTCTTCTCTCTTAAAGCTACAAGAAAACTTCATATTTACTTATATCAGTATCCTTTATATCAAAGTCTACTTAAATTTACTGATTACTTCTTCTTTAAGTAGATTAAACATTCTTACGGTACTATAATATTATCAAAATTATGAATTTCATAAGTTATTGTTCTATATTTAAAAGCAGAAACTTTTCTGTTAATTTGTTTAGTTGATTTAAATTCATTGTCATCAAGAATTAGAAAGTTATAACCTGCAAATTTTTTCTAATATGCTTTTTGTTTAATTTCTTGATATTTATCTACTATAAGCTTTTGAAAATAATTATCAGACTCTTGATTATCATATTTTTTCGATAAGATCGATTAATTGTTGTTTATTAAGTTTATAAAATTATTTTATTTAACAAAACTCTTTTAAAGGTTTATTTGCACTCTGGTATCATTATTATTAACATTATCATTGTTGTTTTCAATAGAATCAGTTAATTGTTGTTTAGTAAGTTAACCATATCGTTTTAGGTTTTTTGCTATAAAATTTCACAAATTTCTTTTTTAGTCTTACAGCACAGTTCATCTTATTATATTTGTCAGTAAATTCAGTTACATCTAGTCTATGTCAGCAGTGGCAGCAGCGTGTTTGTTGCCTTTAGAAGTAGATTATCTTGTCACAAAATGTGAGTTAGTATGGGCAGAGGACTTTGTTCGCAATCGGTAAAATATAATAATTGCATCCTTTAACCGACCTCTCAATTCTGATGATACAGTTGCTGAAAGGTTCAAATAAAACTTGAGTTTAATTTCAGACACGTACCCAACTGATACATTTATCGTTGGTGATGACTTTAATTTACCCTAGATATGTTGGCGAAAATACATGTTTAATTCCGGAGATACACATAACACATCATACGAAATTGTGCAAAACGCATTCACTGAAAATTAGTTTGAGCAGTTAGTTCATGTGCCAGCGCGAATAGTAAACAGTTGTGAAAACATACTTGTCCTCCTGGCAACCAATAGTCCTGAGTCAATAATGACCATGAAAGGGATTAGTGAACACAGGGTTGCCATAGTGAGATTGAATATTGTAATCCCCAAATCCTCTAAAAATAAACAAAAAATATTCCTATTCAAAAAAGCAGATAAAAATTCACTTCACGCCTTCCTGAGAGACAATTTCCACTTCTTCCAAATCAATAATATAAGCATAGACCAGATGTGACTTGAATAAAAAAGAAACAGTATCGGCAGCAACTGAGAGATTTATACCAAATAAATTAACAAACGACGGAGCTGATCCTTCTTGGTACACAAAACAGGTCAGAACACTGTTGCAGAGACAACTAAACAAACATGCCAAATCCAAACACACGCAAAATCACAAACATTGGCGATCTCTTACAGAAGCCCGAAATTTAGCGCGGACTTCAATGCGAGATGCTTGTAACAACTTCCACAATGAAGTTTCGTCCCGAAACCTGGTAGAAAATCCAAAGAGATTCTGGTCGTACGTAGAGTATGTTAGCGGCAAGAAACAATCAACGCCTTCTCTGCACGATAGCAATGGAGTTACAATTGAAGCCAGTGCTACCAAAGCAGAGTTACTAAACACAGCCTTCCGAAACACCTTCACAAAAGAAGACGATGTAAATATTCCAGAATTCGAACCAAGAACAGGTGTAACATGAGTAACGTAGAAGTAAATATCATCAGAATAGTGAAACAACTTAAAACACTTAATAAAATCAAATATTCTGATCCAGACTGTAAACCAGTTAGGTTCCTTTCAGAGTATGCTGATGTATTAGCTCCATACTTAACAATCATACATAACCGTTCGCTCGACGGAAGATCCGTACCCAAAGACAGGAAAGTTGCACAGGTCACACCAATATTCAAGAAAGGTGATAGGAGTATTCCACTTAATTACAGGCCCGTCGATATTCAGCAGGATTTTGGAACATATATTGTGTTCAAACTTTATGAATTACATCAAAGAAAACGGTCTAATGACACACAGGCAACATTGTTTTAGAAACCATCGTTCTTGTTAAACACAACTAGCTCTTTATTCGCATGAAGTGCTATTGACAAGGGTTTTTAGACCGATTCCGTATTTCTGGAGATCCGGAAGACTTTTGACACTGTACCACACAAATGGCTTGCAGTGAAATTGTGTGCTTATGGAATATCGTCTCAGTTATGTGGCTGGATTTGTGATTTCCTGTCAGAGGGGTCACAGTTCGTAGTAACTGACGGAAAGTCATCGAGTAAAACGGAAGTAATTTCTAGCGTTCCCCAAGGTAGCGTTATCGGCCCTCTGCTGTTCCTTATCTATATAAACATTCACCTCCGGCAGCTGAGTGGTCAGCGCGACAGAGTGTCAATCCTAAGAGCCCGGGTTCTATTCCCGGCTGGGTCGGAGATTTTCTCAGCTCTGGGACTAGGTGTTGTGTTGTCTTAATCATCCTCATTTCATCCCCATCGACGCGCAAGTCGCCAAAGTGGCGTCAAATCGAAATACTTGCACCCGGCGAACGGTCTACACGACGGATGCCCTAGTTACACGACATTTACATTTATCTATATAAACGATTTGGGACACAATCTGAGCAGCCGTTTTATGTTGGTTGCAGACGAGGCAGTCGTTTATCGACTTATAATGTCATCAGAAGATCAAAACAAATTGCAAAACGATCTAGAAAAGATATCTGAATGGTGCGAAAATTGGCAGTTGACCCTAAATTACGAAAAGTGTGAAGTCATTCACATAAGTGCTAAAAGGAATTCGCTAAACTTCAGTTACACGATAAATCAGTCGAATCCAAAGACCGTAAATTCAACTAAATAACTAAGAATTACAATTACGAACAACTTAAATTGGAAGGAACACATAGAAAATGTTGCGGGGAAGGCTCACGAAAGACTGCGTTTCATTGGCAGGACACTTAGAAAATGTAACAGATCTTCTAAGGAGACCGCCTACACTACGCTTGACCGTCCTCTTTTTAGAATACCGTTGCGCGGTGTGGGATCCTTACCAGATGGGTCTGACGGAGTACATCAAAAAAGTTCAAAGAAGGGCAGTGCGTTTTATATTATTGTGAAACAGGGGAGAGAGTGTCGCTGAAATAATACAGGATTTGCGCTGGACATCATTAAAGGAAAGATGTTTTTCGTTGCGACGGAATCTTCTTACGAAATTCCAATCACCAACTTCCTCCTCGAAATGCGAAAATACTTTGTTGACACCGACCTACATAGGGAGAAACGATCACCACGATAAAGTATGGGAAATCAGGGCTCGTACAGAAAGATATGGATGTTCCTTCTTTCCACGCGCTATACGAGATTGAAATAATAGAGAATTGTGAAGATGGTTCGATGAATCCTTTGCCAGGCACTTGAATGTGATTTGCAGAATATACTTGAAGATGTAGAAGTAGATTTACATATATAAACTCGAATAGCCTTTTTCTTTACTTTCTAAACTGAAATTATTCCTATAGCCTTTTTCTTTGCAATAATTTCATAAACTTTGTAACCTGTATAATAACTCTGTGTTGAAATACATTTTTTATTTCAGATTTATGAGGAAGAAAATTTAATTAATTTTTTTTTAAATGAGAAAGCGCAATTTGAGAACGCTTTTTTATAAAAAAAAATTATTAGATTATTTGTTTTTTAAATAAAATGAAATTTTATTTCGTTGGAATAGAAAGATGGGATTTGATAGAGCCTATTTATCAAAAAATATGTATTAGGTTTTTTTAGTTTTTAAATAAAATGTAACTTTCTTTCGTTGGAATAGAGAAATTTTTAGAAAAGCATGTCCCTGTCCGGAACTCTCCTTTGATCATTACTCCCAGTTGTGCTCACTTGGGTACCCATAAAGCAAATTTTCTGCTCAAGACGTGAATGTGATTTCACTGCTGTGCTTCTCGAACCACTTCATCATGATTCTGGATGTAGTACTCCGACTGCTGGAAGTTGCCAACGACATTGGGGAAGACATCAAGAATGGACGTGGTCTGCAGTGACATTCATGTAGTGTACTGCTGTCATGGTGCCTTTGATTACTGCCACAGGTCTTACAGTGGAGCCCCATGTCAGTGTCACACATAGTATAGTACTACCCTTACATCTGTCATCATCCAGAAAAATACGAAAGAGCCACAACAGGTCTTGATTTGTAGCAATCTGTAAGGCGAGATTTTGAACAGGTTCCTTATTGGACAAGACGGTGTCGTTTACCGTCTGTTGAAGATAGAGAAAGTCAAGATAGTTACTAAATGACTTGAAACATATGTGAACGGCGCATCAACTGGCTATTGACCCTGCACAATAAGTTTACTGTTTTCCAAATAACCAAGAAGAGAATTCCCTTCAATTTCCGTTACGTGATATATGATTCAAATTAACGTGTTACCAATTATAGTAAATATCGAGGGATCACAGTGAGGATCAACTTATTTTGCAACGATGAGATAGAAAATGTGGTGCGACATGACTGCGCTTCGATGGCATATCGCTTAAAAGGCACAACTAAACTATTGCGTAAAATGCCTACTCTACGCTTTCCGTACTCTTAGGGTACTTCAGTACAGTGTGAGATCATTACGATACAGGGTTGACAGAAGACATTTAAAATGTTCAAAGAAAGGCGCTCGGTTTTTGTTGTGACGAAATAAGAAATGGAACGCCACGGATACGATATGTGGTATTAAAAAGGAATGCGTTGTCCACTGTAGCGAATTATTTTCTGGAAATTACAGTCGACAGCATTCTTCATCAAATGGCAAAGTATTTTGCCCCTGTATTTACATAGGGAGAAGTGACTATGGCGCGAAATTTGAAAAATCAGAGCTCACGTGGGGACACTGAATTGTATATCCTTTATTATTTAATTGCTGATTTATTTTTAATCCACACACAATTAGAGGCAGATTTACAAATTGGTTTGTCTCGGCCCAGAGTTTAGATGTGACCTTCCAAGTAATCATGGAGATGTAGACGGTGTTATGGGTGGGGTTGAGTGGGGTTGTTTGGGGGAAGAGACCAAACAGCGATGTCATCGGTCTCATTGGATTAGGGAAGGATGGGGAAGGAAGTCAGCCGTGCTATTTCAAAGGAACCATCCCAGCATTTGCCTTGAGCGATTTAAGAAAATCACGGAAAACCTAAATCAGGATGGCCGAACGCGGGTTTGAACCGTCGCCCTCCCGAATGTGAGTCCAGCGTGCTAACCAATGCGCCGCCTCACTCGCTACTATGGGTGTCCAAGTGTTCTGTTGGAGAGGATAGTACTGTGTTATCGTCCCATATTTCAGCAACTCTCCCCGTTTCGCTCCATACTGATCCACAGCAACGCAAAGTGAATACTGTTTGCACAAGCGCTCGTTACTGTCGTATGTACAAGTAACCAGTCGACTTTTCACACCATTTAAGTAACCCCAAAGGCTGCAGCTGCTACTTGAGTCGGTCAACTACCCAGTGCTCCACAGAATGGGTGTCCGAGCGACTTTCACTCGATCGATCCAGAACGACGGTCGGATACGCACAGATTCCCTGCGTGAATGATCGCAACCGCCATCCTTAACAAAGCCCACATACAGGGTGTTCAGAAGTCTCTCCGCAGTGCCGTATGATTGTTAGCCGCGCGTGCCGTATGCCGCAGTGAATATGCCGAAATGAAACTCAGTGAAACACAAGTTATTAATTTATTGAATATTCATTTTTACTTACAAATTTAACGGTTGAAAGTGTCGCCCCTGTTGTTGAATACACAATTCAATTCATCTAATCATGTTTCCAAACACAAACATTTCATCTGTAACAGAAGCAGTGAAAGTGTATACTAGTTTTCAATTCATCAGTGGATTTTGGACGGTTTCTATAGACAGTTGCTTTCGCTGCACCCCAGAAGAAAAAGTCAGGTGGTGTTAGGTCAGGCGATCGTGGAGGCCAAAGTCCCTGTGAAATTATGCGATCACCAAAAGCATCAGTAAGCAGTGACATTGAAAAGCGAGCTGTATGCGCGGTTACACCAACTTGTTGAAAATAACCGTTCAGTATTTCACTAAACACAAGCCTATGAATGGGTACAGAATATCACTGCAGTATCTTTGTGCGTTTATTGTTTCGTTGAAATGTGTGGGACCCACAATCCGACGTCTAGACATTGCAATCCAAACTCCTATTTTCACAGAATGAAGTGGTTCCTCATGAATACACATGGATTTGCAGTACTCCACATACAAAAATTTGGTGAGTTCATGTACCCGGATAAATGAACCACGCCTCAACAGTGAAAAACGTTTCGTTAAGAATATCCCTTCCATTTTATTGAACGAAATTTTTGAACCATTGACAACAATGCAGTCTCTTGCCATGATCAGTATTTTTCAGTTCTTGTAAGACTGTCACTTTGTATGGGAAAGGTTCTAATTTTTTCATTGCAGCTGTGTTTGCCGTTCCGACACTAACATCGATTTCCTGGGCGAGGTTTCTTACTGACTTGTTGGGACTCATGGACATTTTATCGGAAATATCGAGTAGTTTATCCTAAGACAAAACGCTAGGTCGACCACTTCTGGGTGCATCTGTCACTGAACCCGTACTTCTACATTTGTTAATCAAATCTCACATAGCATCGCGATGTGGGAGTGTTGTCTCCGGGAAAACTGAATTAAATGTTTGACGAACTGAAACAGTGTATTTACCGCCAGCTTTGAACACTTGCTCGACTAAAAACACACGTTCTTCAATGGTTAGCATTTTAACAGTGACAAAAACGAAACAAACGAACAAAGGAACTAAATCGTTCACGTCAACGCGTAATTACACACACCAACGATACTACTGACGCTGGCTGAGATAAACGAAACGGTGGAATGTTGGGAGAGTCCACTTGAAGGGAAGTAAACCAGGCAGGCGAACAATCATACGGCACTGTGGAGAGACTTTTTGAACACCCCGTATTATCAGCTTCCCATCTTCACTGCAATTTCCTCACTCTAACATCCGGTCCGATATACCATCGTTCCATCCACACGTTATGACGTGATTGAACACAACAGTATTCCAGAAAATTATCGTAGCGATAATAAACAAAACTAGTGACAGACGTGCTCAAAACACTGGGGACCTCAAGTGCAATGCATGCATGGACTGATGAGACAAAACATTATGACCACTACACACTGTGATACTAAATGCCATCCCACGGCATTGCGGGGACGTGACGCGTCAAGAGAAGTATGTACGCCTATGCGGAACAGAGGCGAATGGCGGGTCGTTCTAGTGAATGTTCGGGCCCGCAAAAGGGGATATCGACTGATAAGAGCGACTTCGACGCTGGGCAGGTTTTTATAGCCTATCGCCAGGGGAGGAGCGTGCCGGAGACACGGAGCTGGTCTGCTTTTCGACTGGCAGTGTCGTCAGCATAAGGGCTTGGAGGACGGTGCAAACCGCAAGCGGGCGAGCAGCTGGACTTCGGACGTCCAAGCTCAACGCAGAAATCGAAGGTCGGCAGCTTTGCCCCTCTGTGAAGCAGGGCAGGCGGCAGATCTGATCGAGTGCAACACTGGTCCAGGCACAAGGGTTCCGGAGTATACCGTACAGCATACGTCACTGAGCATGAGTCTCTGCAACAGACATCAATTACGTATTGCCATGTTGACCCAACGAAAACGTTATTTGTGATTGCCGTGGGCACTGGAGTATCACGACTGAACAGTGGATTAGGAAAAACGTGTCGCCTAGTCGGATGAATCACCGCGTTGCTTCTTTCTACAGGCCGACGGTGGTGCCCAGACAAGTCTGTTATCCAGGCGAACGGGTGCTCGAACCGTACTCGCCGCCTCGGACGCAGGTCGTCGGTAGTAGTGTTATAACGTAGAAGTAAATATCCTCGGAGTAGTGAAGCAACTTAAATCGCTTAACAAAAGCAAGTCTTCTGGTCCAGACTGTATACCAATTAGGTTCCTTTCGGAGTATGTTGATGCATCAGCTCCATGCTTAACAATCATATACAACCGTTCGCTCGTCGAAAGATCCGTACCCAAAGACTGGAAAGCTGCGCAGGTAACACCAATAATCAAGAAATATAGTAGGAGTAATTCACTAAATTACAGGCCCATATGGTTAACGTCGATATACAGCAGGAGAGAGTGTCACAGAAATGATACAGGGTTTGGGCTGGAAATCACTAAAAGAACGGCGTTTCTCGTTGCGACGGAATCTTCTCACGAAATTCAAATCACCAACTTTCTCCTCCGAATGCGAAAATATTTTGTTGACACCGAACTACATAGGGAGGAACGATCACCACCATAAAGTAAGAGAAATCAGAGCTCGTACCGGAAGATATAGGTGTTCATTCTTTCTGCGCGCTATACGATATTGGAATAATAGAAAATTGTGAAGGTGGTTCAATAAACCCTCTGCCAGGCACTTAAATGTGATTAGCTGAGTATCCATGTAGATGTAGATGTAGATGTTAGGATGTATTATGCTGTGGGACACATTCAGCTAGGCCTTTCTGTGGTAAGAAGTGATGTCACCTGTGTCATCTGTGCACCGCGTGAAAATTATTGCAGACCACCTGCATACCTTTATGTCTGAGGTCGTTTCTGAGGTCGGAGGCACCTTCTTGCAGGATAATTTTCCGTGCCGTCAGTCCAGAGTGGTTTAAGGAGAGTGACAGTGAACACACGGTTATCTCTCGGCCACGAAATTCGAAATTAACTTTATCTTCTCCTAAATGGAACACACCTTTGTCCTTTCAAGAGCCAGTTCCACGCGCTCAAACCACCGGCCCCAAATTTAGGGCACTGCTTGACCTGCGTGTAGGCAGCTGGAGCCAGCTACCGGGCACCTGTCCATGCACGCCACGCAGGATGGCTGCCGCACTGCGTTCCAAAGGTGGACCGGCTCGCTGCTGGGCAGATGGTCTTAACGGTTTGGCTCTTCAATGTACATTTGCATGTAAAAGTATTTGACACTTACAGCAATAAACGCTCTGTCCGTATACGTGCAATAACATCTAGACTTTACAAGAAAGAATAAGCATAACACTCAAAACTGCACTTTATGCCACAGGATAAAGTTGCGTAATAAATTGCGCGAAGAGCTGAAAATAATGCTAAAACAAATTTATTTAAATAGTTAGTTGAAAAGTACCTAGTAAGTAGTGGATACTGTACAGTGCTGGATTATTTATGCACGTATTAAGGGTTTGGTAAGAGCTGTAACACAAGTAAATAATAAAAAAATACTTATGTCATTTCCTGGAAGATTTTCGCACAGTACATTCTTTTCGGAAAATTTTACATCAGTGCCCTGCAGTGGGTAATAATGTCTCATACTCTTTCTTAGCACAGCATCTCACTCATTATGGGCAGATACTGACTTAGTTTTTCAGGGAAACAAACCGGATAAAGCGGTAATGAAAACGGAAGAGAAGCATCGCATTCATGATTCTGATCTCAGATTTTAGCTTTTGTAATCTGTGCAGTGACTGGTGTTCAGAAAGTAGTGAATAGTATAGCACATGCCTTTTACATTAGGAAATAACTTCAGCTTTCCAACAACACGTAAAAAAAAACAGTATTGTTCGCTAGGAATAAAACGAAAGAAACATCGCTGTGTTAAACAAAGTGGCCTTGTACTCTTGAGGATATAGGCTCCATTCCTAATTTAGCCAACATGATTTAGACTTTCTGTGATTTCCCTAAATTATTTAAGGAATAATGCGAATATCTGTCTCCTCCACGTCAAACTAGACCCTTAACTATCGGAAGAGCAAATGAAGTTTCTTTTTCTTAACATGTAATAGCACGACATGTTCAATATCATTGCCCAACAATGCACGGTTTAATAAAGGTACTACTTCTGCTACTACTCTACTCGTATTCATTGTTTCGGACAGAGACAAATATATGCTACGCTTTAGGCCATTAGCGAAATGCTTTGCATGAGAAATTTCACAGGATATCGCCGAAGTCCAAGCAAGTGAGCGAGAAAGAAAAACTCGTAATTGAGCTGAGAAACATTTCGGACCCATTGCTTGAACTGTTACTTGATGAGAAACCTAAATTATTTATGACTGCTGTAGGAAACGCAGTGTGGAGGATAACGAGATAGCGGATAACCGCAACCATCCGCTTAAGTGGGAAGCAAAAAGGGGTTCGCGATTGAGACAGAAAACTTTCTTCGTACTTGACAAGACTTCCCCGACAGAGAAGATGATGGAAAAACTTGTGAGAAACTACATTAACGGATAAAGCGCAGCAGAAGGTGTGCGGTGTCGGGGAGGAAGTACGTCGGATATCTGACGACAGGAGTCGGAGAGGGTGAGACTTTCCCTCTCTTCCCCTCCCGTCCCCACCCCCCTTTCCGGCCGTCCCCACCCCTTCTCTCCTCTTCCACCCCTCTCCTCATCACCACTACTAGGCCAGGAACGCCCACTGTCCGTCCGTGCTTCTCATCACGCAACTGTGCAACAGCGTATCACAAAATTTGATAATTTAAAATAATGCAGTTTGTTACCAAAAGATTCAGAAATATGCGAACGTAATTAATTCACAATTTTAACTTCATAAGATCAATAACTTCCCCAAAAATCGATATTTTACAGAAATTGTACGTCCCTTCAAATTTGAAGCTACGAAGTTGAAATTTTAGTAGTAAATACGTATATCTTAATGCAAAAACGTCGCATAGAAGTTTCCGTAGGGTAACGCTCAATATTTAGGACTATAGTACCTTCGCATAATGTGTCACTGCCAAGTAATATACAGCTCCTTGAAATTTGGGGCGTACATGGAAATAAGTGCTACCGTATAGTAGAGAAAGTAACTGAAAGAAATATGTAATGAGGGGAAGGCATATGCCACTTTTATTTACTCTGAAGTCATCGCCATTTATGACGGTCAAGTGGACATTACTAATGGCGCGTTATGGTTCTTGGTAGGGCATGTGATTACCAAGAACGGCAGCAACCTGCTCCCATACAGATCACAAGGTTGCTAGGGCTTTCCACTCATCCACCAGCGCGATTGATGACTGATGGGTGGTGTTGGTTCACGTCAACGTGCTGCAATGCGTCTGCCCAACGCATCCCGCGATTGCTGCATGGGATTTAAATAGGCGGAACGGGCAGGCCATTCCATTCGCCGCAAATACTCTTGTTCGAAAAGCTGCTCCACCTACGCAGTCCTCGGGACTGGGTGTTTGTTATGTCCTCATCATTTCATCATCATCACCATCAATGACACTGGCTAGACTGGCTGTGAAAGAAATTGGACTGTATAAAAGTTGGGATTGGTACAGGTGCTGATGACCGCGCAGTTGAGCGCCCCACAAACCAAACATCATGACCCACACAGTTAGACGTGGTCGCGCAGTGTTGTGTGGGCGTACTGACCTACAAATCTTTCAGCACTGTACACTGGCCGGTCTATGTTATCATGACACTGCACTGTTTCCATATGTGGGTGAATTCAGGGGTGCATTCGGCCCTGAATTCTATGTTATCAAGACACTGCCATGTTTCCATATGGGGGTGTATTCAGGGGTGCATTCGGCCCTGAATTGATTTTTATAGATATGAATTCACGGCCAAAAATGGTTCAAATGGCTCTAAACTCCATGACTGACGTCATCAGTCCTCTAGACTTAGAACTACTTAAATCTAACTAACCTAAGGACATTACACACACCCATGCCCGAGGTAGGATTCGAACCTGCGACCGTAGCAGCAGTGCGGTTCCGGACTGAAGCGCCTAGAACCACTCGGCCACAGCGGACGGCAATGCGCGACCACATCGAACTGTGTGGGTGGAGGAGTTCTCGGAACAAGAGGATATTCGGCGAATGGACTGGCCTGCGTGTTGCCTCAGCTTTTAGCCCATTGAGCACGTGCGGGATTTATTGGGGAGACGTGTCCACATGTACTAATGACCATCCAGCAGTTCTCAAACGTGCTGGTCCAGGAATGGAATTCTCTACCAGAAGACCTGCTTGCCGGCCTCGTGGCCAGCACGGGGGCACGCTGCAGAGCAAGGGTCACCTCCGTGGTCATGACACACCCCATTAAAAACTATAGCTACCTTCTGCCATGTCCAGGTGAGCATCATAAAAGCAGTGACTTCAGTATACGCATTGCCTTCGAAAAAAAGTGGCATATGCCTTCCCCTCATTGCGTATTTCTTTCGCTTACCTTCTGCACTGCACTGTACTGCACTCTATCAGGTATTTTAATATATGATCCAAGCTTCATGGAGCTATATTTTTTGACAGTGTCATCTCATGCGAAAGTTACTTCTGTCCTTTATTTTGCGCATCAATGTAGTAAAGTTTAACAGATGGTCTGTACATTAAATATAAGCTGGAATATACACTGAAGAGCCAAAGAAACTGGTACACCTGTCTAATATCGTGTAGGGCTTCCGCGAGCACGCAAAACAGCCGCAACTCCACGTGGCATGGACTCGATTAATGTCTGAATAGTGCTGGAGGGAATTGACACCATGAATCCTGCAGGACTGTCCATAATACGGAAGAGTAAGACGGGGTGGAGATCTCTTCAGAGCAGCACGTTGCAAGCCATCCTAGATATGCTCAGTAATAGTCGCGTCTGAGGAGTCTAGTGGGCAGCGGAAGTGTTTAAACCCAGAAGAGTGTTCCTGGAGCCACTCTGTAGCAATTCTCAATGTGTGGGGTGTCGCATTGTCCTGCTGGAATTGCCCAAGTTCGTCGGAATGCACAATCGACATGAATGGATGCAGGTGATCAGATAGGATACTTAGGTACGTGTCACCTTTCAGAGTCGTATCTAGACGTATGGGGGGTCCCATATCACTCCAACTCCACATCCCCACAAATACAATCTGAAACGAGACTCGCCCGACCGGGCAATATGTTTCCAGTCCAATGACCGTGTTGGCGGGCCCAGGCGAGGCGTAAAGCTTTTTGTCGCGCAGTCGTCAATGGTATACGAGTGGGCCTTCGGCTCTGAAGGCCCATATCGATGATGTTTCGTTGAATGATACACACGGTATCACTTGCTGATGGCTCAGCTCAGGGTTGCACTTCTGTCACGTTGAACGACTCTCTTCAGCTGTCGTTGGTTCCGTTCCTGCAGGATATCTTTCCAGCCGCAGAGATGTCGGAGATTTGATGTTTCACAAGATTCCTCATATTCACGGCACACTTGTGAAATGGTCGTACGGGAAAGTCCACACTTCATCGGCACCTCGAAGATGCTGTGTCTCATCACTCGTACGCCGACTATTACACAACAACCAAACTCACTTAAATCCTGCTAACCTGGCATTTTAGCAGCAGTAACCGATCTAACAACAGGTCCAGACAGAATAGGATTTCGAATATGAACTGTGACTGGTGCTAGAGGGATAAGACAATGTGTGTAAAATGTTAATATTTCGTGGATATGAAGCAAATGAAAGTTGAATATATAAATTTTGTAGTGAACAGTGGATAAATAATTTCAGTAATTAATTCACAATTTCTTTAAATTCCCAAGTAAGAGTTTTATTTCAGGTATGGAGTGCTGGAAATCCAGCAAGATGGATGCCGATTACAGGCTACTCGTTTATGACCGATTCCAGCTGAGGTACCGCCTTTTCCGTATTTTACAGGCCTTTGAATACATGTCCAAAGGAATTTTGTATCGTAATCAGAATTACACATTCACTCCAATACCGTATTTATCTGCCGATACTGGGCACGAGGCTTTCAAGTACAACGTCTGACCTGTACGGGAATAAACACAATGGATGAACGCGTACAGGTCGTAGAAGCATGGTTGACGACATACGGAAGTTTGGGTTCGGCCATGAGTCGCGCACGGGTAGCCGAAAGATAGCCGGCACGGTAGCTCAGCGTGTTCGGTCAGTGAGCTGGCTGTTCTCTGTAATAAAAAAGATTGAGTGAAGAGACCAGCAACGAACTTCAACGGATGTCACGTGACGTCCGTTACGACCAAACACAACGAAGAATAAGGGACAAAATGCAAAAAAAAAGGAAAAATGGTAAGGCAACCTCTCGCGATAAGCGGGAAATCGCAGTTCGAGTCCCTGTCCGGCACAAATTTTTATGTCGTAATTCCATTCTACAGCTGATGGTTGTCCTCATTCGCATCTGCGGATACATTTAATGTATGTCCTAAATGTTGTAAATGTTCACTAATACAGGATTTTCTTTTGCCAATCAATGGGAGAGGTGAGCAAGTCTTTGAAACCACTGAACCTGCATATCATGAGGAGTGGCCACACAAATCTCAGTCCGGCCCTCTAGATTTATACACTGAGTTTGCGAAATTCATGAGACAGCAATATGCACACATACAGATGGTGGTAGCATCGTGTACACGAGGTATAAATTGGCAGTGCATTGTCTGAGCTGTAGTTTACACCCACGTGATTCATGCGAAGATGTGTCCGACGTGATTGTGGCCGCATGACGGAATTAACAGACTTTCAGCGCGGAATGATAGTTGGAGCTAGACGCAGGGGACATTTTATTTCGGAAATCGTTAGAGAATCCAATATACCGGGATCCATAGTGTCAAGAGTGTGCCGAGAATATCAAATTTCGGGCATTACCTCTAACCACAGACGACGCAGTGGCCTTTGCTTAACGATCGAGCGCAACATCGTCGTGAGCGCAAACAGATAAGCAACGCTGGGTGAGATAACGGCAGAAATCAACGTGGCACGTAAGACGAACGTATCCGTTGCGACAGTGTGACGAAATGTGGCGTTAACGGGCTATGACAGCGGGCGACGAACGCAAGTGCCCTTGATTATAGTACGATATCACCTACAACACGTCTTCTGAACTCGTGATCACATCGGTTGGAGCCTATACGACCGGAAAACCGATTTCAGGTTGTAAGGACTGGTGGAAGGTCTCGAGTGTGTCGCACACCTTACGAAGCCATGGACCGAAGTTGTCAACAAGGCACTGTACAAGTTGGTGGTGACTTCATAATTGTGTGAGCTGTGTTTACGTGGGCTGTACTATGTCGTCTGGTCCAACTGATACTTGCAGAGCATTTGCAGCCATTGATGGACTTCATCTTCCCAAACAACGATGGATTTTATATGAATAATGCACCATGACACCGAGCCGCAATTGTTCGCAATTGGTTTGAGGAACACTCTGGACAATTCGAGTGAATGATTTGGACCCCACATCGCCCGACGTGAATCCCAGCAAACATTTATAGGACTTATTCGAGAGGTCAGTTGGTGCACAAAATCCTGCACCGGGAACACTTTCGTAATTGTGGACGGCTGTGTAGGCAGCATGGATAGATATTTCTGCAGGAGACTTCAAACGACTTGTTGAGCCCATATCACGTTAAGTTGCTACATTACGTCGCGAAAAACGAGGTCTGACGGAATATTAGGAGGTATCCCGCGCCTTTTATCACCTCATTGTAGCTTTTCCGTGATTTCTATAAATCGCTTAAAGTGAAAGCCGGTATGGTTCTACCGAAATTGCACGACCGAACTCCTTCCCCAACTCTGCCGATACCGAGACTGTGCTACATATTTAGAGACCTCGTATTGAGCGGGACGTTAAACCCTACCCTTCCTCCTTTATTTTTCAGATGAGCGTTGCGTAAAAGCAACTCAGAAATTACTTGAAGAAATACGCAGCTAGACAGCTTTACGTGTGCACCTTTTTTTTTTTTTTTTATAAGAAGCGGCCATTCTGAATTTGGCCAATCTTCAGCTGGGGTAATACATTTGTATCTCCAATAAAACGTCCTTCTCGACTGCGTTTTAAATTCTACAGCTGCCTTTTGTTCTATAATTTGAAGCAGATTTTTCTGCATTTATATGCATATAAACACAACTTGCCACCGATAGTCTGATAAATAGCTATGGAGGCTGAAGTCAGCTAACTCTGTAACACACCTCATAGTTACTCCGTAACAAAGCTAGTACATCATCATTACACGATTTTGTTCATTCTGCGAATGCTAATTCAAATAGGTTATGAAAGACTATACTTCCATTTTTATTATTAATTAGCAGTTCTTATTTCAGGCTTATACTGTTAGAAATTACGTATCAGTAAAATCAGTCGGTGGTTGGAGAATAATTACTCAGTATCTAACATTCAGTGTATAACAGAATATTTATACATCAATGTTCTCTGTCGAATATTGTAAAAAAAGTTTTTTCATCCGTTTAAAGGTGATGGCCGAACAGCAGAAACGCATTTTTGAATGTGTACGAATTATCTGACATACTGGATGATTCCGTGATGACGTTACAAATTTTCAGGGATGATGCAGAAGGGTAAATATTTGATATCGAGGTAAGAGGCCCAAGCCCAGAAACTACTGAGTCGAAAGATGCGAGTTAAAATCGTTCTTATATCTCTGACAGTGGACTTATTGTATTTGCAGGCTTTTTGCTTTTCATATTTTGCGAGGAGTTAGTACGGATTAAAAAAAAAAGAATAATGTTCACTGAACATGGGCTCTAAAGTGCATGCCTCAAGATCTATGGGCACTTGTTCGTCTTTGCTGCTGTGAAACACATCTCTTCTATTAAACATGTGCATTCGAACAAGTGCTTACTGAACAAGTGCTCATAGATCTTAATGGGCGCATTTTAGAGCCCACGTTTGCTGGACTACTTTGCTTCGAATGAACGTTCCTGTCAAATCCATAAATACTGACCGTTCCTCCTGGAACACCCTGTACATTACAGAGGGAATGAAAGGCTCTAACGCTTATTTTAATAAGTCAGTAACATTATAATAGGCATTACAAAGGGATTAGTAACATCGTAATATACATCACAGATGGAATACTGGTTTCCACTATGTAGCAGCAGAATGTTTTGTAATGTACACATGATAGACATTCTGATGATCACATTGCTATACATTCCAAGATGTAAGGTGAACTGTTCTTTTTTTTTTTTTTTTTTTTTTTGCTATTTCCTCATTGTTTCCTTTCCTAATTGTTGGTTTTAAGATCTGCAGTAGTACTTTTGATGAATTTGATGTTGTGTGTACTTTAATAAGATTTTTAGATAAAATTCTGGTGCAGGAATATTTATTTTGTTTGCAAAGTGTGACGAACTTACGTTGACATTTTAGACTTGGAAATAATACTGCGTGCTACTTTCATCGAACTAATGTCGTCTACCAACCTGTATTTATTTAAGTAGAGCCAACAAGGAAGCTTCATGCATTTTAATAGGTCATCCAGAAAATTTAGATGCGGAAATATTTAATTTGAAGAGGCATTGTGCTAGCAAAGTGTGAGCAATATTACATATAATGTGGTTTATTTGGTTCGAATTTTCATAGCGTTCTTGCACATTACTATAAGAATGCAAATTCAAGTATTTTAATAAGTTGTACAGATAATTAAGAACTGTAAATATTTAGTTTGAAGGTCCACAAAGTTTGCAAGTGTAGTGCACACAGCGAACGTCTGTCCTGGTCTACACTACTTCCCCCCAAAATACGGGAAGCAAAGATCTTGCAGTTGAAGAGATCCACTGACTAAGGTATCAGAATGATTTTCGTTCGTAACTTCCGACTTGGTAGTTTCTGAACATGGCCTCTTAACCCAAATTAAAACACTTACCTTTCTGAACAATCCCTGAAAATTTGTTTCGTCACGGAATCGCCCTGTATATTTGTAATAACCACCCGAGGTCTTCAAATATTCCCTTATAATACATCGCTTTAAGTTGTGGCGTCGCTTGGCCTCTGTGAGTGGACAGTCTGCGTAGGGTGTTCGCTAGTTCTGTTCCCAATATAGCGACCAGTTATTTTTATATTTTTATTGTAATACGAGAATGGGGTGCTCAGAGTCTCGCGGAGACATATGAAGAGTTTTCTCCAGGAGGTGTAACTCCTCTGGACTCGATACCGGACATTAACGTCCGCGTGGTCGTATTATTGATTCCAGGAGTCGTGTGGAAAGACTCCTCTGGCCGGTGGTGCTTCGACGAGGCGATATGCTCCAGAAAAGTGAGTTGAGCTGTTGGCAGCTTCTGAGTTAGCAGGCCCACCGACAACGAAGTAACGTCTGCTGCAATCGTACGCCACTGGTCTGCTGATACAGCCCTGCCCTCAGTTTACCGGTACCTCAAAGGAGCTGGGGTCCACAGAGTCCTACGACATCACAAAGGAGTATGCTGATCTCTTCTGTTCCGACACGCGTCGCCTCCGTGTTTGCACAAAAGACGGGAAGTAGATGATCGCCCCATGCTGTGTTCCGAACATCTGTGGTATCCAATTTTCCACACACGACAGGTAAGGCTTCTGGCATCATGAACTGTAATCTGTACCTATGCGAAACGAAGAGACAGATTAGACAAGTAGATAGCACAGAGGTAGATACTTAACGGAACTTGTGCTACCGAACACGAGAATTGTGAACTAATTGCTGAAGCGAGCAGTAGAGGAGTAAAACAGACAAAGAATGGGATATGTAACACTTTGTGGAGGATGTCGGACGTAGCAGTAGCTTGCAGACGTAAGGATGGAATACGAGATGAAATTTTCCCGACTAATCGAAGGAATAATGTAAAATGAAGTAATTGACGCTCCACTCACACTTCAAAATTAATGTTGATGAGCGGTAATATTTGTCTGAAATTTTTACATAATCAGAGATTGGAAGGAGCGATCTGTACTTGCTTTGAAGAAACTTAATAGTCAAGACCGCATTCAGTACCCCATTCCTGATGACAGGTTTCAATAGTTAAAACTGTCATCTTCTGATCTTCAAAAGATGTGTTGTTATGCGCGCTCTTTCATTATTATTGTATCATACATGCAATGATGACTTTATAGTGAATATTACGTAGCACATTCCTCACAGGTTAGTTAAAGACCGGATTTTATTTTTAACAAAGCTGTGCGGAATGTTCTACATACCATCCACTATACCGTCAGCATGTAATGAAGTAGGACGCGTAACAACAAGTGTTCTGAAGATCATGAGAGAACAGTCTTAACTGTTGAAACCAGTCATCGGGAATGGGATATTGAATGCGAACTTGACTATTAAAAGTTTCTTCAAAGGTAATATCTGTCTCTTAAAATTCATCACATATTTAAAGTTAACAAAACTGAAGGTGTGCAGTGGCTAAGCTGCGAGGGAAGACAGTCTACCGTACTCAGTTCAATATGCTTTCACTTTTTAAATGGTTGGAGCATTTCTCGGTAGAAAAATATTTCCCTGATGGAGCACATGACAAAGTCAGATATAAGCAGCAAACTGTCACTCCAAGATTTCTACAGCTCAGTAATGGACTCCCGGCAGTTCCTGGAGCCTCCATTGCGAACTCCCGTTTTGAAGATTTCTTCCATCCGCAGAGTCGGGTGATACCGACACCATGCAGACCCTTTTTTAGACTGGAAGGCTTCGTGTCTTGGAGAAAACTGGGAGCAAGTTTCAGTTTTAGCAGTGGATTTGTTCAACTTTAGTATCAAAATGCAACTTCTTGGTGATCACGGCATTCTATTTCTTAGTAAACCGTCTTCAGATCTGATCATTCTCTTCAGCATGACAGGTGTGCCCATTTACTGAGGGCGTCGTGGCGAGGAGGTGCCACATCTTACGCTGCAGGACACGCTCATTCGACTGAGATACTGCTGACATAGTGATCAGAAGACGGTTTACAAAAATCAAAACCCGTTGTCACTAAATACGATTATTTGCATTGTGCTCCTGAAGATCAAAAACATATATTTGTTTGGAATTAAGTGTTACCTCACTGAGCCATGTACTATGCATCTACCCAATTCTTAGACTTAACCACCAAGTTATTAGACTTTATCACAACTAACGTCCTCACAATTTTCTCCACTCGTATTGGAATGTAATTAGAGCATAGCTTTGATTACAAGTCATGTGGCACTCTATTCGCAGGCAACTATTTTATGCCTTTTCCGTGTATTTGTGGGGCCACAGCTGTTGAGATTTTGAGGTATATGTAAGTCAGCTCCTTTGCCGCTCCTGAGAAATTGTTTTCAGTTTCCACTATCGGTTGCGTTTGTCGAGCACTACCTAGGACCTTCTAGAGTGCTTTGGTACGCGTGAATACAGTCTTAGCTGCATGCGGCTCTACAACCGTCCTCGTGATATAGTGTAGCGAGGCGCAAATAGCATACATTTCTCTTGTATGTTGACCGAGCATTTGAACACGAGGTGCAGTTGGACGGTTGACTGCGTCCTTGCACGAGGCTACCACATCTTTGACTGTTTGTTGTTATCCTACCATCGTATTTCTGTTTAACGGTGATACGCCGGGAGGGTATGTGTAGAAGATACTACCGATACTCCAAAACATCACATAGATTTGTGACCTGATAGTTTTCAACGAACAAAAAGAAAAGAGAAAACTAAAGCATTTCTGAAGAGAAGCTACGATTGTGGGTTATATGTGCCATAAAGTACACAAATGATAGACACAGTAGCGGCATAGTTGGTACAGCGTTCCAAGACGGAATTCGAAATCGCGACCTCCACTCGCGAGGTAGCAACGATTTTCCAGGACACACAGTGGGCCTTTTCATTTACATATTTTAAAACAATCCCATAATTTATACCTACTCTGTTCCGTAATCTGTGTCGTGATTACAGGTTTTGGAGTAACAAGACGTTATTCAGAGTGATGTTGGACACTGTGCCAGCAATCATAGCAATCTGCAATAAAATGCTTCTGCAAAATCCGGATCGCTAATAATTGTAACACAATCAGCTGGTTTAGATAAGTTACCGGCACTGTGAGGTGTCTAACATTTGCTCCAAGGCTATATAGCACATTTTTGTTATTGTTCCACATTTCTGGACGACAATAATATGCTGAAATCGCCTAGCTGAGGCTGTTGTAGTAATAAGTTACTAAAGTCAAAAATGGGTCGCATGGCGCTCTAGTGAGACTATGGCAGGGCTTACTAGTTCAAGAGTATCAGCTAGCGGAGCGAACCAGTCACAGTTGTGAGCAGTAAAACTCATTCACTGCAGCACCTGCTAGTGTTGGCTGAGACACAGTCCACGCCACGGAGGAGCGAGACGCAGCAGCGCGGTGGGTGGCGGTGGGAAGGAGGCACACGTCAGAGTGGGTAGCCCGCCCCTGGCGCACATCGCACTTAACGGGAAGACGGCCGGACGCTAGGGTGACTGGCGTCGTGTTTTCCCCGTTTTCTTTACCTGTTGCAGTGAGGTCGGTTTAGCGACGTCGCGAGTCTCGGCGTCGGCGTCGGCGGCGTCGGCGGCGGGGGCGGCGGCGACGACGCCTGCAGCGGTCCCGGCCGGCGCGGGCGCGGGCGCCGCATCGATGCTCTGCAGCTGGAGCGTCCGGCCAGCCGGCCTCTGGAGCTGGAAGCGGGCTGCTGGAGCCAGGGGCGCGCGTCCCGAGCAGGCGCCTGGCGCGGCGGCTGCCGCTGCGCTCTGCCACCGGCTCGGCACGGCCCGGTCGCCCCCGCCGCCCCCCGCGCCCCGCCCCCGCCCTCGCCGGCTCGGCACGGCCCGGCGTCGGTGTCGGCGTGGCGTCGCGGCGCCGAGTCGCGGCGTCTCCTCAGGCGTCGCCGGCGCGCGACAACCGCGCCGCCGCTGCCGCTGCTGCTGCCTCTGGCGCGGCGCGTCCACCATCCGAGGCCTCTGGGCCAGTCGTGGCAGAGGAGACGCTGGCCGCCAGCAGAGACCGGCACGGCAGGTGGGCCTGCCGAGGGGGTGCTTTGCCCCCGGGGCGGCTGCTGAGGCGCGGATGTCGGGGGGTAGTTGGACACATTCTCATTTGGGATCGAGCTTGCAAGGACTGAAGCTTACATCACGTCAATTTTTGGAAGGATTCCTTGCTTCGTTGGCAGTAGTACGTGGAAGGCCTGCATCCACCATTGTGATAACAGCACCACTTACAATTTGCAGCAGATAAAATGTCATAGGGACTGAACCTATCCATACTGTTGCTGTTTACAAATGAAGTCATGAGACCTTGTCTTCCGTTGTGCTATTACTGTGGCAGTGAATGAGCAGTCGTGTATCTGGTACTGCCCCTCGCCCTATGGCATTGAACTGCGAGAAGCTGTCGTTGGTACTAGATACTCTATGATGGATGCAAGCCTTCTGTGTACTGCCAACAATGAAGCAGGATTTATGTTTGTTTGTAGGTAGGGATGTTCAGCCGCCAAACAATTGTTGAAATTCGTAATGATCCTTCAGTTCTCCTCTATTTTGTAGAATGAGCTTCGCTGTCAGTTTCGGTCAAATGACCACTACCAAACATAAGCTGGCATGAACGAGTGGGAAGTTATATCATAATTACTCTTATTATGCTACAACTATCTGGCCGTTCACTTCAGCTTATGCTTCATAACGGTCATTTGACCGAAACTAGTAGCGAAGCGCATTGTGTATAATAAAGGACTGCTGAAGGTTCACCATGAATTTCTACAATGAAGCGGGACATTTTTCCGATTGTTGTTGTAGTCTGACCTGTCACAGTGCAATACGAAATCACTTTCTAAGCTTCCTACAACTGGAAACCGTTGTAGCTTGTTTCTAAGCCATTGACAGCTTTCTTTAAATGTTTAGCAATGTAAAATTATGTATTTTTGAAACCCATAAAAACATTTCCTATGACTGCACTATCAATATGTCACAGTCTGAGTCAGTTAAGTGATACAAATAAGTAGATAGAATGATTTGTGCGCGTTTGAAATGGATCGACGATATGCGGTCAATAGTAGGGAACCCAGGTGACAGACGACCATTAATTCGTAGCATACTGCAAAAATGCAGACGCCAAATACATCCTTACTTTCCTTACTTTCAAAGCATCATAAACTAGTATTAAGGGAAGAATCTAGGAACCTGCTACAACTGCCTACATATTGCTCTCGTGGGTATTATACAGAGTGAGTCATAAATGAGGAACAGTACCTTGCACAAAACGTCACACATTTAGCTACATAAGTAAACTCATTTTCTCCATGCTGTTATGACAATAAATGGCTATGCTATTAAATGTTATAAGATCTAGAAATGTGAAGCGGGGGTTTGCGTGTTCCCGTGCTCCGGCATAGCGATAGGGGAAGGTAAGCAACACCGCACAACGTGCGAGTGTTGTAGGTAGTCGATACCGTCGATTCGAAGGCGAGATATGCAGCGTAAAACGACGGTCTGCGTGGCGTGCGACCAGCAGCAGCGTCCACACCTGTTATAACCCTACCGCTACTATCGTGATTTAGAATGCTTTTACCTATATATGTCGCCACGTACACTATACCCGAACAGAACAAATAGTCCTGTCATGGGAAAAGCGACGTGTAACCCTCTTACTAAAATTTATTTTAGTTTCCAAATAAAATACACTATGAGAGGATAGTTCTGTTTATAGGAAAAGCTAATCAATAGACTTACCCTTATCCCTTATTACAGGAGTTGACCGTGTGTTGCGTCTAATGGATAAGTAAATAAGACCATTCACTTCTTTTCATAAGATCTTACCAAGCAGTTAGATACAAACGCAGTATGAATAATGTTATACTGAACCTAGGACAACTCAGTTCCAAGTTCATTTAGTGGTTTAAAACATTTACTAATTATCGCCAGCTTATCCAGGCAATGAAACACTAAAATATTGGAAAAGCAAAAGTATGAATTTTGCCTATTTTCTTGCTACTGTTTAAGTTGCGTCTTCAAATAAATATTACTCCACTTAATGTTGGGCTACACCCTTATATATTACGTTTAAAAAGAGAATAGTCCAGTAGATAACTTCTAGGAAACTAAAAGAAAATCTGGCGAGGGGGTGCTTTAGAAAAGCACTTTTTGTAATCAACAAACTTAAATACTAATATACTTAGATACTAAAGCACAAGCTTTTTATACTGAACATTTCAGTTCAAGGAAACCTCTTTCCTATTGGAATTTACTTTCAAAAGCTGTTACTTTTTGAACTAATTCTGCATAGTCATTAAAGAGATTCTAGTAACTTGGCTTCACTCTAATTGAATTTTACGTAGCCAAACTTTTACTAAAACACTTTGCAATAATAAATGAAACCTTTTTATTATTTACACAAAAACAATTTAAATGGTGTCTTTTTATATTAACTTGGCATTTTGTAAGTCTCTAAAACAGGATACTCGGATTTATCAAACACCGGGAAGGGACCCTATACAAGTGTTTGATTAAGATGAAATAACAGGGTGAACCAGTTTCTTTAAAGTTCAAGAATGATGATTAAAACACAGTTTAAATTAATGGTTCACGCTGTAAGAAAGTAAAAATACAAAAAGCATCTTGTCTGGTGGCTGTAGGCTTGGGTGTGGCGAACAATTATGATGACTACACTATCCACTGTACGGCCTGCAAGTATCTTGCCGTATGGGATCAATTTATCTTCTTGGCGTCGTTCAGTTTTACATACAGTAGCCCAACAACTCGCAGCTATGCCGTAAGCCGTTTGCAGCCTTCATCCTTAGCATTTTTGTGCCAATTTGCGGGTCAAAACTTCTCCTGCTCCACAAAGGTGTTGCCTCAATCACTGTTGACTACAGACTGTGTGACTCACTTCCCGTGCTTGCTCTAGGTAGCGCGCCATTTCGCCGTTGCCACTTTTTCCACTCCTCAGAGCCACTTTTATTTCAAACGAAAGCACACTGGCTTTTACTTAACACCTGCTTCTTACATTATTACTAAGCGCGACCATTTCTTAAATAGTCAAATTTACATCAACATGAACAATTTATACACACAAATATTTTTAAATACAAAATGTCATCAGCAAATTATTTAACGTGATAAACAAATTATATAGTATTTTACATAGATTACTCACATACAATGCGAAGAACTTGAAACTTCAGTGTAGCACACTCTACCTCTACAGAAAGTATAGTACCAATATGCGAAAATTTTGAAGCAATAACTGAACCATAAACAAATACTGTAATACTGTCTCGTTCCGTTTTCGCCAGCCGGTTGGGAAGGGAAGAAAACTGAGGAGGAACTGTTGTACTTTGTATGCGAGCTTTACTGTTTGGTGTTTGTATTCTGGATTTAGTCTTAAGGAACACGCACAAAGAATCGCAATACAAAATACGACTGCTTAGTTATATCTTAGTTAATCCAAACGAATACAGTACAGTTGTACATATCTAAGCTTACATAGAACCAGATCAGAAGCTACACTGAAAATTCATAAGTACTGTTTGAAATGACGGCCACGGTGTGTGTGGCAGAGTTTGAATATTGGCAGAAAGGATTGCTGAACACGCTCCATCATGTCTACCTCTTCGCGTAATATCACAGGCATGTCGTATTTTACGTCGAAGGTTATTAACACCAACAATCCGTCCTTCATAAATCGCAGATTTTAGACAGCTTCGCAAAAAGGAATCCAGTGGATTAGGGTCTGGCGATCCAGCTGTGCATGCTACAGGGCCTCTCCACGGCCAATCCTTTTGGAAGGTAAAGAGTTGTCCAGGAGGCGACGCAGTGTGCCGCTCAAGTGAGCGGGGGCTCCATCACGCAGTTACCAAAAGTTCGTACGAAAGGCTAAACAAACGCCTTCTAACAATTCCGGCAACGTAACATCCAGGAAACGCAGATATCGGTCTTTGTCAGCCTTGGTGGTAGCACATGTGACCCTAGGAGATGCCAATCGGTAATACCACAGCACATACCGACATCACACAATTGTTTATACCTTCGAACCACTGTGATGTGGGGATTATCTTCTGCCCATCCGGGCCAGTTATGCGAATCCACTATACTCTTCTTCGTGGAACAGGCTTCAAAATATGGTTCAAATGGCTCTGAGCACTATGGGACTTAACATCTGAGGTCATCAGTCCCCTAGAACTTAGAACTACTTAAACCTAACTAACCTAAGGACATCACACACATCCATGGCCGAGGCAGGAATCGAACCTGCGACCGTAGCGGTCGCGCGGTTCCAGACTTTCCCCACAGAAAGAAATCCGGGGACGTCAGATCCGGTGAACGTGGAGACCATGGTATGGTGCTTCGACTGCCGATCCACCTGTCATGAAATATGCTATCCAATACCGCTTCAACCGCAAGCGAGCTATGTGTCGGACATCCATCATGTTGCAAGTACATCGCCATTCTGTCATGCACTGAAACATCTTGTAGTAACATCGGTAGAACATTACGTAGTAAATCAGCATACATTGCACCACTTAGATTGCCATCGATAAAATAGGGGCCAATTATCCTTCCTCCCATAATGCCGCACAATACATTAACCAGCCAAGGTCGTTGATGTTCCACTTGTCGCAGCCATCGTGGATTTTCCGTTGCCCAATAGTGCATATTATGCCGGTTTACGTTAGAACGCGTGCAAAAAAATCTTTCATCGAACCGTAATTTCTCTCGTGCCCAGTGGCAGAACTGTACACGACGTTCAAAGTCGTCGCTATGCAATTTCTGGTGCATAGAAATATGGTACGGGTGCAATCGATGTTGATGTAGCATTCTCAACACCGACATTTTTGAGATTCCCGATTCTCGAGCAATTTGTTTGCTACTGATGTGTGGATTAGTCGCGACACCAGCTAAAACACCTACTTAGGCATCATCATTTGTTGCAGGCCGTGGTTGACGTTTCACTTGTGGCTGAACACTTCCTGTTTCCTTAAATAACGTAACTATCCTGCGAACGGTCCGGACACTTGGATGACGTCGTCCAGGATACCGAGCAGCATACATAACACACGCCCCTTGGGCATTTTGATCACAATAGCTATACATCAACACGATATCGACCTTTTCCGCAATTGGTGAACGGTCCATTTTAACACGGGTAATGTATCACGAAGCAAATACCGTCCGCACTGGCGGAACGATACGTGATACCACGTAGTTATACGTTTGTGACTATTACAGCGCTATCCATCACAAAGTGAAAAAAGTGGTGCACCTAAAAGATTCATATTTCTTTACGTACTACACAAATATGTAATAAAAATGGTGGTTCCTATTTGAAAAAACGCAGTTGATATCCGTTTGACCTATGGCAGCGCCATCTTGCGGGTCAATCATAGCGCCATCTGGTTTCCCCCTTCAAGCTAGACGAGTTTCGTTCTTTGTAGTTTTTCCGTTTGACGCTTATTTCGTGATATATTTGGCCTGGTCTCTATCAATGGACCACCTTGGATATATATATATATATATATATGTGTCACCGCCACACACCACACTTGCTAGGTGGTAGCTTTAAATCGGCCGCGATCCATTAGTACACGTCGGACCCGCGTGTCGCCACTGTGTGATCGCAGACCGAGCGCCACCACAAGGCAGGTCTCGAGATACGGAATAGCACTCGCCCCAGTTGTACGGACGACGTAGCTAGCGACTACACTGACGAAGCCTCGCGCATTTGCAGAGCAGATAGTTAGAATAGCCTTCAGCTAAGTCAATGGCTACGACCTAGCAAGGCGCCATTAGTAACATTGCATGTATCTAAAGAGTCTCACTTGTATCGCCACAATCTCCAGATGTACCACAAGTATGGATTAAAGTTAAGTATTCTAGAAGCTACGTACTTTTCTTTATAGCATTCATTACGTATCCTGTTTCAGACCTCACGCCCATCTGCGTGAGCTAAGCGCGTGCCTTTCGGCTTCCTCTCATTGTGTCTAGGCTGTCTTGTCGAGACACAACATACACTCCTGGAAATTGAAATAAGAACACCGTGAATTCATTGTCCCAGGAAGGAGAAACTTTATTGACACATTCCTGGGGTCAGATACATCACATGATCACACTGACAGAACCACAGGCACATAGACACAGGCAACAGAGCATGCACAATGTTGGCACTAGTACAGTGTATATCCACCTTTCGCAGCAATGCAGGCTGCTATTCTCCCATGGAGACGATCGTAGAGATGCTGGATGTAGTCCTGTGGAACGGCTTGCCATGCCATTTCCACCTGGCGCCTCAGTTGGACCAGCGTTCGTGCTGGACGTGCAGACCGCGTGAGACGACGCTTCATCCAGTCCCAAACATGCTCAATGGGGGCAGATCCGGAGATCTTGCTGGCCAGGGTAGTTGACTTACACCTTCTAGAGCACGTTGGGTGGCACGGGATACATGCGGACGTGCATTGTCCTGTTGGAACAGCAAGTTCCCTTGCCGGTCTAGGAATGGTAGAACGATGGGTTCGATGACGGTTTGGATGTACCGTGCACTATTCAGTGTCCCCTCGACGATCACCAGTGGTGTACAGCCAGTGTAGGAGATCGCTCCCCACACCATGATGCCGGGTGTTGGCCCTGTGTGCCTCGGTCGTATGCAGTCCTGATTGTGGCGCTCACCTGCACGGCGCCAAACACGCATACGACCATCATTGGCACCAAGGCAGAAGCGACTCTCATCGCTGAAGACGACACGTCTCCATTCGTCCCTCCATTCACGCCTGTCGCGACACCACTGGAGGCGGGCTGCACGATGTTGGGGCGTGAGCGGAAGACGGCCTAACGGTGTGCGGGACCGTAGCCCAGCTTCATGGAGACGGTTGCGAATGGTCCTCGCCGATACCCCAGGAGCAACAGTGTCCCTAATTTGCTGGGAAGTGGCGGTGCGGTCCCCTACGGCACTGCGTAGGATCCTACGGTCTTGGCGTGCATCCGTGCGTCGCTGCGGTCCGGTCCCAGGTCGACGGGCACGTGCACCTTCCGCCGACCACTGGCGACAACATCGATGTACTGTGGAGACCTCACGCCCCACGTGTTGAGCAATTCGGCGGTACGTCCACCCGGCCTTCCGCATGCCCACTATACGCCCTCGCTCAAAGTACGTCAACTGCACATACGGTTCACGTCCACGCTGTCGCGGCATGCTACCAGTGTTAAAGACTGCGATGGAGCTCCGTATGCCACGGCAAACTGGCTGACACTGACGGCGGAGGTGCACAAATGCTGCGCAGCTAGCGCCATTCGACGGCCAACACCGCGGTTCCTGGTGTGTCCGCTGTGCCGTGCGTGTGATCATTGCTTGTACAGCCCTCTCGCAGTGTCCGGAGCAAGTATGGTGGGTCTGACACACCGGTGTCAATGTGTTCTTTTTTCCATTTCCAGGAGTATATATATATATATATATATATATATATATATATATATATATATATATATATATTATTGGTGTTTTGCCCTTAAAGAGCGCCTTTGGACTAAACTACATGGCCAGTTCCTTTTGCTGTTTTCCTTGCTGCCCAAACTTCCCTCATTCGCTCGCTGTGTTTCTGGTTCAGGTCCTCTGTCCATGCTTCTTGTCGGCTTTGTGTCTTCGGCTCCATCTTGATTGCCTTTTTGGTTGCCCATATTTCTTTCATCTTCTGGCTGTGATTTTGCTTGCGTTCTTCGGTCCATTTTACGCCTGTTCGTTTGTCACATTGTATCTTATGTAGTTTACTTTTCTTAATGATGGTTCTGAATTTTATTCTGTCGTTTATTGTGTCTGCTGTTATGTTGAGTTGGTTCAGATCGTTTATACCTCTGCGACCTATTTGTTTTTTCTAGTGGTTACTCAGTCAAAGATCTGTTTGGTTAGCCTGTGTGATGGCATTCTGTATAGGTGTCCATAGAATTGTAGTCTGCGTTTTCTAATCTTTTCTGTGATTGTCTCCGTATGTTTGTATAGTTTCTCTGTAGGTTCCTTGATCCATATTCCATTGTTGTTTGTTGCGCCAAATATTTTCCAAGTATTTTCCGTTCTACTTTTTCTAGTTGTCTGATACGTGTATGCCCTAGGATTGATGTGGTCTCTGCTGCATATAGTGCCTCGGGGAGCACCACCGTGTCGTAGTGGCGTAATTTGGCTTTTTGTGAGATAGACTTCTTGTTGTAATGATTCAGCACTACTTTGTACGCCTTGTCCAGTTTATTCTTTCTTTCTTCGTTTGAGTCTCTGTTATGTCCACTCATTTGTAGTGTTTCACCGAGGTATTTGAAGTTTGCTGTTTTGTAAATCGTGCCATACTTTGTGTTCAGAGATGAGAGTTTTTTTGTGCTCATAAACTGTGTCTTTTCGTAAGAGATCTGTAGTCCAGTTTTGGAAGCGATTTCGTGCAGTTTTTCAATAGCGTCTTTTGTTTCCTTTATACCTTTCGTGACAATCACCAAATCGTCTGCAAAAGCCAGGCATTTAATCTGTAGGTTTCCTAAGGTTATCCCCTGTTGTGATGTTTCCCATTCTTTTATTACCTTATCTAACACCAGATTGAAAAGGAGAGGTGAGAGGCCATCGCCTTGTCGGACACCTGTGCGAATTTCAAAGGGCTCTGATAGTTCCCCACAGAACTTTACTTTGGAGGTCGTGTTGGTTAAAATTTGTTCTATGATAGCCCGTGTTTTGTTGTCTACTTTGTATTCTGCTAGAATTTTGAAGAGAGTTTTCCGGTCGATAGAGTTGCACGCCGTTTTGAAGTCGACGAAGGTATTGATCAGGTTCTGTTTGTGTTGTAAAATCATTTTCAGGTTCCAAATTTGTTCCGCACAAGACCGCCCTTTACGGAAGCCTGCTTGGTATTCCCCAATCAAGTGGTCGGTCTGGCAATCTAGTCTGTTCAGTAAAGCTTTAGAGAGGATCTTGTATGTGACCGGTAGTAGGGATATTCCTCTGTAGTTGTTCGGGTCAGTCTTGTCACCTTTTTTGTGTAGTGGGTGTATCAGGGCAGTTTTTCAGTCGTCAAGAATTTTCATAGTCTTGCAGATATCTTCCAAGATGCTGCGGATGTCTTTGGTGAGTTCTGGGTCTTGTAACTTCCAGATTTCCGGGATGATGCCGTCTTCTCCTGGTGCTCTACGATTCTTGAGTGACTTGATTATTTCTTTAACTTCTTCTAGAGTTGGAGGTTCACTATCTGGATTGTACGTGCGCGTTTCTGTCATCATTTCTTCCATAGGGGGGTCCGCGTTGAGCAGTTTTTCAAAGTACTTTGCCAGAATGTCACAAATGTTTTTGGTATTGGTTTCTAGGGTTCCATCCGGTCTTCTGAAGCACACGTTGGGTGGTTGATATCCAGTCATATTTTCTCTGAACGTTCTGTAGAAGTTTCTTGTATTGTTCTTCATGAAGTCCGATTCGATCTCCGTCAGTCGCCGTTTATCATACTGTCGTTTTTCACTGCGAATGATTCTGCTTGATTGCTTCTGTGTTTTCAAGAAGTTCATCCAATTCTCTTGGGATTTATGGCTACTAAATTTTTTCCATGCACTGATTCGTTGCTCAATAGCTTGGTCACATGTGTGGTTCCACCAATGGTGTTTCCTTGTACTTGGTGCTTGTACTAGTTTCATAGCCTCTCGGATTCTTCGTGAAAGTTGTGTCCAGTCTGGTTTTCTCCACTTTAATTTTGTGTAATATTTGTATCTGGTTTAAAGTAAGGTTTTCTGGAGCCTTAATGAGTTTTCCAATGGGAAGTACAATCTCCCATGCACTTTAAGTGGTTTGCAGATTATAGGTGTATATGTATATACAGGGCTACAACTATGGATAGCGTGGCAGTGGGAGAAAACCCTTCGAAACTGCAGAACGAACCAACAAACGAGATAGCCGGGTTCCCAGGCCAAGCCAGCTCCAACAGGGGGACGTGTTCATAACACCTCAAGCGCGCGGACGAACCGAGAACAGAACACCAGATCTGGCAACAGACCACGGCCGGTGACTGCCAGCGGAATGAGTACGTCTGCATATGAAAGTGGAAAGTCATCACACAGTCTGTTACTAAGGCTACTTTCTCCACCTGTGTAATTCGTCCCAGCATCCCCCACCCCAACTCCCCCGACACTGCATTTGCGCATGTTACGTGGGAGGGAAAGGCTCGCTACTCCTCTGACTGTAAGTCACGGCCATAACGTGACATGTATGTTAGAGAAAGCAGCCCTTCTGAGCACTTCAGTGACACTGTGGTGACGACTAAACGAACCCTTAACGAATAGTGAAGTTCTTATTCAAAACTTTCTGATCTCTCCTGTCAATAAAACTTGGTAAAGGTCCCATGCCGGCAAACAGTACGCAACAACTGGTCGAACACATGTCGCGTGTACAACCTCCGTCATACCTGAATTACCGTTCCTGAGGATTCTTCAGATAAATCTGAGTTAGGGCTCTGTTATCTCCACCACTCGATTCATTTGATAATTCCAGTTTAAATCATTCTGGACTCAGATTTCGAGCTACTCGATGATTGTGACTGACTCCATTGATTTATCACATATGCAACACAGCCAGAAAATATCGGACCTTTCCACCTCCTTACCCGCATTAACATTACCAGCACTAATGTTTGCAGTTAGCTATCATCCATTGCACCAGACGCTGGTCACCTGCAACTCTGTCTGCATTTTGCAACGAGTCCCTAACGGCGTCGACTGTCAGGAAACGCCCGTGTCGTCTGTGAACAGCCCCACAGCGGCGTGGATGTTATCCGCCGCCTCGCTAACGTGCAGTATACACCGCTAAACAGCAGCGGCCCTACGACCTTCACTTCCTCGAGCTCCCCCCAGATGCTGCTTGTCTACAGACAACGCCTCTCCTCGCAGGATAAGACTTTGGTCAGTGTATATAAATAGGGGATAGGCAAAATTTTGTAGCCGGCTTCGGTGGCAGAACGGTTCTAGGCGCTTCAGTCTGGAACCGCGCTGCTGCTACAGTCGCAGGTTCGAATCCTGCCTCGGGCATGGATGTTTGTGATGTCCTTAGGTTGGTTGGATTTAAGTAGTTCTAAGTCTAGAGCACTGATGACCTCAGATATTAAGTCTCATAGTGCTTAGAGCCATTTGAATTTGAACTAAAATGATATGAACAGTGATAGAGGCTATGTTTGACAGTCAACAACGCAGGTAAGGCACGTGTCGCGCTGAACTGTGCGTGTTCAGTACGGACTAGGCATCAGTGCAGGTTGTTTGCGAGTAGTGCACACTTCGTATTTGCATTCAGAGGACGAGATAGACGTGCGATTAAAGACCTATCAGAGTTCTAAAGACGATAGATTGTTGGGGCCTGATTGGCTGCAACATCAGCAACCAAGACAGCTAACTTGTCGAATGTTTCAACAGCAGCTGTTTCAACAGTCATGACAGCCTACACATAACATGGAACGACATCATCGTGTGAACGGAATAGTGGGCGCAAATCAAAATTAAATGGCAGAGATCGTCGTACGCTACCACGAATTGGTCAAAACAATACAAAACTGCGGCGGCTAAGGTGGCTGCAGAGCTCAATAGCCATATTCGGGACCCCGTATCTATCGACACTGTTCGCCGAGCACTCGATGAAGCGAATATTCATGGACGAGCTCCTGTATTAAAACCAAAAGAAGCTTACAGTCATGACTGCTTGATTCCAAAGGCTAATCATGGAGTTGAAATGTAATGGTATTCTGCTGGTCCCATCGTTAAACGCCGTGTTACAGCCAACGATTATGTGAGCATGTTAGGTGATCAGGTGCACCCCATGATTCAAATGTTGTTTCCCAACAACGATGCCATATTTCAGGACGATAATGCACCCATTCACAAAGCCAGAGTAGTAAACTTGTGGTATGAGGAGCATGCTACTGAACTGCAGCGTCTTATCTGGCTAGCACAGTCCCCAGACTTGAACATTATCGAACCCTCGTGGGTGGCATCGGAGCTCAGGCTGCGGATCAGATTTCCGCCTCCCTCGTCGCTACAGGAGTTAGAAGAGGTTCTGAACGAAGAGTGGCATAACATTCCACTGGAGACTATACAATCATAATACGCCAGAATTCCAAGAAGAATCGCAGTTGTATTACGGAAAAATGGGCTCCACCCCTTACTAAATAACCATTCCCAATTAAGTACAGGTGTTCATGTTATTTGGCCTATCCCCTGTATACCCATTGAGGAACTCCTCACTCTTTTGAAACAATGTATAGTTTCCACACAAGAAGAACGATGTCACCACCATCAAACAGTAATGCTCTCGTTTTACTTACATTGCCCTCCTTTCTGAAGAAACACTCTACACTTTGTTGTACTTGGACTGTAGTCTCAGGAAGAGAAGAATATGACGTTGTCGTGGAAGCAATGGATAAAGAACGGCTGTAAACACACAAGAAGCGTAACTATTTGTTACGCTTCACGATGCACGTAATGCACGATCCCGCTACGTGATCGCTACATTGGTCAGGCAGGATCGAAAACTGCACATCACTAAACTGTAAAGTGGATGTTACAGAAGGAGAAGCACCTAAAAGAATCAGTGTCAATTACGTAGATAACTGTATCTGACAAGAACTGAGTGATGCTCAGTTTGTATCACTGACCACGCGGTTCACCAGCACTACAAATAAAAGTAAAATTTCTCGTTAACAGTTTCCAACAAAAAATTATACCTGTATGTAATAAAAGTTTAACTAAAACAGTTATCTGTATAACCAATTTTGTTTTCCTCCACTGAGGGTTCCGAGGATTACATCCTCATCTTCAGTTGGATCAGTCGATTACAAGATCACAAGATAATTTCTTTTGCTGGATGTAGTCAGTTCTGTGCCTTACGCTAAATGTTAAAGATTTTTTAGCTTTTTGTACATACACATTTCTATCACTGAATACCACACATAATCATAATTCCTTTTATGATCAATTAACGTCACTAGTCAGGTAAGCCATCAATCAGATGGGAGTGAGGTGACTCAGTCAGCAAAATATGCAGCTTTGTAAGAACACCCCAAAATGCCAGCATCTGGAGGGAATGGCTGTGATGGCTTCCAGAATGAGTGAGTACTGTGATTATTAAAATGTTTCCTTGGCAAAGAACGCTTTATCGGTAATCCCAATCAGCCCTGTAAAGGATATTGCTGTTGATGTTGTAACGTAGCGGGCTCCAAACCATGGCCAGTGTCCCAACACCAGCCCGCGAACACCAAAAGTCGGGTCAGCGGTAACACGTCACACATACTTGTATTCGGTCCGCTGCAGCTTTCTTTTTTTTATTACAGTCGATCCTTGCTTATCGTACACCTCCCATAACAAGTGATTCGCCCAGCCAGTAGAAATGTGTGAAACTGACTAAAAGATATTTAGCATAACTTTTGTTCACTGTTATTGTTTCAGTCTAAAACAATTTCAAAAACCACCTTCTCGACTGGATCGGTGTCTTTGGCCCCTGTAAATGAACACTAAATTCAAGTGTTCTCCTATAAACTACCGCTCTGTAAAGTGGGAGCTCCGACAATACTATGCTATTCAGTCAGCAGTGCTGATCCCAATGCGTCTGGAGCCGCAATTGTTGTCGCCCGCACCACTGCTCGGGCTTGCAGCCAAGTTGCAACATCTTTTCTTTGCCGGTGCATGGTAACCCTTTCACTTGCAGTATCTGTTTAAGAATTCCAGTTCTGATTCGTCGCCGTAAACTAACAGGAATTCATTAAAGATTTTCATAAGGCAGTAGCTGCGCACACTGCAAATTTAATTAACGATAATGCTATACCTCTTCCTCTACAAATTTTGAAGCACGGTAATAAACAAATAACATTAGACAACTTTTTTTCTAAAATAGAAATACTGTACAATAAATAAAAACTTACAATAATGTATTATAAATCTTTTCCAGTACCATTTTTTTTCGGAATGGAATGCATTGACCTTCCTAAGCGAAAAAAAACGTTTCACTTAAAGAGTGATAAGTATGAATAATACTCAGGAGCGAATCACGCTCAATAGGCTAAGTAACACTGTACAGTGTAAAATTTTCGGTGCAAATAAATCATACAAAATGCATACAAAATCATTTGTTTTTATTTCATGATAGTTTAAGACGCACATTAACTGACATAATATGCGATGTAATTGAACATTTTTACTGTAGTTAACTGTATGAGGTTTTCTGAAAATTTAACGTACCCGACATACATAGGTAATCACATAATGAAATTAAGCATTGTAATTATGATTAATGAGATTTATGTAGTTGTAGTTTCCCATTTACAAATGTTATCAGTTGTGGATCAAGTTTACTACTGGAAGTACAGCAGCTTCCCATTTACAAATGTTATCAGTTGTGGATCAAGTTTACTACTGGAAGTTACCAGCAGCGATTTGAAATGCTCATCAGTTAGTTTCGATCTGTAAATACTTTTTGTACATTTCGTTTCGGAGAATGTTTTTTCACAGATAAGTAGTGCCGAAAGCGGAAAAAAGCCACAAACAAACTTATTCAACTGATGAAACTTTGTGAGTACATGGTTCTTACAAAATTCCAGCAATGATGAATTTAAATATTTATATTTATAAAAGTCGCTACGCTACAAATCATTCCTTTACATTTGAAGTTCCTGCGTAAGAATTTCCATATCGGCGTTACAGGAATTTTGAAACATCTTGATATCGTTTACAGTTACACCAAAACCTGAAAAACGAGACTCAAGATTTATTTTTAAACCACTCAAAGTTTCAATTAGGAAAACCACGAGAAATTGAGTCTCTTATTTTTGAGTGAATATTTGGCATGTATTAAAATGCGTCAAATATTTTTTGTTTGAGACCAAGAGAAAACAATTTTTTGTCTACAGGATGTAATATGAATCTACAAATCAGGCAGTAAGTCGTTCTCTCCTAGTAATATTAAACCATGATCATTCGTATGTTTAGTTCCATCTGCATGGAATGGTCACTTAGATATCCAATCGTTGTTTTGCAACTCAGCCAGAAAAAATTTCTTTCATCCAAGAAAATTTCGATTGCTGCTCGGAGCTAAAAAGTCGCGTCAGTGCTTTTCCACAGCTAATGTAGAGTATTGGTGTGTAATATGGTTTGTAATTTTCTTCAGTCTCTTCTATAAACTCGTGGAATTGACGATGATTGAGATCACGTCCTCTAAAATAATTAAAAGCTGACGTGGCTGGCCTTAAACCTTCTGATACATCCAAGCATTTTACACACAAAGCCTCTTCATGAATGATATAGTGTACGGTAAATGGTTTTGATCCACCGTCATTGTCTACCGTCTTTGACACGAAAGCGAGGAAAGCTTTTTCACACGTTTTTGTCACAGTCAGTTATGAAACTCCTTAAGTTTTTGCACTGAAGATTATTTTTCTGAACAGCACTTTAAAAATTTCTTCTGCCTTGGTCGTGCTGTGAGTGCTATGAACGTCAAGAAACTCTTCATACGCTTCATAATTTTTAATTATGCCTCAAATAAAAATTAAAGCCTGTGCAGTATCTAAAATATCCGTTGTTTCGTCCAGAGCCGAAGAGAACCGTTCTGAGTGTCGAGTTTTCTAAGACAATTGAGTTAATATATTTTCAGCAATATCATTTACTCTTCGAGTCATAGTTGAAGTTTTTAAATAAATTAACTTTTCCTGGACACATTTCTTGAACTGCTGCAATCTTTCAATCCTTAATCAGTTCGCCATCAGTATACTGTTTTCCGTGTATTGCTATTAAACGAGCCGGGTGGAAACTAGAACGAGTTGCAGCTTCTTGATCAGCATTTACTTTTTTAAACAACGTACTGAGATTTCAAACAGCGGGTCAAAGACGCATATACTTCTAACCTTCGGCTTCCGGTAAATATGGAATGACTATGAAAATTTTTGGTACCGTAATGACGTTTTATAGTGTATTCTTTGAGAACTGATGCTGGCTCATTGCATTATTACCTACGTTGCCTTATTATTGACTCAGTCGCGAAATACTGAAATCACTATTGCTCTTTAAACTTTCTGCGCTCATTATCTAGCTTCCGTTTCTTTTACGTATTTGCTCAAATCCACACAAAATGGACGTATCTTGAAATGAAAATGGTGCCAGTTAATAGTATTAAGAGCAAGGCTCTGGATTTATTTTTAAGACAATTTCAATTAAATTAAATACTCACTGTTAAACACGCTGCACCTTCACTAAGAAACTGTAGTCATAAATGGCATTGCCGACCGGTGTGGCCGAGCGGTTCTAGGCGCTTCAGCCTGGAACCGCGCGACTGTTACGGTCGTAGGTTCGACTCCTGCCCCGGGCATGGATGTGTTTGATGTCCTTAGCTTAGTTAGGTTTAATTGGTTCTAGGTTCTAGGGGACTGATGAATTCAGATGTTAACTCCCATAGTGCTCAGAGCCATTTGAACAATTTGAAAGGGTTCAGTTCCCACTATATTTTACGTTTTAGGTTGCACATGTTACCGCCACTCCCTGGATGGTACTCTGCTATTGCATTTAACTTTCCCACTCTCCAAAAGACGTCACTACTGTATGTTTATGATACATCCTGCGAGTGCAAAACAACACAAGACCCGGCCCACCTGATAATTTGTCCTCAACTTGAACAACCCTGCACAACACAGGACCTGATCGAGGGAAACAACAAGGCCATCGGAGTTGCTACCTTCTGGAAATGGTCACCGGACACGGAAATGAATGAATGAATTATCTGAAGCAGTCTTAACAATACGTTAATTGCACCTCGTGCACTGGTTATCACAGAGGAAATGAAATGACCTGGACACTTGCCCATAACTACCAACAGAAATTTCGGAGTGGAGTTCACCCCCGCTCCCTGTGCCATAGATGTCTCAGTCACCGTCTACTCCTGAAACGAAACTTGACGCGTAATTCAACGCTATAATCTGTCCAACTTCCCTTGAGCCATGCCAGTGGTGACCACTGCAAGCCGTCACTTGCTTTAATCATAAATGTATGCATGAATGAAGCTACTCATGTACCACTCCGATAAAATAAGAACATCGAATGGTAGAGGGAATATGAATGACAACAGCGGCATATTTAACTTTACAAAATAATGACAAGATTTATTAAACCTTTAGTAACTACAATGGAAGAGGATGTAGATGAAGATGAAATGGGAGATATGATACTGCGTGAAGAGTTTGACAGAGCACTGAAAGACCTAAGTCGAAACAAGACCGCGGGAGTAGACAACATTCCATTAGAACTACTGACAGCTTTGGGAGAGCCGGTCCAGACAAAACTCTACCATCTGGTGAGCAAGATGTATGAGACAGGCGAAATAAGCCTCAAACTTCAAAAAGAATATAATAATTCCAATCCCAATGAAAGGAGTTTGGATTCCGTAACAATATTGGAACACGTGAGGCAATAGTGACCCTACGACTTATCTTAGAAGATAGATTAAGGAAAGGCAAACCTACGTTTCTAGCATTTGTAGACTTAGAGAAAGCTTTTGACAATGTTGACTGGTATGCTCTATTTCGAATTATGAAGGTGAAAGGGGTAAAATACAGGGAGCGAAAGATTATTTACAGTTTGTGTAGAAACCGCAAGGCATTTATAAGAGTCGAGGGACACGAAAGAGATGCAGTGGTTGGGAAGGGAGTGAGACAGGGTTTTAGCCTATCCCCGATGTTATTCTATCTGTATATTGAGCAAGCAGTAAAAAAACCAAAAGAAAAATTCGGAGTAGGTATTAAAATCCATGGAGAAGAAATAAAAACTTTGAGGTTCGCCGATTATATTGTAGTTCTGTCAGAGGCAACAAAGGACCTGGAAGAGCAGTTGAATGGAATGGACAGCGTCTTGAAAGGAGGATATAAGATGAACATCAACAAAAGCAATACGAGGATAATGGAATGTAGTCGAATTAAATCGGGTGATGCTGAGGGAATTAGATTAGGAAATGAGACGCTTAAAGTCGTAAAGGAGTTTTGGTATTTGGGGAGCAAAATAACTGATGAAGGTCGAAGTAGAGAGGATATAAAATGTAGACTGGCAATGGCAAGGAAAGCGTTTCTGAAGAAGAGAAATTTGTTAACATCGAGTATAGATTTAAATGTCAGAAAGTCGTTTCTGAAAGTATTTTTATGGAGTGTAACCATGCATGGAACTGAATCATGGACGATAAATAGTTTGGACAAGAAGAGAATAGAAGCTTTCGAAATGTGGTGCTAGACAAGAATGCTGAAGATTAGATGGATAGATCACATAACTAATGAGGAGGTATTGGCTAGAATTGGGGAAAAGAGAAATTTGTGGCACAACTTGACTACAAGAAGAGATCTGTTGGTAGGACATGTTCTGAGGCATCAAGGGATCACCAATTTAGCATTGGAGGGCAGTGTGGGGGGTAAAAATCGTAGAGGGAGATCAAGAGGCGAATACACTAAGTAGGTTCAGAAAGATGTAGGCTGCAGTAGGTACTGGGAGATGAAGAAGCTTGCACAGGATAGAGTAGCATGGAGAGCTGCATCAAACCAGCCTCTGGACTGAAGACCACAACAACAACAAGTAACTGCAACTAGCTGATAAATCGTAGACAAAAATGACTGATACATTGGTGGACGAGGAATGGTGTTTGATAGGCAAAGCATACGCTGGGGGAGGGGGGGGGGGGGGTAATCTACACATTTTCTCCCCTGAATTAATTCCTTTTACAGCGCAATCTGACTTTGGTTACCTGAATCCACTGTGAGGTCCAATTCGGAATCAACTGCAGTCAACTCTCCACAAACTATGGTTCACCTGAGAACAGGGAGCTGTGAACATCACTTACAACCTAAGCTTGTGCAGCAGTACCTTACCCTTTCGTCTTTATTCAGGCGGCAGCAGAAAACGGGACGCTGTGGGTGAGAAGCGGTGTGTTGCGGCAGCTGTGATGTTCTGGCGCGTCCATGAAAATATGCAAGCTGCGCTGTCTGGCGTTCTGATTAATCAGAACGCGGGAAACTTCCCTATCAGAGCGCTGAAATCCCGCCAGATTCCAGTGTGATGTGCACCCGTTCCCTCCTGCGGCAAAACCAATTTGACTCAAAGGCGCGATGGTGGAGTCAGCATTTGTCAGGCGGCCGACTCAGGACGATTCAGTTCACCCTAGTGACACACGATATATCCGAGATGACACGCAGCTCCACTGTCGGTACAATTGGAAGCAGCTACAGTCTCTTAGTCCCCCAAAAGATACAGACCACAAGTCTGTAAGATCTGAAGTTCTTCTCAGTTGGAACACGAGAAAGCTAAGACCTAGTAGCATCACCACTACTTTCCACCAAGCCTCGATATAGCAGCCGAATTAGCAAAACGAAACCGCTCCGACACTGCACAAACCAATCGAACTATAATCGACTCGTTGAATCTCCCCTCTTGACTGATATGCTTACCTGGTAGCCAGTCCTGAGACAGCACCGGTTGTCAGTCGCTTCCGCTACCGCCACCCACGTGCAAGCTCTCTACAGGTTACACATGCATTTACAAGAACATTCTGCCAATGTAGAACACGTCATTCAGCTCATATAGAAAATATAGTACCAGGCAACATTGAGATCATGCTCTAAAATATTAATGTCAATCTAAGTGGCAATGTTGTTAAAGTGAGAGAGTGGTGTTCCATGTCTCACCACCAGAGGTAATTATTATAGCCGCCACGTGGCCAGGAATGTTGCCGTGGGAAGATATCCTACAGTGCTGACACCATACGCGGCTTCGGTTATATTCTGCCACTTGCTCTGTTGTTAATGACACATAAAAGTAACAAGCCTTCGTGAAAGAACGTTATAACGACTTTCACGAGTGATATTTAACTATAGCAATACATATACATATAAACTGAAATTAAGGCCACTGCTCGAGGTCAAAAAATAAGCAGTTCACTGTCTAAGACTAGTACAGTGCCACACATTATAAGCTCGTGAAGGCTGGCAACATTGATAAGCATCAGGAAAACTTGTACTGTACAGGGCAGTTCCAAGCAGTACTAGGGTATCAGGCCTCAAGACAACGTAGGTCTTGGCCCTTGGGATTTAGTGGAGGAACCAGTGGGGCCATCGGGCTAAAATGTTTAGAGGCCTCTATTTTCACGTATCATACTGTACTCCTTACTGCTGCACCAGAATAAGTATGGACATATATTTGGGGAATTCTCGAAAATTTTCGGCAGTTATGGCGGGAAGGCAGTAGTTAATGGACTGATGGACACATCGGGTAAACGGCACCGGCAATGTTGTTATTAAGCAAGCGGGTCTGCGAGGGAGGTTTACGACATTGCTCGGAGGTGAGGAATCACGGCCTGGCAGGCTCTATAATTTAAACAAACTTGGAGACGGATGGGTAGCAATCAGGTGCAACTCACGGCGCTGATTTGCTGTGAAAAACCGCCACATTACATTTACAACAGCGCCTAGCAACCTGTATGTGGGGGCCAAAGCGCACTAGAAAAAGCTTGTTACCTCCCCCTTCCTAATCGGCCTACCGGATTGCGGTGTAATTCGCCGTGATAGCGTACGCCTAATGAAATTTTTCAACGAGTAAGGGCATCGTTACCTAATTAAAATAATACCGGCCAGAAGGAAAGTGTACAAGAGACCCTTCTGAAGGAAGAATCTACTCTAAAACTTAATCTAAATGCAGATAATATTTGTGAAATTGGTGGAAATTTAGTGCAATCGCTCACGAACCACAAAGGGTTCACCCCTGTGTGGTTCGTGAGCGATTGCACTAAATTTCCACGTAATATTTTTATTACAAAAACTACCGGTAATACAAAAAATACCGATTAGCTAAAGAAAGGGGATAATTAAACGGTCGCCAGCCCAATAGGGTACTGAACCTCCAGAGACTTAAGAAAGGTATTTGCAAAGAAATTTAAGCAAATAATCACTGGCGTGGTAAGAGAAAGTTGACACTTTTTTCAACAACACTACATTTCACGATAAAATAAATAATTCAGAAAGCACTGAGTTTGCAGTTACTTATTCTGAAATACTAAATTGTGAAAGCAGAGTTAAGTGAAGTTACTGGATAAATAAATGTAACTAAAACTTTGTTATGTGAAAAGATCACTATAAGTAAACTCAGTGTAGCCTAATGCAAAATTTAGAAAAAGGCAAGAAATTTACTTTTGTTTATTGAAGGATTGAATAGAATTCACTTTAAGCAAATGAGCGACTGATTTTACTTTTAATACAACGACAATAAAATACAAATCAAGCCACCAAAAATCACTCCCTAAGCTAAACACAGAATAAATGAAATTCCGCACTCTTGATTTGTGCTGTATCTTTAGTTATTAGCTTTGCTAGTGAAATTTTACATTACTTTAAGCGAATGAAGTTAATACTCAGAACTGCAATTTAGTTAAGCCTTTGTTAAGCAATACAAGAATAAACAGTTACTGAGCCAGAAAATTTAGACTGAAACTGGTCATTAGCAATCACACAAAACTGGCAGTAAACAGTTAATCGATTTTCATATTTTTATGACACTAAGTGGCTGCATGGAAAGGAAAGGGATCCAGGTTGGTAATAATGTATGAGGACACTGACACCACAGCTGCCCTACAAATTTTAACTATTGCAGGTTATTCATCAAGTTAGTGAAAGAAATTTCACTGGGTAATGCCTCTACAAGGTTACTTACGTTTTGTCACTTAACATTCTCACGGTGTTGTAGCTCTGCGGACGACGAATAATGTAGCCGACGACAACGGTGAGCTGCTGCTGTTGCTGCTGCTGCGGGGTTGAGAACCACGAGTCGTCTCCAGAGCCACGGATGATTATGGGACAGGCAACAGCTGGAATTGCAACTTCCTCCGCCTGTCCGCTCCTGCCGTGTTCTCAGTACTCGGGGGTTAACGAATCAGGCCTGCCTACACTGGCGCGAGCATATCTGCCCACCGATTCTGCGGGAGCGCCCAACAAACACATGGCTCAAGCTGCTCTACCTCCTCTCTGCTCGCAACACGACAGAGACTCGCCATACGCAAAGGTAAACAACGATGCACCTACTGCCATTTCGTATTTGCTATCGATACATTTAGAGGAAGTTCCCTTGGCTATTACCCTGAAATTTACAATATTTCCATTATAAGTACAATCAGTTATATATATTCACAAATAAATACACTATTAATCCATAAATTGCAAAAGAAATGCACACTATTTTTTTTAAATCCATCTTTTATTCTACATGTTTGAAAGTTTTACAGTGTGTAGATACACCCTTTAGGACCAATATTTTCGTTTCTCCACATAATTTCCATCCCTCTCAACTGCCTTACGCCCTCTTGGAACCAGCGTCTGTATACCCGCACGGTAAAATTCTGGACCAACCTGTAGGAGCCACTGTCTGGCAGCGTGCACAAGGGAGTCATCATCTTCAAACCTTGTTCCACGAAGAGAATCTTTCAGTTTCCCCAAGAGATGATAGTCACATGGACTGTAAGACGGGTGTTTCAGTGTTGTCCGTCCGAGTTTTGTGATAGCTTCCATGGTTTTTTGACATGTGGCTGACGTTTTCTAACGCCAACACTTTCAGTATTCTCAAACACTTCCTTTCCCTATCCCAACGTAGCGTGACAATTCGTTCACTGTGATGCCTCTGTCAGCAGTCACCAATTCGTTAACTCTCTGCACATTGTCTGGGGTGTGTGCAGTACGAGGCCTGCCGCTGCGAGGACAATCCTCAATATTGCCGTGCCCGCTTTCATCACGTAACCTGCTTGTCCACTGACTAACTGTACTGCGATCGACAGCAGCATCTCCATACGCCTTTCTCAACCTCTTGTGGACGTTTCCCTCTGTATCGTTTTCACAGCACAGGAATTCTATGACAGCACGTTGCTTCTGACGAACGTCTAATGTAGCAGCCATCTTGAAGACATGCTGTGACGGCGCCACTCACGGGAACACGTTGAACTAAGTTTGAAAACAAGCGGGAAGGATGTATCTACACACTGTAAAACTTTCACACATGCAGGATGAAAACTGTATTTTTACAAAAATAGTGTGCATTTCGTTTGGAGTGACCCTCGTATCAAGTATCAGGTCTTTAATTTTGCAATAAATAAATGAATGAATGGTGAAGCCGGGACGCGATCTCGCGACCTGCCACGTCCGTGGCTGCCTCAGTCACTGACTGAGCCGCCCTGGGTGCGTGACTGCAGCTGCTGAGGCCATGCTGCCGGCTGTCACCCTTCGGCACTCTGCTCGGTGATCGAGTTTAGAGCCTGAAGGAGTGGCCACCCGCGCTACGGACTGCAGCAGGCGCAGGGTTTACGGCTTTTTATTGTGCAAGACGCGACAGTTGGCTGCGACTGAGACGCTGCTCCCTCCTCTTTTCCCACCCTGGCAGACGGCGACACGGCCGCAACACGACTGGAGTCGTCGCTGTTTCCCAAGCTCCTGTCGGCGGCGGCGGATTCAAATACATAAGAAAAATAAGAATTCCGATTTTCTTGCTGTAAAAAATACTGTATGTTAATGCAACAAAGTTACATCGGCTCCCAGAGTTAGTTTTTCGATACAGATTCTCCTTTTACTTTAAAAAATTGAAAAGTATCTCTTCCGGTTTTGCGTGTTTTTTTCGCTGTATATTACTTCTCTATTAATTGTGAGGAAAGTAAAAGGCACAAAAAATTGATGTTTGCGTATCTTACAGTTTCACATCACAGCTTGATAATGAGGTGTCTATTTTTCGGATATTCGTCACAGTTATTCCGGTACTTAATTTACAAGTAGCCTACTGCATAAAATTTTAATTGTGTACAGTGAAAAATGTGGTCGCTGGCTACTTTACGTATGGTTCACGTTAGGTCATACATCGTTGCCGATGAAAAGAAGCTAACATATCGAAATTATTTTTGAAGTTGAGATCAGAAAGATATCGATCTCCGTTTCCGAGATTTGGGCTCATATATCTCCGGGAGCGTCGCGACTAGCCGACAGTTCTGTCGACGCGCAACGAGAATCGTGTGGTCTTCACACGATAGAGAATGCATTTGTTTTGTTTCGCTGACACATTTGGACCTAATGAAACCATTTTATGTCATATTTCTCCGGTATGAGTTACTAATATTTCTCCATATGCTCTTGACAATTTCATTTAAAATGCCACGAAATGTAGGTTTCTTAAAGCCAAGTTATCAAGCAGAACCCATTTTCTTGGTTTTGCTAAGGCATCTGAACCTGTTCCAAGCTTTCTTTCTCGTTTATTTCTCTGATACGAGTCCCGAATATTCCTCCATCTGTTTTTGCATATTTCACCTAAAATTCCAATGAAAGATAAGTTTATTAACAATAAGCGCACGCTAGCGTCATTGCATTGTTTCAAGTTCTTGACAACAAGATAGGGTTACACCTTAAACATCTCTAGAATTTTCATTCTGAACGTCTACAGTATACACTGGCAGAAATGTGGAAGAAATAATGTCCGTGCTTGTTCACAAAATTTCCCCAAATTATACTTGTCAGTTTCTCCCATGCAGAAACTTTTGGAACAAGCTAAGGCAACTTTCATAGCTGACTGAATCTTTATTCCCATCCAAATGAACTTCCATATTCTTATATTCTGACAGCATACATCGTTATGGATGACATGAACATTTGATCTTGCCAAGCTGCACTCAAAAGATGACTCCAGGATTTACAAAAGACGAATTTCAATTGTGAACTGAGCCAGACCAGAAGGGCCTTGTAAAACAGTAGTGCACTTTTGGCACAAGTTTTTTGAGCACCATCTTCTACCAATGAATTGAAGTGAATGTGACAAATTACTTATTGCAGCATACTGTTTGCGCAATCTGTTGAGAAACGCCTTCCTCAAAAACGAACATCTATTGATTACAGAAAGCTGTACAACAATCTGGTGGTGGTTTTTCACAACTAGAAGGTATCATCAAGACACCAATTTACCGTTTACTTTCAAAGTGAAGGTATTGTAAAATTAACTTTCTCGTTGTACTTTAGATTGTTCATTTTATAATGTACTTGCCGTTTTCAATTTTTATCGTCACAAAAAAGAGTAATGCGAAAATTGACCTTCAAGTTCATTTTCATCATTCTAATTCTACATCTGCATGGATTATACTGATTTTCATAACAGGCCTGAAAAATTTGCATTAATGGGAAAATATTATATATTTCACTCACCTGCCAGTTTCAACTGTGCACCAATTTCTTCCCAAATTCTGTCTCTGAACATAGTGTCTCTATATTTAGGGTTCTTCAAATCGTAAAGGCAAGGATGTTGCGAGACCAGCTCACAGAGCATCACATCCTGTGAGTGGCTCATTTCAGTTTTCCTTGACTGGCTCGACATCTTTCTGGCAGCCGTACGTCTTTGTGTCGTGCGACTTCCGTCGCAACACTGCTCACTGGTGCAGTGCTGCGGCAGCTGCCGCAACAGTCGCGCGTCGCATCCCAAACTCGAACTGCGCATGCGCCAGCAGGCAACTTCTGACGTCACATAGCGACCCGTCGCAGTCGCTAGTGTGCGTCGCGTCTTGGACAACGTACCTAAGGTACTATTTCGCTGCGACTGTCCGCCGTAGCGGCGGGCAGTAACTGCCAGCCGTAACTGCCGACCGTCACTGGCTGTGTATTTCGTTGAGACTGCTGACCGCAGCGGCCACGCCACTCAGTGAGTTACCTCTGTGAAAGGAACACGCACGCGAGTTCGCAACGTGGATGCTAACACCGTTCTAGGTTTTTGGTGGACGAGGAAGAAGAAGAGGAAATTATTGCAATGCTTTCAAGATCTTCTCCCCACAGCATTTTCCAAACACGTGAAAAGTGAAGGAATTTATGATAACTTAGTCACCGGTCACTTGCGAAACGATGAAGAGAGGTTCAGAAATTTCTTAAGACTCAGTTCGATTTTGTTTTAAGTCTGGTGAAAGAAGATAATAACAGGGACAGCTACCAGTGCAGTGCAATCTCCAATAGAAGCTGACGAGAAAATGGCAGTGACTTTACAGTAAGTAGCTGTATAAAAACATACGTATTCATCAACAATGGTTTAAAATGGATAATTTTGTATCTCTATGAAATAACATAAATTTCTATTAAAATAATAGGTTTATTTGGAAACGACTCAGGGCCTGTACAGTTTGTTGTTTATTTTTACATTATCTTTACACTGTGTTTACATTATGATTAGTAATTATTTTCGAAAGTAGTATCACCTGCTTGTGGTTCGACGTTTATTAATGGGAGTGTACGTATCGTCTCCAACCGATGAAGTTCGTTCGAAAGGGGATGAAATGGAAGACGAGCCGGAAGGACTGATGCTGACAGGTAGTGGCACAAGAGATGATTCTGAAGAACTGTCAAGTCCCGTAACATAGCTGAAAATGTCAATTTTCGCTTTATGAATGAGGTGACGTGGTAGTTTCCTAATGGACGCTGCGATGCTTCTCATGAACAGCCCCACATCATCTTCCGGCTCCCGATTATTAGCCAAGCGCTGCAGCAATTCCAATCGTTGTTGGCCCCTTTGGTTGATTGAATCCCAGTGTGTTTTCCTCCATCTGCGAGCTGAGATGGAAGAGTTGGCAGCAGCTGCGTCACTAGAGGACAGGGAAGCAATGGCTTGTGGAGTGTCAGGTCCTATTTCATTGGCATTTTGTCCGTCTTCATCAGATAGCAGTCCTTCAACACTTGTTGGCTCCTTTAGCGGGACACTACAAAAAGACGACCGCTCCCTTTCTACATCTCTCAAAAAGTCTAGTCTGTTGAACAACGCCCATTTTGTTGTTGAACTTGGTGCTGCAGACCCTGTTTGCAGTTGTTCTTTTCGAACAGTTTTCCAGTAGTTATCTCTGATGTCTTTCCATCTCTTCTTACACTGGTTACCTAAAACGGGACGATATTTGTTTAGCTGTGTAATTAGGACAAGACATATTATTTATGTTTCATGTATTAATAATAATTATGGTTTGTGTTACAGGTTTCTAGCTACAGGGGACTGTTTCGTGTTCCTTGGATATGGTTTCCGGATATCACCAAGCTACGTGAGCATCATAGTTCGTGAAACAGTAGAAGCCATGTGCCAACACTTGGCACCTATCTTCCTGCCTCCTCCATCTCGAGAATCTTTCAGGGAAGGCGCGAAAGAATTCTACACTCTTTGGGGTTTCCCTAACTGCTGTGCTGCGATTGATGGGTAACATATAAGGATACGGTGTCCTGTAGAAATTGGTTCCCTTTTCTGGAGCCGGCCAGGGTGGCCGAGCGGTTCTAGGCGCTACAGTCTGGAACCGCGCGACCGCTACGGTCGCAGGTTCAAATCCTGCCTCGGGCATGGTTGTGTGTGATGTCCTTAGGTTAGTTAGGTTTAAGTAGTTCTAAGTTCTAGGGGACTGATGACCTCAGAAGTTAAGTCCCATAGTGCTCAGAGCCATTTGAACCATTTTGAACCTTTTTTGGAATTACAAAGGGCAATTCTCCATAGTACTTTTGGCATTGGTTGATGCGAACTGTAAATTCGTTGCGATAGGCGTAGGTTCATATGGGGAAAAGGCGACACACGCCCGGCCGAGGACAGAAGCCGTCACGTCACGGCGACGCAGTGGCGTGGCCGGGAGTCGACAAACACACACACACACACACACACGCACACACACGCCGCGTCCCCGACGTCTGGACCACCAGAGGCTCTATGAATTCATCGACGGAATTAAATTCGAGTCTTGAGCGCGTATATCTGCACGCCGAGGCTTGATTCACCCCTCTCACCCAAACTGTATCTCTCATTCAGCCTGTCACACTACGTCCCCTGAGGCCGGGGGTTCACAACAGTACTTATCGCTGGCTTCCGGAATTGTCGGCTCAGCTCACCTTCTTACTAAGGGAGCATTCTCTCGGAATGTAATGACAACAAGTCCCCAGCGCTAGATGGTGGCCACGCACAACTCGGGCGCGTGCAGAAGAGACAGTGTTGGCCACCCATACAGAGTGGTCACACACAGCTTTTCCGTGGATAAGTAACGTGCAGAGTCTGTAAGAAAGTGGAATTTATATACTGAAATGCCAAAGAAACTGGCATGGGAATGAGGGTTCATATGCAGGGGTATGTAAACAGGCAGAATACGGCGCTAACGTCGGCAACGCCTATATAAGACAAGCGTCTGGTGCAGTTTTTAACGTTGTGTCATAGTAGGCTCACGAGCGATGGGACACAGTATCTCCGAGGTAGCGATGAAGTGGTGATTTTCCCGTACGACTATTTCACGAATGTACAATGTAAATGTAAATGTCGTGTGACTAGGGCCTCCCGTTAGGTAGACAGATCGTCAGGTGCAAGTCTTTCGATGTGACGCCACTTCGGCGACTTGGGCGTCGATGGGGATGAAATGATTATGATTAGGACAACACAACACCCAGTCCCTGAGCGAAGAAAATCTCCGACCCAGTCGGGAATCGAACCCGGGCTCTTAGGATTGACATTCTGTCGCGCTGACCACTCAGCTAACGGGGTCAGACACGAATGTAAAATGAATATCAGGGAAACGGTAAAAATCAAATCTCATTCATCGCTGCGGCCAGAAAAAGATCCTGCAAGAACGTGACCAACGACGACTGAAGAGAATCGTACAACATGACAGAAAAGCAACGCTTCCGCAAATGGCTGCATATTTCAATGCTGGGCCATCAACCAGTGTCAGAATGCGAAGTATTCAACGAAACTTCATCGATATCGGTTTTCGGAGCCGAAGGCCCTCTCGTGTACCGTTGATGGCTACACGAAACAAAACTTTAAGCCTCGCCTGGGCCCGTCAGCATCGTCATTGGACGGTTGATGACTGGAAATACGTTGATACTAAAATGTAGACTTTCACGGCTGGAAATACCATGTCCATTATAATTATCCTGGCTGTTATGCCGTGGTCGGTTGATGAATTCTGTGTCGATTCCCAAAGTCTCGTCTCCGACTGCGGGAGACATCTTCAAGATGATGTCTCCCGCAGTCGGAGACGAAACGTTGGGAACCGACACAGAATTCATCAACTAACCACGGCATAACAGCCCGGATAATTATAATGGACATGATATTTCCGGCCGTGAAAGTCTACATTTTAGTATCAGACGTCCCTACGGGGAGGAGATGTCAAGAGAAGTGCGACGCTTGGAAGGACTCCAGAAGAAGAGAGTGCAGCTTTTGTGTTCCCTCACATTCCTGTCTCGTTGCAGAGCCGTCGGCGTTATACCGAAGTTTCTGAAGATAAAGCGACTGTTCTATTCGGGAAAGGCACAACGCATTTTCAAACGGACTGAGGAGGCCTTACTACGAGAGCGCATTCAGCAGACCCCACGGGACTTGGCAAGCACAAACTGTAAGTTAATGTCTCTCCATATTACGATCAGTAATAAACTGTGCAGCGGTGACTGGGATAAAATTGATAGACCACTGCATGATACCATGGGGAAGCGTGTGTTGACAACGTCTACTAGACAGAAGAAGAAGTTTGATAATTTGCTACCTAAGCAGACTGTTCGGCATTTAGACGTTTCCTGGACCGTTATCAATCTGTCCAAACGTTCGTTATCTGACGATGAGACATCTGTGCTTGCCAAGGGAGGAAATTTTGCTGTTAGTCCGTGTTTTGTGCCCACGGAAGAAATTATAGCCAGTAGAAGCAGAAATTCGCAGTGTGGATTCTGTAACAGCTGAAGAAATCCGTATAGAAACAGTGATAATATTAGCCAATGCAAAACCGCCGAAAAGTAATATAACTGTGGGTGAGAGAAGAGCTTTAAAACTCCTGAATGATGACGATAGTATTTTGGTTCTCCCAGCTGATAAAGGAAGCGCAACGGTGGTTATGGATGTGGCCGACTATCAGAGTAAAATTACTGATCTACTGGATCCGCAACCATATAGGAAGCTGAATAAGGACCCCACTAACAACGTTCTCAGAACTGTGTCGCGGTTAATAAAAAAGTCCTCCATTGAAGAGAGTGTACAGAAAGGTCTCTGCAATTCGGTTGCGCCACCACCGAGGCTTTATGGAGTGCCCAAAATTCATAAAGAAAATGTGCCACTGCAAAATCTAAGGTTTTCCTGCCGTTTGTTAAAAATGTAACGGAAAGAATAGGGAGGATCTTGACGAAGCGGAATATTACCGTAATTTACAAGCCTACCAGGAAGATACAGGAATACCTTAAGGCTGCCAAGGACGCTCGCAAACCATTGGAAAAAGCTGGAGTGTATAGGATCCCATGCAGCTGTGGTGATGATTATGTGGGTACCACTAAAAGAACGGTTTCTAAACGTTTGGAAGAGCACAAGGGAATTTGTAGAAGAGGAGAAACGGAACGATCAGCTATTGTGGAGCATGCTTTCCAGCCAGGGAACCACAATATTCGTTTCGAGGAGACGCAAGTACTAGCGGCCACAAGCGGATATTACGAAAGGCTCTACAGGGAGGCAATCGAAATCGCTAAACACCCAAATAATTTCAACCGAAAGGAGGAGGGCGTGAAATTAAACGGTATTTGGATGCCGGTGTTAAAGAAGATGTGTACCACCCACCCACTACTGGGTGATGGCAACGGCGATCGACGGCGACGGACAGCGGCTAATTGCACTAACGTTTTCAAAACACGTGACGTCACGCCGGGGCGTGGGAGCGCGCGGACACGGAATTTAGTGGCAGTCAGTAGCGAGCCAGTGAGTGTGTTGGACCTTCCATCGAGCTACGGACCCCCTTGAAGATGTCTCCCGCAGTCGGAGACGAAACGTTGGGAATCGACACAGAATTCATCAACCGACCACGGCATAACAGCCCGGATAATTATAATGGACATGGAAATACGTTACCTGGTCGGACGAGTCTCGTTTCAAATTGTATCGATCGGATGGACGTTTACGGGTATAGAGACAACCTCATGACTCCATGGACCCTGCATGTCAGCATGGTACTGTTCAAGCTGGTGGAGGCTCTGTAGAGGTGTGGGGCGTGTGCAGTTGGAGTGATATGGTGCCCCTAATACGTCTACATAGACTGACAGCTGACACGTATGTAAGCATGCTATCTGATCGCCTGCATCCATTCATGTCCATTGTTCGTTCCGACGGACTTGGGCACTTTCAGCAGGACAATGCGATACCCCACAAGTCCAGAATTTCTACAGGCTGGCTCTAGAAACACTCTTCTGAGCTTAAATACTTCCACTGGCCACCAAACACCCTAGACATCAACATTATTGAGCGTATCTGTGATGCCTTGCAACGTGCTGTTCAGAAGAGATCTCCTCTCCCTGGTACTCTTACGAATTTACGGACAGCCCTGCAGGACTGATGGTGTCACTTCCCTTCAGCACTAGTTCAGACATTAGTCGAGTCCATACCACGTCGTGTTGTGGCACTCCTGCGAGTTATCATGGGCCCTACACGGTATTAGGCAAGTTTCTTTTGCTCTTCAGTGTAGTTAAAGATGCTACATCTGTTTGTAAAAGAAAAATATTACAGCATTTCAGTTATATCACGGCAAGGTACCCGGGATTAATGAGGAGATTTATGGCTGATACAGTTTCGTGTTTGAGAATTAGTAATTGTCGTGGAGAAACGTATTGATAGCAGAACGTAAATGAAAAGCCTCCTGTGATCAGTGATTAGCTGTTTAGTTAATGTGGAAACTCAACGTAGCAGTGGCTACTTCAGTGCAAATTCAAACAAACATGACTGTTAAATGAGGCGGGATGAGTGAATGTTTTGTTAGGGAAATGTGTTACATGCAAGAGGAACAATAAACGAAAGTAATTTGAACGGTACTATTATTATTTGAAAGTGACATTTTTCGTTCTTTAATTGAGTGACTTTATTATTAGAAAAGTATTAGAGACAAGTATTCGTATTAGGTACATGATCAGGCTATTTTCATAATGAACTGTGATCTCTGTGAAAAACTTTTAAACGTTAGGCACAAAAATAAACTAGAAAAATTAATAACGATACGATGAGTTTTACATCTGTCACTGCGACAGAGACAATAACTTTATAACCCTTCCCGTCGAGAGAAAGACACCCTAATTATAAAAGTTTCTTCTTGGGGTCACACTATGAAGAGTCTCGGAGTAACTATATCTGCAAAAATTTTTCCAAGAAGGTACGAGTGAATATACGTGCAAGACAATTGCCAGATTGCTGCAAATTGTGAGCTGTTCACAAATTTATTTATAATTATTACCATCTCAACTTTATTCCTATGACTTAAAAAGATAGTTAACGATCGTAGTAATAGTGTCAGTGACAGCCAGGTGTAAGCCATCAATTTCTGCATTAATTCGTCCTTCTTCCTGGTGGCGCTTTTCGTGTAGTTTTCTCTCTATGTCAGCTGGGTATGTGATGAGCCAAGCCGGATGCAGTGGGCCACGCCTGTGACCCCGATATTTAGGCTGGTCGCTTGGCGGGGTTACTGCCTGCCTGCCCGCTTTTTCAGAGGGAGCCACAAGGCGAGATAATCAGTACCTAGCTTTTGTCAGGGCTGGAAAGTGCCAGCTGGCTTCCTACCGTTTTCTCGTAAGACTATGCGCTCTATGTGGTACAGGGCTACGGCTGCAGTCACAGAAATAGTTAAAATGACAAGATGTACAGCTACTCTCATGGACCGTCTCAGCTTTCATAAGCAGGGGCATGCGGGCAAAACGAACATCAAAGGAACTTTGTTTCGCAGTAGAAGTAGTGAAGGAGCCTTTGGGAACGCTAGGTGGGGGCACTCAATAAAATAAACTGCATTCCATGAGAAGCGGCTGGGCTACTTCGTGGACAGGAATTCTTTTCTCTTTGTACAACTCTGGTTCAACTCTCTGTTGCTGCTTTATAGAAGACGAAAAACCACTGGCCTAAAAAGTTGTAAGAGAGATCCTCTCTGACTAACGTAAATAAAGAGCAGTTTAGGGGAAATCAAGACACAAAGACTATATATGGAAAATGATCACATTGGCTAAAACATTGAACTGGCTGAAGGATGTGATAGTAACTAAGAACAGTTTAGTTTTTCAATCTCTGTGTGTTAAGATTATTTACTAGACGCAGTTCGTGCGTTTTAGTCACTGTCTGCAGTAGAGTTCTGCAGCACGTCTAGATAGTCATTTGACTGAGCAGTGTAGTTTTCCACCGTCTTTAGTATGAATAGAAGATGTGGGATGCGAACTGGATTGATAACACTTCGCTTTCAGCTCCAGGCTATGTTGGTTTCGGTTACACAACTTAAGGCCGCAGTGGATGGGCATCACTTTTGTGGACCGGCTGTAGATACCCAACGGTCGTCCAGCACGATCCAGAGTCCAGCGATCAGTCCGCACCAGTGGCAGTCCCAGTTACTGCACGCACTTAGTCCGACCTGTCACCCTTGGTCGAGTGGGAGGATGCCTCGGGGTGTGGCAGGCTGTGAAAGTCTACCCGGAAGGCCGCACGTAAAGTCTCCCCGGTTAGTCTGACAAAATAGGTTCCAGGTGCTCTCTGTGGCTGACAATGTCTCTCAGCCAGATACAGTCGTCTGCCCTATTTCAGAGGGAACCTCAGCCTCAAGATCTGGCAGTCACAGAGGGTGGAATTATTGATAGAAGGCAGTTCCAACGCTAGGCGCGTTATAGGGCCCCTTAGGGATATGGCTGCCAAGGAGGGGAGGAAAGCCAGTGTGCATACTGGTTGGAAACATTCCAGATATGAAACGGGTCCTCCCAGATGCCATGAAGAGCACATGGTGCAACCGACTGCGGGTGAAGGCTTCCGTTGGTACCAATGATGTGTGTCCCTTTATATCAGAAGAGGTTCTCTCTGATTTCGAGCAGCTATCATAAGTGGTAAAGGCTGCCAGTCATGTTGCGATATGAAAGCAGCGCTCACAATTTGCAGAATAGTCGACAGGACCGACTTCGGAACTCTGGTACAGAGCCGCGTAAGTGATAAAGGCTGCCAGTCATGTTGCGATATGAAAGCAGAGCTCACCATTTGCAGAATAGTCGACAGGACCGACTTCGGAACTCTGGTACAGAGCCGCGTGGACTGTCTAAATTGGAGGCTCAGACGATGTAGGCTGCAAATGCCTCCACTTGTGCCAGGGGATGGTGCGGTTTCGGGTTCCACTGAATAGGTCAGGAGTCCACTATACGTAGGAGGCGGCTACACAGGTAGTGAGTCTGTGTTGCGCGCACTGGAGTTTTTGGATTAGAGGGTTCTGCCGAAACACAAAAAGGGCTTCAGTATCAAACGGTGCAGGTCGAACACAGGGAAAACCGTAGAACTACGACTCATCGGTATAGTAGTTATAAATTGTCGTAGCTGTGTTGGGAAAGTACGAGAGCTCCAGGCTATAATAGAAAGCACTGATGCTCAGATCATTATAGGCACTGAATGGTGGCTAAAGCCGGAAACAAATTCAGCCGAAGTATTTGCGAAGAACCCTACAGTTTTCAGAAAGGATACGCTAAATGCAGCTGGCGATGGCGTGTTTGTTGCTGTTAGAAGTAGGTTTATCTTGCAGCGAAATTGAAGTACTCGTAGATAGTTCCTGTGGAATATTTTGAGTAGAGGTCATTGTTGGCAACTGGAATAAAATAATAACTGGATCGTCTTACTGATCTCAAAATTCAGATAATATAATTTCTGAAAAGCTCAAAGAAAACTTGAGTATAATTTAAAACACTTAATCGACTCATACAGTTACATTTGGTGGTGACTTCAACTCACCGTCGAAATGTCGGCGAAAAACAGTGTTCCAGAAACAACGAAAAAACGAATTTAAATAAACGCAAAATACCCAAAATTGGAGATATTTTACAGTAGCTCGAAATTTAGCGCGGACGTCAATGCGAGATGCTTATAATAGTTTCCTCAATGAAACTTTGTCTCGAAACTGGCAAAAAATCCAAACAGATTCTGATCGTATGTAAAGTATGCTAGCGGCAAGACACAATGAATACTCTCAGTGCGCTATAGCAATGGAAATACTACCGATGACAGTGCTGCTAAAGCAGAGTTACTAAACACAGTCTTCCGAAATTCCTACAGCAAAGAAGACGAAGTTAATGTTCCAGAATTCGAATCAAGAACAGCTGCCAACTTGTGTGACTTAGAAAATATCCTCGGAGTAGTAAAGCAACTTAAATCACTTAATAAAAGCGAGGTCCCGGTCCAGGTTCATTTAAGTGTATGCTGATGCAATGGCTCCATACTTATTTATAGTACAAAGCCGCTCGCTCGACGAAAGATCCGAACCCAAAGACTGGAAAGTTGTACAGGTCACACCAATAGTCAACAAACGCAATAGGAATAATCTACTAACTTACAGGCCCATATCACTGACGTCGATATGCAGCAGGAATTTGGAACATGTATTGCGTTCGAACATAATGAACTACGTCGAAGGAAACGGTCTATTGAAACACAATCAACATGGGTTTAGAAAACATCGTTCTTATGAAACACAACTAGCTCTTTACTCACCTGAAGTGTTGAGTGCTGTCGGCAATGGAAATCAAATTGATTTCGTATTTCTAGATTTTCAGAAAGTTTTTGACACTGTGCCTCACTGGCGACTTGTAGTCAAATTTCTTGCTTATGGAATGTCGTCTCTGTTATGTGACGAGATTCGTGATTTCCTGTCACAGAGGTCACAGTTCGTTGTAACTGACGGAAAGTCCTGGAGGAAAACAGAAGTGATTTCTGGCGTTCCCCCAGGTTGTGTTACAGGCCCTCTGCTGGTCCTTCTACATCTACATCTACATTCATACTCCGCAAGCCACCTGACGGTGTGTGGCGGAGGGTACCTTGAGTACCCCTATCGGATCACCCTTATATTCCAATCTCGTATTGTTCGTAGAAAGAAGGATTGTCGGTATGCCTCTGTGTGGGCTCTAATCTCTTCGATTTTATCCTCATGGTCTCTTCGCGAGATATACGTAGGAGGGAGCAATATACTGCTTGACTCCTCGGTGAAGGTACCGAGCAACTGAGGTCTCTCCTGCACGGTCTTCCACTGGAGTTTATCTATCATCTCCGTAACGCTTTCGCGATTACTAAATGATCCTGTAACGAAGCGCGCTGCTCTCCGTTGGATCTTCTCTATCTGTATTCAAAACAAACACTAGCACTATTGGCACTGTGGCTGACTAAAGGTACTCTCTATGTTTATATAAACGATTTAGGCGGCAATCTGAGCCGCAGTCTTAAATTGTTTGCAGATGATGCTGTCGTTCATCGTCTAGTGAAGTCATCAGAGGATCGAAAAACCAACTGCAAAATGATTTAGATAAGATAACTGCACGGTGTTAAAATTGGCAATTTGCCTTAAATAATGAAAAGTGTGAGGTCATCCACATGAGCGCTAAAGGGAATCCGTTAAACTTCGATTACGTGATAAATCAGCCAAATATAAAGCCCGAAAATTCAGCTAAATACCTAGGATATACAACTACGAGCATCGTAATTTGGAAAGAACACGTAGAAAATGTTATGGGGAAGGCAAAACAAAGACTGCATTTTATTGGCAGGACACTCAGAAAATGTAACAGATCTGCTGCAAGGGGGGCTGCCTGCACTATACTTGTCCGCCCTCTTTTGGAATATTGCTGTGTGGTGTGAGTTCCTTACCAGATAAGATTAACGGTGTACATCGAGAAAATTCAAAGAAGGGCAATACGTTCTGTATTACAGAGAAATATGGGAGAGAGTGGCACAGGCATGGTACGGGATTTGGGGTGGAATTCATTAAATCAAAGGCGTATCTCGCTGCGATGGGATTTACTCATGAAGTTTTTAATCAACAAATTTCTCCGCCGAATGCGAAAATATTTTGTTGAGGCCGACCTACATAGTTAGAAACGATCATTATAATAAACCAAGGGAATTGGAGCTCTCACGGAATGAAGAGAAAGCCTGCATATACAACCATTGGTTAATTTTGCTAAACTCTTGTACAGAGGGGAGATTTTGTGTTGTGGCGTAGATTAACAGCCACGCCACTCGGAAGTAGCCGAAAGGCACGCGTTAACTCACGCAGGCTAGAGATAGGTCTGAAACAGGATACGTAATGAATGCTATAAAGAAAAGTACGTAGCTGCTGGAATACTTAACTTTAATCCATCCTTGTTGTACATCGCTATTGACGATACAAGTGAGACTCTGTAGATTCAGGCAATAAACTACTAATGTCGCCTTGCTAGGTCGTCTAACTATCTGCTCTGCAAATAAGCGAGGCTTCGTCAGTGTGCATCGCTAGCTACGTCGTCCGTACAACTGGGGCGAGTGCTAGTCCGTCTCTCGAGACCTGCCGTGTGGTGGCGCTCGGTCTGCGATCACTAACAGTGGCGACACGCGGGTCCGACATGTACTAATGGACCCTGGCCGATTTAAAGCTACCACCTAGCAAGTGTGGTGTCTGGCGGTGACACCACATTTTGTCTTGCTAAGAGGTGGTGACTCAAGTGGTTGCAGAATCGATCACTGGGTGGAACCAACGACCCTTAACAACAGTCAAGTCCAAGTCATGCCGAAACGTTTCTATGTCACCAGTGCATCATATCAAGCAGCTGTGTGGTGGCTCTCAGCATCGAGATCTGGCGGCAGTGGCTCCAGGTCTTGGTCTACATCTGGCGTCCAACAGAATCTCAGCTATTGCCTTGCTGCATTTTTCATGTCTCACTGACTTTTGGTTGGCTCGTCTCTGTACCTTATGGGCACTGACTGATCACACTGCTTCTTAATATACTTGTTTCCTTCCTCTGACTGATTAACCAGTGACTTGTGTCCTACCATCCTCTACCTGAAAAAGTCAAGCCACACTCTCTCTGTCTCTTTCTCCTACCAGTGTTGTGCTCTACCTTGTCATTGTTTTGTGTCTGTTTCTAGCTTAGAATTTATTTACGTTAGCCAATACTGGGAGGTTATACAGCGAGTTTTTTTTTTAAGTCAAAGCATTTGGCGGTCTCTCACGTTTTCAAAGGGACGGGGCTGAGTGGCCCCTATCCATCGTTTAGTGGTATATCTTTAGTCTTCTGAATTTTTATGGAAAAGTGGCCAGCTTTCTGGATCTACAGTACGGAGGTGTCTTCCCGATAAAAGGCAGTTCATATTTCTTCGCTTTCGCTTGTGCCATTTTTCCCGCGGATACGCAGGGTTGGCATGGGTAATCGGATGTGGCAATGTAATTGAAGGGGTGGCGGGATGCCCTTCTGCCGCCACCCTGTACCCCCCCGGGAAGGAATTAGTGCATCCCAACTGTCTGCGACTAGTGTAATGCTTGGAATAGTGCGAAAGTGTTCAGATGTCTGCGAGCCGTGTAACTGAGGCGGGACGTGGGGACCAGCCCAGTATTCACTTAAGTGGATGTAGAAAACAGCCTTAAAACCACATCCAGGCTGGCCGTCACACCGGCCCTCGTTGTTAATCCGCCGGGCGGATTCAATCCGGGGCCGGTGCGTCACCCGAGTCCACGAAACAGCGCGTTAGCACGGTCGGCTAACCTGCCGGGTCTGTTCTCCTCACACCATATCCTGCTTATAGAATCATTTTCCCATGCTGTCTGTGTGTCTATGGCCAGGTGTTCCGCTGCAGTTCCGCACAGAAAACGCTGCTCGCCGGTGGGTGGGTGACGCTCGGAGCTCCCCCCGTGGGCCCGCATCTCGTGGTCGTGCGGTAGCGTTCTCGCTTCCCACGCCCGGGTTCCCGGGTTCGATTCCCGGCGGGGTCAGGGATTTTCTCTGCCTCGTGATGGCTGGGTGTTGTGTGCTGTCCTTAGGTTAGTTAGCTTTAAGTAGTTCTAAGTTCTAGGGGACTGATGACCATAGATGTTAAGTCCCATAGTGCTCAGAGCCATTTTTTTCCCCCCCGTGGCCTTCCAAGAATCTGGCGCTGCGAGTGGCTGTCTCTTACACCTTCCAGTGGGTCTGCGTTACTTCTTGAGTGTTTCGAAGATTTTCCCACAGCTACACTGCATACAGATGTGAGTTACGAGTAACAATATCAAGGCTGCATTAGTACTAACCAACAATCACTAGTACTGTGGCGTATCGTTTTTATCGATGAAAATTAAGTATTCAGATCAAATGGGAGTTACAGTAGGGATTTTGATGTGTTGCGAGTCTGTTTGCGGAAAAAGTGTCCTGTAACAATGCGACTAATTTGACTGATTATTATACATGGTTATCAGTGCTGACTTCATATTCAGAAACCGCAGTCAAACTGCAGAGTAAACATATGGGGCGACACAAGAAGGAGTAACCACATGAAACTTTTTCTTTTTGGGTCAATAGTCTTCTGACTGGTTTGATGCAAGCCATGACGAATTCCTCTCCTGTGCCAACCTCTTCATCTCAGAGCGGCACTTGCAACCAACGTCCTCAATTATTTGCTCGATGTATTTCGATCTCTGCCTTCCTCTACAGTTTTTGCCCTCTACAGTTCCCTGTAGTACCATGGAAGTCATTACCTCATGTCTTAACAGATGTCCTATAATCCTGTCCCTTCTCCTTACCAATGTTTTCCACATATTCCTTTCCTCTCCGATTCTGCGCAGAATGCTTCGATTCTCTTCTGGTCCGGTTTCCCACAGTCCATGTTTCTCTACCATACAAAGCTGTATTACAGACGCACGTTCTCAGAAATTTCTTTCTCAAATTAAGGCCTGTGTTTGATGCTAGTAGACTACTCTTGGACAGGAATGCTCTTTTTGCAAGTGTTAGTCTGCTTATGATGTCCTTGCTCCGTCCGTCATTCGTTATTTTACTGCCTAGGTAGCTGAACTTCTTAACTTCATCTACTTCGTGACCATCAGTACTGATGTTAAGTTTCTCGCTGTTCTCATTGCTGCTACTTCTCATTACTTTCGTCTTTCTTCGATTTACTCTCAATCCCGCCCTTCCCACTGGCCATTCGCAGACGAACAGGGGAGGCGGCAGGTAGCGGAGTTACCGAGGTACCGTCCGCCAAACGCCGTGGGCTGGCTTGTAGGGAACAGATGTAGATAAGGGGGAGCGCCTTCCTAGTACATTATGTTATTTAATGTCATTATCACGACGACAGTCATTACTATTTTGTACTTTGATTACTTGCTGCAGCGAGTGGTGTGGATTGTCCGAGTGTGGCCCATTGTTGGGTGTAGTGGATTTTGTGACCCGCGACACCAACCTTGTAACCGACGACAGATGTTTCAGCCGTTGTTTTCCCGATTGTCAAAGGACGCCTAAACAGTAGGGAAGGCACTGATCGGAAATACGGCAGTGCAAAGCTGGTGGACGTTAGCCGTGTCTTTTCCAACAGTTCTGTAATAAGACCATCGTTTCACGTTTTACCCAGGGTTAGGACAGACTATGCACATAATGCATAGGCATGCTTGAAAGCTCTTCTACTTTTTTATGTGATTAAAAAGCGCAAAAAATCAATTGATAATATTGGAACGAGCATAAATCTATTTATATTCTCGCTTGCAACAAATATTTAGCCGTTCATTACCGAATATATCGCAATTTCAGAGGGCGTTGTTAGACAGAAACCTGAGCGTGCAGGCGTTTAGAAGAGCCACAGTACCTGCGACACCGACATATGGGTAGGAAACCCGGCGTTCAGGAAGTCATTATGGAGCCATTATGGAGCCTCGGTTCTTTTCAGCCAATTGCCAGGCATGCTGGTAGTGGGGCAGATGGGTTTCCAATTTGGAGTAGATAGGAATCGATAATTTTTCCCGTCATACGTACAACACCAGAGGCAAACCTGCCGAAAATCTTGGTCTAACTGACTAACAGGAACTGTTTTTAATTTATTTCTGAAACAACGTTGTCCACTGTGACAGACAAACAGTAACTGTTTGTGTGTGTGTATGTCTGTGTGTGTGTGTGTGTGTGTGTGTGTGTGCAAGGGGGTTTCACATTTTGTGAATATATATTAGCGTCAGCCTGAAGATGATGGAGACGCATTCCATAGAAACGTTGCTACGAGACGACGGCGCAACTCAGCTGACAACCCGTGAAGACTTTATATAAGACTTCTTATTATTACAATGTTATTGGTATACAGTTGTTAATGCTTTTCTTAAATAATATAAAGAGCATAATATATAAAAATTTCTCTAATGTTACAGAGAACTGAACGCTTAACAGCTGTTAAAGTAGTTCCATATAATGTGTTTCTGCTTAGTTGATGAGATCATAATTTATATAATGCAAATGTCAAAGGAAAACGTAATACAATAAGCGTGGTGAAAATAATACGTAGAGGGAAGTGATATATATGGATGCGTAACATCGTCTAAGTAGCTTGTTGTTGTTGTTGTGGTCTTCAGTCCTGAGACTGGTTTGATGCAGCTTTCCATGCTACCCTATCCTGTGTAAGCTTCTTCATCTCCCAGTACTTACTGCAACCTACATCCTGCTCAGTCTGCTTAGTGTGTTCATCTCTTGGTCTCCCTCTACGATTTTTATCCTCCACGCTGACCTCCAATGCTAAATTTGTGATCCCTTGATGCCTCAGAACATGTCCTGCTAACCGGTCCCTTCTTTTTGTCAAGTTGTGTCACAAACACCTCTTCTCCCCAATTCTATCCAATACCTCCTCATTAATTATGTAGCTTATTGGTTGATATCAGCCCATTTCTACCCATTTCACGTGAGAAGGTCTTTTTAGAAGCTCGAGCTTTTGTCATCTGAAATGGTTTGTGTTTATGTATGATTATTGTGTTTGTATGTACTGATATTTCACTTGCACTGTTGCGTATCAGGACACTACATGATATTCAGTAGCTCTTCGTTCGTCTTATTGGTGGTAGTTGTATATTCCATGTGATACTTTAGATAAATACACCTGGTATTATACAGAATAAATAGTGATTGAGCATTTGATACACGGAATAGATGAATTCCAGGTTTGCATAAGGGATACACTTATGGTTGTAAATTTGTTAGTAGAAATAGAATGTAGTTCATTGCTACTTGAATGCATTTGGATTGTGACTACGTGGCATGTCGAGGTTAGGCCCGGCGCTGGCGGCGTACACGGGTAGCCACAGTGGCTAAGTCGGCCGCTGGTGACAAGCGGGAAACCCGGATTCGAATCCCGGTCCGACAAAATCGTCATTTGTCACAAGTAGCTGATGCTAAAATACCGTATATTCACAAAATGTGAATCCCATTAAGGGTTTTGAGAGCAGTAATTCATTGAAGACAGTGTCTGCTCCTCCGGACACACGTGCATGTCTGAAGGACATTGTATTGTAATAGATGCAGTTGTCGCATAAATACAGACACTGTCGCGATGAATGGTGCAACTAACCGTATCGTTCTTCAGCACAGAGAGTGTGTGAACGTGCCACAACCTGCCTTGTAGTGGGTCACCGGTCAGTTCTGCTGCCCATTGGAACGCCATTGCGTCCTCGTTACCCTGTGTGCTACTGAGGAGAATAAAAAGCAAACTGCACAGCTGTCGGCGCATTTGCAAGTCACCCGGTGGGGCGGTATTGAAACGGGAATGGCCGGCGCCATCTGCCAGGAATCGAAATTTGATTCAATCGGGGCTCTCCGTCTATCGGGTGGCTGTAGCAGAGAGGAATTGACGGGAAATCTACACACCAATCAACACAACGAACACACACACACACACGTACACACACCCACGCACACACATACACACAGTGACTGGGGATAGTCGCATAGCATCACGCTTCATCGGCATTCTCTGAGGGCTGCGAGTGACATCTGCAGATTTTTCTGGTGTCCCCAGGGCTGGTGTTCATGTCCTACATTAATGAAGCAGCACGTAGTTTTAGTGGCACTTTATGGGTTTTCACTGATGAAGGAATGTTTAGGAAATTCTATCCTGACACATTTCAAAAAGATCTAGTTACAGTACGATAAAATATTAGACCAGTGCAAAAGCTAGGAACTAACTGGTAGCACAGAAAGAAGTGCTGCACTTCACAAGTAGGTAAATACCGGACGCTACCTGGTCAAAAGTAGACACACTGAGTACCGTGACTGTAGTACAAATGCGTGATATGTTCCACGAATCGGAACTAAGAGTCAATCATGTTATACAAATGTTTGACAGCATCAATGTGTACATATATCAACCAGAACTGTCACATAAGAGTTCACAGCCATACGTCGCATGACCGATTACCTGTAGCGAACAGGCTAACATACAGAGTTCTTGGCAAAAAAAAGCTGGGAAGTAATTAAGTCACTCGCCGTATAGAGACGCCAAAATGTGAACTTTACGAAATGTAAATGTGTGGTACCCTGAAACTACTTAATTAAAGAATTACAACCGCAGTCAGTAATGTTGTACTTATATTTGGGATTAACAGTATGTAGAAATACGACCACTTGGTTTCGGCTGTACGTAATCAAATTGCGGACTACAACTCATTAGTAGGATGCTGGGAAAGAGCAGTTTGTCTACAAAACAGATTACACTCAAAACACTTTTAGGCCCTTCTGCAATGCGGTATTTCTCGAGTGTGTGAAGCCAGTCCAGCAACTACGAATGAAAATTGACGTCACGTACGTCATAAGAATTTCGGTGCGAATGATGAAAGGGTAGTTTGACTGGTGAGAGAGAGTTCCAGAAGTGTTGAGAAATTTTGGACTTTCCCTGTATGCCGGATAAACCTTCGGTACGGATCCTCTCGCGACACCAAACACTTCGCCTACCTTGGTTACGGAAGCACCACCATATGAGCACCAACTACTGACTCACGTTCGAGCGCACTTTGCTCCTACATAATGAACTTGCAACAACACATAGCACTCTTCAGACCACGACTGAACACTTGTAACGTATCGAGATGGTGGTCAGACACAACAGCGCAACCTCAAGGCTTGGCTGGCATCCGCATTTACGTTCAAGCATGCATTTCTCCATGTTTTCGTCCACCCCCTGTATAATGTCGCGATGAGATGTGAAAGAAAATCTAAGAGAACTTCTCATAAAGGCTATAAGTATTTAACAAGTTCCGACATAACTAGAAATTTTTGGCAACTGAGACTTAACGAAAGTAGCTGGAAATACACTGCTTTCCTTGAAAATAGCTGGTATCAAAATTAGTGAGTGGTACCATTCCTTAGGCTTTTATCTGTTCATTGTTCTAAGTTTTAGGTGAGACGCTAGCAATAAATCGGATATTTCTGTTGATGGTATTGTGAATTTAACCAAGACCTGTGGAGAACATGAGGATATCGTAAACGGATTACTAGAAGCAATCAAAAAATAGGATGTCTTCATCAATGTACACTACTGGCTATTAAAATTGCTACACCACGAAGATGACGTGCTACAGACGCGAAATTTAACCGACAGGAATAAGATGCTGTGATATGCAAATGATTAGCTTTTCAGAGCATTCACACAAGGTTGGCGCCGCTGGCGACACCTACAACGTGCTGACACGAGGAAAGTTTCCAACCGATTTCTCATACACAAACAGCAGTTGACCGGCGTTTCCTGGTGAAACGTTGTTGTGATGCCTCGTGTAAGGAGGACAAATGCATACCATCACCTTCACGACTTTGATAAAGGTCGGATTGTAAGCTATAGTGATTGCGGTTTATCGTATCGTGACATTGCTGCTCGCTTTGGTCGAGATCCAATGACGGTCAGCAGAATATGGAATCGGTGGGTTCAGGAGGGTAATACGGAACGCCGTGCTGGATCCCAACGGCCTCGTGTCACTAGCAGTCGAGATGACAGGCATCTTATCTGCATGGCTGTAACGGATCTGAGTCAACAGATGGGGACGTTTGCAAGACAACAACCATCTGCACGAACAGTTCGACGACGTTTGCAGCAGCATGGACTATCGGCTCGGAGACCATGGCTACGGTTATCCTTGACGCTGCATCACAGACAGGAGTGCCTGCGATGGAGTACTCAACGGCGAATCTGGGTGCACGAATGGCAAAACGTCATTTTCTCGGATGAATCCACGTTCTGTTTACAGCATCATGAAGGTCGTATCCGTGTTTGGCGGCATCGCAGTGAACGCACATTGGAAGCGTGTATTCGTCATCGCCATACTGGCGCATCACCCAGAGTGATGGTATTGGGTGCCATTGGTTACACGTCTCGGTCACCTCTTTTTCGCATTGACGGCACTTTGAACAGTGGACGTTACATTTCAGATGTGTTACGCACCGTGGCTCTACCCTCCATTCGATCCCTGCGAAACCCTACATTTCAGCAGGATAATGCACGACCGCATGTTGCACGTTTGTATGGGCCGTTCTGGATACGGAAAATGTTCAACTGCTGCCCTGGCAAGCACATTCTCCAAATCTCTCACCAACTGAAAACGCCTGGTCAATGGTGGCCGTGCAACTGGCTCGTCACAATACGCCAGTCACTACTCTTGATGAACTGTGGTATCGTGTTGAAGCTGCATCGGCAGCTGCACCTGCACACGCCATCCAAGCTCTGTTTGACTCATTGCCCAGGCGTACAAGGCCGTTAGTACGGCCAGAGGTGGTTGTTTTGGGTACTGATTTCTCATGATCTATGCACCCAAATTGCGTGAAAATGTAATCACATGTCAGTTCTAGTATAATATATTTGTCCAATGAATACCCGTTTATCTGAATTTCTTCTAGGTGTAGCAATTTTAATGGCCAGTAGTGTAATTAAAGTAAAATTTAAGAAGTAAATAAAACTCTCTCGACAAATTATAATCTTAGATGGTATCACGCCAGGGCTACTGAAACTGGAAGCTGTTACAACATTCACAACGCCAAAATTCTGGAAGCAACATAAAACCATTTTGGGCTTATGTGGACATTATTATCGATTTATTACAGGTAGCTGCTGTCAGTATGTTCACCGTTACAGATATTGCAAAAATACACAATGAGTACACGAACGAAGGAATTGCAATGAGATTTAGATCTTCTAAAGTGAAAATTACGGCAACTTAAATTAGTGCAGCTTGTGGACTTATCAAACAAATATTTCATGGGGATGAACAACAGTCAGTATCCCATGAATATGGAACTGTACAAAATCCACGAAATGAATGACAAATCAGAATACTATACAACTGAATTCACAAACTACATCTTAAATCTCTCAGAAAAGAAATATACAGTCGCCGAGCCCAAAGCTTTAGCCATTGTGTGGGGATTTCATGACTTTCACTATCACCTGCTTGGAAGAAATACCACTGTTGCGGTTGACGTTAAGGGAACTAATTTTACAAGAATCCGACCACGAGATTTGCTACCTGCCATGCCAAGCCAGTATTGCTCCAGACGAACTGTTGTCACTAACTGGTAGCGTGGAAGCGACGCTGCACAGGATTTGTGCAGAATCTGCATTAGTTTCATCAATGGAGTAACAAGAGAGACGTTTGTCAATAGATTAAAATTACTACGCAATATATCAGCAGAACAAGATGTAGTCACTATATTAACGGAAGAAAAAGTTTTGTAGGACAACCCAAATTAATCCAACCTTACTGCAGTAAAGATCAGGCAGTATTAGCTAAAGCACCAAAATATTTTGTATCATAGTTATGTCTGAGTTCGATCCATGATATGCAACGAACCATCTGCAGACACTTTGGCCCAAGGAAATGCACTAACAAGGATACTGTCTTATAGCGTGATGAAAAGACTTCTTTCAAGATTTGAAATGTATGAACTGTGCCAGAAAACAAAAGTTTGAGCTGAACAGCAGAAAGGTTATGTGCATAATTTAATTATTGACAAAGATAGCCAAATATTTTAAGTTGATAATTATGGGGCATTGTCAAGATCTAAAGACAATTTTACAAACGTCGTGGTTATACTGTAGCTTTCTTCCAGTACATTCATTTATATCTTTACGTAAATCACAAAGCTGAAGAAACGAATAGGGTATTATTTTATAAATTTGAATCAAACAAGAGGGTATCAACAGTGGTAATGGATCACTGCTTAGTTTACACTTACGAAAAAGTTGCATGGTAGTTACGGTACAAATCAAATTTTAATTTCCACTTATTAACAGGTTCGAATACAACAGAACACGTTATGCGAGAACACGGGTGCTTGTTTTGGACCTAGCGTGGAAAAGACCATAGCACATTGCACGAAAAACGTGACTTCAAACCAAAAATTAAGAGTTTGAATCATAATAGCATTGGTCTCCGGATACATGTCTGTACACTCAGAAGGCATTAACTACTTTTAAACAATGTTTTTGAAAAGAATGCTACAGAAAATAAATAGCAAAGATAATTTTCACAACCATAGATATGATAAATTAATGCAGCCGTTGTTACATAATCACAAATGACTTTCTCCTCGTCAAATCTAATGTCAAATTTCCTAACGTCCCAGACGACATTAAGAAATTTAATTATTACTGCGATGACCCCGACTGAATCAAACTATGGAGGGTTCGTAGTACAACACTGCAGGCAAATGATTACTGAGCGTAAAAACAATTAAATTGCACCACTAAAAAGACGATCTGGAATGGCGTATGTAGAGTTTTAATTAATGTAGACCATCCCCTTGAACTGTGATTGGGTTTCACTGTTTAGAATTGTGTGCATACGTAGATAACATTCCTTGCGTGTGATTTGTTTTCGTCTTACAGACAATACGAGACATAATGGCTGCGCCTTTTTACGTGAATGACATGTCGTGGGTATGTGAACTTCTCCAGACAAATATTTTAGCAGCCAAGAGACGACGAAAGAATGACAACTTTAAAATTTGGTCTGTTGATGTTATGTGTTTGTTTTCGTGTTCATGAGATATGCGAGAGGCACATGATCACAGTGATGGATAGGCAGGGTACCTACGTATAACGATCGTGCACCCTCTTTGCCATTCGTGGTAATAATGTTCCCTTGTCGTCTTTTGTTTATGGGGAACTGGTAGACTCTGCTAGAGGCTTGGCTGTCTATTGTAAAGTATAACTTCCGTTTCTCTACTAAAAACAATAACATTAACACTCTGAGCACTGTTTTAGAGTAAACATAACAGAGCTGTTAATTGCGTTTGTACCTGCCTGAATATTTAATAAGTTATTTTACTTCTTCCGGAGCGTTTAGCGGGAAAATTAGCGGGTCGTTTTATTCAGAGAGCAAGTATGCACTTCACTTTATTGTTACCTGTGAGTACCGTTCTGATAGTTAATGTTTTGCCACTAAATACATTGAAGCGTTCACCTCTGGACCAGGAGCCATTACTAACTCAGCTTGAGACTTTGTCTCCTGAAAATGAAGTCATTAGACTGAATTTACGTCCGGAGCTCGTGGTCGTGCGGTAGCGTTCTCGCTTCCCGCGCCCGTGTTCCCGGGTTCGATTCCCGGCGGGGTCAGGGATTTTCTCTGCCTCGTTATGACTGGGTGTTGTATGATGTCCTTAGGTTAGTTAGGTTTAAGTAGTTCTAAGTTCTAGGGGACTGATGACCATAGATGTTAAGTCCCATTGTGCTCAGAGCCATTTGAACCATTTTTGAACTGAATTTACTTTATTCTTTGGTCTTGAATCCAAACAAATGAAATTTAAGCAATTACTCTAACAACACGACCCATCAAAGTTGTGAGTCTCCAATTTCGTACTTAAAAAAAAACACACAAACGACGAAAGCATTCACTGCTGATCATTTTCCACGCAGTAAATGGTAATTTAAGATAGGATTTAATCAAAGGATAGTAAGTAGTTGAAAGAAGATGGTGCCACCGTTTAGCATTAAATGTCAATATACTAAACCAAAAGCTCTTTTCAGCACGTTTTATGTTAACACTGTCTGTACATGAATAATGACATAAATTGTCTTTAGCCTATATTGTCAGAAGCTCTGAATTCGAGACTGTGGTGCAAATATACTTCCGCAAGTTCCTCTCGTCTCTTATTAATTACGTAGAACAGACTTCGTAATGTGTACTTTTCAGAAATATTCTTGAAATAAGATGGCGTCATTCTTGTAACACTTTATTTTAGCGTGGAAAGGTCTTGCATCGACGGCTGCAATTTGCAGGAGACAACTACTAATGAAGAAGGACATGCATTCATACAGTATGACAACAGATGTTTCTGCGTATGTTGTTGGCAATAACAGATGCACATACCGCAATTTCTCACAATAGTATCTTTCTTGTAATTAGTAACTGTACATTTTTGGTGGAGAGTATGACTGTACAGGTCGGCTCCAGATTTTGGGAGACACTGTATTGGAACTTGTTTTAGTTTATATTTAATGGTTTCCTGACATGGGGTATCTTAATGTATCACACGTTAGTTCATGATAGTAAAATGACAGTAGTTTACGTTATAGAGATGAGGAACTTTATGGTGTACAATAACATAGTGATTTACTTTTAAGGCTTATCACACTGCCATGTAACTACTGTACTATACCTCGTATTAAGAAATTGTATATATACTTAGGGATATATGCATATACATCGCCATGTGGGTTCACGTCTCTCTGTGAAAGAAATATCGTAGAATTTATGTCAGTTGATATGATGACTGTCGCAAGAGTATCTTTGCCTTGCGGTCACTTTGGTATTGTTCCACATATGCTCGTTTTGGTCCCACCAGAAACTATGAAGTTGAATTTGTCGTTTGCTGCTGAATGAGCTACATCATCTGACTCGATTCTTTGATATTACCTTTTAGACAATAGTTGTGGTTGCAAAATTTATGACATGATATGAGTTTTTTATTTTGCAAGTATCAAATTACGATTGGTTTACCGCATGTGTAAATGGATTTTGTAATTTTTACGTTCTATTTTTTCTCTATTTGACGTTGGCATACTCGCTGGACGATGGTTTAATTTCGAAACCCATCTGAATCAATACGAAATTAAAGAACAGCACTGTTTTATGCGACACATTTCGGCTATTGACTGTTCCCTAAAAAAGTATTTAAGGCAGCGGTGCTAGTTATAGACTGCTTCCGTAACGTGTACCTGTTTCAGAACAAGTACGCAATCTCTAGAAGAGCGCACACATACGTGGTCTGATTCAAAGACTACCAGCCGGCCGCTTCCTTCAGTTTAGGCCGCCTGTGGTATACTTCGTCCCACATATAAGCGGTTTACGAAATGGAAACTGCAGGCCACACCTGCCAATCCCACCTCACTGCTAACCACTAGATCAGCCTATCGCACATTTTCCTTCATCAAAAAGGCGTTCACAAATCGGAATGACAAGGGAAGAAGCTTGGCTATCTCCAGGCCTGACGACTTCCTAATTTCTTTGTCACAATACTACACTTTTCGTAATAAATAGAATAGAGCACGCTTAATAAGAGCTCAGACTTCACAAAAATGATTGTATTAAATCCTGAAGTATATAACGTTGAAATTGAAGTGCAGTCACTGCTTATAAATATATGTTAATCCTGATGTATATAACATTGAAATCGAAGTGCCGTTATTACTTACACATACATGCTAATGCGTTAACGTGGAACCAATTTACGCCGTAAGTAATTAGTTACAGTTTTGGCCACCCGATGCAAATCTGGCGCTGTGGATGCTAGAGAGACGTATAGAAATATTTCCATATGTAATGGATTAGGAACGGGACACGGGCAGAATATGTCAAACAAGTGAGAAACCGCCGCTTACTCAATTTGTTCAACATGATTACCGGAGACGTCGACGACATGCTGTATCCGTAATACGAACTGATCAGCAGTTGGTCGTAGCAGTTCAGGTGGAACCTGTGATATTCTCTATTTTTGACTTCATTAAGACAGCAAATACGAGTAGTTAATACTTTCAGCCAGAAGGCAAATACTTGTTTGTAAGTAATGATTAATGTATAACGAGGCGTCGCATGGCGACGGTGGAATTTTCTAAATAATGTAATTCGTCGTCTTTGGGCGGCAAACAGAAAAATATGGATAGATATGCGATCCTTCACTATTTTATTCGCTGGAGAACAAATGAAGCCTTGAGCGCTAAAAAGACTTGTACTGTTTTTCTCAAGTAAGACGGACGCAGATCTGTGGCAGTCTGATCTAATTTTTTACTAAATGTATAAAAACGTGTTATGTCTAAGTTTGAGTGAAATGTAAAGAACTGTTATAACTTACCGTGACGGCGCACGAGCGACTCAAAGAAGACAATGGCCATATGAAAGAGCGCTCAATGGACATGATACGGACTTAAAAATCTACCGTCATTGTAGTACTAAGCTTAAGGTACGATATATGTTTTAGTTTATAATAAATATTTGTTCTGGGAATACTGAATCATTTAGCAGTGCTCATTCCTATCATCTCCTCAGTATTATTTTCATTTTAATTATGCATTTTGCTAAGATTACAGACACGGAGATCAGCAGTCCAATGTGTGTGTTACATTGATAAAAAGAAAACTGTTTTATCGTCTTTTTGCATCAGCTTTAATACTGAATTTCCCTTTTGTGTGATGTTACAGTTGTTTTTGGGCCCTTAAGAACTTTCTGGTCCCTTAGGAAATTGTTTTGTCATAACAATAACTTCACAACCGGGTATGATCGTATCTACGATCATGAAGTAATTAGAAAGACGATAACGCAATTTCTTAATCAATAGCACGCTAGTTGTGACTGCCTCAAGCCACGCGAAACTGCAAGTAAAAACTAATCACATCTCATAATGCAATATTTTATGACAATGGTCAATCCATGATTCTTACGCCAATTGTGATTGATAAAACAGTAAGCTAAATCTCAATTTTCAACTATCCATTGAATAACAACATCACTTTTATTTTGTAACATCACACATGTCTCCCGAACAGGGACTTGACCAAAAATTAGTTCAAATTCTTGGAAAATTTTCTATGTGCTTGTATTAATGTATGTTCTGTCGTTTCATGTACACATCATCTCTCTGTGAGTAAGACAGAAAATACGCGGGTCAATAACGCAGTTTAATTTCCGAGAGAAAAGAAAAGAAAAGAGACGTGAATTTGCTGAGACAACATAGCGGTAATCAAGCCATCAAAAAGTAAGTCAGAATTTTGCATACGCAGTGTAGTGCTTCAGTAGCAACGTTGCTTTTCCAAGTCGATCCACATCCTTTCTATCTCCTTCCCGCTATAGAAAATCTGCTTTATTTTATCTTTCAAAGTAAAATTCTTCGTAGTCTGATAATAGAAATTATTTCTCCCCATTGTTAGCATAGCTGTATTACATTTTCTACATGGTGGATATTGTGTGCAATTTGCAGTGAAGAGCATCTTCATTCATTTGTCTGAAACGTTTAGGTTCCATCTTGTCTTCTCGCCAGATAGAATTTCATTTGTTGCTCACGCGAGAGCAGTGCTCTTAGCGGACTCACCACGTCACTGACAAACGACGAAAGCCTTGCGTAGCACGTGGTTTACTGACGAAAATGGCAGATAGTAAACAGAGACAGGTGACAACAGGAGACGGGAGTGAAGACGTTAATAGTATTCCATACCCTTTACGATCGCGAACGGTAGGTTCCCGTGTGGAGACTGAACTAACCATGTCTGTAACAGGGGAAAGTGACCCTAAAGTCCAAATTCTTCCCGCTGCAGCTACAAATGACCTCGGTGCGTTAATGGAAATGCTGAAACAACAGTTTGATGCAGTAAATGAGACTATAAAAACACAAAATGAGGCTGTTAACGCCCGATTAGATGCAGTAAAAACACAAAATGAGACTGTTAACGCCCGATTAGATGCTGTAAGCGAATCAGTAAAAACACAAATTGAGGCTGTTAACGTCCGATTAGATGCTGTAAGCGAATCATTAAAAACACAGCTAGGCACAATCAAAACAGATCTGCATAAAGAAATTACGGCTGAATTAAATACCCATTTGGGTGAGGTGCAAACGAAGATCAGTGATCAAATTCAGAAAATGCAGAAACAGGTAAAAAGTGAAGTAGCTGAAGTATCTGGAACATTAAACACAAAAATTCAGGCAGCTACCAAAGAAATAAACTCAGTTAGAAATGCAGTATCTGACATTGAAGGTGCAGTGGAGGATCTGTCGAGGCAGATAGACTCAATCAATATTGAAGAACAGTTTAAGAGCACCGTGAAAGCACACGCGGAGGCATTGTCGGAACACTACGGTGAATGGATAAAGGGTAAAGATATTTTTATCGAAAAGAAGGTCAGGGAGAAGCTTAGGGAGACTGTCAAGGATGTAACTTATGAAATCTTAGCTGCTCCTGGTAAGTCGGGAGACACAGTGGTTTCTGAATTGGGACAGATTCGGAGGACACTTGCACGGGATCTTCCAGAGTGGAAGCAGCAAGTAGTGGACGAAGTCAGAATGCTGAGAAACTGGGTAGAAAATCCGCACACGCATACGCAAACTATAGGGAACAACTCTTTAGACGGTGACGAGTGTCAGTCAACTCCTTATCGTTCACCGCCTGATTACATGCAAAACAACAGTCCTGTTGAGTCCCAAGTAGGGAAAATAAATGATCCGCCCACAATCGTGAGTTTAATGCAAGAGGAAAGTGTGATTAAGCATCGCACTTTTCCTGTTTTTCATCCGCAGAAGCGAGAAATACACCCCATCGTGTTCCTAAAGAATTTTTCCGGCATATTTCCCAGGAGCTGGACAGACAGACAGCGTATTCAGTTCGTCACTGGCTTTATTTCTGGTGATGCAGCATTATGGGGAACGGAAATGGTAGACACGTGTAGGAATTATGAAGAGTTTGAGAAAATGTTCTTGGCAAAATTTTGTAGTAATGGGGTACAGCAAAGATTAAGGAAGGAGGTGTATAGTGCGGCAATTTTCAATGAGAAGCATGGAAGTCTCCGGCGATACTTCGAGAAGTATCTAGCAAAAATTAAGTTCTGGGATTCTCCGATTTCTTCCAAGGACGTAATTATGATTCTCAAAAGCAAACTCCCTGTGTCTATTAGAGAGAAACTAGTAAATGTGTCCGAAGAAGACACGGATGTATTCCTTTCTGTGCTGGATTCCTTAGATTTAATTAGCGAGGATGTGCGCTCCAAGGTTGGCAGCGGCAAATTCTTCCCTGGCAGCCAGCAGAATGCATCGTACGCGGACAACAATGCGCCGAAGGAGAGAGCGAGCTATTGCGACCGCTGTTGCCAACCTGCCAGCCGTTATGAAAACGCAAACGGCAATAACTTTAAATGGAAGCAGAAAACCAATTACAGTAATCAGAAGAGATACCACCCAATGTACAACCACCAGGTACAACATCAGTACGGAAATCCACCCTTTAATTCTGCGCCTGAGCAGTATGGAAATTCTCCACAAACGATTGGTAATTTTTCAAATGGGCCAGTGTACAATCAAAGTTATAGGTCGAAAAATAGCAAGTGGCATGGGCAAGGCGGAGGCCACCCAGCACATCAGAACAACTTTTCACAGAATAGAGGACCGCGGAACAATTTTCAAACGGTACCAAATGCGAACTTCCCTTCACAAGGAAATGGTTCTGCCGGTAACCAAAAGATCGGGCGACAGCAGCCGTCTCAAGTATTTTATTCACAAGTGAATGCACCCAGTGGATTTTACCCCTTTACACCGGCATTTGTACCACATAACCAGCACCAATATGAAACGGAACAAACACTTAAGGCTATGAATGACAAACAGACTAAACATCCTACGGAAAATTAGAGGCAGCGCCTTTCAACCTCCAAGAGGTCGCTGCGGATTTTGAGTGGGGGCACTAACGAATACTCTGATTCTGAGTATGTTAATGCGATACGGTACGACCATGAGACCGACTTACGAGATGACCTTGCACCTGACAAAGAAGCTCAAGACATTAACGACATTTATGATGAACAGGTCCAGGCTTCGATTAAGATTTCTATTGCCAACATTCCTTTCACAGCCGTTGTTGATACAGGAGCAAACATCAATGTCATGTCACCATGTTTCTTCAGACAGGTGTCTTCTGTTTCACAAGTTTTATCATTGCCGATTCAGGGCTGCTCCATATCGGGAGCGATTGGTCCATTGAAACAGAGAGTTAGTTTACAGACGCAGCCTCAACTGCAGATAGAATCTGTTTCGGTTTCTTGCTTCTTACGTACTGAAAATTTCCTTGTGTGAACTGTTAATGACAGGTATTGTGCTGAACAGCGCACTGACTACAGGGTAACGGCTACTACATGTAAACTTTAAAGTATTAAATGTTGAGTATGGAAAAATTGTTTATAGTGATGGACATGAACTGATATTTCTTCAACAAGCTGAAGCAGGAAATAGGGGTTGCACCAAGAATTTCAATTTAATTTTAAGTTAGTATTAAGAAAAAAAAAAGTGCTTGCGAGGTGATTGCCCGGAGCTATATAAATATGTAAAGGTAAGAAATGGAGAAGGATGCGTAAATAAGCACTTCTCTCAAGGTACAAGGAGATTTATAGATTTATTTTTAGTAATGTAAGTACTTGAAGTTCTGTTGTAAAAGCCCAAATTACCTGCTTAAAAAAAAAAAAAGAAAGTACATGGTCAAACAGTCCAGACAGTGGACAGGAGTAGAAGAAATAGCTTAAAGTTCAGTTAAAGCGTGCTGTTAAATGGAAAAACAAGTGGTAACCCACATGTGTTCACGCAAGGAGACAATAAGCTGTAGTAAACTAAGTTAGGTGAAATACAGTACAAATAGAGGCAAACCATGAAGCATCAATAATGTAGCGTAAGTACTCCACGAGGCCATTAATTGCTATGAAAGTAAACTATTTCCCTGTGATCTGTGCCCAATGTAAAGAGTATATGAGGAATGTTAGCTGACGAATTGATTTCAGTAGAATAAAGGTATTAAATAACCACACAGCAAGCCCCCTGTATCATAAATGAGTCCAAGTAAAGATCTTCAGAAGATTTGTAGTGTAATCTAGCGACCATTCAATACCCTAATTGAAGGCTAATCTAAAGAACAAGCAATTCAGTGATATTTAAACTTAATACTGACTATAACCAGAGTAAGACGTAGAAGTAGCAAAGCATGCTGTAGTGAAAGAGGTTGAAATATATATATGTGCCTATGTTTATTATGATAATTTTACTTACATGCAGATTTTATTGCAAAAATGTCTCCTAAGACACTCCTCTTATGAAATCCATTTTCCTTGTGCCCGTTCCTTTTGATCCTGGTTCATTAACCCAGACCAAGGGTCGATTTGTAAAAGGCACGTGTGCTTCGAGGCAAAGCAGTGCTTATGAGAAATGAGACACGTAGCGTGATGAACTTCGCTAGCTTTGGTAATGTTTGTTATGGACCGGTTGCGTAAACCCAGTGAACTGTCGGTAATTCCATTCATGCGAAAAATAGTAGACACGCGTTACCCTATTTTTTTTTTTAACAGAGAACGATTGCTGAGTACATGAAGCGAAGAGGGAGACCTATTGTTATCCAGTCTGCCCTCAAATATATATATAAAAAAAAAGATTCAGCGTTAAATGCATACTCGTTAAGTAGTAGATATGCTGCGTGGCAGTAGAAAATGATCTTGGGTGCACTAAAGAATAAATGCAACGAGTGTTGCGAAACCTGTAGTTTTCATAATGAGGAGATGAGCCCTTAAAAGAAAGTTTGAAAGAATATTTTTAGGTTCACTAGTGAAAGTAAACTTTGAGATATAAAGAGCCCATTCATAAAGCAGTTGTTCACTGGACTTAACAAAAAGAGTGACCATTAATTGTAAATATTAGCTCGTAAGTGATCTTTTGTAAATAGTAGAATATAATTCTTTCTGTACCAATGGAGGAAACCTGCAAAATTGATTGTTTTGTAAATGAACTCTATCGGCGAAGGAACTAAGCACGAATGCTGTGTGAAGATGCACACTAAAGTGCGACGTGCATAATAAAAATAACTGTTCACTGTATATTAGTGGTAGTGTTGTACTGCAAGTGTAAAAAGAAGTCAAGGCTACGACAACAGGTGCAACGCAAAGTTCAGTGTTGTTCTAAGTGCAGCGACAGCTAAACCATTCGTCGTCACTTACCTGTGAGCCTCATGGGAGGCAGTTGACAGAGAAGTATGGAGGCAGCTTCAGTGTCTGGCTCCTCCGATGGAAAACGCGCGCGAGGTGTTTGTATCGATGCACTCGTGTGATACGAAGTTTACAAAAAAAAAAAAAAAAAAGGAGCAATCGACGACCAGCAGCTCTGTTACAGCCTGAGCGCGAACGGATACGGAGTATTGGAGCTCACGCAACACTGTGCAGCCGCTGTGAGTGGCTGACGTGTGGTAACCGCCATGACTTCCATCGTACATACTGGAGGAAAGACATTTGTACACTTGTGTGACTACATCTTCATACGTAAATTAAGCAATTTTCTTGAGTTGAAGTTAAGATGAGTAAGAAGTAGATTGTTAGATTACTCAGACCTTAAAGCCATTAATACCGGCACTCCTGAACACTGCTAAAATGAATTATAATCCTGTCTCTTGATGGACAAAGAAAATGAATGTGCACTATAGGAAGACCCTAAACTCCAGACCAGTCCTGATCCTTAACAAATGTATCCAATAGGTTGTAAGTTATACTAATAATTTTCCACTTCTTCTGTTTCATATTGTAAATAAAAACCCGGGAAGCCACTTGAATTCCTGGCACCACAGTGGAAAGGACAGATGTACGGCATGATGAACGCCGTAGACAGCTAACACAGAAAGTGAAAGCATCACGAAGTGTAGTGCTACGTTATTAAACTGTAATTGAACCACAATGAGTCAACAGATGCTCGAACATTGTCCACTCAAATTAGTGAAAATAAGCACTCACTGTACTCATGTATTAGTTGTTAAGCTCAAGAGAAAGTAATTTCCTATCCCATGAAGAGCGAAATGAACGTTCACTTATTGTTATAAGCAAATATGAACCAAACTTAAATATGCACATAAATGTTAATCTTGGTATTATGGAATGAAGTGACTGATGAACAAAGAATGAAAAAAAACTTTATTTTGAAAAATGATAAATATCTGATATATGTTTATAAATGTAATTTCAATTTATGTACATAGTACGCTAGTAACATTATGTAAATGTCACACCAAAAATCACGAATATCTCATGAGGACATGAGGATCGAGGTAATCCTTTGGCATTCCCTCTCTCCTCATGGGAGGCAATGTGATATTCGCTATTTTTGACTTCATTAAGACAGCAAATACGAGTAGTTAATACTTTCAGCCAGAAGGCTGTTTGTAAGTAATGATTAACGTATAATGAGGCGTCGCATGGCGACGGTGGAATTTTCTAAATAATGTAATTCGTCGTCTTTGGGCGGCAAACAGAAAAATATGGATAGATATGCGATCCTTCACTATTTTGTTCGCTGGAGAACAAATGAAGCCTTGAGCGCTAAAAAGACTTGTACTGTTTTTCTCAAGTAAGACAGACGCAGATCTGTGGCAGTCTGATCTAATTTTTTACTAAATGTATAAAAACGTGTTATGTCTAAGTTTGAGTGAAGTGTAAAGAACTGTTATAACTTACCGTGACGGCGCACGAGCGACTCAAAGAAGACAATGGCCATATAAAAGAGCGCTCAATGGACATGATACGGACTTAAAAATCTACCGTCATTGTAGTACAAAGCTTAAGGTACGATATATGTTTTAGTTTATAATAAATATTTGTTCTGGGAATACTGAATCATTTAGCAGTGCTCATTCCTATCATCTCCTCAGTATTATTTTCATTTTAATTATGCATTTTGCTAAGATTACAGACACGGAGATCAGCAGTCCAATGTGTGTGTTACATTGATAAAAAGAAAACTGTTTTATCGTCTTTTTGCATCAGCTTTAATATTGAATTTCCCTTTTGTGTGATGTTACAGTTGTTTTTGGGCCCTTAAGAACGTTCTGGTCCCTTAGGAAATTGTTTTGTCATAACAATAACTTCACAACCGGGTATGATCGTATCTACGATCATGAAGTAATTAGAAAGACGATAACGCAATTTCTTAATCAATAGCACGCTAGTTGTGACTGCCTCAAGCCACGCGAAACTGCAAGTAAAAACTAATCACATCTCATAATGCAATATTTTATGACAATGGTCAATCCACGATTCTTACGCCAATTGTGATTGATAAAACAGTAAGCTAAATCTCAATTTCCAACTTTCCATTGAATAACAACATCACTTTTATTTTGTAACATCACAAACCTGAACAACGTTTCCTTTACACTGGTACTCAGATCAGATGGAGAGCGAACGTGTCTCAGGTAAGTGCGTTCTTTTAAATGTCCCTGGGGTCAAAAGTCAGATGGATTCAGATCAGATGATCTTGCAGGCCATGCATCTGGAAAACCTCTGGAGATAACACGATCGTAAAAGGTTGCATTAAGCAGGTCTTTGACTAGTCGAGCGACACGAGAAGTTGCCTTATCCTGCATGAAAACAGTGGTTTCCACACAGTTGCGGTCTTCCTAAACAGGAATCGCATGCTGTACAAGGAGGTCTAGATAAAGTGTAGATGTCACTGTAGACTTGACAGTTCTTCTGGGTGTATTCTCTGCAAAAAAGAAGGGGCCGAGATTAAAGGTGCTTGTGAATCCACACCACACAATCATATACTGCGAGTGCGATCACTCTTCGTACACAACACGCGGTTTAACAGTACCCCAAATTCGGCAGGTCTGTTTATTCGCTGCACCCTGTAGTGTAAACTGGGCCTTGTCATTCCACAGAATAACGTCCGGCCACATGTCATCAACTTCGATCCGTGCTTCAGAACGTTGCTGCGGAACATGAGGTATCAGCTGAGTCCCCTCTGTACCCTGTACGGGTGCCAGTGTAATATAGACCGCAAAACTGTCCTTACTGTTGACCACGGGATGGGCAATTCTCGTGACGCTGCACGAGCACTAGCGCTTCTTGGCCACATGCTGCATGCTCAGTTACAGCAACAGCAACCTTGTGAATGATTTCCACCATGACACGATGCCTTGCTTCCGCAGTTGCCACACCAAGCCCACCAGTGTTGCCGAATTTCGTTGTCATCTTCTTTAAACCATTTAATGTCGTCAGACCTATCCCCAGACCTCTCAGTCGGCGATACTCCCTCAACGCAGCACTGCATTTGCTGCCATTCAAATGAATGAGTCTCACTAATAGCTCATACTCTCTCTTCTAGGAAGCCATACTGCTCACTCACGTTACGGCTTGGCAAATGACAGCGTGTATGTTACGGAAAGAAAGGAAGAATGAATTGATTGTTGGTGTTAATAACGATCATCCTCCTTTACCTCCTCTGCGTTACTGAAGACGACGTGTCACTGAGCACATTTGTTCCGTGCATGCAGTACACGTGAGGCGCCTAGTTGTTTCCACTGCACTGTGTGGAATACGAAGGTTCTGTTATAGTTTACTAACCTGCTGTCTTCAAGTTGATGTCCCCAGCGCAGAAAACAGCACGCAGGTCGTAGGTTCTGTATCTTCAAGATGAAACTGTCTTTTAGCGAGGTTCTGTTCTGAAATAATGTATCACTTCTTTGGGATGCCACTCGCGTATTTTAATATAGCCACACGAGAAGACTACATGACCTTAACACAACACCTTCTGATACAGCAAAGTACAAGATCAAACACAATGGTTACGAAAATGTATCTTTACACTACTTGTGGCACGTGTCTGTGCCTCATGACTACCGGAGTGAATCTTTTAATACTGAATACTGGCAAGCACATTCTGCTACGGACAACATGACTGTACATCTCGACTGCCTATCCAGAGTGACGAACAGGAACTTAAATAAAATTTGGAAACACATCCTACGACAGACAACATGTCTGTTCTTCTCGACTGCCCAATCCAGAGTGACGAACAGCCCGAAACACTTCGTGTGCCATACCAGTAAAGGCGTGACCCGAACGCACCCGAAGTGTTTCGTCTGCAATTTCGTCAGTCTTTTGCTTTTTATTGGTTCAAATGGCTCGGAGCACTATGGGACTCAACTGCTGTGGTCATAAGTCCCCTAGAACTTAGAACTACCTAAACCTAACTAACCTAAGGACATCACACACATCCATGCCCGAGGCAGGATTCGAACCTGCGACCGTAACGGTCGTGCGGTTCCAGACTGCAGCGCCTTTAACCGCTCGGCCACTCCGGCCGGCGTTGCTTTTTATTTTAATAGTTTTTAACAATTCTAAAATGACTGATTGATAGTCAGCTGTTGAGATATATTTATTTTAAAAAATGTAGTCATTCCAATGAGTAGTTTAACTAATAATGATAACTATACTTTAACGTTTTTGCGCCCTTGCTCCGAAGACAGCAGCCAATCACAGAGCAGTAGCATTATGCAGGCGGTCATTCTCACGGGAATGGCACCGAATCTAACATCTGTTACAGGTACCTCACACCACATTTCGTCATCTATATACTTCTTGCATCTCCACTGCTCTGGGAACAGGTTCTTGGAGCCAAATATGATGGCTGACTAAGCCAGAAATATTAAAGTGTATGTGTGACGATACAAACAGTTTACAGCACCAGGTTCGCACCTGGTAGCTAAAACTGAAACTTTTTTTTTTCAAGGTAAATCGGTTCCGCATTAACACGTTAGCATACCTAACAAGTTTCGCAACGATACGATATTTGCAGACCATACTTGACCTCCTTGAGCAGCTGCACTTTAACCATACCTAACCGGTATCTCTTTCCGCATAATCGTCATTCAGTAATCATTTCTTAATCGTGTCGGATATCGAAAACACGTGAATGTAACAGTGAGATGCGACGCTGGATGCTGTCTCGCCGAGGGGCCGTGCCCAATGTTTGCTGGACCACTAGACATTCCGTGACCACTATGGCGCCACTGACAAACAGCTGCCTCTGGTCACCCTCCCCTACTGCAGCATTAACACCGACCCCGTCACCCCTTAACTTACTGCTCATTATCACGCCCTAAATACTTCAAGGATCAGCAGATCAACTACGTAACACAAAACAATATGTCTACGCTGATGAGCCGGAAGATCATGACCACCGACCTACTATCGATATAAATCCGGCCAGGCGATAGCAGCGTCACGTCGCGGGGAACGACTGCTGGTCAGACACATCCATGGAAGGAGCGCAATCTATCTGAGTTTTGGCTGAGGGCAGATTGTGATGACCCGGAGGCTTGGCGCGAGTATTTCGGTTACTGCACGACCTGTCTGGTGTTCGAGGAGTGCTGTGGTGTCTTAAGCACGTGTCGAAACCAAGGTGAAACCACGTCCAGACGTCGTGGGGTTGGGCGGCCACCTCTCGTTACAGATGTTTTATTTATTTATTGGTTTATTTAACCTGGCAACCAAGCATTCTACTTATTTTACATTCATATGTTTTAGCAGGCATGTTAAACTACATCTAGTAGAAGTAAAAGTGGAATAAACAATTACAAAGGCACACTTGAAGAAATACATACATATAGAGTTTACATTCGTAGATAAGTACTGTTATAATTAGACATTATGAAAGAGACAGAGTTTAGATAGGAGTGCTAGCAGAAGGGAGTATGAGGGATACTGATGGTAAAGGGAGGAGAAGAATAGAGACATGACGAAACATAATTAAGGAAATGTTGGACGTCGCAGGCTGGGCAGACTGGTAAAATAGGGCACGCGGGACTAACCTCTGACATTAATGCTGGGCCGAGTACAAGTGCGTCTGAACCCATGCAGGTGCCAGTGTTAATACCAGCATCAGCAGCTACGACTGAAATGGGCACTTGAGCATTGGCACTGGACGTTGGCGCAGTGGCAGAGTGTAGCATAGTTTGGTAAATCGCAATACTTTCTTCATCGTGCCAATGGAAAGGCACGAATCCGTCGTCTTCCAGGCCAACAGCTGCATGATACCTGTACTGCAAAACGGGCAAGGTGGTGGCGGTTCCATTGTGCTGTGGGAAATATTCACGTGGGCATACATTGGTTCAGAGGAGTCGTGAAAGGCACCATGACGGCCAAGGAGTATCGTACACTCGTTGCAGACTACATGCACCTCTTCATGACGTTCATATTTCTAGACGCCACTGACGTTTTTCAACAAGATAATGCGCCATGTCAGAAAGGCCAAGACTGTGATGGAGTGATTGGAGGAACACAGTGGCGAGTTCTGGTTGATGTGCTGCCTCTCAACTCGCCGGATCTGAACCCGATCGAACACATCTGGGATGTGATTGAACGTGGCGTCAGAGCTCATCGCCCTCATCCCCGGAATTTCCGGGAATTAGGTGACCTGTGTGTGCAGATGTGGTGCCAACTCCCTCCAGCGACCTACAAAGGCCTGATTGCTTCAATGGTACGACGCGTTCCCCTGTTATTCGGGCCAAATGTGGACATACCGGCTATCAGGTGGGCATCCATAACATTCTGGCTCATCAGTGTCTGTGTTTCTTCTCAACTTATATATTGTGCACTGATAATAAAAATAAATGGCCAGTTCATAAAAATGTGAAATAAACTTAAAGTAAGAGGCCTTGTCCCAACCAGCAGTCTATCTGAAGTACCGGAACTATAGGGAGGAAGTATTTCCTCATCGTGGTCATCGATTTGATTCTTCCGTCCATCGAGATGTATAAAAAAAATGGTTCAAATGGCTCTGAGCACTATGGGACTTAACAGCTGAAGTCATCAGTCCCCTAGAACTTAGAACTACTTAAACCTAACTAACCTAAGGACATCACACACATCCATCCGCGAGGCAGGATTCGAACCTGCGACCGTAGCGGTCTCGTGGTTCCAGACTGACGCGCCTAGAACCGCACGGCCACATCGGCCGGCGAAATGTATCATATCGGTTACCCAGTTTTCCGCATGGTTGTCTGGTTCATCATAGAAAAGTCTGAAAACGGCATACTATGGCGACGAGTTAGACAGCAGGTAAATCAGGAGCTTAAAGTAAAGCTGAAGGATTCGTGCACGCTCCTAAAAACGATATACTACATTAACGGAAGACGCTGCTCCACCGTCTAATGCAAACAGCGGTCTGCGCGTGGCATGCTGCCCTCAAATGGTTCTCGTGCACCCGCCAAGGCGGTCAGAATTTTTATGTAACAATCTATACCTTTCCTGATATGGAAAGTTAAGTAATGAATGCAATCATTTTAAAAGGTACGGCCACCCGCTGACATCTCCTTCCACACAATGTCCCGCGAGCCAGAATTATTTCCCACCCCTATAAATAGTCAGTTACGCAAGAAAGTTATGTGTATGAAATAAAAGACACTATTATAAATACATGTTTACATGAAAATACATGTTATTATTAACTGCACATAGTTAACCCAGTTCTCACCATTGTCGACTATATCTTGGCACCTTTTTGGCATGCTTTTCACGAGATTTTCTGCATATTCCTCGGTAAGAATCTCCATACCGTCCTGATTTTATATGACAGCTTCTTAAAGTATGTAATGGCTTTCCTTTCAGATTCATCGCAATACAGGCCGAAACATTTCGATCGGATTTGCATCCGAAGACGTTGCTAACCAGTTCATCGAAGACACTCCATTGTCTTGTTGCCCCACTGTACAATGACGACTGCGATGTTCCGGATTATTATCCTTTTGAAGCACCCAGTTCGCCTCGTTCGAACCAAATAGCTTGTTAACGGAACTTGGAAGTAATTTTTTATAAAGACTGCATATTTTTTAACGTTCAAATTGGATGTAAATAAGAGCAAAAGTTGAAACTACAACCCACAAAACTAAACTTTCAACTCTCACACTGTTTATATACAAGGTGGTCCATTGATAGTGACCGGGGCAAATATCTCACAAAATGATTCCCGGCGGGGTCAGGGATTTTCTCTGCCTCGTGATGACTGGGTGTTGTGTGATGTCCTTAGATTACTTAGGTTTAAGTCGTTCTAAGTTCTAGGGGACTGATGACCATAGATGTTAAGTCCCATAGTGCTCAGAGCCATTTGAGCCATCTCACAAAATGAGCATCAAACGAAAAAACTACAAAGAACGAAACTCGTCTAGCTTGAAGGGGGAAACCAGATGGCGCTATGGTTGGCCCGCTAGATGGCGCTGCCATAGGTCAAACGGATATCAACTGCGGTTTACATATTCGTGTAGTACGTAAAGAAATATGAATGTTTTAGTTGGACCACTTTTTTCGCTTAGTGATAGATGGCGTTGTAATAGTCACAAACGTATATGTAATTGGTATTACGTAACATTCCGCCAGTGCGGACAGTGTTACCTTCGTGATACATTACCCGTGTTAAAATGGACCGTTTACCAATTCCGGAAAAGGTCGATATCGTGCTGAAGTGGGGCTATTATGATCAAAATGCCCAACGGTCGTGTGCTATCTATGCTGCTCGGTATCCTGGACGACATCATCCAAGTGTCCGGACCCTTCGCCGGATGGTTACGTTATTTAAGGAAACAGGAAGTGTTCAGCCACATGTGAAACGGCAACCACGACCTGCAACAAATGATGATGCCCAAGTGGGTGTTTTAGCTCCTGTCGCGGCTAATCCGGACATCAGTAGCAGACAAACTGCGCGAGAATCGGAAATCTCAAAAACGTCGGTTGGTTGAGGTTTAAGGGACCAAACAGCAGGGTCATCAGTCCCTTGTTTCAAATATGCGCCATTCCGCTAATGGGACAACTCAGTAAAGTCAGAACAATAAAACGGAAAAAGGGAAAAAACGTAAAAAGGCAGTCATGTTGTCACTGGTAAAAAACAAAATGAGGGAAGTAGGCAAGAGAACGAACACGACACTATGCTGAAGCAGCATAGGCAAGACCACCCGTGACTTAAAAGGTACAACTGCTATAATGTAGAAAGTACGTATGGGAATAGAAAGACTAACCAAGCCTTAAAAAAAAGGGTAAAAACAGAGTAAAAGGGGAAGAAAAGAGGAATTCGGTCAGGGAGGTGAATCAGGAATCTCCGAACACTGCTTACAGTGGGAGACACCTAAACACTCACCGCCCTGCCCCATCACCAGAGAGAGATTAAAAACCTTAAAACTGAGAATAAAAACCACTTTCCCAGAGGAAACCGAGAACCAGAGAGACCATCTGGGAATCGTCAGCCACCATCAAAGGTAAAGTGTGGGGGAGCCTGTACTTAGCACGCAGAGCCAAAAGAAGGGGGCATTCAACCAAAATGTGGGCTACTGACTGGAAGACTCCACAACCAAATAGTGGGGGTGACTCATCACGCAAAAGAAAACCATGGGTCAACCGAGTATGGCCAATGCGGAGACGACACAGTGTGGTCGAGTTCTTTCGGGAGATGCGAAAGGAAGAACGCCACAGGCCTGATGTCACCTTAATTGCACGAAGTTTATTAGACAGGGGAGTAGCCTCCCAAGAATTGTCCCATGACTGTGCGAAGTGGGAGTTGATGTGAAGCCGTAAATCCGCTGCAGGAGGGGCTACAGAAAACGGGGGGTAAGTAACTGCTCCCCCAGCCAAACGATCAGCGAGCTCATTACCAGGGATACCCACATGGCCAGGGACCCAAAGGAAGTCAATAGAACAAGCAGCACGGTGAAATCAGCGAGATGGTCATGGATGGCGGAGACCAAGGGATGGCGCGAAAAACACCGGTCAATAACAAGAAGGCCACTCATCGAGTCCGTGCATAACAAAACGCGGTTGTGTTGGGACTGTTTAATAAAGGTAAGGGCCTGGGAAATTGCCATCAATTCCGCAGTAAACACCCCACATGTAGGTGGCAGCAGATGACTCTCCGTTCCAACAGAGGACGTGAAGGCATACCCAACACGATCAGCAGATTTAGAGCCATCAGTGTAAAAAACAACAGCATCCCGAAACTCCCACAAAATTTGGCGGAAAAAGGAACGGAACACCAGCGGGGGGATGGAATCTTTCGGACCGCGGCGGAGATCCATCCGAAGTCGAGGCCGAGGAACTAACCAAGGAGGGGTGGAGGGGAGGGAGCAAGGAAGACAGGACAAAGAAGGAAGCTGAAAATCACGGCAAAGAGACGCAAGGCGCAGCCCAACCGGTAAACCCGACCGAGGGCGGGAGTCGGGTGGGCGACGTCCATTGTCTGGGAACAGGATGGAATAGGAAGGATGAGTGGGAGAGGAACGGATGTGAGTGCATAAGACACCAGAAGCTGGGACCGCCGAACAGAAAGGTGGCGGGGATCCCAGCTTCAAACAGGAGACTATCAACAGGGCTAGTAGGGAAGGCACCGGTGGCCAAAAAGGTACCACGATGGTGGACTGGATCCAGCACGTGCAGTGTGGAAGGAGCAGCTGAACCATAAACTTGACAACCATAGTCCAAGCGAGACAGAACTAGAGCACGATAAAGACGGAGGAGGAGGGAATGGTCCGCACCCCAAGAGGAGTGGGCAAGGAAGCGAAGGACATTGAGTTTACGGAAACATCCTACCTTCAGGAGTCTGATATGGGGCAGCCAACTGAGCTTGTTGTCGAAAAGAAGACCCAGGAAACGAAACTGTGGGACCACAGGCAATCGTTGTGCAGCGAGATAGAGCTCTGGATCAGGGTGGATCGTAGTACGGCGACAGAAGTGGACCACTCGCGATTTTAAAGGAGAGAATTGAAACCCGTGTGAGAGGGTCCATGCAGAGGCACGCCGTATAGCTACCTGGGGCTGCCGCTTTGCAGATGCCATCGAGGAGGAACCAACCCAAATGCAGAAATCATCCACATACAGGGCAGGGGCAACCAAGGGACCGACACAGGCGACAAGTCCATCGATAGCAATGAGGAAAAGAAGGACACTCAAGACAGAACCCTGTGGGATGCCCGTCTCCTGGGTCCGTGGAGAACTAAAAGCAGTACCAACTCGAACTCTGAATGACCGATGGATCAGGAACTGGTGGATAAAAATCGGGAGTGGGCCCCAAAGACCCCACTGATGAAGGGTAAGTAAGATGTGATGGCGCCAGGTCGTGTCATAGGCCTTGCGAAGGTCAAAAAACACTGCAACCAAATGGCGGCGCTGGGAAAAAGCCTGCCGAACTGCGGATTCCAAGCGAAGTAAATGACCGTCACTCTCGAAAGCCACACTGGTAAGGCGACAATAGATCCCGAGATTCGAGGACCCAATTGAGCCGATGGGCTGCCATCCGTTCAAGCAACTTACAAACAACATTGGTCAAACTAATTGGCCGATAGCTGGCAACAGATAGGGGGTTCTTACCAGGCTTAAGGACAGGAACCACAATGCTATCCCTCCACTGAGAAGGGAAGTCACCCTGGAGCCAGATACGGTTAAACACCCGAAGAAGATGTTGCCGTTGTGGAGCACTGAGATGTTGAAGCAGTTGGTTATGAATGGAATCTGGGCCAGGGGCCATATCATGAGAACAAGATGGAGCAGAAAGAAATTCCCATTCAGTAAAAGGTTCGTTGTAAGATTCTTACTCACAAGGGGTGAAACATAAGGTGGAAGCTTCAGCCAGCTGTTTTTGATGAAGGAAAGCAGCTGGATAGGAGGCTGACGCCACTGCAAAATGGGTCGCAAGATGTTCTACAAGAACTAATGGGTCCGTACAAATGCCATCTGGGACGTGAAGGCCTGGGAGGGTGGACTGCCGTTGGCAACCTTGGAGAGAACGAAGTGTAGCCCATACCCGTGACAGAGGGACAGTAGAACCAAGGGAAGAAACAAATCGTTCCCAACATATCCGCTTACCCTGTTTGATTAAATAACGGGCTTTAGCACGGAGGCGTTTAAAGGTAGTAAGGCTGGCTACAGATGGGTGCCACTTAAAGTGTTGCAAAGCTCGACGGCGATCACGGATGGCAATGGCAATGGCCGTACTCCACCACGGGACTTGCCGGGGACGAAATGGTCCAGATGAGCGCGGGACAGCAAGGCTAGCAGCGCGAACAATCGCGTCAGACACGTCACGTAGGACGTCATCAATACAACCCGACAAAGAGGGAGAAAACTCGACCTGTGCAGCGTATAGAGGCCAATCGGCGCGGTGGAAAGACCAACGAGGTAACCTGTCCATCGGGGAGCGGGAAGGGAGCGTGATAATCAACGGGAAATGGTCACTATCACAAAGGTCGTCGTGTGGCGACCAGTGTAATCAAGGGAGGAGAGAGGGAGAAGAAAGAGAAAGATCAATGGCAGAAAAGGTACCATGACCGGCACTGAAATGAGTAGGGGAGCCATCATTAAGAAGGCACAGGTCGTGGTCTGCAATAAATTGGTCTATAAGAAGACCTCGTCTAGATGGAAAGGCACTGCCTCACAAAGGATGATGAGCATTAAAATCCCCAAGGAGGAGGAAGGGAGGAGGAAGTTGCTGAAGAAGGGTGATTAAGGCAGCAGGTGTAAGAGTCCTGTCAGGAGGGAGATAAAGATTGCAAACTGTGACTGCAGAGTCTAAGTGGACCCTAACAGCAACCGCTTCCAATGTAGTTTGGAGAGGAATCCACGTGCTAGCAATGTCTGTACGGACCAACGTACAAACGCCACCAGAAGCCCGCAAGGGTCCGACCCGATTTCGACAGAAAACACGGAACCCACGGAGGGTCGGTGAGTGAGCATCAGTAAAATGAGATTCCTGGAGCACCACACAAGCTGCAGACTAGGACGAAAGAAGGGATTTCAATTCCGGAAGGTGACGATAGTATCCATTACAATTCCATTGGAGAACCACAGAACGATGGTTTAAATGAGGGCTGAACACGTTAAATCCAGTCATACCGCCGGGTCCCCACCCGTCACCGACAAGGAGGGGGCAACATCCATGAACGACAGGTCAGAATCCGCTTGTGAAGTCGGGGAAGGAACCTCCGGTGACACCAGAGGCTCTTTGTCCCGGGACTTATGTTTCTTCTTCTTTTCAGGCTGAGATCGAGGAGGGCTGTGTGGCATAAAGGAGCCAACTGCAGCAAGATCAGGAACAGAAAGAGACTGGGCGACCTGGGGGCCGACAGACCGCGGCTCTCGCGGTCGCCGCGCGGCAGCAGACCTTTGACCTGAAAGGTGCCTGGAAGGGGCATCCCGAGAGAGGCGCCCTTGACCGGCAGACGCCGAAGGAGTGGGACACTTCTCCGGCTGGGGAGGGGGAGCAGCGCCTATAGGAGAAGGTGTGGTAGCCGCAGGGGAGGGGGGGAGGAGAGGGGTCCTGGATGGGGGTAAGGAAGGGGGAGGAAGGGGTGAAGATGTAACCAAGGCGTAACTAGACGTCATGGACACAGGGTGCAGCCGGCCGCGGTGGTCTCACGGTTCTAGGCGCGCAGTCCGGAACCGTGCGACTGCTACGGTCGCAGGTTCGAATCCTGCCTCGGGCATGGATGTGTGTGATGTCCTTAGGTTAGTTAGGTTTAAGTAGTTCTAAGTTCTAGGGGACTGATGACCTCAGCTGTTAAGTCCCATAGTGCTTAGAGCCATTTGAACCCTTTGTTGAACACAGGGTGCAGTCGTGCATATTTCTTACGGGCCTCTGTGTAGGTTAAACGATCGAGGGACTTATACTCCTGTATCTTTTTTTCTTTCTTATATACTGGGCAATCTGGTGAACGTGGAGAATGACTACCATGACAATTTACACGTACAGGAGGAGGAACACAGGGACTCCCCTCATGGAGTGGACGTCCACAGTCACCACAGAGAGGGGCCTGGGAACAGCGAGAAGACATGTGGCCAAAACGCAAGCACTTAAAACACCTCATAGGAGGTGGGATGTACGGCTTCACATCACAGCGATAGACCATAATCTTAACTTTCTCAGGAAGGGTATCCCCTTCAAAGGCCAGGATAAAGGCACCAGTATCAATACGATTATCTTTAGGACCCTTCTGAACACGCCAAACAAAGTGAACACCCCGCTGTCCAAGATTGTCCCGAAGTTCCTCATCAGTTTGAAGGATGAGGTCCCTGTGAAAAATCACACCTTGTACCATATTTAGAGACTGGTGAGGGGTAATGGACACAGGAATTGTGCCAAGATGGGTACAGGCAGTTTTTATCAGCAACGAACCCAACCGCATCTTGCTCAGGGAGTCCACTTCGCCAAACTTGTCTTCAATGTGTTCCACAAAGAATAAAGGTTTGACACTGGTGAAAGTATCTCCATCAGTCCTGGTGCAAACTAGATAATGGGGAAAAGGTTTTGCCCCTAGACGATGGGCCTGACCCTCTTCCCAGGGGGTAGCCATGGAAGGGAAGGCCGAAGGGGCAAGAGAAGCAGCACTTCAGGAATTAGTTCCACGCAGAGAGACGGCCGTAGAAGAACGGCCAGAGTTTTGGACCCGTATGCGTTTCATCTGCATAGCCCTGATACCACCCACTCCGATCAGGGGCTCTTCTCACAGGCGCCACCCAGCCACAGCAAGGGCCGTCTGGCACGGCGGCCATTGCCGGGAGTTCCGATGCTCCAGGATGACGAGCAACCACTCCAAGGCATGCATGAGGAGGTCACAGCTCAAGTATCAGAAGTGTGATCCCTCTGTGTTCAGGGGGCTCAACCAAAAGTGTACATAGCGACCCCACCACACGAGCTGGCTACCGCGCTGGCTGTGCACCCTAGCATCAGACAACGACGTGAAAGAAAAGGTGGAATGTACTAGAAGGGCGCACGTTGGAGACACTAGGTAAGGTGCTCTTCCCCAAATGGCTCACACTACGGAGGAGAAATTTTGTAATGGAGGTCAAACCCCAGAGGGGGACCAAGGAATGCCAAAAGGAGGAGATGATTATGCAACAAAGCCGGAGTGTAAAACCAACAGAACCAAGAGGATAGCGGGGGCCAACATAAGCAAGGACACCAATAGAGGGAGAGGAGAGGGCGAGGGGAAAGGAGCATGGAGGGGAAAGGAGGGGAAGGGAAAGGAAATGCAGCCCGGGAGAGAAAGAAGGCTGCAATGGCTCGGGGCCCCGTGTTCGCCACGCACGTATCCACAAAAGAGTTGTGGACCCCCTGGGGGGTCAAAAACGTCGGTGTTGAGAATGCTACACCAACATCGATTGCACCCGTACCATATTTCTATGCACCGGGAATTGCATGGCGACGACTTTGAACGTCGTGTACAGTTCTGCCACTGGTCACAAGAGAAATTACTGGACGATGACAGATTTTCTGCACGCGTTCTATTTAGCGACGAAGCGTCATTCACTAACAACGGTAACGTAAACCGGCATAACATGCACTATTGGGCAACGGAAAATCCAGGATGGCTGCGACAAGTGGGTCATCAGAGACCTTGGCGGGTTAATGTATGGTGCTGCATTATGGGAGGAAGGATAATTGGCCCCATTTTATCGATGGCAATGTAAATGGTGCAATGTACGCTGATTTCCTACGTAATGTTCTACCGATGTTACTACAAGGTGTTTCACTGCATGACAGAATGGCGATGTACTTCGAACATGATGGATGCCCGGCACATAGCTCGCGTGCGGTTGAAGCGGTATTGAATAGCATATTTCATGACTGGTGATTGGTCGTCGAAGCGCCATCCCATGGCCCGCACTTTCACCGGATCTGACGTCCCCGGATATCATTCAGTGGGGAAAGTTAAAGGATGTTTGCTATCGTGATCCACCGACAACGCCTGACAACATGCATCAGCGCATTGTCAATGCATGTGCGAACGTTACGGAAGGCGAACTATTCGCCGTCGAGAGGAGTGTCGTTACACGTATTGCCAAATGGTTCAAATGGCTCTGAGCACTATGGGACTCAACTGCTGAGGTCATTAGTCACCTAGAACTTAGAACTAGTTAAACCTAACTAACCTAAGGACATCACAAACATCCATTCCCGAGGCAGGATTCGAACTTGCGACCGTAGCGGTCTTGCGGTTCCGGACTGCAGCGCCTTTAACCGCACGGCCACTTCGGCCGGCTATTCCCAAATGCATTGAGGCTGACGGATATCATTTTGAGCATTTATTGCATTAATGTGATATTTACAGGTAATCACGCTCCAACAGCTTGCGTTCTCAGAAATGATAAGTTCACAAAGGTACATGTATCACATTGGAACAAGTGTTGAAACGTACCTACGTTCTGTATTTTAATTTAAAAAACCTACCTGTTACCAACTGTTCGTCTAAAATTGTGAGCCATATGTTTGTGACTATTACAGCGCCGTCTATCACAAAGTGAAAAAATTGGTCCAACTAGCGAGCCTACCATAGCGTCATCTGGTTTCCCCCTTCAAGCAGCTAAACGAGTTTCGTTCTTTCTAGTTTTTTCGTTTGAAGCTTATTTCGTGAGATATTTGGCCCGGTCGCGATATGGGCCACCCTGTATACACCGTGCAAAAGAGCACTGAGTAGAGATTCGAGACCATTACCACAGACGTCGCTGCGAACGTTACATTTAAAATACTGCTCCAGCGTTTCGAGTGTTTATTGGTTGAGCATACCTGCAAACTTGGAGGCGCCGCTGAACCAATTGAGCGAACTCATATTCGAGGAAGTCCGTGCGACACTTCCGCCGTGCTGGCACCACCACGTATTTCGTGCATGGTCCGTGAGAGTAGGGCGAGAGACACCGAGACGGTGCGCGCCGAGGGGACAGTCGCTTCCCTCTCGCTCAGGGCGCCGCTTTCATACAGCAGAAAATCCACAACATTGGTACGATGTACGCTCGACTGCGTCTTGAACATTGGTTTGTGGATATGCAGACGGAGAAGTGGGTGAGCGTACATAATGTGGGAGCTAAAGCAGAGAAAAGGACACTTAAGACATCGCACGGAGTATAAGAATTTTTTACATGTGGCAGTCCTGTCAGCAACTGTGATAAATTAATACGTCAAAGACACGCCTCAGTTGCAAAAAGTTACTGTTCTTTACCCAGGTTTCAGCTAGAGTAATCTAGCCTTCTTCAGAAGCATAAAATAAACTAATACATGCCAGAATAAGGCACGGTCAAACATAAAAAGCTCAAGTAGCGTGGTACCATGTCAAGCTACGTTCCTGAGCTAATTAATTCTGCCATGTATTAGTTTATTTTATACTTCTGAAGAAGGCTAGATTACTCTAACTGAAACCTGGCTAAAGACAGTAACTTTTCGCAACTGAGGCGGATCTTTGACGTATTAATTTCACGGAGGGGTGGGAGTTGAGGGGAATGAAAAGTCGTGTAATATTGGTAAGGAAAGGTTTGAAAAGGCCTTCATATTTATGAAAGATGACGAAATGGTTCCTAGATTCTCAGATTTTTGCCTGTAACGTTTCACCACACGTCTGTGACATACTCGTATTTATTGCACATGGAATTCGTAGGGACATAAGTTATTTGACCTAGGGACGCGATTCGTCGCCGCTCGCAAGCGTCCGTATCTGTGGCTGGTGACGTCACGACCTGGATACGGATGCGGGCACAGCGGGGACTGCCGGTGGAATTCTCTTGTTTCTGTATTCTCAGACGTCGCTAGCGGCTCCGTCATTATTCCGCTTTTCTTTCACGTGTCTAAACACTTTGGTCCTCTGACACAAGACAATCTAAACTCGGGACCTTTGCCTTTCGCGGGCAAGTGGTCTACCAAAGGTCCCGAGTTCGAGTCTCGGTCGGGCACACAGTTTTAATCTGCCAGGAAGTTTCATATCAGCGCACACTCCGCTGCAGAGTGAAAATCTCATTCTGGAAACATCCCCCAGGCTGTGACTAAGCCATGTCTCCGCAGTATCCTTCCTTTCAGGAGTGCTAGCTCTGCATGGTTCGCAGGAGAGCTTCTGCAAAGTTTGGAAGGTAGGAGACGAGATACTGGCAGCAGTAAATCTGTGAGGACCGGGCGTGAGTCGTGCTTCGGTAGCTCAGATGGTAGAGCACTTGTCCGCGAAAAGCAAAGGTCCCGAGTTCGAGTCTCGGTCGGGCACACAGCTTTAATCCGCCAGGAAGTTTCAATCTAAAGGCTGTTCAACTACAGGAACGCGCATCAGATTTGGTCACGGATGTTACCTGTCACGTTTCCATGCTGAGAAATTATTTGCATCTCCGTTCCGTGCAGTTAGCCCGGGTGAACTTACGTATCTTAGAAAGCAGTATAATGCCAAGAAGCTCAAGATTCGAAAGGCAGCGGGAGAGACATTATGCAGAACTAATCAAAGCTGGAATAGGTCTACCCTACGGATATTACGTCAACGTGCCGTGTTCCGGACGAAATTCGTATCTTCTGGTAAGTATGATAAGGCTGTATTCAAGAATGAGCGTGTGTCACCACACCAAAAACCGCATTCATTAGTGTTTTCTCAGTTTCGCGTACTTCTTTGTATTTATCCGCATTTGCTTACTGAGCTTCCAAAAAATATTAACTCGGCAAGAAGTTATTTTTCCAATTCACAAGAGACAAGAAGATCGTTTTGTGAGTTTTAAAACTATCCGGCGAAATGTTTGTCGTAATTGTGAAGCAAATGCACGTCGTCTTCATCATCGTTAAGTTCCAAAGGTTATCTTTAGCATTATATTTCGTAACTGCATCTTGACTCAACATTAACAGATGCAGCAACTGGTCTTTCCTTATAGCAGCCCAAAGCAAATGTTGACTTTACAAAACATGACGACTGGCTCATTGCACCAGTAAAAATTCCTGATATGTTTTGAGTCACTATTCAGAGATTGATATGGTCCTGAATAGCAAAGGCATCGACATCGAAGACGCTAAAGGCTGTGAGATCCCCAGCTATACCAATAACTCAAGAGTCAAAAACAGGAATTTGAATTTAAAAGGCACAAGGCATTGTCTTAAAACATTTCTCTAAATTAGGCTGAAGGCCCAAATAATCTCACGCTCTAAGGGAAAAACAACTTTAACTTAAAATCGGCTGAAGGCCAATAACTTAAGGCTCAAAAGAGGAATCTGAATTTTAAAAAGCAGAATGCCTTATCCTAAAATTTCTTTAAATCAGGCTGAAGGCCCAAACAATTTCACGCCTTAAGGCCAAAACAACTTTAATTTAAAATCGGCTAGAAGCCAAACATAAACAAACAAAAAGGACAAATAAGAAAAGGCTCTACATCAAACTGCGCTCAGAAGTTTCCAAGGGTCGGCCTGGAATTCAAACACTAACGCTCGCTTAGGTCCGACAGGCAGTCGGCCCAACAATTCTCAATCCGACGGCAACCCAACCGACAGACAGTCAATGGACCAAGTGACAGGATAACTTCCGCTCCACTCAACCAGCACACAACAGAGTCTTCAATGGAACAACGCAGAAGATATTGGCGCCCACAACGAATTACACATTCAGCTGTCTAACTACACACCGTGCTCGACAGCCATAACACGACGAGGAAAATACACTGCCTGAATTAACGTCAACGGCCAGGGCAGGTAACCGGAACGTTAAAGGCCACAAGGTAGAAGATTCTGATGGTGCACTTCAATTCAAAAATAATCAAGTTAAGTTAAACTCCACAGGAGGGCGGCTAGAACTTCGCCAACTTGAAAACACGCGTTATTGCTCGCGGGAATGTCCCAACAGCCCACAACGAAATTCAAACGACACAATGTGAACAGCTGGGGCTGGCTGGTAGATTAAGTAAAGACTCAACTTTCGTGTCCGGATCGGTGAGCCACGGACCTAGTAGCAATAGGAGTAGCCCCCCACACTCCGACCGCGCGTGGACCCAGCCAACAGTCCCAGCCAAACAATGCGCCACGCAGACTTCCTCGCTGCTCCACGCCAACCGACCAACTCTCCAGGCCCGGAAACGGTGAAAGGACCAAATACACGTCGGCCGATGAGACGGCCAACCGAACGACCAATCAACGGTCGTCCCGCTCCAATCTCCCTCCGTCGGACAGTTCATGTGTGTCGCCAGCAGTCGGCGAGCACTGGCTGTCGGCGCCTCACCGGCGCTTCGTCCCCAACTTCACTGCTACTGCATCCCGACTGCACTGCTGGTCCGTCTCCAACTGACTGGCAGACACACGATGACCCGGAAATACTGTCGGTCGCTCCAGAGATGGTACGACAGTGTACTTATCGATACGCGCTGCTGCTGCCTCTCGCGGGCAAGTAAGGCAGGAAGTTAGTGACGCCAGTAAATGGAATAAGAAAACGAGGCGACAGTACCGTAATTGAAGATGACAAACAATAAATGGCCAAAACAAGAGCCGTGCACGGCTCAGTCTGGTTACCCAGAAAAGAGATATTTTTGTCAAACTTTAACACATTCATTTCCCAGAGTAGTTTTGTTTATACTGCTCTATTTACTTATCTTTTTACTTTAAGGAAACTGGATACAATATTAGCCCTTATAAAATCAACTCTTCGTTAACAATAATCACGAGACCAACGTGTGGGGTCGTGCCCACTCGTCGCTAATAGGGTGCCTACGGGATGCAGCGCCCTCGGAATGCTAGGCAACAATTTCAAACCAACAACATTAGTAGTTTTATTACCAGAAGGCAAACTGACTATAGTTAAGTTGACTATCTTCACAGCAATGATGCTAGCGATAGTCGACGTGAAAACAGTACAAAATGAAATGAAATGACCGTAGGGCATTTAATGGCCACGATATCCCCTTCGGCGTAGCACTAATCACGTTGGAGACCCTGGCCGATCATGTCGGCCGAGGCTGGCAGGAGCTGCATCTGTCGTAGGGGGCGCTCTTGGAGCGGCGCAGTCAGACTCCGCGCACCATTGACTGCCGATTCTTCACTGCCTTCTCTGTCTTTCGTTTCGCTTTTTCGTTCCGGCGTTTATGATTACACCGGAACACAATGTACTGAGGTTATTTGTTACCGCTTCTATCCGAAAGTCAACTAAAACAAAAGATAGAGTTGAGAAAATGAAGAGTGTTTTAAAGCAAATGGGTTTTAGTGATTCGTTCGATATTCAATACGAATTTACCCAAAACTTTGTTAAGGAGGGTAGGATGTCAAACGGGCCGACTTGGAGCAGGACAGTCACCACAGGACATTTTAATTTCTACTGTCTATACTTTTACAAATAAATTCATATAACTTAGTCACCATGACCAGGAAGGATTGAGGACTCACACTCATCGCAGTGGAAGTTCAAAAACGTAGCAAAATACCTTTTTTTAGATGTGAAAATTCATCACTTTTTCACTTACTACTGGCTGCATTTGTTGCTATAGGTACACTTTTCTTCCTAAGTAAGAGAGATTTTTCCATGCATTTTTCATAGCATACAAACAGCAGTTACAGGTGTATGAAACTCTAGAATTTTTCAAATGCACTAAAAAACTGTGGAAAAAATTGAGATAATTAACTACAAAACTTGAATTTTTTTCTAAACATAAAGTTTAAAATGTAACGGTTCATTCATTTTTTCATAAATTGAATAACTTCTAGAGTTTCATTCACCTGTAACTATGGTTTGTGTGCTGTGCAAAAGTCATCGAAGAATCTCTCTTACTTAGGATGAGTATGAATCCTGAATCCTTCCCGGTCATGCTGTTAAAGTTTTATGAATTTATTAGTAAAAGTATAGACAGTGGAAATTAAAATGTCCCGTGGTGCCTCTCCTGCTCCAAGTCAGCCCGTTTGACGTCGTACTACCCTTTTGAAGCAAATGGGTTTTAGTGATTCGTTCGATACCCAGTACGAATTTACACAAAACTTTGTTAAGCAGATAGAACTTAAGACTCCGAATTAGCCAGATAAAACCTAAGACTTCGAAAGAATTACTTCCACTTGATTTTAAAAAATGTTTACGCAACTGTCTGATTCACTTAACAGTACAAATATCTGCTATACAGTGAGAAAATTTAATAATAAGCAACACATGAACCAAATTAGTGAATGGACTGGCTTCCGTACGGTGAAGCAGAATGGCGCCATACTGCTTGCAGCTTCGTCCAACTGTTAATGTGACCCAGCTCAATACCGACAAAGGATCACGTGACACCCTTCTAACTACAAGATAGAAAAAACCAAGTTACCAGAACGAGAATCAGCCCACAACGGATTCTATGAAACTGTGGAACAAAACGCACAGCAAAATTTTACCAGTGTTTCGTACAATCGGCATTAAAACTTAGACGAAGCAGAACACGAATTCACCAACTGACTGCAGGAGCTATTGCCATAAAACAGTCAATTAACTGCTTGCCAGCGTTCAAGTGCATACAGACACTGTTTCACTGGATAAGCAGTCTAGCCTGGAGAAAATAAATATCGGACCACGGCCAGGGACATTACAAAAACACGGGGGTTAGAACACAGAGACAAATGCGCAGGAGTTCCAATTACTGTGCCACAAATTCACACGCAGTGATTTCGAGTACCTTCTTGCCAGTGGCCTTCTATGAGCAGCCACCCGTAACGCAGAGAGACTGTTGGTCCGGTGGCTGACATTTAATCGTTCAAGCAATAGTTGGCCTCATATCAAGAAAGTGGCGCTGATTGCAGCGCTTTGCTGTCCAGCCGTGTTTCCACCCAGAGACTCCCGCCTTGCTGACCTAAACGGGAAGCGGTCCACTCCCTCGCAGCGGAGGTGCTTCCGGCACTGTCCGGCACTGTCCGCACGGCGACCTGCCAAACCATATGTGTAGCAGAGATATCAGGTATCTCTGACCGGCGACAGAGTCACATCGAGCCGCAACACGGCTCGGGGCCGACACTATTCGCTGTTCTCCACAATATTATTTTCTGAAAACCGCCAATAACACTCATGATTGATATTAATTCTTCACTCTAGTCTTACCTAGTAAGACTGTGTGAATAATAATTCTACTTCTGTATATTAGTACCAACAGTGATTAAAATTTATTTTCTACTTACAAAACAGATAAAAATGACGTACACGACGAAAAATATGCTTCATACACTTGTAATGTTCACTCAGTGACATACAATACAGAAACTTACGTCATCAATATTCCTTCATTTCCATTTCAATTTTCATAATATCTGAAGGTAATTCACAACAGTGTTTTGTAGTATTTCTTTTGGATGCTGGTCATCAGCTGACTTTGCACAGTGACCTGCAGTTCCTCTTGCTGCGTCGGTGGATCACAACTGCAGCACCTTGTGCGGAACTCGTCTGTTACAGAAAGAGTCGCTCTGCTTCAATACAGCATTCGCAGTATCGCGTAATATTTAAATATAAATAAGTTCAAATCATTTGAAGTCGCTCGGGTGTGAAAATATGAAGATGTTACAGTTACAAAGCTTCAAACACTGCAGATACTTAGACAACGATAACTTGAGCACTATGTCACTCTGGCTGCGTATCTGGAAGGAACGGATATCTGACTCCAGACTAGTCGTATGAAAAGCTACCAACGGATGGATCTCCTGACATCTCTGCGATTCCAATGAGAAATGGCAGTTATTTACAAACCTGTCGAACAGTTTGACCTTTCTATGTTTGAGTGCAGCGTGGAGGTTTAATAACGAAAAGCACAAATTGTGGATATTCAATAGTATTAATGTGCATCTCTTCCGATTCTTTTTACACGAGCATTATTTCACCGAAAATAACTTATTAAAAGCAACTGTAAAAATCATCAGCATAATACGGAGAAGAAGACGCAATGCTCGGTTCAGATCCTGATCTCAGACAACTATCTGATATCGTAGGGTCCAGGCGAAGTTTTATGAAGATGAATAGTGCAGATACATACAGGGTGTTTCAAAAATGACCGGTATATTTGAAACGGCAATAAAAACTAAACGAGCAGCGATAGAAATACACCGTTTGTTGCAATATGCTTGGGACAACAGTACATTTTCAGGCGGACAAACTTTCGAAATTACAGTAGTTACAATTTTCAGCAACAGCTGGCGCTGCAAGTGATGTGAAAGATATAGAAGACAACGCAGTCTGTGGGTGCGCCATTCTGTACGTCGTCTTTCTGCTGTAAGCGTGTGCTGTTCACAACGTGCAAGTGTGCTGTAGACAACATGGTTTATTCCTTAGAACAGAGGATTTTTCTGGTGTTGGAATTCCACCGCCTAGAACACAGTGTTGTTGCAACAAGACAAAGTTTTCAACGGAGGTTTAATGTAACCAAAGGACCGAAAAGCGATACAATAAAGGATCTGTTTGAAAAATTTCAACGGACTGGGAACGTGATGGATGAACGTGCTGGAAAGGTAGGGCGACTGCGTACGGCAACCACAGAGGGCAATGCGCAGCTAGTGCAGCAGGTGATCCAACAGCGGCATCGGGTTTCCGTTCGCCGTGTTGCAGCTGCGGTCCAAATGACGCCAACGTCCACGTATCGTCTCATGCGCCAGAGTTTACACCTCTATCCATACAAAATTCAAACGCGGCAACCCCTCAGCGCCGCTACCATTGCTGCACGAGAGACATTCGCTAACGATATAGTGCACAAGATTGATGACGGCGATATGCATGTGGGCATCATTTGGTTTACTGACGAAGCTTATTTTTACCTGGACGGCTTCGTCAATAAACAGAACTGGCGCATATGGGGACCGAAAAGCCCCATGTTGCAGTCCCATCGTCCCTGCATCCTCAAAAAGTACTGGTCTGGGCCGCCATTTCTTCCAAAGGAATCATTGGCCCATTTTTCGGATCCGAAACGATTACTGCATCGCGCTATCTGGACATTCTTCGTGAATTTGTGGCGGTACAAACTGCCTTAGACGACACTACGAACACCTCGTGGTTTATGCAAGATGGTGCCCGGCCACATCGCACGGCGGACGTCTTTAATTTCCTGAATGAATATTTCGATGATCGTGTGATTGCTTTGGGCTATCCGAAACATACAGGAGGCGGCGTGGATTGGCCTCCCTATTCGCCAGACATGAACCCCTGTGACTTCTTTCTGTGGGGACACTTGAAAGACCAGGTGTACCGCCAGAATCCAGAAACAATTGAACAGCTGAAGCAGTACATCTCATCTGCATGTGAAGCCATTCCGCCAGACACGTTGTCAAAGGTTTCGGGTAATTTCATTCAGAGACTACGCCATATTATTGCTATGCATGGTGGATATGTTGAAAATATCGTACTGTAGAGTTTCCCAGACCGCAGCGCCATCTGTTGTTGAAAATTGTAACTACTGTAATTTCGAAAGTTTGTCTGCCTGAAAATGTACTGTTGTCCCAAGTATATTGCAACAAACGGTGTATTTCTATCGCTGCTCGTTTAGTTTTTATTGCCGTTTCAAATATACTGGTCATTTTTGAAACACCCTGTATGAACAGTTCGGTCTGAATACATCTGTCTGAGTCTTTATAGTGTCTGATGATACCTCCAGCCTTAGGAGACGAAACGTTAGAAACGGAAGTATGTCTTTGACCACAGTATAGTGCTCACTTAACAACAATGATCATCGATTCAACACAAACCTGGACCGTACAATTAGCAATAAATTATTTCACCAACCAGCTATCGACATAGGTGAGGATAGAATAATAGTGGATGACTATCGGAGAATCAGAAGTAAAAGTGGAGTTGACGTCGGTATTTAAGTAGTGAGCAAGTGAGATACAAATGGTTTGGAACCCCGCTCCCCAGGCCTGCCTGGGAACCTGATACGGACTTTCAGTGTCAGGCTACACTTGGCCTTGGGCATATGAGATGTAAATGAGAGGGGCTATCACGTTACATCTGAGGTAACTGGGTGAGGTCAACCCGTTCCCCATCCAGCATGCCTACCCCTGTACATGATAAGAACTTCCTGTGTCATGTTCAGTTAAGCTTGTGAGGAGGTTCCCTGTTACAGTTGCAGCATTTGGGGATAAGAGATGACCTTGACTGTGAGTATCAGATTACGCATTCTGTCCACACTTCCCTCCCCCCCCCCCCCCACCTCAACACACACAAACCTGCCCACCCAACTGAGGCACTCCCAGTATGAGATGACTTTAACCTTGAGCATCATGTTTGACAGCCTGCTCGTACAATCTCTTCATCCCCTCCGCCCTTGGACCAGTAAGGTTCTATGCGCTTCAGTCCGGAACCGCGTGACCGCTACGGTAGTAGGTTCGAATGCTGCCCTGGGCACGGATGTGTGTGATGTCCTTAGGTTAGTTAGGTTTAAGTAGTTCTAAGTCTAGGGGACTGATGACCTCAGATGTTGTGTCCCATAGTGCTTAGAGCCATTTTTGAACAAATGCCACACGCGATTTATCAGCAAGTTATGCATTATTTTACAAAAAATATGATGCTGAACGGATCATAAAGGTAACCGAATACCATTGCATCATAGATAAACAAAATCGACTGTTCCTACACCACTCCCACACGGCTAGTGTGTGTGTGTGTGTGGTGTGTGTGTGTGTGTGTGTGTGTGTGTGTGTGTGTGTGTGTGTGGGTCTATGTGTTAAAAGAGCTCGTTGTTAGAAATAGTGATGTCACAGAATATTGCACGAATATCTTATTAAATTTATGACTTCATACAAAAATTTGGCCGTTTACCGATTTCGAGGACAATCAACCAAGGATACAGTATGTACATCAAATTTACCACAGCGCTACAAAATCCTAAGGTACAACAACGACTGCCGAGTAGACCACACATCTATGCCAAAGCGGAGGGAGCTTATAGTCAGGCTGGGACAACCTCGATTGTGAACACCACGCTAGCCGACAGTACAGAAACAGCCGAACAAATTTACATTATTCGATCAATGTTTGCGTAAGTCCTCCGATGCGACCTCCGTAGTTACTGGCAGAAAACACGTGTTACGGAATCAAGACATCAGGGATGACCATCACAAAGGAAGTGGCTGGTCTGCAGAGACAGGTCGAGGATATAGAATCAGTGCGTAGTGGGGATGTCCGTGTTGCTGATAAGTCGCATATATGTACAGTACTTAATAATCACTTTCTGAATATAGCAGGTGAACTAAATAGAAACCTAGTCCCAACAGGGAATCATATAGCGCTCTTAGAAAAAAGTGTTCCGAGACTGTTACCTGAAATGCTCCTCCATGATACTGACAAGAGGGAGATTGAGTTAATAATTAAATCACTAAAGACCAAGAACTCTCATGGATATGACGGGGTATCTAGCAGAATACTGAAGTATTGTTCCACGTATATTAGCTCAGTACTTAGCCATATCTGTAACTTTTCCTTTAGCAGTGGTCGGTTTCCTGACCGATTAAAGTACTCGGTAGTGAAGCCACTTTATAAAAAGGGAGACAGGGATAATGTTGACAATTATAGACCTATTTCTATGCCATCGGTGTTTGCTAAAGTTATCGAGAGGCTTGTATATACAAGGTTACTGCAGCATTTAAATTCACATAATTTGCTGTCAAATGTACAGTTTGGTTTTAGAAATGGCTTAACAACTGAAAATGCTATATTCTCTTTTCTCTGTGAGGTTTTGGACGGATTAAATAAAAGGTTGAGAACGTTAGGTGTTTTCTTTGATTTAACGAAGGCTTTTGACTGTGTTGACCACAAAATATTACTGCAGAAGTTGGAACATTATGGAGTAAGGGGAGTAGCTTACAATTGGTTCGCCTCCTACTTTAAAAACAGAAAGCAGAAGGTAATCCTCCGCAATATTGAGAGTGGTAATGATGTTCAGTCCCAATGGGGCACTGTTAAATGGGGCGTTCCCCAAGGGTCGGTGCTGGGGCCACTGCTGTTCCTTATTTATGTAAATGATATGCCTTCTAGTATTACAGGTGATTCAAAAATATTTCTGTTTGCTGATGACACCACCTTGGTAGTGAAAGATCTTGTGTGTAATATTGAAACATTATCAAATAATGTAGTTCATGAAGTAAGTTCGTGGCTTGTGGAAAATAATTTGATGCTAAATCACAGTAAGACTCAGTTTTTACAGTTTCTAACCCACAATTCAACAAGAACTGACATTTTAATCAGACAGAATGGGCATGTTATAAGCGAGACGGAACAGTTCAAGTTCCTAGGCGTACGGATAGATAGTAAGCTGTTGTGGAAAGCCCATGTTCAGGATCTTTTTCAGAAACTAAATGCCGCTTTATTTACCATTAGAACAGTATCTGAAATAAGTGACATTTCAACACGAAAAGTAGTATACTTCGCATATTTTCATACGCTTATGTCATATGGTATTATTTTTTGGGGTAATTCTTCTGATTCAAAAAGGGTATTTTTGGCTCAAAAACGGGCTGTTCGAGCTATGTATGGTGTAAGTTCGAAAACCTCTTGTCGACCCCTATTCAATAGTCTGGGAATTTTGACATTGCCCTCACAGTATGTATTTTCTTTAATGTCGTTTGTTGTTAGCAATATTAGTTTATTCCCAAGAGTTAGCAGCTTTCACTCAGTTAATACTAGGCAGAAATCAAATCTGCATGTGGAATGCACTTCCTTGACTCTTGTGCAGAAAGGAGTGCAGTATTCTGCTGCATCCATTTTCAATAAGCTACCACAAGAACTCAAAAATCTTAGCAGTAGCCCAAACACTTTTAAGTCTAAACTGAAGAGTTTCCTCATGGCTCACTCCTTCTATTCTGTCGAGGAGCTCCTGGAAGAGATAAAAAATTAAGCAAATTCCAGTGTTACATTCTTGATTTTCTTTATTTAAACTAACGACTTGTTTCATTTTATCTGTTTCTACAATCGTGTTATAATTTCATGTATTGACTCGTTCCATGACCATGGAGACTTCTCCTAAATGTGGTCCCACGGAACAATAAATAAATAAATAAAATAAATAAATAAACAAACCATGCAAATATCGACAAATAGGTCCTGACACGCCAACACAAATTCGTGGGAGTCTCTGCAGATAAGTTCCATCTCTTACTCCTTTCTCTCTGGATCAATAAGAAACAAGCTTCCCCAATCATCCTGCGGAATAGTTTAAACAAATAAACCATGTGTTAATGAGGTGTAAGGCAATTACAACACTTGTAAATAACTTAAGTAAAAGCCTCAAGCATATACACATCCAAATGAAACTAATTCTACATCAAAGTTATCAACTCTCCGCGATCATGGCACCTCTGCTGAGCTCACCGCTATGTGACAGAAGTGACATTCCTGTGCCATCTGTCGATAAACCATCGTGGTCTGCAGTCCCCGCAAAAATCTCACAATGGCATGATTGTCTTGGGTACAGTGCAAGGTATCTAAGAAGATGAAAGGCTCTTTACGATGCATATATAAAACATTTAGCACACTAAATACAGAAACGTAGAGAACATACACTGAACAGCCAAAAAACTGGTACACTTGTCCAATATTATGTAGGGCACCCGCGAGCACGCAGACGTACCGCATAACGACGTGGCATGGACTCGATTAATATCTGAAGTAGTGCTGGAGGCAACTGAGACCATGAATCCTTGAATCCTGCAGGACCGTCCATACGTCCGTAAGAGTTCGAAGGGGTGGAGATCTCTTCTGAAAAGCACTTTGTAATGCATCCCAGATATGCTCAATAATGTTAATGTCTGGGGAGGTTGGTGACCAGCGGAAGTGTTTAAAATCAGAAGAGTGTTCCTGGAGGCACTCTGTAGGAATTCTGGATGTGTGGGGTGTCGTGTTGTCCCGCTGGAATTGCCCAGGTCCATCGGAATGCACAATGGACATGAATGGATGCAGGTGATCAGACAGGATGCTTACGTACATGTCACCTGCTAGAGTCCTATCTAGACGTATCAGCGCTCCCACATCACTACAACTGCAGACACCCCACATCATTACAAAGCCTCCACCACCTTGACGACATTCAGGGATTCATGAGATTGTCTCCATACCCGTACACGTCCATCCGCTCGATAAAGTTTGAAACGAGACACGCGCGACCAGGCAACATGTTTCCAGTCACCAACACTCCAATGTCGTTGTTGACGGTAAGCTTTGCAGTCATTAAGGATACACGAGTGCACCTCCGGCCCCTAAAGCTCATATCGATGATGTTTCGTTGAATAGTTCACACGCTGAAACTTGTTAATGGCTCAATATTGAAATAAGCAGCAATTTGCGGAATGAATGTACTTCCGTCACGTTGAATGATTCTTTTCAGTTGCTGTTGGCCCCTTTCTTGCAAGATCTTTCTGTGTCCGCAGCAGTGTCGGGGGTCTGATGTGTTACCGCATTCCTGATATTCATGGTACACTCGTGAATGGTCGTACGGGAGAATTCTCGCTTCACCGCTACCTTGGAGATGCTGTGTCCCATCGCCTGTGTGCTGAGAGTAACGCCATTACCAAACGAAAAATTGCTCCCATGACCACTATGGGACATTCTCCACCACATTCAGTCCCATTTGAGGAGCCCGAAGTGTTTATCTCTTCTATATATGTTAAGCGCCTAGCTAGGAGAAGTACTGAAATGTCTCTGTAACGTTACCAACGGTATTCAAATTGTGAATAACACTCGCTAAATGGCTGTCAGTGACAGCTGGGCAACGCTTGTATTGTAGTGAAAAGATCATATATGGGCATAATACTTGGAGCCTACAGTGCATCGCAGCAGCGCTGACTGTGGGTGAGTGCAGGATGTGGTCACTGTAGTAATTCAACAAGGACAGCACACTGTTGTAAGCCTGATTAGCTTGCTGAAACAACAAACATGGCAGTACTGTATTGATTCATGGAGCAAGGGGCAAGGCAGATTTCGGCACTGACAGTGGCAGTTGTGTTTTAAGATATGTGAGTGGTATTGTGTATTGTGTCTATTGAACCGAGGACCTAGAAACGATGGAGAGGCTTCGTCCCTCGTAGCCCTCAGTGGTTCACAACGCCACAACAGGCCACAGCAGTCCACCCACCCCATCACCGCCCCACACCGAACTTAGGGTTATTGTGCAGTTCGTCCCCCAGTGCACGTCTCATACCAGACGAGTGTAACCCCAATTCTTATTTAGATACAGTAATTATGTGTACACATAATGGATACAGTGTTTGTGCGGCAATCGCCAACATAGCGTAACTGAGGTGGAATAAGGGGAATCAGCCCGCATTCGCCGATGTAGATGGAAAACCACCGTAAAAACCATCCATAGGCTGGTCGGCACACCGGATCTGGACACTAATCCGCTGGACGGATTCGTGCCAGGGACCGGCACGCCTTCCCGCTCGGGAAGCAGCGTGTTAGTCCGCGCGGCTAGCTGGGCGGGCTATGTGATTGGTGCTGGCGCATATGCATGACAAGTACACCGCTGCTGATTATAAATACTGGTAAATGGTGTAATAGAACTATTCTGACTCTCATTGACCAACCATAACAACGGGTCTTGCCCTACAGGAACGCCACAGTGGCTTGCGAGTAGATGTAACTGGTCTGAGGCCACAGTAGAGCCACAGCTCTGCGCACTAAGTCATTTCCTGGTCATAGTGCCATGACGCGCCGCCTGGCCATACCAGGTTATCTCCAGCACCACAGCTGACTTCTGCCCAGGGGACAAAGGTCCCCTTTCTATACACTCTAGCCACCGCCCACTGTCACTGGATGGCAATCTCAGCACAGTGAGCAACTCTCACCATGACGCCATCCGATGAGGCCAGGGGCGTAGAGCCAGAGCTGCATCGATTTCACTCATATCTGGTCTGAAATCCACACAGCTGGCTTATGCATTGAGAGTGCTGGTGTGGTGCAGTACTGTGTCGGTAATGTGGGCTGTATGGGCAGTCAGCCCAGCAGACTTCAGTATCCAGCCAGCCACTGATCCAGTGTATCAGGCAACACAGATGCATCAATTAAAGAACTTGTTGCATTTGCAACTACCCTTCTCTGTAACCAGCCGGGGTCCCATCTCAACTCCACCACCTGCTCGAATGATCCTTGTTCATAGCCACCCGACCTTGAACCTTGGGATGCTATAGTTTGGCATCAGAATTTGGGACATTGTCTTCACACAGCATGGAATCTAGACCGCGACTTACAGTGTTAACACACTGTGGTGAGTGATCAATTATTTTGGTTATTTATTAGAGGGTGTAACAAACATGGAAGCAAGATGTGACTCATTTTAGCTCGAAGGTTACCTAGTTTAGGCCAGAGAAACCGATTTACTTATTTGAGTTTGAAGGTAATGGTAGATACCAGTGTCTGGTGCCCTTAAGATGTACACATTGTAACTTAATTGGGTATTTTGTGCTATGCATAGAGTGAGTGCCTTTAATATGTTGTAAACGTTGTCTTTGTGGTCATATTGAAAGGCACCATAGAGAATCTAGATGGCTCATCATATGATGTAAACACTAATTTGTAGTTATCTTTGGAATTATAGTTTATTTTATTTGTATTGTTGTGTTATTCTGTGTAATGGAGTGTAAGAGTGTTGTAATGGCAGATGTAGGGATGAAAGGTGTGTCAGATCCGGGAGCAGTGTCGATACTGTGAGTAAAAGTAGTGTAGCTGAAAGTGGATAATACACAGCCACATGGGAAGATGGGAGTTAAAGACAAACAGCAGTCCTTCACATTCAACATCACCAGGTGGATCCATGTGTCACAGCATTGACTGCTTCCTTTTCTGGAATATCATCTGAGGATGTGGGTTCATTCTCGGGGTAGCTTAAAAGGACAGCAGAGATGGGTGGTTGGATGGAGAGTATTGAGACATTGTCGGCCCACAGCATGGCGTCTGGACCACGAACTACAGTGTCAACACAGTCCAGTGAGTGATGAACTACTGGGTTAGATTTAGCAAAATTGTGATTAGTAGGAGACGCAAAAACGTACAAGAAATATATGGAACCATTAAGGAATGTAGAAATCTTTGATCAATTAAAGAAAAGGCCATTGCATACTTATAAGAAGTAGAGCCGAGTGGAGGTATATTTGGGAACAGTTGAGCACTATTGGGAAGAGACACGTGGAAAGTGTAGAAAATTTTCGGATACGTTCAGGAAATGTAATGAACACACATACCCAATATTGTTGCAAGAATCGGGGAAAAAGGCGCTCGATGCTTTTCTGAGGGGATTGCTGTAGGACACGTCAAGGATGGCACATACAGAGGTTCCAGAGGATCTGTGTTCTGCTTTTAGGTTAGTGATGGAGTGCAATAAAATTAATATGTCTGCAGGGTTATAAGAGAAATGTGTGGCAATCTCTCCAAACATTAAGTGTTACAGAGACGTCTGTGCCACTAGCCACAGGGAATTAGAGGAAATGGAAGAGATCAGCAGCAGAATTTTGTTAATGGACATCCAGATGGATGAGAAGGTGCCATGCAGCCATTAAACGCCAGAGCGTACCGAGAGTATACCTAAAGGCGTTCCTGTACAACACATATGTATGCAGAAGTAGAGCATGTAGTTGGAGGTATTATATGAGGAAAAAGTTTAAGTTTTCGCCGGATGCAGGAACACATGTGTCGGTTGCCAGTAGAGACTTAGTGGATCGAAGGTATTGCAGCCTGTCACCTTACAGATTACCTGAGGCCATGGATAACGATATTGGACCTCTGGGGTTGGCAGACGTAGATATTCGTGTAGGGGCTTTTCAATTTCAGCAGTGTGTGGGCGTAGTACTCCATGTTAGTGAGAACTGCTGCATGATCTTTGAGTTTGACTCTTTTGCATCAACATCGTCTAAAACTTACCTTAGTCAACATACAGTAGAACCTAATACAATGTCATTCCAGCTAGGGGAAACTGTTGTCAATGTAAAATTTTTGCAAGGAGAGTCTAGCATATTAGACAAACACGTTGAACTGCGAACAACTGAACTAGGGATTGATTTGCATGATGGTATGTCAGATGACACTGGGAAATTGGTTTGCCTGAATATGGAGCTAGATCTACATGTGTGTCTGTTATGTGTTGTCGAGCCTCTGGAGCAAAACGATGTACTGGATACAGCAAGGTGTTTCATTAGGAGATGTGTTTCACATGTGCTGGAGAGCTATGGTAGGAGAATGGTATCCCTAAATATAGGCAGTTTTGGCGCTGAGAAGATGAAATTAAAGAAGGGGATGTTAGAAGCGACCTGAGACATTTCGGATGATAGTGAACGGTGCACAAGGCATATGATCCACAAGCAACTCCAAGCAACTATTAGGATTGCATCATATATGAAAGTGGAGAAACCAAAGAGAATAGAAAGACAGCAGATGGAAGAAATACTGTTAATTTGGGGATTCGATTTATTTTTCCCGCGTTTTCCATTGTTAGCAATTTGCTTGATTTGGAACTGAATACCGAGAGAGAACGAAGCACCATTATATCAGAAACCATATCATATTCCTAGGTATTTACACCCGATTAAGGAAGATTTTTATTAACCATCGGTTAGGTGACAGGACAACAGAAGAGAGTAACAGTCCATGGGGTGCGGGTATTGTGGTCGTATCAGAGACAACTAGTGATGGATCTAGAGAATACCGAGTCTACAATGATTACCAACACTTGAACAAGACCGTGACAGATGCGCACCCTATCCCAGAAATTATTGAGACAATAGTTAATCTGGGCCAATATCAATATTTCTTGCCCATGGAACTGAAGAGTGGTTATCATCATTTGTAGGTTGTTCCTGAAGACTGATCAAAGACAGAATTTTCGGCACCACAGGGGCACTATCAGTCCAAGAGAATGCCATTTGGATTTAAAAAATGCATCTGCAACGTTTCAGAGGTTGTTGGGTGCTGTGTTGAGAGGGCTGAAACTGCGTCAGTAACTAATTTACATTGATGATATCGCCGTAGCAGCGTAGACAATGTCGGCAGGGATAGTTTAACAGATGGAGCACTGCATGTCAGACAGAGAACACAAGGAAATGCCATTACATATTAGAAGAGGCAGGCTATTAAGGCCACGTAATTAGTAAAGATGGAGTGAGGACAGACCTGAGGTTAGTACAAGCTGTAGGGGAATTACCAGTGTCTAAGTCGATCAAACGACTAGAGTGTTTTTTGGGGATCTAAAATTATCATAGGAAAAATGGTTTGCTGACACAGCGCAACCATCTAAGCAGTTTCTAAGAAAAGGTGTTAAATTCATATGGACAGAAGAATTGAAGAGAGTTTTGACATTCTGCCAGGTTCTAGTATTTTCGATCTTTCAGCAGGAGCTTATCCTTTTGTGTGACACATCTAACCACTCTATAAGATGTGTTTTGAGTCAGGAAATTATCGGTGAAGAGCACCCTGTAGCTTATGCATCAAGCCAGCTGAATAGTTCTATTCAGTAAAACTGAAGGTGACGTTAGGCCTCATTTATTGTGTCACTTGAGATGACCTGTTGTGCAAGGTACATGGCTAGTACTGTGGGTAGGATTACCAGCAAAGTTAAAGGAGGAGATTTTAAAGGAAGCACATGATCACATGTTATCTGGTCATGGAGGGTGCAGCTCAAGGAACTGGAGGGGCAGCCAAGACATCCTGGTGGTGAGGAAGGAAAATGTGGATCAGCAAGTGAGAAACTGCATTCAGAGTGCACAAAGAGCTATGATGAATCATAAGCGAGAGGCTACACAAAGTCTCAAAACGATCTGAAATGCTAGGGATCGACGTATTAGGACCATTGATTCATACGCCAGTAGGAAACCCGTTCATATTATCAATAATAAATTAGCTTTCTTGGTACGTGAAGGTGGCTTGGCTGGTATGCTGAACCAGCAGTTAGAGACAGTCACACAAACAACGGTTAGTAATGAATGTGTGAATTTTGAGTACCAGATACAGTAACTACGGACCAGGGTACGAATTTAATGTCGGACTTATTGAAGGAGCTGTGTTGATTACTGCAAGTGAAGAATTTAAGAACTAGTCCTCCTCATCCACAGGGAAATGGTAGAATGGAATGAATGCGTAGAACAATGGGAAATTGTTGAGTTACTATATGAATGCACCTCATATGTACTGTGATAGATATATAAGGTATATTTTGTCAGCATATAGTCCAAAAGAAGGCATGTGCACTGGGTTTCCCTGTACGAGGAAGTGTATGGACATAAAATGCCGTCACAGTTTAACTTAATAAAGATGAAGGAAGGTAAAGAAGGAGAGTCAACATACATGTTTTGCAAAAAAAGTATGACAAGTATGGTAACAATTATAGAAGGTGAATGCGAAGGTACTGGAGGACAAGAGGAATCAGTGAGACATACAGCAAGTTTGCTGCAGTATAAGGTAGGCCAATGGGTGATATCCAGTCCTTACACACAGAGAGAGAAGATGAAGCAGTTACTCACAAGATATCAAGGACCTGCTCGGGTGGTGGAGGCTACTTCACCAGTCAATGTGAAGATCCAATTATTAATAAGAAGAACAATGGTGCATGTTAGACATCTACGGCCATTTTGAGGTAGTCCAGATACGAGTCAAGGAGCATCAAAGATGAAGCCAGAGGTGAACGCAATGCGAAGGAGTTGGAGTAAAGCACAAGAATATGTGGTTGAACCTGTAGACGAACTGCAGTATGCATTTAGGTCAAGATGAGGGGTGTTTTCCAGGGATTATTTTGTTTATAAGTTTGTGTATACATAGTATTGTAGCGAATAAGTTACGTTATTACAGAGTTTTTTCTGTTGTTTTGCTGTTTGTGAGTAGTCCGGCTAGTGACAGCCTTTTGAGGAGGAAGGAAGGATAATATTTGTCCCTGTCCTCAGGTCATGACAAGCTGACACAGGGGAGATGCAGAACCAGGCGAGGAGGTTGTAACAGACATTCGAAGAACTACAAGAAACTGCTACGTGCAGGGCGGTACTCAAGGAAATGTCAAGGGTGTTTCATAAACTACTAAATCCTACGGGCAACTATGGGAACAAATGAAACAAGTAGTCGACGTTGTACTGAATACTTCGTGGAAAAGGGGATTGTTGGATGCTGTAGATACAACTCTGGAAATGGCAAATAAAGATGATATTAAAGAATGAAATAGAATTATGAAAGCAGTAAAAAAACTGGTGGAGTGAAGTCAGTTATCAGAAGAATGGTATGCTACACAGATAGAGGATTTGGAGGGTGAAGTGGTTAACCATAACGGGTGTTCATCAGAATATTCATTCTGTTCAATCAGGGCCGCACAGACGTGATGATGAGATAGGTCACTGGCGGGGGAAACACGATATCCCCTGTCAAGGTCAAGTGTAACTTGGCACCAGAACTCCCTGACCTTGAATAAGTGGCATTGTTGCTTAACCTGATCCAGAGATGACAGGATATTTGCGTGCCAAAACCTACGTTGTCAACGTAAGACGGTTAGTTGTGTCACTTATTCGCGTCACTGGCTGCTACCGGTAAACTGGTGAGAGGGCGTTATATCGAAGCCTGTGCTCCGAGCCAACCTTCAGCTCACAACCCCGCTGGTTGTTGATTGTTGTTCGTCGCCTAGAGACAGAGACAGCGCGGACAGAGGTAACACGCTCGCTGCCAACAGCATGGAGCAACAGCTATCCGACGAGGGCGCCAACCAGGTGAGTGGTTATGCTGCTCAAGTCACGTTGCCCCCCTCCTGTCGCTATCTGTAAACAGGACGCGGTTAGTGAAGCCCTGTCGGATGGGCTATGAGCGGCTCAACTAAAGATCGGGATACAACCCGTGAAAACCGATGACGTCATAGGTCATTAGACATTAATGGCTTTACTTTCGAGCCGTAGATAATATATCAGTTGTCTGCTGTGGATAAGCACCAGCATTGTAAACCGAAAAAAAATGAGCTATCAGAAAACGCTAGACATTGCACTGACTTAAATAATTGGTTCTTTCCAATTCATTCGGTACTTAATTTGGGTCAGTTCTTAGCGTCTGATTCCTCCAGTCTGCTTTGACTAATGGCGTAATGTGTGATGTTATTTTGTTTGTGCCTCAGATTGGTGTCAATGAATGTTACATGATTTCTCTGGATCTCCTCGTTACGCGCGTATATTAAAATTTCGGTGTAGATTGTTTTGCATTCATATCGTCATTTGTTTTCGGCATCTTTTGTTAATGGAAGTAGTAGTGATTTTTAAGAGTGTGATTTCTCACGCAATTGCTTTTCGTTATTGATGAGCCAGTTTACAGCAAATATTCTCCTTCAGAAAATGACTGACCGATACTCAATTAAAAGATTTTTGCAATCATTGGGCGTTATTGCAGAATTTTGCAAGTGCAGTGTTTGTGGAAATTATATGGTTTTGACAAAGGTTCCATTATCACGACCTTCCGACGGATATACGTGGAGGTGCAGAAAAAATAATATAGGGAGATCTATACGCAGGGGGGCGTGGTTCGAAAGATCGAGGCTGAATTTAGAAGTAACAATCATGTTAACCTACTATTTTTGCTATCAGTATTCTTGCAAATCTGTCATGCATGAAGCAGGGGTTTCGTGTGGCACTAGTTGACTGGTTTTCATTTTGTAGAGAAGTCTGCGGGGAATTTATAAAGTATAGGGGATCATTGGGGGGGGGGGGGCAGGGGTTACAACTGAAGTAGATGAGTCACATTTTGGAAAGAGAAAGTACGAACGGGCGCATGAGGTTGTTGGGCTTTGAGTTTTTGGAGTAGTAGTTTCTGGAGGGGATTGTGCTGATGTTGTATTCAGGATCGTACCAAATCGTACAAAGGAAGTATGAACATCTTTAATGGAAGAATATGTGGAAGAAGATTCCGTAGTCATGTCGGGTGGGTTTGCTTCGTACAAGGGGTTGGGTGAAAGGGGTTATCATCATTTGGTCGTGAATGACAATATTCAGTTTAAAGATTACAAGACGGGGGCATATACCAGTACTATCTAGGGGTATTTGGTGGCAGTAAAATCTGTTGTCGGGCGGGGAAAGAGAAGGGTTTCAGTGATGCAGGGCAATTTAGATGAATACTGTTGGAGGAAGAGTGTTCCTAAAGATTATCGTGTATTTCTTGCATTTATGAAAATAGTCAGCAAAATGTACAAGTCTCGTTTTGTTAGTTAATATAGTTTGGTTACAATGGTGGCCCAAGGGGGTTGCTGTGTCTTTCCGGGGGGAGGGGGGGGGGGGTTATGTGATTGACTCGTGATATCATTTTCTTCATTATTTTAAAATGTTGCATCTGGTAGAGGGCGGTGGTAGGGAAGAACTGATTTGGGTGGTACCTCTTTCGTGCCTGGTAGCTTGTGTTTCTTATTAATTTTTTCATTTCTTATTCTGGACTTTCCGTACTTCGTTACAGTTTGATCTCCTAACACTATGATTTCTTGATATGTCCTTATTTTGTTGTTCTCGCCAGCATCGATATTTCACTCCTTTGGAAGTTCATGTGCGGTAAGTTACATTTTCTGTAGCCACTGTTATGTTTTCCTTTTCGATGTTTTTGCTACACTTCTCTTAATTTTACCTTCATTCCTGATGTATCAATTTTACTGAGTTTTATTTTGGAGCTACTGCAGCTGGTGTCACTTTCGTGTAATACAGTTATCTGTTCCAATGTTTGGTCATTTTTTCGTTTTATTTTTTTGAGTGTTCTAACTTAATTTCTCCCCGCCCAAAACCTCAAATATCCTGCGCTTCTCCCGTTCGAATCAATAATCAATAATAGAATTAACGTAATTTTGCGATAGGAAGATTTCACCATGCGCTATACTGTAACACAGTTTATGGTTCTCCGTCTCCCCACCCCACTCAGAGAAATTACGGTAATAATTCTAATTAGACACAAATTTTTTACACTTCTGTTCTTATTTATTTCGGTCGTCTTCAACCCGTTTACATGTAATTGTACTCCGTCTTCAGGCCACAAGTGGCCATCGGGACAAACCAACCACCATGTCATCCTCAGCTGAGGATGCGGATAGGAGGAGAGTGTGGTCAGCACACCGCTCTCCCCATCGTTATGATGGTTTTCTGTGACCGGATCCGCTACTAGTCGGTCGAGTAGCTCCTCTATTGGCCTCACGAGGCTGAGGCTTACATGTAAGTCTTGTCTAAATAATAATGGCGTTAAATGTATTATTTTATCGCATGCTATATTTTTGTTTACGAGTATGATCCGTTCCTTTCATAGATTGCCGATATGCAGCATCTTTGACGTCATTGGTCAAAGCCGACGAGTGGAATCAGGCACTAGAATTTATCCCTTAATTTCATTCTTCGTAAGTTTGAGATAATTTGGAAGAACAGTTTTTCATTTAGAAGAATTTTCAGTTTTTCGTTTTCGTTTGTAGGCATGGATTTATCTATTCCCATGAATATAGAAGACTTTAAGCAGGCTTTGAGCGTAGACATGATGGCAACCATTCGATTTTTGCAAATGTCTGATCTTCTTGCTGATTACGTTCGATGTCGTGAGTGCGGCGAATGTAAGTGTATCTGCCCGTTGTTCTCACGATTTATTCGTATGGAGGTGGACCAAGGATCGACAATGGCGCTCAATTAGACGAGGAACATGGTTTGAGAAATCGAAACTATCCTTGAGGGACATAATAAAAACTACGTACTCTTGGTGTTTGAGGTATCCTGTGTGGTTGTGTGTGCATGAATGTCGTGTGAGTGAGCGTACCGGTTTAGACAGGTATTCGTTTAGTAGGGAAGTTTGGGGGGAAAATATAAAGCATAGAGGGCCTTTGGGGTGGGGGGGGGGGGGGGGAGTGTTATAGTCGAAATCGATGAGTCTCATTTTGCAAAATCAAGTACAACAGGGGGGGAACCTGCAGTAGGATTATGGGTTTGGGTGCCTGTAATTTCAGGTCCAGAATGAAATGATGTAGCTTTTAAGGTAGTTCCTAATCGAACGAAGAAAGTGTTGATGAAGTTAATTGAATACCATGTCCCAGAGGGTTCTGTAGTGATTTCCGATGGTTTTTCATACTATAACGATTTGGGAAGTAGGGGTTTCAGCATCTTGTTTTCAATCATAATATTGAATTCAGATCTTCATCAACTGGAGCTTGTAAGAATAGTACATGAGTAATTTGTCTGCCATAAAATCTGTTGTAGGGAGGGGGAAACGACGGATTTCGACACTAGAGCCATTTAGATGAATATTCATGGAGGTGTAGTGTACCTGATACATATTCCCCGTTAAGTGTTTCCTTAAACCTTAAACGTGTTGCGCAGGTGTTTCGTACGTAATTTGTTAATTAATTTCAGGTTTGGATGGGGGTGGGGTAACTGATAGTTAGGGAGAAGGGTGGGTTTGGTCGGGATGGTTCACATACTGATTTGGATTTTTTGGGGTTGATCCATCATTCTTCATTTTATTACGTCAGATAATTTTCTTCTGTAAATATTTTTTGTTATTTTACTTCATTTCATTAATGTCAACTTCTGGGTTTACATATTTGTATGCATGTGTGTTTTCGTGATGTTGTTTTTCTTGTGTATGCGGGTATGTGATTTTGTTGATGTCTTTCAAGTCGAACTTTGGTTTCTTGCGAAGGAGTTTGCGTATGTTACATTTAATTTTTTATTTTTATGTTGTACTGGATTTGTGTATTTCTATGTATTTCCTTGTCGTATTATTCTGTTCTGCGTTAAGTATGGGTTGGTCAACTGCAGTATCGAATACAGATTTTGCAGTTGTGGGCCTTTTGCCCTTTCCCAGTACCAGTACCACTACGATTTTTCGCTTCTATACTAGCACTACTGAAGGCGAAAAGACCGACATACGAAAAATTTGTATCCCATACTTCAGTTCTCGTATACAGGTTAACTGAAGTACGGTATACTGGTCCTAGCTAGACGAAAAAAGCGACAAATGTAACACTGATATCATTTACCTAAATAGGTTAACTGAAGAACAGGATACAAATTTTATTGCTGTTGCTTTTTTTTTTTTTTTTTTGTTTTCGCTAAAAAGACTGTGATGACTTTCAGTCGGGATAATTAATATCGAAGGCAAAAAAAAAAAAAAAATCTATGTGTGTCGTCTTCTTCCGCCTTCGCGTAGTTGAAGTGAGGTACAGGTTGTGAATGATTCATATGTCGGCTTCTTCTTTTTCGTTATCAGTAGTATCCTATTCCTCAGTTGACCTATAAAGGTCAACTGAAGCATGGGATACAAATATTATGTACGTAGATCTTTTCGCTTTCGCTAGTAATACTATCTACATAAGAACAGAATGTTAGTAGTAGCGGAGCCGAAAGAAGAACACCTGTAAAATTTGTATTCCGCTCTTCAGCTGACCTTCACATTTTAACTGAAGAATAGGATACTAAGCTAACGAAAACGAAGAAATCAGCGTACATTAAATTTTTATCCCGTATTGCAGTTAAGCTATACAGATCGATTGAAGCTCGATGTACAATTCATATATACGTCAACTGAGGTATTTTATGAAACTTCCTGGCAGGTTAAAAGTGTGGGACGGACCGAGACTTGTGCTTGGGTAGCTCAGATGTTAGAGCACTTGCCCGTGAATGGAAAAGGTCCCGAGTTCGAGTCTCGGTCTGGCACACAGTTTTAATCTGCCAGGAAGTTTCATATCAGCGCACACTCCGCTGTAGAGTGAAAACCTCATTCTGAGGTATTATATGCTACCGCTACTTCTATCCCTGTTTATTCTTTATTTTCTACAGAAGTACTAAGACTCAAACAAGTGATATCCTTAACATTATGGTGGAACTATTACTGGACGTGACATATGTCTATCATCTGTTTCCTCTCCTGCATTCCTTTGTTTATGAACACTCGTCTCTGCCGTTACAAATGCTTCAAATGGCTCTGAGCACTATGCGACTTAACTTCTGAGGTCATCAGTCGCCTAGAACTTAGAACTAGTTAAACCTAACTAACCTAAGGACATCACACACATCCATGCCCGAGGCAGGATTCGAGCCTGCGACCGTAGCGGTCACGCGGTTCCAGACTAAAGCGCCTAGAACCGCGCGGCCGCACCGGCCGGCTGCCGTTACATCTGCGTGATGAATCATCTCTGGCGAATTCTGACGTCAGTTGTCAAAGCCGACGGGTTGTCGTTCTTCAGTAGTCTTCTATGAACTAAAGCTGAGATTCACGTGTGCACGGCTATTGACCGATCGCTTGGTGAACAGGCTGTGACGAGAGTGGTCGGTCAGAGCTGCCTCTGGACGACGCGAAGCGACCGCCGGTACGACTTGTGCAGCAGCGTCTCCACGTTTGCCGAGTCGCTAACTTTTTCTCATTTTGAAGCACGAAGCGACTTGTGATTTGCGGTGAGCCTTGACATCTTGGCGCAATTTCCACGGAAGAAACACCGTGCTCGGCTTAGTTTTCGATACAGTCATTTCAGTTTTGAACATTGGTGCAAATAACTTGGCGTTCGTGACGCCACTCCAAATTGTGTATTGAGAAATACTGGTATTTAAAAAAAACTATCAAACTGAATCTCATTATACTGTCCATTCTGTCAGTGACGTATATTTGTGTTTTAACGAACATTATCCGAAGGTAGCTGTGTGCTACATAGTTACAATCTTTATTTTTATTTTCATCACTATTCAAAACACATTCTTCCTTACGGGATTTACCTTAAACACCTGGCTCTAGTACCATAGAAGTTATTGTTTATCTTAGCACCGGCTTATAGTTCAGTCTCCTTTACCGCGTGTTCTCCATCTGTACCTTTCCTCAATGATTCTACGGAGGACATCGTTATTTCTCATGTTATCAGTCCATCTAATTTTCAAGATCCTTGTATCGCATTGCACCTCGAAAGTTCAAATGGTTCAAATGGCTCTGAGCACTATGGGACTCAACTGCTGAGGTCATAAGTCCCCTAGAACTTAGAACTACTTAAACCTAACTAACCTAAGGACAACACACACATCCATGCCCGAGGCAGGAGCACCTCGAAGGCTTCCATTCTCTTTTCTGTTTACTGCAGTCCATTATTAACTTCCAAACAATGCTGTTCCCAAATGTACATACTCAGAGATTTATTCCTCAAAATCAGGCCGCTGTTTGATGCTATTAGGCAACATTTTCCCAGGAATACCGTCTTTGCCGGTGACAGTACTCATTTTCCGTCGTTCTTGCTTGCACCGTCATGTGTTATTTTGCTTCCAAGGTAGTACAATTCTTTCACTTCAGCTACTTCGTGGCCTCCAATACTGATGTCAGTCTCATCACTACTCTCAATCCTGCTACTCCTCGTTACTTTCACTTCTCTTCGGTTTACTCGCAAACCATAATGATTGCTCACTACAATCTTCATTCTGTTCAAGCATGGCCGTACCGACGGGATGACGAGATAGGTCACTGACGACGATGCAGACATAGAGAAGAAGCAATAACTGACAGGAAAAAAAGAAGAAGAAAGGATGATGCGTTAGGAGTAAACCGGTAGAGCTCTACCTCAGTTCGCCTAAACCTATTCTGCCTACAAGAAGAAGTGTTTCCCTTAGCCCTTGACACGCAGCATCGTAAAGAAACAACTACAACCGAACAGACATCTGTCACTGACTAAGTTTTCTGCCACTCACAATGGTGTTCTTTTACTGCTTCGTTACGGTAGTGTAGAATCTAAAATGTCAACGAGCGGGTAACGAAGCAACATTGTCATTCGATCGAAAGCTTCAGATTTTGGCCAATTTCTGCTTACTAACCCTTGAAGCGAAGAAACACGGAAACAAGGCTGAGGGATATGTTACTAATCAGATATACTAGAGACAATTATACAATGGAGCTAGTTACTTAAATTTCTATTTTCACTTTCCGGTGAAAGAGCTAATGAAAAGCAGTGACACGTCTTCACATCTGGATTTTTCAACTTTTTTTCCAATTATTGGTTTAGAGATGCTTATCCAAACATCGAATTGGCTTTGAGGTTATTTAAGAGAATGCCGAAAACTACAGCATTATGTGAAAGCAGTCTCAGCAAATTAAAGACGGTACAAACTATTTACGATCAAGCACGGTTGAAAGTAGACCATCGTCTGTATTTACTTTGTCAATAAATAGAGAACTGGCTCTGAGCACTATGGGACTTAACAGCTGAGGTTATCAGTCCCATAGAACTTAGAACTACTTGAACCTAACTAACCTAAGGACATCACACACATCCATGCCCGAGGCAGGATTCGAACCTGAGACCGTAGCGGTCGCGCAGTTCCGAACTGAAGCGCCTAGAACCGCTCGGCCACTCCGGCCGGAAATAGAGGTAACTGTTAAACCTGACTTCAAAGACATAATCAATGAGTGTGCTTCGCTCAGATCAAGGAAATAAAACGTAAAATTACGTAAAGAAGTATCTCTTAATTGTAACCCTTTTATCTTAATTTCTAATATGTAATTCTTGCACTGTTAATAATCCATGGGGACAAACTAACACTTGCTTTTCACTATGCAGCACACACAAACCAAAGTACAGAAATTGTCATAAACTATAAGTTATTGATTTGCTCCTACTTCAACATTTACAATTTGTGACTTATTCAGTTCACTATAATTAATTTCGTAATGCTGCATTTTCATTAAATGTACTTAAATAAATTTAAAATTTACGAAATCTGCGTAGAAAAATGAAACAAAAATTGATGGTGCGCGAGGGGTCACTGTTTCGACAGTTTTGACAAGGACACAGGAAGGATCAGTTCTGTACGTCTCTGCACTCAAGTAGTCCTGCAGTTGTTTCTCATGTTCACTGTGGATAGCAATACCATCAGACAATTATATCACTGATATCCTTTCGACCTGAATTTTAAACTCACTTCTTCAGTCCTCCTTTTATTTCCGTCATTACTTCTTTTATGTGTAAATTCAACGGTAAGGATGGAAAATAACATCCCTGTCTTACACATTTTCTAATGCGGAAAATTCCCTTATTGTCTTTCATCCTAATTTCAAACTCACTGTTCTTGCTTATTTTGTATATCACCAGTCTTTCTCGACAGTTTTTCTGAGATTTCCAAACATCTTAACACATTCTGCACTGCCGACCGCTTTTTATAGGCCGACAAATGCCTTGAACATGTCTTGATTTAAGTCTTGCTTCCATTATCAGGTGGAACGACAGACTGCAATCATTGGAAGTTCTCTGGCATTAATTACCCTATTTAGAGTAAGATCTGAGATTAACATAAGCAGAGATCGGAAGCTTAAGCATTACACAACATTAAATTAAGCACGTAAAATGCAATTGTATGTAGCTAAAATAGCCAGTGAAAGGAAATACAGAAAAGCTTTATATACTGATGTCACAAAAGTCATGGGGTACTTCCTAACATCGTGTCGGACCTACTTTCTCCCTGCATAGTGCAGCAACTCGACGGTATGGACACAACAAGTCGTTGGAATTCCACTGCAGAAACATTAAGCCATTCTGCCTGTATAACCGTCCATAATTGCGAAAGTGTTGCCGGTGCAGGATTTTCTGCACGCACTGACCTCCCGATTATGTTACATGAATGTTCGATGGGATTTATGTTAGGCGATCTGGGTGATCAAATCATTTGCTAGAATTGACCAGAATGTTCTCCTAATCAATAGCGAACAACTGTGGCCCGGTATATAGCGCATTAGCATGCATAAAAATTTCATCGTCGTTTGGGGACATGAAGTCCATGAATGGCTGAAGGTCTTCAGTAGCCGAACATAACCATTTCCAGTGAAAGATCGGTTCAGTTGAACCAGACGACCCAGTCCATTTCATGTAAACACAGCCCACACTATGACATAGCCAACACTTGCTTACACAGTGCCTTTTTCACAACTTGAGGCCATGGCTTCTTGGGGTCTGCGCCACTCTCGAATCCTACTACCAGCTCTTACCAACAGAAATCGAGACTCATCTCATTAGGGCACTGTTTTACAAATGTCTAGGGTCCAACTGATATGGTCACGAGCCCAGGAGAGGCGCTGGAGGCGATGTCGTGCTGTTGGCAAAGGCACTAGCGTCAGTCGTCTGCTGCCATTGGCGATTAACGCCACATTTCCCCGCGCTGTCCAAACGAATATGTTCGATACGTTCTTCGTACGTCCTACATTCATTTCTGGTTATTTCACACACGTTCCATTTCTGTTAGCACTGATAACTCTATGAAAACGCCGCTGCTCCCGATAAATAATGATACTATTTTTGTACAGCAGTTAGTAAATATAGGAAAACGTCCTTTCAGCTTCTCCAAATTTGATGTTTGTTCTATAATGGCATGCAGTTTCGAACAACTCCGACAGGTGGCACAGCCATTGTGAACCATCAAAATGGCATCTACATAAGTAACGTACTGTTATTGAATTCTTGGTTGAGCAAGAAGAAACTGTTGTGGATGCCCACGAACTTTGCATGTAGTGTACGCTAACGATACAGGTGATAAAGAGTATTGATGGACGATGTATAATGACAGTTAAAGAGTAGGGAAGCGCAGAAATTAAGCTCCATGGTAATCCACATTTGGGATGTTCTGTCACAGCCACTGCGCCCGATATGGTGAACCACACTGAAAGAGTACTGTATATTCCCTTTCAACGGTTTCAAGTAGTGTAACATTCTCTTGGTAACGAGTCATGCTTGCAGTGATATCTAGTACTGTATATTCCATTTCAACTGTTTCAAGTAGTGTAACATTCTCTTGGTAACGAGTCATACTTGCAGTGATATCTAAAGTAGACTTGGTACTACCATAAGCATCGAGAGAGGAGGAGGACGTTTGTATTTTATTTTTTATTCTTGTGTAAGTGTGCACTTCCTGACATTTTTCTTGATGTGTCCTCAATCAATATTTTAATTTTGTTCCATCAGCCGCCGTTAGCCTGTCTGGTTTGGCAGACTCCCCAAAACATTCCGGAAGTTGAAGAAACTGGCGGTTAGCACTATTGCGTATAAGGGACTGCCGGAGAGGAGACGTTGGCTGTAGAAAGGAGTAGGTGTGCGTTGTTTAGTGCTGTGAAATAAGAGATCTCCACCATCACTGTGAGCATGTGAAATATTTAAGTTGGTATATTAATCAAAACGCTTCCTTTCGCGCGAAGCGCTTTACCAGCTGAGCTATCCAAGCACGACTCACGACCAGTCCCCACAACTTTAATTCTGCCAGTACCCCATCCCATACCGTGCCTAAGCCGTATCTCCCCAATATTCTTTCTTCCAGAAGTGATAACATTGCAAGGTTCGCAGGAGAGCTTCTGTGGAGTTTGAAAGATAGGAGATGAGGTACTGGCAGAACTGAAGCCGTGGGAACGGGTTGTGAGACGTGCTTGTATAGCTCTGTCGGTAGAGCACTTGTCTGCCAAAGGTAAAGGTCCCGAGTTCGAGTCTCGGTACTGTACACAATGTTAATCTGTCAGGAAGTTTTAAAACCAAAGTTGGTAGAAAAAATTCTACAATATCGCACAGCGGCGGGCATTATTTGGATTTGTGACTGTTTACAAATTTAAAGTGGCACCTGAGCAGAGGATGTTGCTTGGACGCACTTGCAAGAATGTAATATTAGGGAGTACGATACCTTAATTAATGTAAGATGAACACCAACAAAATCAAAACGAGGATAATGAAATGTAGTCGAATTAAATCACCTGATGCTGAGGGAACTAGATTAGGAAACCACACACTTAAAGTAGTAGGTAAGGTTTGCTATCTGGGGAGCAAAATGACTGATGATGGTCTATGTAGAGAGGATATAAAATGTAGACTGGCTATGACAAAGAAACCGTTTCTGAAGAAGAGAAATTTGTTAACATCGAGTACAGATTTAAGTGTCAGGAAATCTTTTGTGAAAGTCTATGTTTGGAGTCTAGCTGTGTATGGAATGAAACATGGACGACAAATAGTTTAGACAAGAAGAGAATAGAAGCTTTCGAAATGTAGTGCTACAGAAGAATGCTGAAGAGTAGATGGGTCGATCACTTAACGAATGAGGAAGTGGTGCACAGAATTGGGGAGAAGAGGAATTTGTGACTCAACTTGACTAGAAGAAGAGATCGGTTGGTAGGACATGTTCTAAGGCATCAAGTGATCACCAATTTAGTATTGGACAGCAGCGTGGAGGGTAAGAATCGTAGAGGGAGACCAAGAGATGAATAAACTGAGCAGATTCAGAAGGATGTAGGTTGCAGTAGTTACTTGGAGATCTATAAGCTTACACAGGATAGAGTAGCATGGAGAGCTGCATCAGACCAGTCTCTGGATGAAGACCACCACAACAACAACAACATTAATTACAAAAGTCAGATCACATGTGGTCGTGATTAGATACACAGGAGTAGGGAATAGGAGTACCAAAATGTCTACATCTACCTCTACGTCGTACTCCGCAAGGCGGAGGGTACTTTTCGTACCTCTAACTGAGCCCTCCAATCCTGTTACAGTCGCGAATAACGCGGTCAAAGAATAATATTCGATAAGCCTCGGTGTAGGCTCAATTTCCTCTAATTTTCTCCTCTTGGTCATTACCCGAGATGTATGCGGGGGGGAGGGGGGGGGGGGGAAGTAATACGTTGTCCGACTCTTCCCGGAACGCGCTCTCTCGAAATTTCAGTAGTAAATCTCTCCGTGATGCACAACGCCTCTCTTTTAACATCTGCCAACGGAGTTTGTTGAGTATCTCTGTAACGGTTTCGAGTCGGCTAAATAATCCCGTGACCAACGCACCGCTCTATCAATACTGTCCAGACAGATGAATAATAGTCAAGAATGGTTCGAACAAGCGCCTCATAAGCCATTTTCTTCGTGGATGAGTTACGTTTCGTTAAGATTCTTCCTATGAATCTGAGTCTGGCATCTATTTGTTTTATGCGGTCATTCCACTTAAAGTCATTGTCGATAGTTACCCCTAGATGTTTTGCGGTAGATACTGTTTCAAGCGGTTTATCATCAATAGTGTAGTTGTGCAGTAGTGGATTTCTTTTCCTATGTATGCACAATAAGCTTATTGACGTTGAGGATCGACTGCCAGGGCCTACACTGTTCATCAATTCTATGGTGATTATTCTGTAGATCGTTACTACCTTCTGGCGTTGCTACTTCCGTACACTCAACCACATCATCTTCGAACAGCCTTAGAAAGCACCCGAAGCTTTCTATCAGATCATTTATGTATACTGTAAACATTAGCGGTCCTATCACACTTCTTGGGGTACTTCTGAAATTACCTTAACGTCTGTCGATTTTTTTCCCCGTTAAGAGCGACGTGTTGAGTTTTGTATGCAAGGAAGTCTTGAATCCAGACGCAAATCTGCTCCGATACTCGAGGAGCTCCTATTTTTGTAGCGAGAATCCAGTAATCAGAGCCCATAACATGGGGATAAATAGCGGCAGCTTCTCCGAACCATTTTTGTTCAAAAATTTTATAGGTCTCGTCTCAGCATGAGTGCCATTATCCATGCGTTACAATTCTGTAACAGTCTCGATCACAAGATTAAAAGAAAGCCGTTTGATCTGAGCCGTTGAAGCATTTTGAAGCCAGTGGACAAGCTCTTCTGTCACGGATTGTTACAGGTGACGATACCTGGATGCATCACTCGGCTGCACAAGGCTGGCATAGCCCACGGAACGTGGTTGGGAATATATCGAAAAAACAGTATATGTAAAAGAAATTTTGACTGAGATTTTCACCAAATTCTAACTCTTACGAATAAATATGTTCTGAGAAAAAGTTGCGGGTCATTATTTATTGATCGACCCTGGTAAAAAATTCACGATGAAACTTTTTTTAAAAAAGGCCAGGTAGATCTCCTCAACGAGTTAGTTAATAGAAGACTGGTTGACACACTGGATCAGACTGTGTATGGGAAATATTAACGATTAATGAGAACCACTTCATCTGTATTAGTAAACATTGTTTAGTGTCACGACCGATATAGTTCGTTAGAATACCATCAGGTGCCAATATCATGACTTAAAGAGTCAGATTGCATTACATAAATTATGGTATTGGCACAATTCAGCAACCCGATGGTGTTCTAACGAACGAAATTAGTTGTGAGCCAATAAATGTGAATCGATACAGATGTGGTCGTTGTCTTTAATCTTTAATGTTAGTGCCACGCCTGAGAAGGAAGCTGAGACTGAGGCTATGTGAAGGCAAGAGTCGCTTATCTAGTTTATGCTGGTCCAGTATCTGGAAAGATCAAAGGCTTCTACGGAAACATGGCATCCAGTGTATTTCGCTCCTGACAACAAAGATAAAACGTCTTCTTTGTAATGCGTACTTGTACCGCATTCCGTGCGATTACGGCGTATGTTACGTCAGACTGCCTTTTATAGTTGTCGAGGAAGGATTTAGGATCTTCAGCTAAACACCCAGTGAAAGTATCCAGCAAATCTGGTGTCGCCAAGTACTACGTTTGATAAAGGCAAGAAATGTGATAAGTGTCGTGGAGCAAGCTTCAAGCTTCTTGCATTCGTCATTGTTTTTTTTGTTTTTTTGTTTTTTTAATTCAACAGTTTTGGAACAAATTTCAGAGCCAAAACAAACAAAAAAATCTATGGCACAAGGCAGATGATATGCCAACACCATCAGCGACTTCTCAGTTTTAATTCGCTTATCTTTCATAACAATTCCTTACAATTTTTCGACGATTTCATTAGTTGGTTATGGGTTGGGGTCCAGGTTGCTCCACATCGTCACGATCTTCGTTGAATTCTTCGAAACACTTAGACCACTCCTAAACCCTCGTTCTTCTAACAGCAGATTCACCAAAACTCATATTCATCATTTGTAAAACTTTTCTGCATTATATTATGTTCTTATAGCAAAATTTAATATACATTCTCTAATCCACTTTTATACAAAATAAATAATCGCCGCCGGCCGCTGTGGCCGAGCGGTTCCAGGCAATTCAGTCCGGAACCACGCGGCTGCTACGGTCGCAGGTTCGAATCCTGCCTCGGGCATGGACTTGCGTGATGTCCTTAGGTTAGTTAGGTTGAAGTAGTTCTAAGTCTAGGGGCTGATGACCTCAGACGTTAAGTCTCATAGTGCTTAGAGCCATTTGAACCAAATAATCGCCGAAACTAACAAAACTTAAACCTGTTTTACGGATGACAACAGGCTAAATATCGCACATAGGTAACAGAGTACAGATACTTTTAAGACATGTTTACCAACACAAAAATGTAAACAACTCGCGAATGGTTCAAATGGCTCTGAGCACTATGGGACTCAACATCTTAGGTCATAAGTCCCCTAGAACTTAGAACTACTTAAACCTAACTAACCTAAGGACATCACACACACCCATGCCCGAGGCAGGATTCGAACCTGCGACCGTAGCAGTCCCGCGGTTCCGGACTGCAGCGCCAGTAACTCGCGAATGGGGGTAATATAAGATGTGACATAAAATTTCAGTTACGTTTACAGGACTGCTCGTAAATGAAATCATGCAACCAGGGGATGATATTTTTTGTAGTTTGTGATTTTAAGACCATGCCTGGTTGTACAGGGGAAACAAATAAACATTAATATAAAAAGGGCTTGTAGTGGTTGTTGTAAGTTAATGCGATTTTGAAAAGGAAACTTGTGATGTGTCTGAAAAGAAAGCGTGCAACCAGTCTGTATGACCAGTTTCGACATATGATAGTGAGAGGTTGTAAGTATAGAAGGAAGTGAGAGCTGTTGAGGGTTTAATAGAGAGATGCAGGTCGTAAATTACCAGGAGGGGCAGAAAATCTGACAAAAGTATCACGGAACGGAGTCGAGTGAAAGACTTAGTTATGACCACGATAAAAATATAATGGAGATGGGGTGGAAAGTGTAGGAAGGCTGTTTATCGGTCGGATGCTGTGACACAGAAAAGGACTGAGGTAGTGACCTATTGGAAGATGCGCGGGTGACGTAAGAAAAACAAAGGATTGACTGTGATGTCTATGGCTTAAAACATGATGGATGTAAATGTATAGAGGGGGTCACATATCTAGGAGTGGATGTAGTATGATCACAGGCCCAAAGTCTTGTCTTGGAACGGGAGTTTTATCCAGGAAGAGAGAACGATGTTATCCAGGTACCTGTACGTAGGATGTGGGTCACTGAGTGACGGTTTTTCTCGGAGAGATGTGCGGATGAACGGCGAGTTTAGGCTTTTAGCGTGATTCACCTAAGTGGAAGGTATCGTTTAAACTGTTGCACGCAGACCAGGGGGCTTTGTTGCATTATGACTGCATATGGTACACATTGGCTGCTTCTGTCGCCCGTTGAAATGGCGCTCCAGGAGGCAGTGTGGAAAAAGATTATTGATAATTTTGGCAATACGTGGCAGTTTCCTAACTGTACAAGCATTGCCGACGGAAAACATATGTTCCTAGAAGCTTCGCAAAACAGTAGAAGTATCTGTTACAATTATGCGTTGCCGACGGAAAACATATATTTCTAGAAACTTCGCAAAACAGTAGAAGTATCTGTTACAATTATAAACGGCCATTTTCTATATTGCTCTCGGCATTTGTGGAACCGAACTATAAAATTTTTTTGCATTGATGTTGGAGGATGCGGGGAAGCCATTGATAGTGCGCTGTTGGCCAACTCAACGATGGAAACGATGTTTGACCGTCAACAAATGAACGGTCTAGATGCAGCATTACCTCCCATAGGTAACGAGAAAATACAGTTTGTTACAGCTGGAGAATCAGCATTTCCCATGAAGAAATATATAATGAGACCATACGTTCGAAATATAGCCTCTCGAAACGTATCAGAGGCTTAATTCAATTACCGCCACTCACGCGCCACATGGAGAATACGTTTGGACTCTTCGTTCAAAGATACTGAGCACAGAACAGCCGACTAAAAGTCCAAGCTGAAATTAGGGATGTGATTGTTCTTCCTTGTCGTCTTTTAAATAACTTTTTGAGAAATGATGTTTCACAACATCGACTGGATAACTACATTTTCCCATACAAAACGTCTTTGAACCTCTACAGCATGTTGACACTCACCCCAGCTCAGACGCTAATCAAGCTCGGCAAAAATTAAACATAATTTTACCCACGCTGGGCAAGCGCCATGGCAGAAATTCATAATCTTGAGTGACAGAAATTTGTGACAAGTTTCTGAAACGACTTGTAAAGTACTGCAATATTACCACCTGTAATAAAGGTGTGACATAAAGTCACGTAGGAGCCTAGTGAGCTTTTTGGTAAATAGGCATAGATTTTTAGTTAAGCTGGCTAAGTTGCATAAAAAGTCTTACAGCCGGTGAAAAACGACTTCAGTGATCACGAAGTATGCATGACGAGTTTCGGAATTATTTTCAACTTCAGAAATCCAAGTCCAAAGCTAGCACAATGATAAGTTGCATAAAATGTTGTACAGCACGTGGAGAATGACTTTACTGATCACAAAGTATGGATGACGAGTTTCGGAAGTATTTCGATCTTCACAAATACAAGCGAAAAGCTGACAGAAGGGCAAGAGCGTTACAAGCTGTGCACGTAACGTGACGTGGGAGACAAGTCATGACAGACAGTTTTGTATCCCGCAGCGGCGCGTGGGTAGGAGCAGGAAAAGGTGAAAATCTCTCGGTACTGAAGTGAGAATTAAAATCACCTTTACTCTAGCAAAAAGAATGCATAACTTTGCAATGGGGTACGAAGTGTCCCGGCCGTCTGCTCTTCATCAAATGGGTAGAATCTCCAGTGCTGCTCGTAGAGCTGAACAGCGCCTGCTAGAGGGCGCTGTCGTCGTCTGTCGTAGTGCCAACTTAACTGGCACCTAAGTCGTGGCATGGTTACCATCGATACCACAGACAGAGCACGTTACGTACACAGCTTGTAACGCTCCTGTCCTTGTGCTAGCTTTGCACTTGGATTTCTGAAGATCGAAGTAACTCCGAAACTCGTCATGCGTACTTTGTGGTCAATAAAATCATTCTCCACGTGCTGTACGACTTCTTGTGCGACTAGCCAACTTAAATGCAGATCTACACACGATTACCAACTGTTTTTTTTGTTTTGTTTTGTTTAAGTCAAAAGTGAAAAATTAATATTGTTTGAGTAACAGCATTGACACTTATTCATAGTAGAGCTCTAATCTTCCTTTTCTTTGCTCATTTTATTATTACTTAGTAGTTTTAATCCTCTAACAGAAGCAGAAAATAGCTAAAGAGGAATAGCTCACTCCAAAGTACTGATTTATTTGTGCGATCATGTACTGACACATTTATAAATGCGTGTATTACTTGAAATAATATTATTAAAAATTAGCGGCAGCCCCTTTTTACTGCTGTTGTTTCTGCAATGTGTAGTTTGCAGCATACCAGATTTCGGACGTTAGCCAAACTACTGCTTTTCGAAAATCGTGTTTTACGTGGTATACAAATTGCGTGTAGATCATAAGGCTTACAGCTTTATGGAAACTGACAATGAAAGCGGAAGAATGTGAACCAAGTATGTCAACAAACAGCTCCATATTGACTGGCTCTCGCTGTTGATTTCCACATCACGAGCTGCTAACTTATACGATGAACACTCATTTCTTAAAGCATGTGTGCCACAATTTTTGAAAAGCGCTGATGATAGCTGCTTCAAATTGTAAACTGCGAATTTTTTGCAATTAAAAATAACTGATGTTAATTACTCTTATTAATACTGTTACTAAGGCAGAATAGTACAGCAGTTCCCACATTCAGAACACAAGCGATTTTGCTGGTCGCGCCATGTGGCATTAGAGTTCGTCAGTGGGGTGAGGAGAGAAGTGCGATGCGAGAGTGACGCTATTTGAAGCGATATCGACTACAGCCTCTTTTACTTTCTTTTCATCAATATCAAGGATAAAGAAGAAGAAGAGCGTGATATTTTCTGGTTGAATGAGGAAACAGAAGAAATAATGAAGTAAATAGTTTTCGGATTAAAGTTTCTATTCAATTCCAATTTTTAATTTTTACATACATAATTAATTTTTAAAAAGAAAAAGAACTTTATTACATTCATTCTTTTGATTGAGTTACCCAGAAACCGGCGTTACTTTACTGTTGCAGAACAGCTCCAGATCCTGTTCGGCCTGCTTCATGTGAAGAGTTCAAGAAGAACAGAAAACTTTGAGACAAATGACTATTTTCATATCGATTTCCTTAATTCTTCAACATTTCAATTCCTTTTGTATTAAAAATGCCGAACCGCTCCTTTTTTTTATTTCCACAGTGTAGAGATCGGAAAACAACATCATTGTATCTGCTGTATCTTCGAAAAATGCCACTCATTTTCTTTCTTACTGTGGCACTTGGAGCGATTGCCGTGGCTCACTCCTCCTCTTACAAAATAGCCAGTGTAGTCTCCAGACTGTTATCGGCGCTTCAATGCGAGATCGAAGACCCTTGGCTTGTGTTTATAGGGCCAGCATGCCTCAACGTTGTAGGTCTTGAAGAAGAGGAAGTATCGCGATCCACCGAGGATGTAACTTACTCAATATCTACATTTTGTTGTCCATTCACAACATCATCTAGGGAAGAGTCTCACGGTTTCGAAGAAACAGAATTAAAAACTGCATTTCGATGTCCAGTCTCCATTTTTTTATCTCCTTTGCAACCTGGTCGGATGTGGTTTTGAGTTTAGCTCGAGCTAGAATAATATACGACCTCAACAGTGGCCATTTGCTTCTGCTTTCATCGCCTACAAGTGAACAAAATTATAGACGAATGTGAAAAATGCTATCACTGTTACCTTCATGAAGTAGAACGAAAGGTAACACGACCAGGAAAAAAAGTCCTGGAATTTCGGGACTTGTTAATCTTCTCACCGACGTCCCTCCATGTATTGTCTCTGACAAGAATACTGTCGTAATTCTTATGCGAAAAATCCTAGAGTTGTGCTTGCTGCCATATTACAAGTGCCTCGTCCACGTTTATGAAAAAGACTCACAAGGGAACCTCCCCATCGCACCCCCCCCCCCCCCCCCTCAGATTTAGTTATAAGTTGGCAGAGTGGATAGGCCTTGAAAAACTGAACACAGATCAATCGAGAAAACAGGAAGAAGTAATGTGGAACTATGAAAAAAATAGCCAAAATATGCAAACTGAGTAGTCCATGAGCAAGATAGGCAACATCAAGGATAGTGTGTGCTCAGTAGCGCCGTGGTCACGTGGTTAGCGTGAGCAGCTGCGGAAGCAGAAGTCCTTGCTTCAAGTCTTCCCTCATGTGAAAAGTCTAATTTTTTATTTTCAGACAATTATTATCTGTCCGTCCGTCCGTCCGATGGGGACGCTACACCTAAACAAACATCGAAACAAAACATATGTTTTGACAGAGCACAGGGAAAACTGTGCGACTGTGAAACTGTTGCATTCATTTGTTGCAGTTTATGTGACAAACTCTTATGTTTTCATTTTTTTGGGAGTGATTATCACATCCACAAGGAAACCTAAATCGGGCAAGGTAGAAGAATATTTTTACCCATTCGCCAAGTGTACAAGTTAGGTTGGTCGACAACATATTCCTGTCATGTGACGCACATGCCGTCACCAGGGTCGTATAGAATATATCAGACGTGTTTTCCTGTGGAGGAATCGGTTGACCTATGACCTTGCGATCAAATGTTTTCGGTTCCCATTGGAGAGGCACGTTCTTTCGTCTACTAATCGCACGGTTTTGCGGTGCGGTCGCAAAACACAGACACTAAACTTATTACAGTGAACAGAGACGTCAATGAACGAACGGACAGATCATAACTTTGTGAAAATGAAGAAAGTACACTTTTCACTCGAGGGAAGACTGGAACCAATGACCTCTCGTACCGCAGCTGCTCACGCTAACCACGGGACCACGGCGCTACTGAACTCATATTATCCTTGATGTTGCTTATCTTGCGCATGGACTACTCAGTTTGTATATTTTGCTTATTTTTTTCAAAGTTCCACACAACTTCTTCCTGTTTTCTCGATTGATCCGTGTTCATTTTTTCAAGGCCTATCCACTGTGCCAACTTATAACTATATCTGAGGGGGGGGGGGGGGTGATGGGGAGGTTCCCTTGTCAGAGCCGTGTGAGGTCAGACAGGGTACGTGTACGTGCTTTCGAGAGAGATTCGTAGCTGTTCGGACAAAGCCGGAAAGAGCCGAACACTTAACGACCACCAACAGGCGGCGTACCGGAGTCTGATTATACTTTCCAAATGACTTGAAGTGTTCCCGCTGCGCACCTGTCATCTGTAGTGGAATCTCTCTCCCGACGGAGAGCGTACAGCACGACAGGCATACGGCACAGACACAACAGCGACACAGCAGGCTGTGTGGAAACGAGGTACTCGACGCCTAATCAAAGAGAAGAGGACGAATTCTGTCGCGATCCTGTCCTAGCTGACACAGTCTGCACACGGTAGCCTATTTATTTACTTTTTTCATTAAAAGTACAGAGTGACCCACCGCCTTGAAATGTAAGGTGGGTCGTATGCTTCTGAATCTAATAGCAAAGACTTCTCATTGTTACAGTATTATTGGTATACAGTTGTTAATGCTTTTGAAATAATATAAAGAACATAATATATAAAGATTTCTCTTAGGGTACAGCGAATTGTATGCTTAACAATTGTTAAAATGGTTCCATGTATTTTGTTACTACATAGTTGATGAGAATATAATTTAAACAATGCAAATGTCAAAGAAAAATAAAAAAAAATGTAACACAATGAGCGTGGTTAAGAATAATTTGTAATATATAGAGGGAAGTGATATGCTGTATTTGGACGAGTAATACAGTGTAAGTAGCATCTTGGTTAGTAATGGCCTATTTCTATCTATTTCAGATGAGAAGGTCTTGGTACAACCTCGAGCTATTCTCATCTGAACTGGTTTGCGCTAATGTATGTTTACACAGATTATACAGAATAAATGCTGACTGAGCACTTCATGCATGGAATACATGAATTTTAGCTTCACATGAGAAATAAACCTATGTTTGTAACTTGTTAGTTGAAATAAAATATAGTTCATTGCTACTTGAATGCATTATTCCTTAAATAACTTAATACGTTTTTAATACATGAAATTCATTGATTATAGCTTTGAACAGAGAAGAGACTATACTTCTGTCTCCACACAATAAGACGAGCAATACATTACTGCTCGTGTGCAGTATACTTTAAACACTATGCAGGATGCCATTGGGGAGGAGGAGCCTCGTAACAAAATTTCTTCGAGCCTTCTCCTCCCAAGCGACATTACCTTATTACTACAGTCTTAGTATGTGATGACGTTGTTTATTTGTTTTATGATTGTTGTGTTGTTTGTGACTGTGTTGTGGCATGAAGTGTCATACATTGTTGGTTTTGGTCCCTTACATGTTGATCCCTTGTGAGTCATGTTCACTTAGTGTTCCTTCCTCGGTTTCGGAATCTGTGGCCGTGTTCGTGTCCTCCCATGTGGTTTTTTTGTGTTGTTTGTGCTTGTCCACGCCTCCTTTCATACGGGTTTTGGCGCTTGTATTCTTCGTGCAGAGTGTTCGATACAATATCGGCTACACTATTTATTGTGTTCCAGTCATCGGGATTACGTATTATTCTGGCGATGTCATTGTCATTCTGTATAGCTCTCACCTGTGCTAGCGTGTTGCACAGCAGTGTGACATGTTCTGGTGTCCCAGTTTCTCCGCATACGTATACTTCATCGTTAGTTAGTCCCATACGGTTTAAATGTACCGGATACGGCCCGTGGCCTGTCAGGAAATGGACCATCCCCCGGCTTGGGTCGACATGTTTCAGTTGTAGTCTTTCGTGTACATCAGGAAAGAAAGCGTGTACTCGGCGACCCTTATCGGATGCATCCCACAGTCTCTGCCATGTTTGAATCCGCCATTGTTTCATTTGTGTTTTGTTCATAATGATGGTTCCCGTAATTTCGGTGACTTTATCGAGCCTGTCCCCCTTAAGCCAGTAAACTGCAGCTCTGTAAGGTATTGTTATGTCTATAGGGCAGGTCCCCATCACAACGCAAAGTGCCGCTAGTGACGTGGTGTCGAAGGCTCCGCTCATTCTCAGTAGTACACTACGTTGACCTCGTCTTGCAATTGTCTTGTTAGTCTGTATGTTCAGTCTGTGAGCCCAAGAACTTGTGGCGAAGCATGCGATGGATTCAAATGTCGCAATGTGGTAGGAACTTACCGTCTTAATAGGTAATTTGTACTGAGTTATGTTCAGTCTTGCTAGTTTGTGCATAATTTTGGAGGCTTTGTCAATTGTCAATTTTATATGGTGGTTGTAAGTCTGTTTTTCGTCTAGATCCAGACCGAGATAACGTGTGGCTTGCTTCCTCTGTAAGCTTTTATTGTCTAATTTTAGAATTGGATTCCTCTGTAGTGTCCCTCTGAGCAGCAGCCTATGTGGAAACCGGCGCCGCTGACCGGCGGCTGTGCTCTTCCGCCCCCGCAGGGATGCGTAGTGCTGACGCGGCGGCTGATGGTGGGGGCGGTGAGGGCGGTGACGGCGCGGCGGCAGGTCGCCTCCGCGGAGGCGGTGGCGGGGCAGCTGGCGGCGACTGCCCCCGTGGAGGCGGACCGCGCCCGGCTGCTGGACACCGTGCGGCGCCGCCTCCGGGCGCTCACCCGCGCCGGCTACCTGGTGCGCCAGGGCAACGCCTACAGGTATGGGGGCAGGGGGCACGGGAGGACCACGCACCGTGCCCTCCAAAAACAAAACGGTGATAGGTGTTGCTCTTACAGGTAGTTTACACAGAACCTTCGCACAGAAACAGTACCCGGTGCCAAGAGGCATACTCCATAAACACTTGTAGCAACTGAGAACTGTGAACGCTACAGAAATGCAGATGACGCCACCTAGACAGAACAGGAAGCAGCATTCTAAAATCGCTTTAGTGAATACAATTATAGGGAATAGGCAAAATAATGTTATAAGTTGGCCGTTTAGGTTGATAACGCCACGTTGCGCTCTGTGTGAAAATCACTGACTGCGCTGTGTGCAGTCTGTGGCTGGTTGGCATTGTTGGAATATTCGCTATTGTAGTGTTGGGCAGTTGGATGTGAACAGTGCGTAGTGTTGGGCAGTTGGAGGTGAGCAGCCAGCAGCTGTGGGTGTGGAGAGAGAAATGGCGGAGTTTTGAGAGCGGACGATCTGGGCGGGTGTCCGTCAGAAAAAGGAAATTTGTAACACTGGATGTTATGAACTGATATATATGACTTCTGAACGCTATTAAGGTAAATACATTGTTTGGTCTCTATCAAAATCTTTCATTTGCTAACTATGCCTATCAGTAGTTGGTGCCTTCAGTAGTTAGAATCTTTTTCTTAGCTGGCAGTACTGGCGCTCGCTGTATTGCAGCAGTTCGAGTAACGAAGATTTTTATGTGGTAAGTGATTCATGAAACGTATAGGTTATTGTTAGTCAGGGCCGTTCTTTTATAGGGTTTACTGAAAGTCAGACTGCGTTGCGCAAAAAAATATTGTGTGGCAGTTTAGTGATGATCGGAATAAGTAAAGAGAAAACTGTTTGAGTACGTTGAGTTTTGCTCAGCTGTTTGAAAATCAAATAACTTAGAAGTTTACCAGCACAGTCATTGATAATTTTTCACAGGGGACGTTTCAATATGAACACCAGTACTTACTTGGAAATGGTTTATTAACAATGGATTGGTCCCCCATTTGCCCATAATACAGCTGCGATACTTCTTGGAATGCTGGCGTATAGTGATTGTATAGTCTCCAGTGGAATTTTATGCCACTCTTCGATCAGAACCTCTTCCAACTCCTGTAGTGACGAGGGAGGCAGAAATCTGCTCCGGAGTCTGCGCTCCAATACCGCCCACAAGGGGTCGATAATGTTCAAGTCTGAGGACTGTGCTGGCCAGGGAAGACGCTGCAGTTCAGTTGCATGCTCCTCATACCAGACTGTAATGTCCTGCCTGTGTAATCGGTGCATTATCGTTTTGAAATATGGCATCATTGTTGGGGAACAACATTTGAACCATGGGGTGTATCTGATCACCTAAAAGGTTCACATTATCGTTGGCTGTAACACGGCCTTTCAGAGTAATGATGGCACCAGCAGAATACCATGGCATGGCTGCCCACACCATCACACTTCCTACTCCATGCTTAACCGTTGGAATCAAGCAATCAGAATTGTCCGCTTCTTTTGGCGTTCTCCAGACGTAAACCCGGCCCGATTTTGGAAATAAAAACTTCGACTCATCGGACCATATGACGTGTTCGCACTGAGCTGTCCAGAATTTACGCTTCTCACACCATGTCTTTCGCTTCTTTGTGTTGGTTGTCGTCACTAATGGCTTCGGTATAGCAGCTCGTCGGTGAATATTCGCTCGGTGGACGGTGTCGATAGATACGGTTCTCGAAGATGGCTATTGACCTCCGCAGTCACTCTAGCCGCCGTAGTTTTGTGTTGTTTTGGCACAATTCGTTTCAGCGTACGACGATTTCTGTCATTTAGATTTGATTTGCGCCCACTATTACGTTTACACGATGATGTCGTTCAATGTTTTCCGTAGGCTGTAATGACTGCTGAAACAGCTCCTCTTGAAACATTTAGTAAGTTGGCTGTCGTGGTTACTGATACTCCAGCTAATTGGGCTCACACAATCTGCCCTCTTTGGAACTCTGTTAGGTCTTTCATTGCACGTCGACTTCGGCCTCCGATTGCAAATACAAAGCGTGCACTGCTCGTAAACAACCTGCGCTGATGCCTGTTCACATTGTTTTGCCTATCCCCTGTACATTAACATTGTAGTGGTGACTGTGTTGAAGAGGTTCGATAGACGTAAATATAAGGAGCGGTCAAATAAAATGATTCATATGGGAAAGAGGTGGGAATTTAAGGAGATGGGACCTGGATAAACTGAAAGAACCAGAGGTTGTACAGAGTTTCAGGGAGAGCATAAGGGAACAATTACAGGAATGGGGGACAGAAGTACAGTAGAAGAAGAATGGGTAGCTCTGAGGGATGAAGTAGTGAAGGCAGCAGAGGATCAAGTAGGTAAAAAGACGAGGGCTAGTAGAACTCCTTGGGTAACAAGAAATATTGAACTTAATTGATGAAAGGAGAAAATATAAAAATGCAGTAAATGAAGCATGCAAAACGGAATACAGACGCCTCAAAAATGAGATCGACAGGAATTGCAAAACGGCTAGAGCAGGGATGGCTAGAGGACAAATGTAAGGATGTAGAGGCTTATCTCACTAGGGATAAGATAGATACTGCCTACAGGAAAACTAAAAAGACCTTTGGAGAAAGGAGAACCACTTGTATGAATATCAAGAGCTCAGTTAGAAACCCAGTTCTAAGCAAAGAAGGGAAAGCAGAAAGGTGGAAGGAGTATATAGAGGGTTTATACAAGGGCGATGTACTTGAGGACAATATTATGGAAATGGAAGAGGATGTAGTGGAAGATGAAATGGGAGATAAGATACTGCGTGAAGAGTCTGACAGAGCACTGAAAGACCTGAGTCGAAACAAGGCCCCGGGAGTAGACAACATTGCATTAGAACTATTGATGGCCTTGGGAGAGCCAGTCCTGACAAAACTCTACCATTTGGTGAGCAAAATGTATCAGACAGGCGAAATACCCTCAGACTTCAAGAAGAATATAATAATTCCAATCCCAAAGAAAGCAGGTGTTGACAGACGTGAAAATTACCGAACTATCAGTATAATAAATCACAGCTGCAAAATACTAACGCGAATTCTTTACAGACGAATGGAAAAACTAATAGAAGCCGACGTCGGGGAAGATCAGTTTGGATTCCGTAGAAATATTGGAACACGTGAGGCAATACTGAATTTACGACTTATCTTAGAAGAAAGATTAAGGAAAGGCAAACCTACGTTTCTAGCATTTGTTGTCTTAGAGAAAGCTTTTGACAATGTTGACTGGAATACTCTCTTTCAAATTATAAAGGTGCCAGGGGTAAAATACAGGGAGCAAAAGGCTATTTACAATTTGTACAGAAACCAGATGGCAGTTATAAGACTCGAGGAGCATGAAAGGGAAGCAGTGGTTGGGAAGGGAGTGAGACAGGGTTGTAGCCTCTCCCCGATGTTATTCAATCTGTATATTGAGCAAGCAGTAAAGGAAATAAAAGAAAAGTTCGGAGTAGGTATTAAAATCCATGGAGAAGAAGTAAAAACTTTGAGGTTCGCCGATGACATGGCAATTCTATCAGAGACAGCAAAGGACTTGGAAGAGCAGTTGAACGGAATAGACAGTGTCTTGAAAGGAGGATATAAGATGAACATCAACAAAAGCAAAACGAGGATAATGGAATGTAGTCGAATTAAGTCGGGTGATGCTGAGGGTATTAGATTAGGAAATGAGGCACTTAAATTAGTAAAGGAGTTTTGCTATTTGCGGAGCAAAATAACTGATGGTGGTCGAAGTAGAGAAGATATAAAATGTAGACTGGCAATGGGAAGGAAAGCGTTTCTGAAGAAGAGAAATTTGTTAGCATCGAGTATAGATTTAAGTGTCAGGAAGTCGTTTCTGGAAGTATTTGTATGGAGTGTAGCCATGTATGGAAGTGAAACATGGACGCTTAATAGTTTGGACAAGAAGAGAATAGAAGCTTTCGAAATGTGGTGTTACAGAAGAATGCTGAAGATTTGATGGGTAGATCACATAACTAATGATGAAGTATTGAATAGAATTGGGAAGAAGAGGAGTATGTGGCACAACTTGACAAAAAGAAGGGACCGGTTAGTAGGACATTTTCTGAGGCATTAAGGGATCACAAATTTAGCATTGGAGGGCAGCGTGGAGGGTAAAAATCGTAGAGGGAGACCAAGAGATGAATACACTAAGCAGCTTCAGAAGGATGTGGGTTGCAGTAAGTACTGGGAGATGAAGAAGCTTGCACAGGATAGGGTAGCATAGAAAGCTGCATCAAACCCAGTCTCAGGACTGAAGACCACAACAACAACAACAATGGGAAAAAAGTAACTAAACTTTTTATTGCTTCAAAACAATGACCGTAAATGTTACCACATGAATCGCACTGTGAGGAAGGAGTGTCAGTGCATTCATGTAAAAATATTTTCAGTTGCCTAAGGAACCACGGTCGTGCGCGGGCGTGCATCTCATCGTCCGAAGCAAATCACGGCAAAGAATGTCTCTCTACAGGGCTCCAAAAATATGGAATTCACGTGGGGAGAGATCGAGACTTCACGTATGGAGCATGTTTAAGGGCGTCGCAGTGAAACCTCTCCAGAGTACACGAAACAACCTTTGCAACATGTGAGGGGGCTCGCAACGTTGTTTCGATCACTAGACGTCACGAGAGTTGGATCTGTGAATATAAAAGGATGTCACCTGAGTAACAAAAATCCATGATGGCCGTTTGAGCCCTTCCTTAAGGGGACCACACCCTGCCTATCTAATCCATGTTAATTTAGGCAAGTATTTGACCCATTTCTGAAAAAACTATCTGATGTAGGACCTTAATTTTTTTGCTATATGTTACATGGATGCTAATAGAGTCAACTGTACTAAAATCTATTTTATCCATTTTACAGTTTTTAAGAAATACGTTTTTACATTTATTAACAAAAAGATTAAGTTTTTTTCTGCATAAAATATTTTTTTGTGAACTTCCTAATGGGGGAATATTAATGAATGTAGTACCAGAGGTGGCTTCTTATGTTACTCAGAGTCTCTGAAAATTTCATTCATTTATCTGTGATAGTTTCTGATGTAATGAGGCATATGTACTGAAATTGTAGTTTGTGGGAAATTGATTTAAAAAAAATACTTTTGAAATTTGTTACTTACATTTAATTAAAACTGTCCTGCTGCATATTATGGCCCTTCTTTGGCCTTTAGCACGTCTTCCAGCTTCTTTTTCACCTTTCTGGATGTTGGTCTTGCGTTCTTGGCCATATTAGATGCAGACCTGGCTGCATCGGCTATCCACATTTTATCGCAATGTTGCATCTCAGTGGTCATATTTTCACCAGGATTAATTCCCAGCTTTTTCAGTACCAAACCCTTTTCAATATTACCACAACTGAATGTAATAACAGCATCATGAGCTCCTAGTTTCATTGTATGCATACCTATAAATACAATTTTAGAAAGGCGGTTCCACATTATGCTGTTGAAACATTCATTTGGGTTCTGTGTCTGCCCATGCAGACATTTCCTTAGAAGGTCAGGATAGGCCAAGTCTCTGAAAATATGTTTAATTGATGTAATAACAGCAGCAGGAAGAGAATGCTTGTGAGAATAAGATTTTCCAGTTACCTGAGCCCTATTGTATTTGAACCACGAAATTTCTCCTGATGGACGCAATCCATGACGTGGCTTATCATCAGTAGAGGGCTTATGGAAGAATATGGCCCAAACATCTCTCTTCATTGCCTCCAGGTTTTCTTTATTTCTCCTAATTGCCTGCCCATAGTATACCTGCAAGTTTTCTATTTCAGTTTTAGTTAACCGACCCTGTCCAGTCAACAATTTTCCATCTTCTAATGACTTTCCTCTCATAACAACAGTTGGTTTTCTCAGCCTTATTCCCAAACGTTTTTGAACATGGCCTACACATTCTATTTCGCTAATAATGGCATCTCCATATGGTTTAGAATTGACAGTGGGTGAGTTGACAGTGGGTGACAGAAACGTGGGCGTGCCACATAAACACATGTGGTAGGAAAATGCTCTTTAAATGCTCGAAAAAAAATTTTTCAGCAAAATCCTTTTCAGAGTACCTAAATAAAACATTAATCTATCGAAATATGATGAAAACCGAAAATAGATTTTTTTCGACCTGAACCACGGTGTGGTCGGTCCACTTAAACCCGCCCAAGTCGACTCTTAGTGACGTGACTGTGAAGTGGACATGTAAAGGAACAGCCGCTGCTAAATTAAGACCAGCCAGACCTCAGGTATTGATGGATTCGGCCCGTAGAGCATTGCAGAGAGCGGTTATAAAAACTCGCATAAAATCAGCGGAAAGACTTATCTGTCAGTTTCAGAGGGAAGCCAGCACGATGACTGTGCGTACGGAGTTTCGAAAAACGGGGTACGATGGTCGAGCAGCTCCTCAGTGGCCACATTTCCTGTAGTCAGTGTTAAGTAACACTACAGATGGTGTAAAAAGTGACTTCACTGAAGAGTAGACTGGAAACAAGTGATTTGGAACTATGAATCGCGTCATACCCTGTAGCAACCCGACGGAAGGGTTTGGGTTTGTCAGAAATGGTTCATATGGCTCTGAGCACTATGGGACTTAACTTCTGAGGTCATCAGTCCCCTAGAACTTAGAACTACTTAAACCTAACTGACCAAAGGACATCTCACACATCCATGCCCGAGGCAGGATTCGAACCTGCGACCGTAGCGGTCGCGCGGTTCCAGACTGTAGCGCCTAGAACCGCTCGGCCACCCCGGCCGGCTTGGGTTTGTCGAATGCCAGGAGAGCGTCATCTGCCATCAACTTCAGTGCCAACAGTGACGTATGGAGTAGGTGATATTACAGTATGGAGGTGTTTTTCGTAATTGTGGTGTGAGTGGTTCCCCTTCTGCGCTTCAGAAAAAGCTAAATTTGGAAGGATATGACGTTTTACAGCATTGTGTACTGAGTAAAGTAGATGAGCAGTTTGGAGACCATGAGAGTACCAGCACGACAGTGCAAGGCTTCTGGACGATAACATTCTCGAAATGGGCTGACCTACCCACAGTTCCGACCACAGTGGCACTGGAACACCTTAGGGACTAGTTACAACTGGAGAGTCCAGAACCCAGCGACGAATATCACAACCTTCTCTGGTATCGCCTCTTGAGGAAGAATGGGTTGCCATTTCTCCACAGACATTCAGAGCCCTTACTGAAAGTGTTTTCAATGGAGACCAAATTGTCATAAAGGCGAAGGGCAAATACGCCATTGACTAATGTCCACTTATAGGTGACCAGAAGTCTTTGAACAGATATCGTATACCATCAGCAGACGTTTTATCAATAAATAGTTGTCACTCATGGCTTCACTTACATACCAGTAGTTTAGTTATGATGACACATAGTAAGTACCATTATCTATTGTATGTGCAATAACATCAGCTGCCCTCATGTGTCTCGCTATTCAGGGAAACATAGGTCGTGATGATGTGCTCCCCACATCCATTCCCTCCTGCCTATCTCATGATGAAGTGGCATGTACAACTCTATTGAGTTGGGTTGGGTTGTTTAGGGAAGGAGACCAGTTAGCGAGGACATCGGTCTCACCGGACTAGGGAAGGACGGGGAAAGAAGTCGGCCGGACCCTTTCAAACGCACCATCCCGGTATTTCCCAGGAGCGATTTAAGGAAATCACGGAAAGCTTAATCAGGATGGCCGGTCGTGGTATTGAACCTTCGTCCTCCCGAATGCGAGTCCACAATGTGCTAGCCACTGCGCCACCTCGCTCGGTTTACAACGTTATTGGCAAGTGGTGCATGCAGAGAGCTGGTGCCATCATGTTATTGAGGTAGCTATACATTGTACAACTTCTACATCACACAAGAAATTCAATAATGTTTTATCCTGTATTGTGGTATCTGATGTAAACAAAGGTGTTCCATTCCCCACTTCACCTTCTTAGATGTCGATTTTTATTTTTTTTTATTTCCTAAAGTGGCCTACGTTGTTTCTCAGCTTTCAAGCTATTTCCGTACCAATTTTTATCAAAATCGATTCAGCGGTTTAGTACTGAAAAGATAACAGAGAAACACGCTCTCAAATTCATAATATCAGTTTGGATTTAGTAATACTATTACTGTGCATGCAGCTACTGACACACTTTCGTTGGTCACGGTACACTTTTCGTTTTACTCAGTCACAGTATCGTCAATGGAGGATTTTAATCATCTGTTTCTCACTTGAAATGTGGATGTAATGTTTTCATTTGCGTTACGCAAGAACTTTTCTTCTTTCTCCACTGATCTTGTGCATTGAAAATAAAAGACACTGACGAACTGTAAATAGGGAATAACGAAACGCAACAAGGGTGATAGTGAAGTCTGCTGGTAAAGCAACATTTTTCGGACGGCCACCCACACAGGCCGCGGGCGCCCACATCGTGGATGTCAGCGCAACTCGGAATGACGAGGCTGGAGAGATAAATAGACGCTGCAACCCCTGCGTTCGCCTCCGTGCACCGACCTACTCTGACTGGGCTTTGTAAAACAAATTTGCTATTCGGACTGGTAGTTCTCGCCATTGCCTGTATCCATCGTGATAGCGATTACAACACTTTTCACATCAGCTAAATCGACCAACAATAAAAATTGTTTTCTCTGCCTTTTCCACATTACTACAAGTACTTCCAAATTTTTTCCACCTCGTTCAAAATAGCTTGTAAATGTCGGAGTTGCAAATTGCTGAAAATGGAGAATCTGTTTTCCTCGTAACAGATTTTTTAACCACTATGTTTTATAATTTGAGCAGCCTGGAGATATAAAATTTGATTTTCATAGAGATCATCACTGATTTTCACAGAATCAGGATGGATTTAGTAGGTGTTTACACGGTCAGCGATGTAAACAAATGCCGCGAAAGCAAAGGAGTAGCGCATTTTCACTCATGATGTGAGAAGTATGCAGGCAGTAAGATCCAGCTAGTTTCTGTGACTGTCAGACGTCTACAGTACTGAGCATTAAAACTGCGGTACCGCATTCCAGTGCGACAAGACAGAGTGTCAAGCAGGTACCCACCTACATTCAGTGTGTAAAGAATGATCACGCAACTGGTTTCTCATTCATAAATTGCATTTGAATTATGTTTCTTTGTGTTCTGTCTCGTAAAATAAGGAGAAATGTCAGACATCACGTGATGGATTTCGGTACAAGCACCAAGAATGACATTAATCGCGACGTGATTTTGCCTAATGCGTTGTACAGGATTCCATGAAACCTAGGCGTATATGTTCAGCGCCATGCGGCATCTCACTAGTCGCACATGACTAGCGACGAAGATGACGGGCATATAGACATCTACATGTACATTTCTACTCTTCAAGCCACATTACAATGTGAGGCGGAAGGCACGTGTGGATTCCGTGACTTCCTTTTACCATTCGCGAATGGCGTGTGAGCAGAATGCTTATCTATAAAACTTTAGTAGTGGTCCAATTTATCGGATTTCTTGTTGCGATTCTTTCGCGAAATATATACTGCAGCGCCAAAGAAACTGGTATAGGAATGCGTATTCAAATACAGATATACGTAAACAGGCAGAATACGGCGCTGTAGTCAGCAACGCCAGTATAACACAACATGTGTCTGGCGTAGCTGTTAGATCGATTACTGCTGCTACAATCGTATATTATCAAGATTTAAGTGAGTTTGAACGTGGTGTTATAATTGGCGCACGAGCGATGGGACACAGCATCTCCGATATAACGATGAAGCGGGGATTTTCCCGCACGACCATTTCACGAGTGTGACGTGAATACCAGGAATCCGGCAAAACATCAAGTCTCCGACATCGCTCCGGCCGAAAAAAAATCCTGCAAGCACGGGGCCAACGACTACTGAAGAGAATCGTTCAGCGTGACAGAAGTGCAAGCCTTGCGCAGATTGCTCCAGATTTCAATGCTGGGTCATCAAAAAGTGTCAGCGTGCGAACCATTCAACTAAACATCATCGATCTGGGCTGTCGGAGCCCAAATCCCACTCATGTACCATTGATGATTGCACGTCACAAAGCTTTACCCCTCGCCTAAGCCCGTCAGCACTGACATTGGTCTGTTGATGACTGGAAACATGTTGTCTGGTCAGACGAGTCTCGTTTCAAATTGTACCGATCGGGTGGACGTGTACGTCTACGGGCCTCATGAATCCATGGACCCTGCATGTCAGCAGGCGACTGTTCAGGCTGGTGGAGGCTCTGTTATGGTGTGGGACGTGTGCAGTTGGAGCGATATGGGACCTCTGATACGTCTAGATACGACTCTGACAGGTGACACATACTTAAGCATCCTATCTGATTGCCTGCATCTATACATGTCCATGTCCATTCCTACTTGGCCACTTCAAGCAGGACAAGGACAATGCAACACTACACACGTCCAGGAAGACCCGTTTGAGTTTAAACACTTCCGCTGGCCACCAAACTCCCTAGACACAAACATTATTGATCATATCTGAGAAGCCTTGCAAAGTGCTGTTCAGAAGAGACCTCCACCCATTGGTACTCTTACGGATTTACGTAGGATTCATGGTGTCAATTCCCTCAAGCACTGCTTAAGACTTCAGTCGAGTCCATGCTACGTTCTGTTGCGGCACTTGTGCGTGTTCTCGTTAGCCCTACGCAATATTACGCTTCTGTACCAGTTTCTTTGGCTCTTCTGTGAATGTAGGGGGAAGTTATAAGTTTCCTCACATTGCCCAGAACGTACTATCCCGGAATTTCAGGAATAAATGTCTCCGTGACTGACATTGCCTCTCTTGTAGTGTCTGACACTTGAGTCTTTACAGCATCTCCACAATGTTGTCACGCAGAGTTAACGATCACGTGACGAAACTTGCCCTTCGTCGAATCTTGTCTATTTCTTCTATTAATCCAACCCGTCAAGAATCTCAGACTGATGACCAGTACTGGAGATTCCATCGATCAAGTATTCTGTAGGCCACCGAAAAAGTGATCCGGAAGCTAGTTGTACGCCTACACATACATACATTTTCCGCAAGTCACTATACGGTGCACGCGGAGGCCATCTTGTATGAATACTACTCATTCCGTTTCCTCTTCCATTCGCAAACGTTTGGAAGAATAACTATCTGATCTTTGTAATCTTTAAGCGAGATGTACGTTTCTGGTGCCAGAATCGTTCAGCAGTCAGTCACTAATTTCAATACTTGCATACGTAAATCACCGTCTTTTATAACTGGCGAAATGACACTGGTTTTTCTCAACACAGAAACGTCAGTATATTTAGTGCAATGAAAATCTTCTGTGTTAAAACCCAACATACTGTAACAATACCACCACTTACAAAGTAGGTTAGAAATCGGATTAATAATGTTGCTCACGCAGCGTATGTTCACTTTATCGGGCAACACCCAAGTTATGGACTGTGGATGGTATCGTCAGAATGGAAATAATGAAATCACTGTAAAAAAGCCATTAATTGTGGCACTTATCTTGAATGGATTCCTACGTAGATATCGTCGAAGTTGTTATGGCTCATCTTGTTGATTCTAGGGTGATTCCACTTTGACTGCAAGATGGTCCAGATCTGTATTTTAGCAATATTTGAAGACCTAACAAATGCGTTTTTCAGGAAATTCTTAATGATCGAACAATCCCAGATCAGAACAATGGTATGGTAGAAATAATTTTTGACTTGGTGTTCACGATCCACATTTTTATTAAACTTCTTGTAAATTCACATATACTTCTCCTTAATTATCACATCATCAAGAAATCAGTTTTGTATCAATCTTCATATATTTAATTTCCATTTTAACCAAACACAAGATTTGACTGTTCTTTTACAAAGCGATATAACAACTTATGCAAAGTGAAACAAAGACTGCTCTGTGCGCATTCGCGCCAAAACGGTTACAAGTAAGTCAAAGACTATGACAATCTCACATAAATGAATACAAACAAGAACCATATCACTGTAATATATCGATACATCGGAGTACCACTCGGTGACAAATCTGGCAGCATTACTGTGAAATACTTTGCTGTGTTCTTTTTATTTTACCTCGCAGGGATCCCAAGGACTCGAGGAGTAAACAAGAATGTTTCTCACAAGTGTCTGCAAGGCGTAAATTTTCCCCATTCACAAGTATTTTCATTTCATTTTTCCATGTTAATAATGTACAGTTTTCTATCCCAGTCGAAAGGACCATATTTTGATAGGCGGGAATTCTGTATTTTATTGTACGAACTGCACGTTTTGCGCCAGCTAAAGGGTGGTACTGTTGTGAGCTTGAGACAGAGTTTAGTGGACTGAGAGTAGCCGTTGCCGACTGAGGGAAGTGTGTGAACTCTAACCTAAGGCAGCGAAATGATGACGAAAAAGTTAAGAAAAACAGCAAGCGAGGAAAGCTCCACATTCTGGCCGTGACAGCACAGTCGGGATCGAGCAACCGCCGTGTCCTCCTCTGCAGGGGCGTGGCGGCAGGTCAGCATCTACATCTACATAGGTACCCCGCAAGCCACCGTACGGAACGTGGTGGAGGCCACCCTATACCACAACTTGTCACTTCCCTTCCCGCTCCACTCGCATATAGAGCGAGGCAAAAACCGCTGTCTGTATGCCTCCGAATGAGGCCTAATTTCTCGTATTTTATCTTCGTGGTCCTTACGCGCAATGTACATTGGTTTCAGTAGAATCGTTCGGCAATCAGCTGCAAATGCCGGTTCTTTAAATTTTCGCAATAGTGTTTCTGGAAGAGAACGTCGGCTTCCCTCCAGGGATTCCCATTTCACTCCCCGAAGCGTCTCCGCAACTCTTAGGTGTTGTTCGAAAACACCGGTAACAAATCTAGGAGCCCGCCCCTGAACTGCTTCGAAGTCTTCCTTAAGTCTGAACTGATACGGATCCCAAACACTCGAGCAGTACTCTAGAACAGGTCGCATCAGCGTTCTATATGCGGTCTCCTTTACTGATGAACGACTCTTTCCTAAAATTCTCCCAACAAACCGAAGTCAACCGTTCGCCTTCCATATCACAGTTCTCACAGTTCCGCCTGACATCGGCTTGCAACATTATGCCCAATATTTAAATGACCTGATTGTGTCAGAGAGGACACTAGCAATATTGTATCCGAACATTACAGATTTGATCTTCCTGTTCATAATTATTAACTTTCCACATTTAGGGCTAGCTGCCATTCATTTCACCAACTGGAAATTTTTTCTAAGTCGTCTTGTGTCTTCCTAGTGTCACTAAACTTGGACATCTTACCGTAGACCACGGCATCTTCAGCAAACAACCGCATATTGTTGCTCACACTGTCTGCCAAATCATTTATGTGTATAGGGAACAACCGCTGTCCTAACACGGTACCCTGGGGCACTCCTCACAATTCCCCTGTCTCTGACGAACACCTGCTGTCGACAACAACATACTGAATCCTATTAATTAAGAAGTTTCCTAGCAACTCTCATAACTGTTAAATTATTCTATATGCTGGTACCTTCGTTAAAACCTGCAATTGAGCGCAATGTCGAGTGCTTTCCGGAAATATAGAAATCAGGAATCTGCCTGTTGCACCTCATCCATAGTTCTCAATATATCACTTGAGAACAGGGCAAGCTGAGTTTCGCAGCAGGGCTCGGTGGCCGAGCGGTTCTAGGTGCTTCAGTCCAGAACCACGCGGCTGCTACGGCCGCAGGTTCGAATCCTGCCTCGGGCATGGATGTGTGTGATGTCCTTAGGTTAGTTAGGTTTAAGAAGTTCTAAGTCTAGGGGACTGATGACCTCAGATGTTAAATCCCCTAAAGCTTAGAGCCATTTGAACCATTTTTTTTAGTTTCGCACGAGCGATGCTTCCTAAAGCCATGCTGATTCTTGCACATAAGTTTCTCAGTCTCAAGAAAGTTTATTATATTCAAACTGAAAATATGTTAAAAAATTCTGTAGCGGACAGAAGTTAGGAATATTGGTCTGTAATTTTTCGCGTCCTTTCTTTGACCCTTCTTATACATTGGAGTCTTCTGAGCTTTTCTCCAGGCGCTTGGAACTCTGTGCTGGGCGAGAGATTCGCGATAAATGCAAGCTAGGTAAGGGGCCAGTGCCGTAGAGCACTCATTATAAAATCGAACTGTGATTCCATCCCGACCTGGTGATTTACTTGCATTCAAATCTGTGTCCTACATACGGGAACCTGTTCGATGGTCAAATGACGGTATGTTTGTACGATTCTCCCGTGTGAACGAGAAATTAAAACTTCAGCTGTCGTTTTGCTATCTTCAACTGCGAAACCAGACTGGTCAACAATTGAGATAATGGAAGCCTTGGACCCGCTTAGCGATTTTACGTAAGACCAGAATTTCCTCGAGTTCTCTACCAGGTTTTTTGCTAGGGTGTGACGGTGGTAGTTGTTATATGCTTCGAGCATAGATCTTTTCACAGACGCGCGAATCTCTACTAAACTTCGCTCCTCGTCATTTACGCGTTCCCATTTGAACCAAGAGTGCGACAGTCTCTGCTTCCTCAGCATCTGGCGAATTTAGTTACTAAACCATGGTGGGCCTTTTCCAGCCTTTTCCACTTGCTAGGCATATAACTCAGACGACTGTTTACAATCTGCTGAAACTTCGTCCATAGTTCCTCTTCATCCACCACAATGGAAATAAGTGATGCCAATTCAGTGTCTAAGTGAGATATTAATAACTGCTTATCTGCGCTGTTTAGCAGAAACCCTCTCCTAGTATTCTTCATTGACTCATTAATTTAAGTATTCATAGTTGCTATAATGACGTCATGATCGCTAATCGTCACCAGTCTCCAGGCCGTTTACGGCTTCCTCGACTTTCAGCTGCTACTCCTCGTCTGAGAGCAGCTTCTCACCTCAGATGGCGTCGCGAGATGAGATGAACCAGAGCGCCCCTCATCCTGGTGCTGCCAACAAGGAGAAACGCCTGGAGTGGAAGTACTGTACAGTACTCTGAATGAAACAATGCTCCACCACACAGCAGTCACACACGCTCACCACTGAGCTACAGAGGCGCACCTACAAGCAATAGAGAAGGCAAACACACACACACACACACACACACACACACACACACACACACATATATATGGACAATGGCTCTGTTTTGTTTTTCTTCGATCAAACATTTACGTTGTTCACAAACTGCAACACCTTCTAAACTTTCCACGCTAACTAATGCCATATAAGCATGGTGTTTTCCTAATGTGTTTCTGACCAAAAAGCGATTCTGGTAGCTGTGTAACATGCCCGGGAGTACAAATGGTTGTCGTTTCGACCGTGCGCCCTGTCCACACCACGTACCTGATAATCCCGCGGCGGTCGTACAGTTCATGGTAATGGTTGGCTTACTGTAGCCATTGTACGAGGTGGTACTGGAGTTCCTAACGTGCCTGGCCATGAAAGTTTTGTAGACAGAGACATTATTGCCTACCGCATTCATCATATTGGAGAATTTGCAAATTTGTGCGCTAAGTCCGCCGCTGGCGCGCCGCCAAGAAGGCGTCAGCTGGCCTTATCGGCGCGGGGTCAAAGGTCAAATGCTCAGTGTGATGACGTAACATGCTGTTACATACTCTATGCCGACAGATTCTAGATGTACCCTTGTCCGGTTCTCAGCTACGCTACAGATCACTTTATTTATGAAAATACAGAGTACAATCTCCAACAAACTTTACATATTCACATACTCCTTTCCCTTTAATCCAAATAAATACAGACTCATTTACAGATACTATTCTCTTATTACGAGTATACAAGGACAATGAGGAAGGGGACATATACACAGATTTACCAAAGTCTTTATTTGCAAATTCTCCAATATGATAGGTGCGGTAGGCAATAATGTCTCTGTCTACAAAACTTTCAAGGCCAGGCATGTTAGGAACTCCAGTACTACCTCGTACAATGGCTACAGTAAGCCAACCATTACAATGAGTCAAAGAATCATTAATGTCAATGCTGAAATTAAGTCTACGTACAACAAATACACAGGGGCCGTCGACAAGTGCAGTTGCAGCAGTGTTCTTCACAGTATTCTTCTTCTTGTCTGCAGCAGATGTTACCTACCGCACCTATCATATTGGAGAATTTGCAAATAAAGACTTTGGTAAATCTGTGTATATGTCCCCTTCCTCATTGTCCTTGTATACCGTCGCGGCGCGGTTGATTGTTGATGATGCGGAACGCGATGATCTTGCTTGCACTCTTTTATGGTAGCATACACACTGCTGGCTTGCCTGAAATTATCTATCTAAATATGCAAGCGGGTTTAGGGGAGCCACTCAACGTCAAAACACAACACTGTTCTACGTCTGGTATGAACAGCTATATTCTGAGATGATAAAAGAAAACCGCAGGTTGCACTGTTTACATTCTAATTCATAAGTGTTTATCCCAATTAATGGATGATTACCAGTCCACAATATCACTCAGACAAGCGTGCGCGTAACCGACACCACGCGGGTGATTGTTGATGATGCGGAACCCGAATGATTGCACGAAAGTTCTTACGCTCGTCACGCATGCACAGATATTTGGTACCAGTCCTCTTTGACTCTAGTAATAAATTTTAACACTGTTCACAAAGTTAGATTTACAGTTCACAGTTCTCAGTTGTACTAGCGTGCGCGTAACCGTCGCGGCGCGGTTGATTGTTGACGATGCGGAACGCGATGATCTTGTTTGCACTCTTTTATGGTAGCTAATTTTTGCTGATTCACATTAGTTCATTCTGAGAGACCGAACATGGCGCGGATGATTGATACTGTACGGTACAACACGCAACGAGAGGATACACAAATACGTTATCGGCGGCACTGCTTATTTTTAATTACTTCTTGACGCACTTTCCTCTGAATCACTTGCATATTTTAACACTTTACTGTTATAGCACTTTAGCAACACTTCAACTTCCATACAAACAATGCCTCTCACATGCAGAGCAACATAACAGTTCCGTGTCCGGTGCTCGACTCTGCAGACGCGCCTGCCCGCAAAGATACTCCGCAACCAATCCACCGATATAACAATACACTTACATTCCCGCACGAAAAAGTTTTAGAATTGTCGAAGAGAATATCGAAATCTAGATAATTCCCTACTGCAGGGGGTTCAAGAGATGGCGTGAGGGGAGGGGGTGTATACTGCCCCATCCCACTGGCATAGACCAATTGCCACATTGTGGACCAGATGTGAATTACTTACAATCATGGAAACATAAACAACAGTTGTCAAATACGCAAAGTTTTACGTAATAAATGACCCTACCTACAGTGCAGCCTGTACAGCAAAACTCACTTACAGTACAGTGGATATACAAATAGTTAATACACTTAGACACAAGAATATTAAGTCCCTGAAATAGAAAGTTCTACAAATACAAATACAATAGGTTAGATATGATAGGCAGATGCCTAAAAGAAAGAGATAAAAAAATAGTAGAAAAACACATGCGTTCACTGCTACTCCAAGTAGACAACATCACTGGTGACACTATTAGGCAAAAACTAGAGAACCTTCATCAGCACTAGGCCATCAAAATCCAGCAAAAAAAAAATTATTTCGCTGCTCACAACACTGCATCACAAGGCAGCATTCTTTGCATTGAAAGGGGTGGGGAGTGACTGTAGCGTCGATACTGCGCCGCCCGGCAGATGTGCAGTATAGTCGTCAGCTCGCCACTCTCGCCTCACGGTAATCTGTCCATTGGCGTACATGAAACAGGTTAACGGTGCTCTCAGTGTTGCCCTAGCAATGCCTATTCAACTTGGCCCTAGTCTGTTACTACTACAGTAGACATTACGATGTTCTATATGACATAATAAACACATAGGCTATTAAGAAGAAAAATATATGGATGTCCTCTAAGTTAAATTTAGTTACTAAGTAAGTGGTACAAAAAATAATAGCAATCATTAAGCAGGAGTAGTAAGAAACTTTAAAATGAAAAACTTTTGGATAGCACAACCTATATACACTAGACACTAGTAATCACTCAAACCATAACACTGTATGGGCAAGAACAAATATAACACAGATAGTCTAGATTAAACAGATAGAAAGCGAAAATAAAAAAAGAAAAAATGATATTGCATGTGATGGGAACACATCCTAGTTAAATCTCACTCGATTAGAGTGTCCTCATAAACCCTCATAATAATCATAAATCAATGTCTGTAGTTAAGGACAATAGCAGCTGACATGTGTACAGTTCCCACATGTCACATAAAACAATCAGTCATTAATCTTGTTCACTATAGCATGGTTTAATGTTTTCCACGTGGTGTTTGCCCTCATCAGTAATACGATATGGTCCTTGGTATACATGATGGAACTTCTTAATTTCTTTGTTCAGTTTGTTAGAACGTATGTGGGTTTTGATTAACACAAGGTCACCGACTTCATACTTAATCGGTCGCACGATCTTATCATGTCTTTCTTTCCGCTGTTGAGCCTCATCACGTAATTTTTCCATGGCCAATTCAATTTTTCTGTCCCATGATTCATCCACAGTGGCACAATCATTCAAGATATTGGAGAATATACTTTCAGGAGGTTGGTTCAACAGGATTTCACATGGTGCAAAACCTGTCATGGCATGAGGTAGGCTATTGATTATACCCTCAAAATCTGTTATATACTCTTTCCATTTGCTATGTTTTCGACTACAATATGTCCTGCACATGTGGTTTACCTTTTTCATGACTCTCTCAGCTGGATTTGAGTCTGGTCTATATTTGGCTATCAGAACTTGTTCCAAACCATTCCTCTGCAACATTTCCTTCCATTCCTTTGATAAAAATTGTGGGCCATTGTCTGATAGCACTTGTCTTGGTTTGCACACCTGCGTAAAATAGTAATTTTCCATTCTCGCTGATATTGCCTTCCCAGTTGCTTTCCTTAGGGGGTAGAACTTGACATATTTTGAACACATTTCTAACACCACCATAAGCTGCATGAAATTGCCACAGGACTTAGGCAGTGGACCAAGCAAATCAACAGCCACCATGTCTTTGGTTCCATCAGGAATTATGTGGTGCATAGGTCCCTGATGGGTAACAGTAGTTGTCTTAGTCTTCTGGCGCACATCACAGGTCTGTAATATCTTCCTAATCTTTCTGCTACTGCCAAAGAAAATACACTCCTTCCTTAGTTTTTCTAGACATTTGGTTGCGCCAAAGTGGGCATTACTGTAATGTGTGTACCACACCAGCTTCTCGATAGCATGTTCCAGAATGCACCATTTCCAGTCCTGCGACGATTCATCCACACGATGGTATAGAATGTTGTGATGAATTAAATAATGTTTCCTCAATTTATCGTCTCCAGCACACCTGGATCTCACCTTCACACTCTTCAATGCAAGATCTTCATTTTGCTGACATCGGATATTCTTAAGTAATTTAGTAACAAATGACTCATACTGAACGCCCTTCATCAAATTAATGCTTAATTCCAGCCCTTGTGGTCCATTAACATTTATATCATCAACGCCAGGTGGAATCCTCAGATGTGCATCATGTATGATGTTTTGGTTCCCAGGTTGGTAGACAACACTAAACTGATGTTCCTGGAAGGCAAGCGCCCAGCTGGTGAGACGTCTATGGTATAATTTGCCATCAAGTAGAAAAGTCAATGCCTTATGGTCTGTGACTACCTTGGTGGTTCTGCCAGCCAGTTAATATCTGAATTTTGTGAAACCCTACAGGACAACAAGTGCCTCCCTCCCTGTGACTGTATACTGCCATTCCCATTTAGTCAGAGCCCTACTTACAAATGCGATTGTTTTAACATTATCAGAGTCCATTTCATCCAGTTGGTATAAGTGCACTCCTAATCCATAGTCTGAGCTGTCACAAGCCAAGTAAAATTCCTTGCTCAAGTCTGGGTGCGAAAGCACCTTAGGACTCCACAGCTGTTGCTTTATTTCCTCGAACGCACGTTGGCATTCATCTGTCCAATCCCATAACACCTTGTACTTCAGCAGATTCAACAAATGTGGGTTACTAAGTGACTGACCACTTATAAACTTCCTATACCATCCACATAAACCAAAGAAACCTCTTAATTGCTTCTTAGAGTGTGGTGCAGGAAAATCCTTGACCGCTTGTAATTTGTCCTCATCCAGTTTGATCCCCTGTGCATTAACGATGTGACCAAGAAACTTAACCTCACTCCTTCCAAAATCCTACTTCTCTAAATTCGCTGTCAATCCTGCTTTCTCAAGGGCCATAAGTATTTCTTCTAGCGTTTTAACATGCTCTTCCCAGTTTGTAGTTGCTATCAAGTTGTCATCAACGTAAACAGTGACCTTCTTACTCAACTGCTCGCCCAGTACCTTATCCAATGCTCTAACAAAGGCAGATGTGGAAATATTAAGGCCAAATGGTAGCACACGATACTGGTAGCTTCTTCCTCCATACAGGAATGCAGTGAGGGACCTTGAATCCTTATGTAGAGGGACCTGCCAGTACCCTGATCCCAGATCAATACTATTGAATACACTTGCCCCATAAAACTTTTGGAGTAACTCTACCAAATTCTCAGGTCTGTCTCTTTCTGGAATAATAATTTTATTCACTGGATGTGCATTCAATACTACTCTGACATCGCCATTCCTCTTTTCCACAACGAAAAATGGGTTGTTATATTGGCTAGTTGACCTTTCTATTATTCCCATTTGCAACATTCTCTGAAGCTCTTCCTTCACTGCTTCACGTTTCGATTGAGGTATCGCATAAGGCCGTACAAAAAATGGTTCATGCTCCTTCACTTGTAATTTGCACTCAGCTTCTTGATTATACCAGGTTCACTTGAAAAAACCTGCCTGTACCTTCGCAGGACCCTCATTAATTCTTCTTTGGTCTCACAGTCTTGATGCTCTAATAACTAGAGTTTCTGTTTGACAACAGGTTCAGTGTCTTCCATGCTGATCTTGCCTTCCCATCTCCACTGCTTCTTGCGCAGAGCTTCTGAATCTCCTTTCACAGAGCCTTGTGGTGTTAGTTGCAGATCGATATCACAGCATTCCTTAGTCGTTCCAACTACTTCGTTGACATTGATCCTCTCTTTAAAGGCAATAACAACTTCTGTTCCTCCTTTCTGCACTTCCACACATCCTTTTCCAAAGTTTGACTGAGCCTTTTGTTCACTTAGCCAGTCGACCCCTAAGATTATGGGCAGCACCAACCCGGGCACAACTAGTGCTGACACATCATAATCTTCATCGCCAAGCTTCATTGTGACTAAGATCTGTTCCTTAATAACATTGCTCTTTGCACCAACATCACCAGTGATACATATTCCATGAACAGGAAAATTGGGTATCCTCCTTCCTTGTTCCAACCACTTCGTATAGAGCTTCTGACATACTGCATTGATCTGGCTACCAGAATCCACCAAAACATCGATACGAGTACCAAAGATTTCTGTTTCAATGTTAGGCTGTATAGCTTCCTCACGCCCTTCCCAACTTCTTGCAATAGGTCTTCCACAACCGCCGTCACATTTCCCAGCTTGTGAATAGACATAATTATGGGCCCTCCATCCTCCGTTCCTGATCGGGCCACACCAGGAACCTCCTCTAGTTTTTCGGTGTTCTTCCCTACGCTGCCTGTCTGGGCTATGATATGAGCCTCGCACCTGGTCATGTGATACATCGTGCCCTGGGTCCCGATATCCATAGCCACCACGGTGTCCTCTGTGACCACCATGGCCACGGAACTACCGCCATGTCTCCTGCCATTATTATTCCAATATTCGTTGTTCCCTGATACTCTACTATCACCTTCTTCTCATCCTGTTCCTCGTGAATCATACAACATGTCTAATTCTCCTAAGGCTGACTTCATTGCCTCTATGTCATCTCTAGGGATTGCTAGCAACTTATCCTGAACTCCTGTCGGTAGTTTATTTATGATCAAAGACTCTATTGCTTCTGTCGTCATCGGTTCATCTAAATACAAGTTCCTCTCATAATAATCTTGGAAAAACTTCTTTAAGTTATGGTCACGCCCTCTCTCAAACCTTCTACCTTGGTACAGACTGTTACGTACTTCATGTTGCTTCTGTCGTGACCAATATTGTTGCAAAAATTCTTTTTCAAATTCAGCAAAGGTTGTACACTCATGTCTTATTCTCATGCCCCAGGTACCAGCTTCACCTTCCAAACTTGCTGCAACAGAGCGTACCTTTCTCTGCTTATCCCATAATTCAAGTAACACGCCCTTAAATTGATCTAGGAAATCTCTGGGATGCCGCCTGTCATTTGGTTCGAAGTTCTTAAAATTCCCTATGCCAAGGAAGACCTCATCATTTTGTATACTGATTAAGCTACCTCCGGCAATGCTTCCATCACGTAATAGTGATTTCATTTCACTCTTCAACTGCTGACCGACCTGTTCTTTAGTCTTTCCTACCTCACTGTACACCTCTTCTACTCGCCGTGCGTACACATCCTGGTTTAGCGCAACAGCTGATATCCTGTGTTTACAGTGTTTCACTTCCTCATCCAGTTGTTTAAAATGCTCGTCGTAAACCTCAACCTTCTTAGTAAGTTCTTCCTTCACTTCTTTGACATCTGACTCTACCGTTTCAAAACGTTTAGTACTGCCTGCAACATTCTCCTCAAACCAAACGGTAAGTCCATCTATCCTCTGATGACTTGACTCAGCCAGTTTCCTTAGAGCCTCATTAGTCTCGTCGATCTTTTAACTGAGTCGTTTGTTTATATGCTCTACCGATCGCTTAATATCTTCCCTTAATTGTTTGTTATCTAGCTCTACTGATCGCTTAATATCTTCTCTTAATTGTTTGTTTTCTTCCTTTAATTATGCTCTAACGTTCGCTTAATATCTTGTTTATTATCGTGCAATAATGTTCTCAGCATGTCAACGATGGACAGGTCAGACCTAAGTGTACGGTTTGGGCGCCTCCATGATTGGTGACGACACTGCATTAGGACTTCCCATCTCTGTTGATATACTATTGTCCCCTATACCGGAATCCTTCGACATTTCACTACTACTTGCTTTTTTTGTCTCCACCTGATTACTTTCACCTAAAGAGACTGCTTTCACCTCCGTTTCTACCGCAGTTGCACGAACCTCATTACTTGCCATATTGAACCACAGATAAATCACTCGAGCGAGCAATAAACAAATCACAACAACACTTAGCACAGAATGGATGGCGAAAACCACAACCAAATTACAACGCCGTATGCATTCAACGCTGCAATTCGTGCTCAGAAGCACACATAACATACAAGATCACGTAAAAGAAAAAAAAAAGAATGGAATATAAGCTAATGTAAATATACTTCTGCAATTTTATTAACTGTTAAAAAATTAAACTACTAAATAAGCACGGTCTGACGGTGACATTTACTTTACTGTACGATCGGCAAGGTTAAAAAATTAAACTACTAAGTAAGCACGGTCTGACGGTGACATTTACTTTACTGTACGATCGGCAAGGTAAATAATGTCTCGTGACATTAATTTAAAGATACAAAAGAATTTTAACTGTCACTGTTTGTAATTACGTAATTATAGAATGCAATCTGCACTGCCAGTTAATTACTCTCATTGCTTCAGTTGCGTGAGGTAACGTTGTGATGCGCGACTTACTTTGCGTTGTCTGCTGGGTTCCGTAATCGCGGCTGTTGCGTAACGCCGACTCAGTTGACACCGTCCGGCTGTCAGCATTGCACCCTCTCTGCAAAGCGTGGTAATATTTTCTGCGTCGCTCCTAGGCGCCGCTCACGTCGTACTGGTGATGGCTGCCGAAAAGTTTTCACTTTTGCCCATAGGTGACACTAGCATCGTGTGCCGTAATGACTGTCGCATTAGTGCTCACTTTCGCACATCGGTGCCGCTAGCGACGTCAAAAGCACGCCACCGTGGAGTATGTTTACTTCGTAGCACTAGTTCTCTGCACTGTCACGGATCGGATGAGTATACACACTGTGTCACAAGTTCTTTGACGTACACATCCCACAGCTTGCGTGATGTCACTCAACAATCCAAATCAACAGTCACTGTTTATACACGAATAGTTCACTCTCCTAATTAATTACAGTGCATTTCTTATCCGAAAACTGCAGGTCCTGAATACATGTCGCCATGTAACACGCCCTGGAGTACAAACGGTGGGGGTACCTTTTAACTGGTTGTCGTTTCTGCATTTCTTGACCGTGCGCCCTGTCCACACCACGCACCAGATAATCCCGCGGGAGTCGTACAGTTCTGCTACGCACTGCTGATGGCTTGCCTGAAATTGTCTATCTAAATGTGCAAGCGGGTTTAGGGGAGCCACCCTGTGTCAAAACACAACACTGTTCTACGTCTGGTGTGAACAGCTATATTCTGAGATGATAAAAGAAAACCGCAGGATGCACTGTTTAAATTCTAATTCATAGGTGTTTATCCCAATTAATGGATGATTACCAGTCCACAATATCACTCAGACGAACGTACGCGTAACCGACACCACCGGGTGATTGTTGATGATACGGAACCCGAATGACTGCACGAAAGTTCTTACGCTCGTCACGCATACACAGATATTTGGTACCAGTCCTCCTTGATTCTAGTAATAAATTTTAACACTGTTCACAAAGTTAGATTTACAGTTTACAGTTCTCAGTTATATGAGCGTGCGTGTAACCGTCGTGGCGCGGTTGATTGTTGATGATGTGGAACGTGATGATCGAACGCACGTTCTCACGCTCGCTATAAGACACTGGCACGTGTTTGCACTCTTTTATGGTAACTAATTTTTGCTGATTCACATTAGTTAATTCTGAGAGACCGAACACGGTGCGGATGATTGATACTGTACGGTACAACACGCAACGAGATGTTTTAACACTTTACTGTAATAGCACTTCAGCAACACTTCAACTTCCATACAAACAAAGCCTCTCACATGCAGAGCTACCGACAACACAACATAACAGTTCCGTGCACGGTGCTCGACTCTGCAGACGCGCCTGTCCGCAAAGACACTCCGCAACCAATCCAGCGATATGATAATACGGTTACAGCTGGAATCCAAGGTTTTTTGGTTATCGTGCCTTTTACGTTCTTGTGGTGGTATTTACATAGGAAATTTCATGCCATACCATATATTTCCTTGTATCTAACAGAGAACTGAATTACCAATTTTCATAGCCTTAGCTGTTAAATTTTTTAATATAAGGAAATATTTTCTTAGTAATCTTCACTCCCTATTTCAAACAAATGCAAATTTTCGTAGATTTATTTGCCCACTGTTTCACCCCATAGAGGTTAAATTTTCAAAATTTCTGAAACACATATTTCTTAACTTCTGACCGAAAAAGCAAATACCAGTTTTCGTTGCTCTGATTTCAAAACTGCCTTAATACCAACAGGTTTTTAAAAAATTCGTCCCTTATTTAACCCACTTAGGGGTGGAATGTTGAAAAATCTTTTCTTAAAGAATGCCTACACTATAAAACCCACACCCTCTCCAAATTTCAAGTTTCTATCCTTTGCAGTGTGGTATGGGTGATATATAGATTTGGTGGACGTAAACCTGAGATGGAAAACGGTAAGAATTTTTTTTAAATAATGCAGATTAAACTCGCTTTGCTGGAACGTTCCTGCAGATATAATTTCAAGAAATGAATAGAGACAAAAATAAAGTTAGGTAACTGTGAAAATTATTTTCGCAGTATTCAGTTTTTTCATCTTCATCGACTTTACTCATCAACAGGTAAAAGAAGCAATTCCACTGACAATTTTTTTTTCTTTTTGCTTGGCTATGGTCTGTCAGAATTATTAAGTAGTTTGAATACAATGACAGACAAAAGATGACTACTTTTTTTAATACCAAATCCGTACATCCGCTTGCGAGTGTTCAGAAAGGGATTCGCATGTGGTCAGCATGAAAGACTGTCAATACAAAGGGCCCGGGTTCGATTCCTGGCTGGGTCGGAGATTTTCTCCGCTCAGGTACTGGGTGTTGTGTTGTCCTAATCATCATTATTTCATACCCATCGACGCGCAAGTCGCCGAAGTGGCGTCAAATCGAAAGACTTGCACAAGGCGAACGATCTACCCGACGGGAGGCCTTCGTCACACGACATTTCAGTAACCGACGCTGACCATAAGATCGTGGCTTTTTGCAGCTACGAGGTGAAAAATATGTCTGTTGTCAGTCCGCTGTAGAACTAGCCGCGCAAGATGACTGTCTGTCCGTGCTGTCTGCAAATAATCTGAAGACGTGCCAAAGTACTGTCGGTAGTGTAAAGTCGTCTCCAGCTCACGTTGCATGACCTGGGCATTTTCGCGCTTCTGAGGGTAGACTGTCTTGGAATTATTCTGTAACTGTTACGATGAAATCGGGTGGTCGATAAAAACATCCGATAATTGACTTGAGTTCACTTAGGCCCGTTACTCGCGTGCCGATAACTTCACAATCACTCAGTTTCGACCACGACAGACGTAATAATTTTGTCGACTGTACTGAATACTCTTTCGCCTACGGAATCTAGTCTGGCTTTACGATACAGTTCCTTGTTTCGAAAAATATTTCAGCCCTTTCTACTTCGAGTTTCAGCCGGCGGTCGGTTCCGACTATAGCTTGCAGTAGATAAATTTCCAGGATGGGAGCAAACTGTAAGCTCTGCTCGCACCCAACGAGCGAGACCAGTAGTTTTCACCGCTTCCACCAGTAGCCCTAACGCAGTGAGGATGGCCACAGAACCTAATCATCATTGGTGTCGACGTGAGCCGTAACTTGTAAACGACTACACGCTGCACCCTTGATGGCCGCAGGTGGGCTTCCTCCACATCTCAGATGAGGCCCATGGCGAAAAAAACGGATTGCGCATTTGGCTTCTTTCCATCCGTGAGCGCTATTTCCCTAAGGTGCTCCATAACGCGGCACTGGAGCTACCGGTAACAAACAAACCCCTCCTCTTGTGCGCCTGCTCGTATCCTGCTGAGGGAGTGGCCACTTATCGACTCACAGGATCGAAGACTTACATATCCTTAACATTCTTCCAATGAATCACAACCTAGCATCGTCTTTCCCTAAAATTTGTTTTATGTGGTCATTCCACTGCAGGTCTCTCCTGATTATTACTTCTAGGTATTCGACAGTAGTTTTGATTCCCGTGATTTATTGCCAGTAGTGCAATTGTGCAACTGTGGACTTCTTTTAGTGATGTACGTGTATTTACATGCAGGGTCAACTGCAAGTCAACGCACGGTTTATCTTTGCAGGTCTTCCCTCAGTTCGCTACATTATTCTGACGTTGCTACATTCTTAAAGAGAATCGCAATCTGCATTCACCCTCATAGAGCTTCAGACGTAATTCACTATACCATCTATATAAGGTGAATCACCTAAAACTTGCAGTGCATATATTGCAGATGTGGAAAATGCTACTGATGTGCGATTTTAACAGAATGGATTGATAGTCAGAGCCTTGTAAACTTAGCCAATAAAGAGATTGTAATAATACGCAGAAAGTGTATTTTTTGTGCAAACATACACCGTTTTAAATGGAACAATACATACTGACAGTAACAAACTATAAGTAGGCTAAACTACAACGTCATTGGTGTTCGTTGCAGGACTACAGTGCGAGTCGCTTGCGAGATATCGTATTTTGAAAAGTTCCCACACCGGCATTTGTACAATACCTGTGGTATCACACACTGAAGAACGAAAGTGCACATACTTGATGTTTGGGTTCTTGTCAGACAATTAAACAGAGTGTTCAAAATGAGCACCGGCAGCGACAATATGCGCTTCCAGTCTGGTATGGAACGACTGCTGCACAAGTGCTAGCATTTCAGCGTAGATGTCCAAACAGGCTGCAGTAAAACGTGTTGCATATCATCGAGTGTAGTTGATACATTCTTTTAGACAGCGTCTTTCAGTTTTCACCATAGAAAAAGTTCTACAGGCGTCAAATTCGGATGACGGGGCGGACAAAGTGCAGTTCCTCTAATTCCGAATCCAACGATTTGGAAACAATTTGTGAGGACATGCTGTGGTACTTCGTGCACTATGGACTGGACGGCCATCATGCTGGTACCACAGGTTCCTTCTAGTCTTCACAGGAACGTCTTCTAGAATCCATGGAAGATGGCCTGTTAGAAGGCTGCGATAGTTTTGCTCGTCCACTGTTCCGTTGATGAAAAATACGAGGTTTGGAACTTTAATAGTGGCAACTATTTATTTACAGCTCGTACAAAATAGATACGTGTTTCAAAGTTTTACTGGCCTTCAAAGTAGTCACCAGAACTGTGTATAACCCGTTGCCAGCGATGTGGAAGTCGTACGATACTCTTAGCAGTGCCAGTTGCGTTGACAGTTCGAGCGGCGCGGCCTATTGCCCGACGGATTTGTAGCAGTTCTGAATCGAATGTCGTGAAGTGTTTCCTTCAATTTGGAAATCGGGTTGAACCCACGAAGTTTTAAGTCAAGGGAATGTAGTAGGTGGTATAGCACTTAGCAGCCCCATCAGTCAAACAAATCAGTAACAGCTTGCACTATGCGTACTTGAGCATTGTCCTGCAAAATGATGTCAGGTCCTGCAGGAAGTGTCATCACTTCTGTCTCTATGCTGTTCATTTTTGGAACACAATCTACGACCAGTTTAGAGACAGAAGTGATGACACTTTCTGACCATCATTTTGCAGGACTATGCTCAAGCACGTACAATGCAAGTTGTTACTGATTTGTTTGAGTAATGATGCTGCCAAATGCTATACCACCTATTGCACTCCCCTGACTTAAGCCCTCGTGAGTTCAACTCGATTTCTAAACTGAAGGAAAGACTTCACGGCATTCTCTTCAGAATTGCTACAAATTCGTCGGGCAATAGGCCGCACCGCTCGAACTGTCAACACAATTGCCACTGCTAAGAGTATCCTACGGCTTCCACGTCGCTGGCAACGGGTTATACACAATGCTGGTGACTACTTTGAAGGTCAGTAAAACTTTGAAACACGTATATATTTTGTACGAGCAGTAAATACGAGGGCAGTTCAATAAGTAATGCAACACATTTTTTTTTCTCGGCCGATTTTGGTTGAAAAAACCGGAAATTTCTTGTGGAGTATTTTCAAACATTCCCGCTTCGTCTCGTATAGTTTCATTGACTTCCGACAGGTGGCAGCGCTGTACGGAGCTGTTAAAATGGCGTCTGTAACGGATGTGCGTTGCAAACAACGGGCAGTGATCGAGTTTCTTTTGGCGGAAAACCAGGGCATCTCAGATATTCATAGGCGCTTGCAGAATGTCTACGGTGATCTGGCAGTGGACAAAAGCACGGTGAGTCGTTGGGCAAAGCGTGTGTCATCATCGCCGCAAGGTCAAGCAAGACTGTCTGATCTCCCGCGTGCAGGCCGGCCGTGCACAGCTGTGACTCCTGCAATGGCGGAGCGTGCGAACACACTCGACAGATCACCATCAAGCAACTCAGTGGGACACTTGCCTGACTCAAGCCACTTCCTCGTACCATTATGCGGGAGCTGACGTGTGGATCAACTGCGACAGCAGCAAGAGCATTAATTTGTCCCTCTTCTGTCATCATTTGTTTCATTCTGTTACGTTGTCTAGGTGCTACAAAATCGTTCCTAGCAACTACGCAGGTTGAATGGCACAAACAAGTGTCGATGTGAAAAGTTTTCAAAATACGATATCTCGCAAACGACTTGTACTAGACTCTGCAAAAGGCACCACTGACATTTAAATTTACCCTACTTTTAGTTTTTTCATGTCAATGGCATTGTTGTATTTAAAAAGAGTATGATTGCACATTAAACACACTTCATAAATATTATTACACTCTTTTTATTGGGTAACAATACGGGCCCCTGACTACCAATCCTTTCTGTGAAAATCTAACAACAATAGTGTATTTTAGGTGATTCACCTCGTATACAGGGTGTCTGAGAAATGTTTTGCAAACTCAGAGGAGCTGTAGAGGGTGGCTTGAGGAACAAACTGCTGATAGGAACTCTGCCCGGGAACGTCATCCAATGACGCTACAGAGCATCGAAAGTACACTCCTGGAAATGGAAAAAAGAACACATTGACACCGGTGTGTCAGACCCACCATACTTGCTCCGGACACTGCGAGAGGGCTGTACAAGCAATGATCACACGCACGGCACAGCGGACACACCAGGAACCGCGGTGTTGGCCGTCGAATGGCGCTAGCTGCGCAGCATTTGTGCACCGCCGCCGTCAGTGTCAGCCAGTTTGCCGTGGCATACGGAGCTCCATCGCAGTCTTTAACACTGGTAGCATGCCGCGACAGCGTGGACGTGAACCGTATGTGCAGTTGACGGACTTTGAGCGAGGGCGTATAGTGGGCATGCGGGAGGCCGGGTGGACGTACCGCCGAATTGCTCAACACGTGGGGCGTGAGGTCTCCACAGTACATCGATGTTGTCGCCAGTGGTCGGCGGAAGGTGCACGTGCCCGTCGACCTGGGACCGGACCGCAGCGACGCACGGATGCACGCCAAGACCGTAGGATCCTACGCAGTGCCGTAGGGGACCGCACCGCCACTTCCCAGCAAATTAGGGACACTGTTGCTCCTGGGGTATCGGCGAGGACCATTCGCAACCGTCTCCATGAAGCTGGGCTACGGTCCCGCACACCGTTACGCCGTCTTCCGCTCACGCCCCAACATCGTGCAGCCCGCCTCCAGTGGTGTCGCGACAGGCGTGAATGGAGGGACGAATGTAGACGTGTCGTCTTCAGCGATGAGAGTCGCTTCTGCCTTGGTGCCAATGATGGTCGTATGCGTGTTTGGCGCCGTGCAGGTGAGCGCCACATTCAGGACTGCATACGACCGAGGCACACAGGGCCAACACCCGGCATCATGGTGTTGGGAGCGATCTCCTACACTGGCCGTACACCACTGGTGATCGTCGAGGGGACACTGCATAGTGCACGGTACATCCAAACCGTCATCGAACCCATCGTTGTACCATTCCTAGACCGGCAAGGGAACTTGCTGTTCCAACAGGACAATGCACGTCCGCGTGTATCCCGTGCCACCCAACGTGCTCTAGAAGGTGTAAGTCAACTACCCTGGCCAGCAAGATCTCCGGATCTGTCCCCCATTGAGCATGTTTGGGACTGGGTGAAGCGTCGTCTCACGCGGTCTGCACGTCCAGCACGAACGCTGGTCCAACTGAGGCGCCAGGTGGAAATGGCATGGCAAGCCATTCCACAGGACTACATCCAGCATCTCTACGATCGTCTCCATGGGAGAATAGCAGCCTGCATTGCTGCGAAAGGTGGATATACACTGTACTAGTGCCGACATTGTGCATGCTCTGTTGCCTGTGTCTATGTGCCTGTGGTTCTGTCAGTGTGATCATGTGATGTATCTGACCCCAGGAATGTGTCAATAAAGTTTCCCCTTCCTGGGACAATGAATTCACGGTGTTCTTATTTCAATTTCCAGGAGTGTATAAGCAACGCCGCCTGTCGCTAGACCACCCCTTCGGCCGCAAACGTGACTCGGTACGCTGACGTATCGTGGGCGGAACGTCTGGCAGTGTTGTTTGTTATTCTGTGATGAACATGGTGGACGTTCCCAGAAACGGGTTCCTGTCATCGATTTGTTACTCAAGACACCCTCTGCAGCCCCTCAGAGTTGCAAAACATTTCTGAGACACTGCATATGAGAATTTTGTTCCTTCCAGATACCTTTACATTATTAAGCGATCTTAGTCGTTTTTCTATTCACTGATCACTTTTCTCACAATGACAAAAGGGCAGGTAAAACACAGTAAGGTAGCAATAGAAGTGATCGGCATTGTGGTTGTAAATTGTCGTAGCTGTGTTGGGAAAGAACCACAGTTCCAAGCCTTAATAGAAAGCACTGAAGCTCAAATAGTCATAGGTAAAAGCATGCCAGATTTAAAAGAACGCAAAATCCCCGAAATTGGCAAAGTTTTGCAGAAGTTCGAAATACAGCGCGTACTTCAATGCTAGATGCCTTTAAGAATTTCTACAATGAAACTCTGTCTCGGAATCTGGCAGAAAGCCGAAAGAGATTCTGGTCATATACGAAGCACACCAGTGGAAAGACGCAATCAATACATTCACTGTGCGTTAACAACGGTGAAGTCATTGATGACAGTACCACTAAAACAGAGTTATCAAACACGGTTTTCCGAAACTCCTTCACCAAAGAAGATGAAGTATATATTCCTGAATCCAAATGAAGAACAACTGCCAAGATGAGAAACATAAAAGTAGATATCCTCGGTGTAGCAAAGCAGCTTGATAAAGGGGCGGCCTCCGGTCCAGATTGTATACCAGTCAGGTTCCTCTTAGACTATGCTGATACAATAGCTCCATATTTAGCGATTATATACAACCGCTCGCTCACAGAAAGATCCGTACCTAAAGATTGGAAAATTGCTCAAGTCACAGCAATACCCAAAAAGGGAAGTAGGAGTAATCCTCTGAATTGCAGGCCTATATCACTAACGTCGTTTTGCAGTAGGGTTTTGGAACATATACGGTATTCGAACATTACAAAGTACCTCGAAGAAAACGATTTATTGACACATAGTCAGCACTGATTCAGAAAATATCGTTCTTGTTAAACACAGCTACCTATTTATACTCATTAAATAATGAGTGCTATCGACAGGGGATGTCAAATTGATTCCATATTTTTAGATTTCCAGAAGGCTTTCGACACCATTCCTCACAAGCGTCTTCTAACCAAAGTGCGTGCCTATGGAATATCACCTCAGTCGTGGGACTGGATTTGCGATTTCCTGTCAGAAAGTTCACAGTTCGTAGTAATAGACGGAAAGTCATCGAGTGAAACAGAAGTAATATCCGGCGTCTCCCAAGGAAGTGTTATAGGCTCTCTATTGTTCCTGATCAATATTAACGACATAGGAGACAATCTGAGTAGCCCTCTTAGATTATTTGCAGATGATGCTGTCATTTACTGTCTTGTAAAGTCATCAGATGACCAAAACGAACTGCAAAATGATTTAGATGAGATATCTGTATGGTGCGAAAAGTGGCAGTTGACCCTGAATAAAGGAAACTGTGAAGTTATTCACATAAGTACTGAAAGAAATCCGCTAAATTTCCATTACGCAATAAGTCACACATATCTGAAAACTGTAAATTCAGCTAAACACTTAGGGATTACAATTACAAATAACGTAAATTGGAGCAATCACATAGATAATGTTGTGTGAAGTACTGCTGTGCGGTGTGGAATCCGCATCAGGTGGGACTGACGGATGACATCGAAAAAGTTTAAAGAAGGGCGGCTTGTTTTGTATTATCACGAAATAGAGGAGACAGTGCCACAGATATGATATTTGAATTGTAGTGGCAGTCATTAAAACACAGGCGTTTTCCGTTTCGACGGCATCTTCTCATGAAATTTCAATCATCAGTTTTCTCCCCCGATTGCGAAAACATTCTGTTAGCACCCACCTACATAGGGAGAAATGATCATCTCGATAAAATATGAGAAATCAGGGCTCGCACAGAGAAATTTAAGTGCTCGTTTTTCCCGCTTATCGTTCGAGAGTAGAACGGCAGAGAGACAGCTTGAAGGTGGTTCATTGAACCCTCTACCAGGCTCTTAATTGTCAATAGCATAGTAATCACTTAGATGGAGATGGTGTTCGTGGTGTGACTAAAAGGAGGAACCGTATTACGCTCTTCCGCGATGACTCGTTTGGGGTATCGAATTCAGTATTTCAATTTTCCCCTCTAATCTTTCGTTTTGTTGCTAGCATGATCACTGAGCGACTGAATAGATGATTTCGATCGGCTTACTGACTTTACGTAATATCAAAACTTTTTTGTGTTTTTGGTCAAATCGTTTGGCGAAATTTCACTTTCAAATTCACTGAACGCTGCTCTCGTTGCTCTCCTTAGTTCGTTTTCACTTCGTTCAGCTTTAGTAGTTAGAAGGGCTTTGATTGCACTTAAATGTAAGACGAAATTCTCTTTGCTTTCTTACCAACTTTCTACACGTTTATTGCACCACCTTTGGTCTTTCCAATTCCTTAACACCTAGTTTGGGATATACTTGTCTGAGGCTTTCCGAAAAACACTTTTAATTTTTATCAGTTTGTGCTTCAAATCGTCATTGTCAGAACTGAATATCTAATGTTGAGTGCTCAGATACTCTGCAGGTTGTATGCTGTTACTCTTGCTGTGCAAAAATGTATTTCTAGCTTGTGTGTTGTGTATTAAAACAGGGGACCTAGAAATGACGAAGAGGCTTCGTCGTGTCGTAGCCCTCAGTGGTTCACAACCCCACAACAGGCCACAGCAGTCCACCCACCACACCGCCGCCCCACATCGAACCTAGGGTTATTGTGCGGTTCGGCCCCAGTGCACATCTCATTCCCGACGAGTGTACCCCCAAATCTTTGCGTGATAGAGTAATTATGTGGACACATAGGTGGAGACAGTGTATGCGCAGCAATTGGCGACGTAGTGTAACTGAGGTGGAATAAGGGGAACCAGCCCGCATTCCCTGAGGCAGATGGAAAACCACCTTCAATCCATCTACATGGTGGTTATTTCTACCTTTCTTAACACACCTTGTAGCACCGGTTAACTCATGATCCCTGATGATCTTCTCTAAGGTAACTAATTTGAAAAGGTCAATCTGTTTGTTGCTGCGAGGGGTAGGATGTTGCTCTCGCAAGATGATTCTCGATCTATACGCTCGAAGTAATTTTCAAACAAGAGATTTAGAATTACTTTACACGAATCCCCATTTCTGATTGCATGACTTTTCGGTTCTATATTTCGCAAACTAATGTCACCTCCTATTACATGGCATGATCAGGCAATGTATTCACTGCATTCCGCAAGTTCTCTCTGACGCCCTCTGTCACTACAGCCCCAGGTGCAGGTGGTCTGTCCGCAGCTCGTGGTCGTGCGGTGGCGTTCTCGCTTCCCACGCCCGGGTTCCCGGGTTCGATTCCCGGCGGGGTCAGGGATTTTCTCTGCCTCGTGATGACTGAGTGTTGTGTGACGTCCTTAGGTTAGTTAGGTTTAAGTAGTTCTAAGTTCTAGGGGACTGATGACCATAGCTGTTAAGTCCCATAGTGCTCAGAGCCATTTGAACCAATGAGCAATAATCGAAACTAATTCCGAGATGCTCCTGCATATACTGATGTTATATTAACCTTTTCTCTTTCCGATCTGCGAGTAGAAACGTTCCCGGAGAGTAGTGTGACTGATCTATCTCGAATATCGGCAGGCAACTTACCGCTTATACCAAGAATGGATTGCCCTAAAACAGAAAAAAACACTATGAGCACACGACATGTACACTGTCACCCAAGTAGGTGCTTCATTAGTATGGTGCTTACCTGACCTATTGAGAGAGCCCAGAATTCTCTATCCTGTAGCGGAGGTCGATAAACACACATCTGACATAGCTGAAAAATCGTCTGAATCTCTAGTTTAGACTTCCCACTTGGCATCAAACCACAGGATGACGACCGACTCTGGTTACGATACTGTAAGTGGTGAGCTGATGTTACTCCCTGTATGCGACGCTCGGCCAATTCAAATCGTAAAACCACGCCACATAGTTTAAGCCAGGAAATGGGCTCTTCTGGAAGATTCGAGCATCACAGATTGTCACTGTTGTGTGACTTCCGCTGATATGTCAGCATCCCCTCCCAGGCCATGTTTATAGATAAAAATAATTTTCTGCAAGTCGGCAGTCAATACTGGACCACAGTGGCGCAACCCCGCCCCGCCCACCTCTGACGACCTCCTTTCTCCCTCCAGGCTGCCCACGGCCCGCGAGCGCGCCAGCGCGCAGCTCGGTCGCGCCTCCAGTAGCTGGCAGCGCCGGCAGCAGGTGAGGCCCCCGAGGCGGCGCTCCAGCGGCTCCAGCGACGGCAGCTCAGACCTGGCCCACGACGCCGGCAGCCGCGGGGTGACGCCGTCGCTGCCGCGGAACAGCTCCGGCTCAGAGAGGTCAGCGGCACACCCCTCTCCCATCCACCACCGACGCCGTCACCACCACCATTATCACCACCGCCTCCAAAATTTTTATCACGATATAATCACAATCGTACCCGACACAATCACAAACATCACCTCCACTATCAACAACACCACTACTCCCACAACCACCATTATCATACCCACCCTCACAATAAACACCATGAACACCAGCTGCAGCATCAGCAATTTGATGTGCACTCCTGCATATTCTTTCAGTTCTCTTCGTGTATTACAGCCTATAGTGATACACACTGTAACACGCCCAGGGGTACTAATGGGGGTGGAGGTCCCTTAAACTGGTTGTCGTTCCTGACCGTACGCCCTATCCACACCACGTACCTGATAATCCCGCGGCGGTCGTACTGTTCTGCTCCACACTGCTGCTGGCTTGCCTGAAATTATCTATCGAAATATGCAAGCGGGTTTAGGGGAGCCACTCAACGTTAAAACACAACACTGTCCGACGTCTGGTATGAACAACTATATTCTGAGACGATAAAAGAAAGTCGCAGGTTGCACTGTTTACATTCTAATTTAGAAGTGTTATTCCAATTAATGGATGATTAACAGTCCACAATATCATTCGGATGGGCGCACGCGTAACCGACAGGACGCAGGTGATTGTTGATGGTGCGGAAGCCGAATGACCGCACGAAAGTTCTTACGCTCGTCACACATACACAGATATTTGGTACCAGTCCTCCTTCACACTAGTAATGATATTTTCACACTGTTCGTATAGTTAATTTTTCAGTTCTCAGTTCTCACTTGTACGAGCGTGCGCGTAACCGTCGTGGCGCGGCTGATTGTTGATAATGCGGAACGCGATGACCGAACGCACGTTCTCACGCTCGCTACAAGACACTGGCACTTGACTGCACTCTTTTATGGTGACAAATTTTTTACTGATTCACGTCAATTCATTCTCGGAGTTGAACACGGCGCGGATGATTGATACTGTACGGTACGACACGCATCGAGACGATACGCAAATACGTTATCAGCAGCACTGCTCATTTTTAAATTACTTCTTGACGCACTTTCCTCTGAACCATTTCCATATTTCATCACTTAACTGTAATAGCCCTTGTAGCAACACTTCAACTTCCACACTAACAATGCCTCTTACGTGCAGAGCTACACACTACACAACATAACAGTTCCATGTCCGGTGCTCGACTCTCTAGACGCGGCTGCCCGCAAAGATACTTCACAACCAAACCAGCGATATGACAGTAGTCTTACAACACCACTAATATTTGTTAACCACAAGTTCTCTGATGTCATCTTCCTGTTTTTTCTTGCGTCATGAGATCCGCTAAGGAACTTCGTTTCCCCATATGGAATCAATTCACCTCGCTATATGTCCGTTTAATTTTCCTTATGGACGCAATTTCGTCTTCAAACCCAGTTTGTTCCTCTTTTCATTCATTTTTGACCTCTTCTAGTAATCACCACCATAAATTTTTCATTTACATGAATGCATGGCATCTGTTCTTTTGGACATGTCTGGAAGAACAGCCACTACGCAGTCATATGATCTGATTGGCCTGGCAGGGCAGTGGATCCACCTTCTTCAGTGGGGATGCACAAATACGTCCCAAGAATGGTTCAAATGGCTCTGAGCGCTATGGGACTCAACTTCTGAGATCATTAGTCCCCTAGAACTTAGAACTAGTTAAACCTAACTAACCTAAGGACATCACAAACATCCATACCCGATGCAGGATTCGAACCTGCGACCGTAGCGGTCTTGCTGTTCCAGACTGCAGCGCCTTTAACCGCACGGCCACTTCGGCCGACAAATACGTCCCACCTCCTGTGGGAATCTCAGAGAGTGAACGTGGAGGAAGCGGACAGAGACTGTGGGTAAGTGGCGCTCGATGGAAATGTTGACCGGCCATGAGGCGTGCCGAGTAGTCTGCACTATTGGGCTGACGCTATCACCCAGATGGCGCAGTGGTTAACGCACATGCCGGGTAACCAGGAGATCCTCACTTCTAATCCGGTAGTAAACTTTTTTACTCGTCGCCGCTGATTGCGCATAATGTCCCGATGCAACTGACAGCAGTGATGCCCTCCATTTCCTTTCCTTTCTTCCCCTCTCCATTTTCAATTTACAAACATCGATTTTTTCAGTTCTTCAAAGCACAAGTCTCCGTTGTGGAATCGTTCCGCATCACAAATTTATGTATGATTCTTATACGTAAAATGCAACGGCCTTGCCGCAGTGGATACACCGGTTCCTGTCAGATCACCGAAGTTAAGCGCTGTCGGGCGTGGCCGGAATTTCGATGGATAACCATCCGGGCCGCCATGCGCTGTTGCCATTTTCCGGGGTGCACTCAGCCTCGTGATGCCAGTTGAGGAGCTACTAGACAAAATTGTTGCTGCTCCGGTCAAAGAAAACCATCAAAAGGACCGGGAGAGCGGTGTGCTGACCACACGCCCCTCCAATTCGCATCCTCACCTGAGGATGATACGGCGCTCGGATGGTCCCGATGGGCCACTTGTGGCCTGAAGACGGGGTGCTGTGCTTATAAGTAAAAACTGGTATTTTACACAGACTTTCTGCTTCTAATACATCAGGTGCTTACTTTTCAAAGCAATATTTAGTGTATGAGAAGCACTATCACTAATCAGGCTGCAATGTGTGTGTGTTTGGGTGTGCGAAATTTACTTTGGGCCTGTTCTCTGAGAATGTGTCCACTGAATCTGACCGCCTTGTAACAGTGCAATGTTCATGTACACACTCAATTAACTATCCTCAAATTACAAGAGTAACTACTGCAATGTGAATAAAGTCATCCCACTGAAAATAGACATTGTCTTTAAAAACGGGTAGAGTCGTTCTTACTCCATACTAAATCTGACTCGAAAGCATCAAAGAACAAGTAAGACTGCCCAAGAATACCACTCAGTTGCCTAGTAATTGTACTATCACTCTGAAAAATCAGTCTCAACGCATCAAGTCCTGAACTGAAGTGAAATGATTAATCTGCCCATGACAATAATAATTAGTGACGCAAGGAATTATGTCCGTGGCTCTGCTCTGTGACTTGAAGACTTGAACTGTATCTAAGCGCCTCTCAGAAGCTGAATATCACATATGGAATAGTTTCAGAAACATGTGCTGTACTGTGATACAATTGTGACCTTAGGAATGACCTAGGGGAAATGCAGAATATTATACTCGGGTCTGTAGTAATTAAAATTATCAAAACAGGGGAATGGTGTAGCAATAACTACATTTATTGTTTGTATATGATGCCTGAACTATGGATACTAATTTATCATGGTTGATTGGACTTAGCTTGGGCACAACCCAGTAATGGAGCATGTATGGTAGGGTTAGTCATTTTATCTCGTCCCTTGATGTAATCTGTGGTGCGTGAGGGCGTAGGCTGCTGGCGTATTGTCGGTGTGACACTTATGGTGCCCGGGCAGCACAACATGGTGTCGGCAGCCAGCAATTTTTATCTGCAAGTCTCCGTGCACCTGGGGGCAGCTTTGTGGGCTTAACCCGCATCCACAGCTTTATCCTAGTCTCTTTTCAGGTAAAACCGTAATCCATCAGTCAGAAAGACCTTGTTTTTCAGGGCTGCAATGGCTATTCACTGTCTCCCAAAGCTCATGTGGAGTCTTTCGTCTGCAGTGGACTGCAGAGGCGGCGTCCATTTTATATTTGGAGTTATAGGTGAGTTAGTCAAAAACAGCTGAATGATAATATACCTGAACGTTGGATCGAATGGAAAACCTTCTGACCCGGAATGGGAAGTGAGTAGGTCACGAAATGACTATGGACATCAGGATGAACACAGGAATCAGACTCAGAGTCTGGAAACCAACTAGAAGGCAGCATGGCTACGCTTACCTTTGGTTGATTGGGCTCTCCTTGCTCGATTCTTGCTTCAGTTTTAAATTTCCCATTATACTAATTACATAAATCAGAAGCTATTACATTGACATACATGGTATGTTTTGTAATACACTAACAAACAGTTAGTTCTTGCACTTTTTATCAAGGATCGTTAGTATTGATTTTTTTGAAAGATTAGTCGAAATCATTCTCAAAATTCCTTGAACACCAGGCAGTGTGGTAACTCATACTCACTTCTCTGTTCGATAATATCAGTGCCATCTTTCACGTGTCCGTTGTGCTGCATCTACTGGTAATGACAGCATCTTCCTTTCATATGAATGACATCCAGTTTGTTTTCTATTCAATTAGTGGCAATAGTAATGGATATCTTGTACATTATATTTGATGTTTGTGTCTTGTCTTTGCCCTTTATTGCAAAGTAAGATAACCGGAAAGTGTTCGAGCTTTAAGAAATTTTCTAAACAGATATTTTGCATTAGCATTCCCTCACATCCCCTTTATTGCAAAGTAGAATAACCGGACAGTGTTCTAGCTTTTGAGAAATTTTCTTAACAGATGTTTTGCTTTAGCATTCTCCCACATCCATACGTTGCTGCTGCAGTTAACCTTCTCCATTTCTTCATTCTTGACAATTTTGGAACTTCGTTTACTCCAACAAATATTCATAATTTTTTTTAAAACTGTATTGTATAACACATAGCTGTACCTGCTCATTTTAATTAAAGGCGGTCGATTTTGGTCATGACTCTGTCCATCCTTGGGTCACCTGCAACAAAGGATAAACAACTAAGTGACAAGTGTATACAATTATTACAGAAAGCGCCTTATAAAACACAATTCCTTACGTACATATATATTACACTTGTCATTACAAGGTTATACTTCCAAAAAGCTATTTAGGTATGGAATACACAGTTGAAATATCCGATGAAACTCTTAAAATGTTCCATTCTTGGTTCAGGTGCCCGTGTGTAAGAGTCAAGTAACGTAACCACGAAACACGCTTGTGCCAGCCCTCAACTTCAACTAAACTGCCCAAAGAGCTTATGCTAATATCTCTAGACGTTCCATAGACACATGACTGTCGATGTGTCTCGTCTTCCAGCATGTCAAATACGTCGGAATCCTCTGAAATTCAACCGGCCATGTTCCTGGCGGAGGTTCGAGTCCTCCCTCGGCATGGGTGTGTGTGTTTATCTTTAGTATAATTTTGGTTAAGTAGTGTGTAAGCTTAGGGACTAATGACCTTAGCAATTAAGTCCCATGAGAGTTCACACACATTTGAACGTTTTTCAACTGGCCATTTCATGAAATAGGTTTTGCATAATTTATTTCTTCGTTAGTTATAATTAATTATGTAATTACGTGATTGCAGTACCACCAACAAAAACATTTACATCATAGGAGCTGTTAACTACCAGGTTACGACAGTAGCTTCGCACAAACGTCCCTTTCATTCTGTGCGAGGCTTGAGACTGAAATAACAAGCAAGCACAAACTTAAAATTTCAGAGGCAGTTCTTTATTGTTTACCTTCCTTCATCTCAAGTTCACACAACAAACAGCAATATTCGTTTGCGACAGTCAATGCATATTTACGTTACAATTTTGTCATTCTTTCTGTTAGAGCTCCGAGACTGATAAAAATATCCATGCCCTGAAGATCACAATGCCAAATACACTCTCGATACTTATCGACTACAAAGATATAGCGAAAAAACACAAAAAGGTATTGTACTAACATTACATGTGAAGCTTAATGCAGGGAACAAACGCCTGCGATGTTTCATCCCTCCCCTCCCCTCTTAATCTTGCTTTGTGGTGTTATAAACAGGACACTGTAAAATTGGTGCAAAGAAATATATTTCTTTGCTATCCTGGAAAAACGAGAAATCGAAGAATAAAGTTGAGAGTCCACACATCACATTCATACCCATAAAATAAATAATATCACAAAATTCATAAACACTTGAAATTCCTAAATATTTAAGTCCCTCCTCTATGCCCCACCTAACTGGCAATTGCATCTACCAAGAGTACGAGAAAACTTCCGTTAACGGTCATTCGTTGACAAGATTAATTTCAACACAGCATGACAAACGTGACGCACAAAATCCATTGAGTCTGGCCTTCTTCTCCCTCGATATGTTGAAGTGGTCCATCTGGTACACACGAGTCCTTGGTCTCTTCCACCCCATCATCAGTGCTGCAGCAGTAGCTCGTTCGCCACTGAGCTGTAGTCCCATACCCTCTCCAGTGCTCCATGAATGTGAAACGCAACCAGCGAAGAAAAACGCTGGCGTTAGTATTTGATTCATATATCTGTCCGCTAAAAGATAAATAGAAACCTCTCTTGCCTAGCGAGACATTCATCAAATAATACTGCTCATACAACATAAATACAATTATATTATACATCAAACTGTTTAATGAACTGGATCCCCTTAAACACATAGGTACAGTGTACATGCCTTCAAAGGGATGAATAAGCAGAGTGCTTACTTACTTGCCTTCAAAGGGATGAAAAAGCAGAGAGGGCTTATATCTATCACAGCCCCCTCACATTTGTCTTATGCACTATTCAACCTTCCTCAGTTTAGACAATATAGCAAAATTACTCAAAAAAGTAATTGAGGCAAACACTATTCATATGTATTCTACTAAAAGCTTTCTTAAATGTACGAACATAAAATGTGAAACATACAAAACCACACACTTCATCACTTAGTAGGCACTCTTTCTTCTGTGATAAAGCAGATATCAACAAATTTCTCCAATTTAGACACTGACAATTTCTGTGTCATTATTGACTTGCCAAGAGATAAAAACTTTTAACTCCTCAATTTATTTAAGTGCAGCTACCGAAATTGTCACTTATTTTTCGCCTTTGTTGATAATGTATCTTCACATAGTCCCAATATATGATACCAAATTAAGTAACTTATTTGTACCAGGAAATCACATATTGCTCTGGCACTTCACTACTTGTTTTACTCAACATGTTAACTTTTAGTACATTTGCACAATTATATAACGTGTGTTTGCAGAATGATTGCCATTTTAAACTAGTCACCTTTCCAAAACAGATTATTCTTCCAAGAATTTGCCAACTTTCCCTCCAGAGGAACCTCCCTTACATTAAGTGCTCCATTCAGTTATGTTTGTACCAACCGAAACATCTCTCACATGATGCATGACCACTTACCTTAATATTACCTCCTCCCTCCCTCCCCAGACCCCCGCCCTCTTCTCTCTCTCTCTCTCTCTCTCTCTATGTTGACTCTTTGACTCGTATACTATCAAATATTTGCTTCTTTTTATCATGTGTGCTTCCATTTCTGAAATGAAATACACTTCAACCTCTCCCTCTGTTTTTTCTGTATCATGAGTTCTTAACGAATTACTCTCACTTCCACATCACTCTTCAGTTCACATCACCAGTTATCATAAATTTCACATCATGGACATTCCTTGTCATCCTCTGCATTACATCACACACAAATAGTCATCCTCCTCATACCTCTTAGTCAACCAACTTCATTAGTATGTTGCCAAAAAAATTACAAAACATATAGACATCCCTTCTCGACACAACAGTCCTAAGGAAAAACTTCCAAGTTATCTCAGCTGCAATTTGAATCACGCAGTTCTCCAATGGCTTCAGCTTAATATTTCAAATTATAGATGTTACATCTAACAGGCTGCATGACATACTTTCTGCCTCTATACGTTTTACAAATCTATGGTGTTTCTCAACCACAATTCCTTTTAGGTTTTTCGGTTAGGCCAACAAATATGCATTTTCATGAAGATCCTGTATTGCTTCAAATGACCCATGATGCACATGCTGAACTTTCTTCATTTTGAAGAATAGTTTCTTTGATGATTCCTCAGTATTAGCAAAAAGTAGGTCCTCAGTTTCAAATACAGTAAATTTCAACCTATTATCATGCCATTTCTTTCTTTCTCTTGCTTAATTCCTCATTTGATTCATTACATTCATCTTCTTAGCTCGTCAACAGCCAGGAACTCAGTCTCTTCCTTCGGCAGATTTCATCTCCAGCATGAGCCCACATGGAATAAACCCAGTGGGCTCATATTATTTACAATACGAAATATTTCTAAATTGCTTATATTGGTGTCAAATGTAGACACATAGTTGGCCAATGAATTATATATTTTATGGCAGTAGGTCTTCCACAACCTATTCAGCTTCCTCACAACTCTCTGTCATGTTTCCTCTTGGGAAACCGAAATTCATTGCGTTTTATGTCATTTCTGTACAGCCACTGCTTGAACCACTTAGGCAAAAATTCAGTCCACAGTTAGACAGCAAAACCACCGGTTTATCCAACTGAAATTGATAATACATTTCCTGTTTATCAACAAGAGGCCTTGCTTTTGTTCTCTTTTTTATGCAGAGTTTGACATATTTTGAAAATTCCCAGATTAGAAAAAGGTAACTACACTTTCTTTCTGGAACAGGTCAAATGCCAAACAAATCTACTGCAATTAATTTTTTATGTCTAGATGTCAGTATACCTTTCCTAAACCTCGAACAGGTGTTGTAGTTGCCCTCACTTCCTGGCACTTATTGCTAATCTCTTTCATAACCTACACCAAAAGCTGTTAAATTTGACATTATCTTGAAGCTTGGAAATACTTTGCATTGCTCAAAATGTCCATAAAACATTTACACATTAAGTTAATCAGTTTCTCCAAAATCTGGTCTGGGAAGCACAGATTACAGTCTCTCACTTCATCATCCTCCTTCCTAAAAGAAAACGTTTGTGTAACTTGCAATAAATTTTGACCTTTGGATAATCATCCAAGTTCAAATGATGCCTGACCAACTTCTGTGTTTCATCTGAATTTTGTTTACACCTAATATTCCGGCACAACCTTCTAATCAGTCTCGCATCTTCAAACTTTTCAGACTGCAGTATGGTTATCAAACACTTGTTCTGCACTCTCTCTTGATCATCTAAATACGCTCTTGGCATTAAAGACAAATTATCTCCTACGGCATTTTTATCACCCCATATCTAATGACAAAGTATTTACTATGAGATTCTCATCACTGCTTATCTGATGTACATCCATTTCATATTACTGCAGATACAGCACCTATCTATTGAGCCTACTACATTGCAACCAGCAAATTCTAAGGAAGCTCTTTGCCCAGTGGTTCTTAATACAATTTTTTTGTTTCTAAATAAGCAGTGTTCATAGTTTTGGAACGCCACACCACAGTGAAGACTTCTAATTCAGATACATTTCAGTAATTCCTTTCTGATGCTGACTATAGAGTCTACCAATTGCAGTTCTCCAATGCTCTATTATTGCTTCTGCTGTGGGTACATTCTAGAATATTTCCATCTCCAGCTCATACACATCCATCCATTGTTGTTGTTGTTGTGGTCTTCAGTCCTGAGACTGGATTGATGCAGCTCTCCATGCTACTCTATCCTGTGCAAGCTTCTTCATCTCCCAGTACCTACTGCAACCTACATCCTTCTGAATCTGCTTAGTGTATTCATCTCTTGGTCTCCCTCTACGCTTTTTACCCTCCACGCTGCCCTCCAATGCTAAATTTGTGATCCCTTGATGCCTCAAAACAAGTCCTACCAACCGATACCTTCTTCTAGTCAAGTTGTGCCACAAACTTCTCTTCTCCCCAATCCTATTCAATACCTCCTCATTAGTTATGTGATCTACCCACCTTACCTTCAGCATTCTTCTGTAGCACCACATTTCGAAAGCTTCTATTCTCTTCTTGTCCATACTAGTTATCGTCCATGTTTCACTTCCATACATGGCTACACTCCATACAAATACTTTCAGAAACGACTTCCTGATACTTAAATCTATACTCGATGTTAACAAATTTCTCTTCTTCAGAAACGATTTCCTTGCCATTGCCAGTCTACATTTTATATCCTCTCTCCTTCGACCATCATCAGTTATTTTACTCCCTAAATAGCAAAACTCCTTTACTACTTTAAGTGTCTCATTTCCTAATCTAATTCCCTCAGCATCACCCGATTTAATTTGACTACATTCCATTATCCTCGTTTTGCTTTTGTTGATGATCAGCTTAAATCCTCCTTTCAAGACACTGTCCATTCCGTTCAACTACTCTTCCAAGTCCTTTGCTCTCTCTGACAGAATTACAATGTCATCGGCGAACCTCAAAGTTTTTACCTCTTCTCCATGAATTTTAATACCTACTCCGAATTTTTCTTTTGTTTCCTTTACTGCTTGCTCAATATACAGATTGAATAACATCGGAGAGATGCTACAACCCTGTCTCACTCCTTTCCCAACCACTGCTTCCCTTTCATGCCCCTCGACTCTTATAACTGCCATCTGGTTTCTGTAAAAATTGTAAATAGCCTTTCGCTCCCTGTATTTTACCCCTGCCACCTTTATAATGTGAAAAAGAGTATTCCAGTCAACATTGTCAAAAGCTTTCTCTAAGTCTACAAATGCTAGAAACGTAGGTTTGCCTTTTCTTAATCTTTCTTCTAAGATAAGTCGTAAATTCAGTATTGCCTCACGTGTTCCAACATTTCTACGGAATCCAAACTGATCTTCCCTGAGGTCCGCTTCTACCAGTTTTTCCATTCGTCTGTAAAGAATTCGCGTTAGTATTTTGCAGCTGTGACTTATTAAACTGATAGTTCGGTAATTTTCACATCTGTCAACACCTGCTTTCTTTGGGATTGGAATTATTATATTCTTCTTGAAGTCTGAGGATATTTCACCTGTCTCATACATCTTGCACACCAGATGGTAGAGTTTTGTCAGGACTGGCTCTCCCAAGGCCGTCAGTAGTTCTAATGGAATGTTGTCTACTCCCGGGGCCTTGTTTCGACTCAGGTCTTTCAGTGCTCTGTCAAACTCTTCACGCAGTATCGTATCTCCCATTTCATCTTCATCTACATCCTCTTCCATTTCCATAATATTGTCCTCAAGTACATCGCCCTTGTATAGACCCTCTATATACTCCTTCCACCTTTCTGCTTTCCCTTCTTTGCTTAGAACTGGGTTGCCATCTGAGCTCTTGATATTCATACAAGTGGTTCTCTTCTCTCCAAAGCTCTCTTTAATTTTCCTGTAGGCAGTATCTATCTTACCCCTAGTGAGACAAGCCTCTACATCCTTACATTTGTCCTCTAGCCATCCCTGCTTAGCCATTTTGCACTTCCTGTCGATCTCATTTTTGAGACGTTTGTATTCCTTTTTGCCTGCTTCATTTACTGCATTTTTATACTTTCTCCTATCATCAATTAAATTCAATATTTCTTCTGCTACCCAAGGATTTGTAACAGCCCTCGTCTTTTTACCTACTTTATAATCTGCTGCTTTCACTACTTCATCCCTCAGAGCTACCCATTCTTCTTCTACTGTATTTCTTTGCCCCATTCCTGTCAATTGTTCCCTTATGTTCTCCCTGAAACACTCTACAACCTCTCGTTCTTTCAGTTTATCCAGGTCACATCTCCTTAAATTCCCACCTTTTTGCAGTTTCTTCAGTTTCAATCTGCAGTTCATAACCAAGAGATTGTGGTCAGAATCCATATCTGCCCCTGGAAATGTCTTACAATTTAAAACCTGGTTCCTAAATCTCTGTCTTACCATTATATAATCTATCTGTCCATCCATACTGATACGAAATGGGATACTAAAATCGGAATGGTACTGTATTTTGCCACAGAGTAGTTGCTTCTTCAAACTTCAAAACACTTGCTCACATCACTCACTCCACACCTCTTTAGTTGCTGGATTAGACACAGTGCCCACTTACAAATTTGCGATGAATAAAAAATAAACCCAACATTATCTTCAATTGCTTAATGTTTGTGGGTGCTACAGATTCTTCTTAATCTTCTTGTTCTCAGGATATCTTGCTACCTCCAGTTCATTGATAGCATGTTCCAAAAGCTTCACTTCCTCCATCACAACTTCTGATTTTACTTTCACACCCTCCCCCTCGTCCAAAGCAGATAATATATCATTCAACGAATTACAATGATCTTCCCAATGTGGACTCGAAACCGACATGTCATCTACATAAACATTACACCTCCTCAACACACACCTACCCAACACTTCATCCATTGTCCGTATACAATCACATAACTCTACATTTAACCCAAATTGGATCAATCTGAATTGATAGCGTTTTCGTTCGTGCAATTAGTTTGCAAGCTTTATGTTCCAGTACCTGCAACTAATGTCCAATGACATTAAGTACTTGTCCTGTGGAACCTTTGTAAAATATCCTCCATGTTGTCTAGTCTATCATTTTGCCACTTTACAATTTCATTCAAGCGCCATGCTTTAATGATTATTTGTACACTACCATCTTTCTTCCCCACAAATACCAAAGGATTGTTATAAACACTTTTTCACTGCTCAACGACACCCCAGTCTAACATTCTGCGGATTTCTTTATGTAACACTTCCTCTCTCAAGATAGGTATGGAAACGGGCTTTACAAAAATATGTTCTCTTTCATCTCTAACTTACACTAAAAACCCATTCACCATTCCTGATCCATCATAAAATTCCAGTTTATCTCTACACAGAAACTGTCATAAGTCTTTTCGCTGTTTGGCTGTCAATTCTCTAAAAAGATTTCCTTCTGGTCACCCAGCACAGCTGCTACTCGGGGTCATATTCTTTCCTCATTTTCATTATACACCATTCGCATTTGGTTTCATCTTAAAGGTAATTTCATCTGTTCTTTTATCTACATTTTTAACAAATGGATCTTCCTGGACCCCACCACCCAACTCACAGTGAAACACCCCTTTTGCAATGTCAGTGTTCCCATTCAATCTTTCGAACAAGTCTGCCCGAAAAGTGGTTTTAACTTTAATCGAGGTATCAGCAGTATTATTTCCTCTTCTGACAGTTCAGCAATAATCTGCTGTCTCTTGCCGCAATCGACTATCTCTGGACAGTTTACTCCATTACTTTTGTGTATCATAAAGGTTTCCCACTCTTTCCAGCAAATTCAGATTAAAACGTTGTTTTAGCTGCCCCGCAACAATTACTCTGTCCATGACTGACACATAACCAGAATGTTCAGATCTACAGACTACCACATCATCCCCACTAGAGAAAAATTCCTGCATAATATCTTCCGCTTTCCCTTCCCCTTTCATTTCTTCTCCCCTTTCAGACATCCACTCCTCTTCCATCTCATATTCTTGTCTCAGACGTTCTTCCACTCTATACTCACTGGACCCCATTTAGCCTAACTAATAACTTCACATTTGCAGTTTTCCTTTCAATGACTCATAACACCTTGAAACTCTTGCCAGTACACCATCTCCACGTTGCTATTCCATCTTCCTTTCTCACCAAGGACCCAAATTCCAATCCTTCATCCCCAGAGAACTATCCATCCCTCAGTCTGAAATTACGTCTTCAGCTACCTAGTTATTCCTATTTCATAATGACTCTGACTCCTCCTCCCGTTTCGCAACTGAAAGAACCCTCTACATCGTGTCTACTCCTCTTCTCATCAGTATCCTGCTCCCCATATGATCCTCACTATTTCCATTTTCTTGTGGCTCTCTCAGCAATTTTCCTCTTGCCCGAGGCTCATCAGGAACTATTTCTTTCCTGCTTCTGCTCTCTCAAGTTGAGGTTGCCCCTCACTTCTGTCTGGAGTTCAGTTCTAAAATTCGTATCCATATTTTGTGAACACCCCTGTCAAGACACTTATGCAAGCTATCTGGCATCGTCTGCTGTCACTTCTGTTACTGATTTCCATTCAGGTTACTCTACATAGAAGCCTGGCATCCAGTATGTTGCGTCACTCATACTTCCTTGATACATCACTGGGATAAACTTCCTGAGTTCTTTAGAGGAAATTAATAAATCCACCAACACTTTCTCTAAGTACTGCAAGTACCATTTGTCTTATCTGGAAAGGGTAATTTGTTCCCAAGACCCAGTCTTACTGTTTCAGCATCCAGTTTGTTACCAACACTTTATCTTATTAACTGACTGTTAGCAAAAGGCCCTCAAGCTACCCTTCTGGAGGTTGTATCTCTCTCATCCCAAGAAATCTCTCAACATGGATATCTATGTATCTTTAGACCAAAATCCAGTCAGATACATAGATCCAAATTCAGATACAGACTCACAAAATTTCGTCACTTCAGCCACCCTCCTATATGCCTCACCATTTAGATGACTATTTATAAATGATACTTCTTTGTCTGGACAACACTTGGGTAATGCGTTATGAAAATCTTTCAAAACCTCTACAGGATTTGCACTTCTCAGAGAATCAAATATACAAAACTTTTCACAGTTCACAGCAGCATTTCACCATTGCACTTGTAATACTACTTCTGTATCTCTTAATAAATACTTGTCTAACACATTTCTCAATATTCATGCATTTGTTCTCTAACTCCTGGGATAATTTACTTACTTCTACCTTAACCGCTTCACGCTTCTTATCAAAATTACTTTGTACGACTTTATTCTGCTGTTTAACAAAGAATATAGCATTGTTTGGCTAACTCGTCAGATTTTTTAAGACAGTCATTAGCTATCACATCTATCTGCTTGCCTTTCAGTTCACTATTTGTATTGATACATTCGATTCTGATAGCTACAGTATCCTTCTCGACCTCATCTCAGTCGTAATTCAGCTCCAACTTCACAGATTTCAATTCAGATTTAACCGAATCCACACTGGTTTCAAATGAAGCTACTTCACAATTAAGTGAACTAATTTCAGATTTAACTAGACTAGTTTCAGGTTTAACCGTGCCTACTTGCTTTCCAATACTATCAATCATCTGTACCAACCTCGTATACCGCTTCAGAACCACTTTTGTCTCCCCCGTATTACGATAGTAATCTTGCTTCATTACACGCTTTAGCTCGCCATTAGATACACGCACACACTCTTCAGTACTACCATCTCCTTGTCACACAAACCTGCCATCGTTACAATTGCCCTCTGCTACTGATTCTTGTTTAATAACCTCCTGTACTTGATTAGTTCCATCCATACAAACATTGCCGCCTTTCACACTCACGCTGACCCATTTGACGTGCCAGGAACAGCTACTCACCGCCACGATGCTCTGCCTGTCACCTGCGTTTATTTACTGCCGTTACGCCTCCCTGCGCGTTGAAATAGCTGTGATGGGAAGGGAGCAATGGGCGGCAGTATGCTCTCTGCGTAGGCGCGAGTCTGCCCGCACTAACAGCTTGGTATAGGCCAAAAGTGGCTTGAGTGCTGCGCCCGCAACCGTAATTCCTATCCCCATGCATGGGCCCCAGGTACACTCAGATAACTGGAAAATTCGAATATGGTGGAACTACGTCAGCAGCAGTTATTTCCCTATATCCCATACACACGTAGTGGTCACTCACGGACTGTTGGCTGCTAGCACACCACGTCACATACGTGACAGCAATCAATTACATCACCATTCACAGATCATTGGTCATATAACTTACCCGCATTTATCGTTTTTTAATAGATTATTAAACTGCTGAAAGCAGGCAACTCCAAAAAATTTTCGGAACATAATGAATACAAAGATATTACAAAACCACACAAGAAACATGTTACAGTAACAGTCTGGCGGAGTTGTCAGATCGGTTACTGCTGCCACAATGGAAGATTATCAAGATTTAAGTGAGTTTGAACGTGGTATTATAGTCGACCAACTAGCGATGGGACGCAGCATCTCCGAGTTAGTGATGAAGTGGGGATTTTCCCGTACCACAATTTCACGAGTGTACCGTGAATATCAGGAGTCCGGCAAAACACCAAATCTCCAACATCACTGTGGGTGGAAAAGGATCCTGGAAGAACGGGACCAACGACGACTGAAGAGAATCGTTCAAAGTGACAGAAGTGCAACCATTAAGCAAATTGCTGCAGATCTGAATGCTGGACCATCAACAAGAGTCAGCATGAGAACCATTCAACGAAACATCGTTGACGTAGGCCTTCTGAGCCGAGGCCCATTCTTGTACCCTTGTTCACTGTGCAACACGAAGGTTTACGTCTCGCCTGGTCCCGTCAACACCGACGTTGGACTGTTGATGACTGGAAACATCTTGCCTGATCGGACGAGTCTCGTTTCAAATTGTATCGAGCGGAAGGACGTGTACAGGTATGGAGACAACCTCATGAATCCATGGACCATGCATCTCAGCAGTGGCCTGTTCAAGCTTGTGGAGGCTCTGTAATGGTGTGGGGCGTGTGCAGTTGGAGTGATATGGGACCCCTGATACGTCTACATACGATCCCGACAGGTGACACGTATGTAAGCATCCTGTCTGATCACCTGCATCCATTCATGCCCATTGTGCTTTCGATGGACTTGGGCAATTCCAGCAGGACACGTCCAGAGTTGCTACAGAGTGGCAGCAGGAACACTCTTCTGAGTTTAAACGCTTCCGCTGGCCACCAAACTACCCAGACATGAACATTATTGAGCATATCTGGGACACTTTGCAACGTGCAGTTCAGAAGAGATCTCCAGCCCCTCTTACACTTACGGGTTTATGGACAGCCCTGCTGAATATGTGGTGTCAGTTCCCCCCCCCCCCCCCCCCCCAGTACTACTTCAGCATTAGTCGATTCCATGCCACATCGTGTTGCAGCACTACTGCGTGGTCGTGGGGGCCCTACACGATGTTACACAGGTGTGCCAGTTTGTTTGGTTCTCCAGAGCACATACTGGGACACCCCTCGCGGTTTTTCAAAGCATAGTTGCATTCCAGTAACAAAAAAAAACACATACAAATTAAATGTGAACTGCAAAAAACTGTGTTCAGAGGTACCTGGTTTAACTGTAAAGTAAAGTGTACTGAAGCCAACGTCATGTAATTACAGGCTAACAAATGCATCACAGTATTCAACTACACTGTATACTAAAATCTGATGCCAAAAACGTCTTTGGGAGTGGAGTAATACAGTGTGATTAAATACTTTGATACACTTATGTTGTGACTGTTGGCAAGTGTGTGGGGAACCTCTTTATTTTGAACTGCTTAAAGAGGTAAGTCTGAGAAAAATAGTTTTATGTGTTTTGGCTTCAGACATACATTGTTATGAAATACTTTGATGGATTTATTAGCCGACAACCATACAACGCTGACATCAGTACATCAAAGGACCACTCACTTTATTTTAACGGTTCACTCATATAGGAAGGTAAACAATGGGTTTTCATACTTTGTTGTATGAAACTGGCCTCAGTGTATCATTATAAAGTCTGAAATACGAAACTCTGATGATATGGGTGATATTAGCGCTATACCTAATGAACTGTAACTTCTTAATTGTTACTTTTTTTACTCGACTGGAGTTTATTGTGCAACTTAACTGAATACGTTGCTACCCAAAAACAAGTTCAAAATGCTTTCTCAGTAAGTCATGTATCTCTACATCTGTTTGTATGTGTTGTTTCAGTTGTTTTTATTTATTCACGTTTGTAAAGTTTTAGTGATTTTCTTAATAGTAATACTATAATAATCTAACCCCATAATTAATAATAGCTAACGAAGACGTCATTACTGTAAAACCTATTTCGTGCAATGACCTGTTGAATTTCAGAGCATTATGAGATGTTTGACATATTGGTAGGCAGAATACATCGGTAGTCACATATCTCTGGAATATCTAAAACGTCTGACGTAAGCTCTTTGGACAATTTACTTCAAGCTGAGAGAACAGAGCGAGCAGAAGCGTGTTTGATGTTTATCTGAGATGATTGTTATACAAGCTGAGCTGCATTAAGAATGGAAAGACTAGGATGCAATAACAACAGTCTGGAAAAGGATATGTTGCTAACCACGACACAGAGGAGGCATCAAATCGCAGACAATCACAATGAAAAAGAACGCTAGAAATATTTCAGCTCTTGGACAAAGTCCTTCCTCAGAAGCAGAAATCTCACAAACATTCACATAACCACAACTCACTCATAAATAGCCACCACCATCTAGAGGCCTCAGGCCCAACTACGGGTAAGTGTGATGTAGCCAGCAATCTAATTGAGATGGGTAGGCCTACTGGTTGTGAGGAAGAGCTGTTGGTGTGGGAGGGGTATGCAGGGCACAGTAGGTGTAAAGAAAAATGCTAGTGCTGCCTGTGGGGGCGCGTACGACATAGTGGGGACAGGACGGGGCTGCCAGATGCAGCGACAGAATCTGTGTTGGGGAGAGATCATGCTGGGTTTGTTGTAGACCATCCCTGCCTCTACCGGTGCCTACAGTGGAAAAATGTCTTCGCCACTAACACTACCAATCTGACTAACCACAAACGAACTTTTGACCATAATTGACTCAATTTACTCCTCCGTCTCACTGTGAGCCATAGCCACTGCGGCCAAATCATCCTGTGAAAGCAGCCACGAGTTTAGCTGCAACCACTGCACAGCAGTCTATTAGGGCATTACAAATAACGACCTGTCTGCCCACATGAACCTCCACCGCCAAACTGGGGCCAAGAGATAGCCAGACCATCTAGTTACTGCACATGCCTTGCAACAGAATGTGTGTCACTTCAATGACTGCTTCAAGCCTGTGGCATTTGGATTCTACCCAGCAACACCCCAGTTCTCCTGACTTCCACAGGTGGTAAATCTTCCTAAAACATATCCGTCAGTCACATAAATTTCCTGTCCCTGAACCTTGCTAGTCCCTATCCTCTATCTGGCTTCCCCCTTACCCGCTCCCACTGTACTACTATACTACAAATGCTTTTCTCCCCCCAATACTGTTGCGGAGTCGTTTCCCCTTCTCTACTTCCTCCCTTTCACCCTACCTTATCCCCTTCGTCCCTGCAGCACAGACTTCCAGTGCTATATGCATAGTGGTATGCGCTCTTATCTCCTTCGTCCCTCCAACACAGACGTCCAATGCTATACCTATAGCGTTATGCATTCCTGAAGTAGGTAGCAGTGCGACGTGTGCTGTACAGAGAGAGAGGTGGAGGACACTTTGCGACATTCCCAGTCTGCTCCCTGTCGGTCACACTCCAACAGTCGCCCACCCTGCTACCCAGCAACGATGCAGTGAGCGCCGTACAGGACCACAGTTTCTGCTTCTGATTCTCCCTTGCAGTATTTATATACTTTGAAAATTACCGCTGTTGAGTTTTAAAATACACTGAGGCGCCAGAGAAACTGGTATAGGTATCCATATTCAAATTCAGAGATATGTAAACAGGCAGAAAACGGCGCTGCGGTGGGCAACGCCTACGTAAGACAAGTGTCTGGCGAATCTGTTAGATCGGTTACTGCTGCTACAATGGCACGTTATCAAGATGTAAGTGAGTTTGAACGTGGTGTTCACGAGCGATGGGACACAGTAGCTCCGAGGCAGCGCTGGAATGGAGATTTTCCAGTACGACCATTTCACGAGTGTACCATGAACATCAGGAATCCGGTAAAACATCAAATCACCGACATCGCAGGAGCCGGAAAAAGATACTGCAAGAACGGACCAACAACGACTGAAGAGAATCGTTCAACGTGACAGAAGTGCAACCCTTCCACAAACTGCTGAATATTTCAATGCTGGGCCATCAACAAGTGTCAGTGTACGAACCATTCAACGAAACATCATCAATATGGGCTTTCGGACCCGAAAGCCCATTTGCGTATCCTTGATGACTGCACCACACAAAGCTTTACGCCTCGCCTGGGCCCGTCAACACTGGCATTGGGCTGTTGATGCCTGGAAACATGTTGGCTGGTCTGACGAGTCTCGTTTCAGTTTGTACAGAGTGGATGGATGTGTATGGGTATGGAGACAACCTCATGAGTCCATGGACCCTGCGTGTCAGCAAGGGGACTGCTGAAGCTGGTGGAGGTTCTGTAATGGTGTGGGCCATGCGTAGTTGGAGCGATATGGGACCCCTGATACGTGTAGGTACGACTCTGACAGCTGACATGTACGTAGGCATCCTGCCTGGTCACCTGCATCAATTCACGTCGATTGTGCATATCGACGAGCTTGAACAATTCCAGCAGGACAATGCGATAACCCACACGTCCAGAATTGTTACACAGTGGCTCCAGGAACACTCTTCTTAGTTCAAACACTTCCTCTGGCCACCAATCTCTCCAGACATGAACATTATTGAGCATATCTGGGATGCCTTGCAACGTGCTGTACAGAAGAGATCTCCACCTCCTCGTACTCTTACGGGTTTATGGACATGCCTGGAGGATTCATGGTGTCAATTCTCTGCAGCACTACTTCAGAAATTATTCGAGCCCATGCCACGTCGTGTTGCGGCACTTCTGCATGTCACAGGGGCCTTACACGATATTTGGCGCGTGAACCAGTTTCTTTGACTCTTCAGTTTATTACGTGTGTTTTTTTTATGCCACTCATAATCAACACTACGGTGGCTAAGTAAACTTACTGTACCCAGATTAGTATTAAAATCGATGCTAAATGTTCCGCGTGTTTCCCAAAGTGCGTCCTGCAGGCAGGTATGGCAGAATGACGCTATCGGCTAGAGCTTCACATGGAGCACTTCCTTGACACAGCACATCGCCCCACCGTCCTCCTCCTTGTGGTCAAAATGCTATAGCAGCCCTATCCTGTCCCCACACTGTCCTTACGCATTCCAACAGGCAGCACTAGCATCCTTCCCCACCCCTATCTTGCTGCTCTTCCCCCTTCCCAATCTACAACCTTAAGAATGAAGCCATTAAATAGCTTTGCCATATGAGGAGCCCAATGTTCAGATCTTGTGTGTCGTTAGCCTACGGTATCTGTCATGTACTGATGATTATGCAACCAAGGCTGAGTGCTACAACGGGAATACCTCTATTTCGTGACATACTATGATTATATTAGTAATAAAGTTTATTTTTCCAATGAAAATGGAATTCATGGAGTACCAAAAAATCCCGCAACGTAATTTCAAATGAAATTTAGGAAACTAACAAATGAAAACAGTTTTCTGTTTATGCCAAAGGTAAAAGAACTTCTGACAATGCTGAATCGAGAGTCGCTTACACTAAAAGTACAACAGAAATTTTATCTACCTGGCATCCAACTAGATTTTCTAGCGTTTTTCTGACGGCCGGAGACTGTGTGGTACTGGTGTGTAAGACTCACACGTCTCTCGCGGTTGACTTACGTATTGTGCACAGCCGATCTTCTTTTCAGGGCAGACGGCTGGATCGTTTTCCACAATGCTTCTTCTCCGAAGATTTCGTACTGGTTTGGGGAATTATGTTGAACTACTACTCTACTTTGGAAATGATCTATTACTCTCTGAATAATTTCATATCAACTTGGTTGTATTTTCTTCTTCACAATCTAACAAACACATAAGTTTCACGTGCGTTTTCAATTCTCGCAAATCAACCCCGTCGGGAAAACATTAGTACTTAACATATAACATTACAGTCTATTTAGGTTTTAATAACCGCTGTTAAAACTGTTCTTGCTCCTAGCAAGTCAAACAACAGAGTCTATATGAGTCCCTAGATATAACATATTTCATTTCTTCCCAACAGTCACTGCTATTTCACTGTCAAAGAGTGTCCCTTGATTACTCCTTGGACCGGACATACGGTTTCCAAGGTGTACGCGGCCACCACTCGTCAGCGCCGCTCGTCTGACGGAGCTCCTGGCTTCTCGTGACAGCTGTTCCTCCTGCATACACAGATATGTGTAGCGCAGTGAAACGGCTCTCTCACCCTCGTCATTAAAATATCGGGTCTTCGAGACGGTGAAGAGCCAAATGTTTCTAGAATTTACCCAGAAATTCTCGAAGCACTACAATCTTCAGTGAATAACATCAGCTGTTCTTCTTACACACTGAATGAAATGTTAAACGACAAATAATGAACAAATTCACCAATGAACAAACTTTCAGCATACAAAAATAATTATGAATTAACTCATATAGTCTACAACGTTAAAATTCCCTGTGGCTCTTGGTTTGTATCTTCAGGCATTACAAAACTTAATACAAACATTAAACCCAAAGAAAAAATTGAAGTCATAAAGAGTAATTCTTTGAAACACACAAAGATGAATAATTCTAGTGAACTAGTGGAATTTGTTATATTTCATCTACATCTACATCTACATTGATACTCCGCAAGCCACCCAACGGTGTGTGGCGGAGGGCACTTTACGTGCCACTGTCATTACCTCCCTTTCCTGTTCCAGTCGCGTATGGTTCGCGGGAAGAACGACTGTCTGAAAGCCTCCGTGCGCGCTCTAATCTCTCTAATTTTACATTCGTGATCTCCTCGGGAAGTATAAGTAGGGGGAAGCAATATATTCGATACCTCATCCAGAAACGCACCCTCTCGAAACCTGGCGAGCAAGCTACACCTCGATGCAGAGCGCCTCTCTTGCAGAGTCTGCCACTTGAGTTTATTAAACATCTCCGTAACGCTATCACGGTTACCAAATAACCCAGTGACGAAACGCGCCGCTCTTCTTTGGATCTTCTCTATCTCCTCCGTCAACCCGACCTGGTACGGATCCCACACTGATGAGCAATACTCAAGTATAGGTCGAACGAGTGTTTTGTAAGCCACCTCCTTTGTTGATGGACTACATTTTCTAAGCACTCTCCCAATGAATCTCAACCTGGTACCCGCCTTACCAACAATTAGTTTTATATTACTACTTCCCTGCTAATGATGTAATATGAGGTATTCTGTCAGAAAAATGGATTTGCAAGGGTCAGCTCTTTGAGTTGGACAATAGAAGATACATTCATCAAGTACAATGCGTGCAAATTATTTGAGCAGAGCCCAAAAATTGAAACAAAAAGCATTTATTATAAAATATATATTACTGACACTGTAATATTTCATAAAGATTTCAAGAATTAATTCATAACATGGCCCAAATCGTATGAATTGGAACACAAAGAGAACAAATTAATTAATTTCGTAGATTCAACAGCTACAAAATATAGTGGAAGATATTGGTGTGGCATGTATATAGAAAGACAGAACTATGGGTACTATTATTAATACAAAATTGTATCATCCCTACTAATGCGAAAAGGCTATCTTTATCTCAGTGAAGCTAGAGTTACGAAATTAGTATTGATGAATGTAGAAATTGATAAGGAAATTCTAACACAAATTGTGAAAGCCAAAGACTTTAATTCTGAAGAAACAGAAGACATTCACAAAAGGAATTGCAAAATTAAGTGCAACACACATAAATTTAATTTCGTAAGCACATCATAAATGGGAAATATTTCAGACATTGTAACAACTTTTTTCATATAAAGAATATTAAGATAATTTTCGTTACCAGAAACTTACTATTTCTGAAATTAGAACACACTGCAGGTGACCACGTAGAAAATTTTATCAGTCAGGCATTTACAACACAAAATGAAATGACTGTGGATACAATACATAGGCCGTATTTCCTTCCTTTAAGTCAAATAATGTACCTCTCTTGTGACAAGCAGAAAGTACGGTCCTACACTGCATCATTTAAATAGTAAGCCTTCAGTAATGACTACCAATGAAGATTTAAAAGTATTACATACTGCCCAAAGAAGAACATCCTTACATATGTTAGAAGAGGTAGAAAGTTATGGTCAGAGCAACAGCTGAACCAAAATTTGTTTAACAAGCAATCTGGCTCAAGGAGAAACGTTTTTGTAGTATTTTTTCTGACGTCCTTTACATAACAAAATAGTATGACACAATGAAAGCTGCATGTTATGGATTACAACGGCAATAACTTGTTGAGTATGACGCTTGTTGAGGAGCAAATTAGAAGCATGAAAATACAGCATACCAGGTGGAGTATTTTGGTTCCCAACGCACTAAACGTAAAAATCAAAATATACTATATTGTAACATGATTTTAACGTTTTTGTACACCTTTTACGAATTGTACTGTCAGTGGAAGCAAGCAGATGTAGTATGGGGGGAGATTGCAGTGGGATGATGCCGCCAAACACCGGCTGCTGGAGGGACCAAACGCGTAGCCGTGCTCGTCCACCAGAGATGTTATGCATGCGTCATGGAGCAGAGATGCTATGCCTACGACAGTGGGACTAGATTATTAACGTCGCTACTAAGACCAAGTGGCTTCCACTTTGCTCTAGTGCATAGAGTGTGGAATGTGTGTGGCTTGAGGGTGATGCATATGCGCACCAACATACATTGTCTGCAGAAGTGACGTGACGATGGACCGAAGTAAGTTTTGTGTACAAGCGTTCTGCAGAACGATAAATCGTAAAGTACCGTGGATTTTGTTCACGTGTTTCATAGACATCTTGACAATTTGCAGTCAATATCTGGAATGAAAGTGGCATGAAGCCTTGAAGAGATAAAAGCAACGGTATTTCCCTTGTTTACGAGAAGTGTCACAGTTGAGACGTCGCTAGTTTCTTTCTACAGGAGAAGAAGGATTAGCCGCCGCAACTATCAGGTTTCACGTCTCACTTTATGAAATTGTAAAGTTTTCATCTTAATAAATTATTCTGCTTCCGCAGCACGAAATCGCAAAGCCAATGTGTACCAGACACACATCAAATATAGAAATAGGGCGTGCAGAAAATTGGCTGCTTACCACACAATGACATTTTTTGGGTGACGAAATTACTTTCTGGTTCCTAATGTTTCATATTTATTCATTTTTCCGGAATTGTATTGTTAATCGCACACTCTCAGTCCCCGTGAAAGTAGTGTTATTATTGTTTAAGCACACTGGTTTGTAGATCCGTACAATCTCAATGTAATGACTCACATTCCAGGTGCAAGTAGCTCTACATGTGTATACACTCAGTGGATTGACCGGTAGCATACTACCGAACTTTATCTAGCACTAGTAAATTGAGTATACGGGCATGACATCACACACGTTAGCACTACGATACTAGTGCTCTGTTACAATGTACCTCAATCTTTTCAGCAAGTAATATAGCTCTTTCTGGTATAGTAGCTGGATTTAGGCATTTGTGATGCTTACGTCCGAACTCTTTAGTATATCGATTTGTATCGATAGCTGCAATAATTTTCCGCCATTATTATTACTAACGTAAAGCAGCTTTTTTTAAATTCGAACTGTCGAGATCACATTTAAGTTGTTTATTTTAATTTTTAAGTGACCGGTTTCGATCTTCTAAGAGATCATCGTCAGATCTCATCAGATCTTACATTGGACAGGTTCGTCTGAGCAGGCATGGAGAACACTGCTACATACGGCTAGGCTGCCGGTAGTTTTTTTTTTTTTTTTTTTTTTTCGTTGGGTTTGGTCTGGGCGGACGTCACAAAGACATCCGTTCAAGTAGATCGTTGATTCCTTTACTCAGGTTTTTTATTACAGAGGGCGAGCAGCCCTGTGACGGAACATGCTGAGCTACCGTGTCGGCGTTAAACAGCGGAAGCGCAGGCCATTGTCTCTGGAATAACCGCATTGGTAGCCAATGGCCGTGAGACTTGGTTACATTGTACGAAGAACATCTAGATGCTTAGTTATTAAGACTTTGGTCCTTGACAAGACAACCAAGAATATTTTGATGTTATAAAGAAAACAATACGTTATAAGAAGCGACGAAATATAGAAACAGTCTTAGGTCTCAATTAAAAGTGGGCTGCCCTCTACAGGGCCTTTCGGTAAACGTAAAAGTAGCAAATGCGCTTGGTAGGACGTCATCTTGGTAACCAAGAAGACGATATACGTCCTACGATTAGTCAAAGATGTTACGAATTCCCATTGCCAAGAAGGACACCAGCTAATAACCATGAAAACGATGTGAATTCGATAAGTATCGTGATCTGGCAGCAGATGTACGTAATTATCTGCAGCTAATGGGATACACTTACATAGTTGGTGTTTTACGTAAACTGGCTGCTTGTTATGTCGTTAAGTTTGCCCATATGTAATGGTTGTTTGTTTAAATGGTGGAGTCATTGCTTACAAGAAAAGCACCGAACTAAAGCATGGAGTACAAGACATACATCAACTTCATGTCAATGTAAGATACACATACACATGATTAATGAACTTAATTCCGGATCAGGTATGGAGGCTTCATATAATTACTACAAAGTATGCTGGTTAAGTCAAGGGGTATGCCTGGTACGATTTTTAGATTTAAAACTCGCTACTGTTGAATTTACGAAGGAAACAGATGTACAGGATCGAAAACTGGAACATCCGAAATGGGTTGCAGATATCGAATGTTAAGTGCACTTGAATACACATTGTCCACAGTAAGATATCTACAGGGTGAGAAACAGCTTCTTTCTGAAATGAAGCGGATAAATTTAGAAAGAAAATCGCGTCGTAGGAGGGACACATTCCAATAAACGCAGTTCACTTTCCCCGCTGGTGTTAAAGGAAATGCGAGGTATGAAGAATTCATTGTGACCGTAAAACAGTTATTAGTATAGAAGGATAATTTTTTAAACGTTGAGGACACTGCCAGGCCTACATCTGTTTTCGAGCTGTTATTGAGACCGTTTGCCATTTTAGCTAAAAACGCCGTTTTTAATGTGCAGATGCAACTGATTCATCTGCGAGGTAATTCCCACATCAAAGACAAATCCTTTAACGTGAAAAGTGTGTAGGACGTCTTCATTGCTTTCGTTTGATAGACTTTCCACGTCTCCATAATGTAGTGCAAAACTGCTACAATATTAAAGTCAACATGTGTGTGTGTGAAAGACCTATTTTCGATTATGAAAGGAAATAAGTCACGATTACGTGGCAACCTCAGTGCGAAAATCTATGAAATTGTCTGTTTCTGTCTGTATGCTGACAGTTTGTGCCCGATCAAAATTATGTCTTTGGCGTGCCAAAAATAATTAAGTAATATTGAAAATTTCTTTGTTGAGAAATGTGAAATGTAATTCTAATCATGCCGAGAGTAACTGCATTGCCATTTAAATGCGTCTTGTTCACAGTTTCCCCTCTTTCCAATCGATGCACTTAGATAGCATGGCGCGGAGAGGTGATGGGGGAAATGTGCAGCCAGATTGGGCGCTATGGCACAGGTGCCAGGGCAAAGCCCAAGGGCCGGATTCCTGCCCGCCGCTTCTCTAGCGGCATAAATGTATGAACATTCACCATAGCACATTGTCTCGGCAATGTAAATGCAACTTGAACCTTGCATCTGTCACACAGCAGATGGTGGCTTTTCAGGGTGCCTGCCGTTACTTTCGCTTTATTTAATCAATTTGAATGGAGACATAAAAACAGCATAGCTTAATCAACGCTCACTAATACTCTCGTGTTGTTCTATGGTAATTTTCGTCTAATCTGCAAATATATACGCAGGTTTCTAAACGTTTAGTGTACTACATACTTCACGTCGGGTGGAGCAGGTTGAGCTTCACCTTTTATAGCTCGCAAATTTGTATGGATAGTCACCGACTTGTGGTGGGATGCATACCACTGGTTAAAGACACAGTAGCTACAAGCACTGGCTCCTCATGTCGACACGCAACATTTATTTCATGCCTTCACTCAGATTATTTTATTACAATTCTGTGCTGTGAACGATTTGTCTCTGATTGTGACCAATTCGGTCTTCTGTATTTGAGAAGTCAGCTTGATGATGGCTCTTGTGTAACCAAAAGCACCTAGAAGTATAAAAACTGCAATTATTGTAGTGCAGACTGATACTTTGTATTTCTGCTATGTAAAATAGCTGACGTCCCAGCATTGTGCAGAAGTTTCTCTATTTCGCTTTACACTAGTATGCAGGTGGCACTGTTCTTTTTAGTATCAGCTAATGGTTTAAGAGAACTTGCTGAAATGCTCTGAGGTTAGGTGTTTCCTACTAGCACGCTTGTTTCCTTTCAGTCTCATGAAAATATCCTCTGCAATACGGCAACGTATCTCCATTGCTCTCTTTTGGCTCTTGAGAAACATCTACTAAGTCTCAGGCAGCGTGATTTGATAATAATAGTGCAGTGTTTCTACATCTCCAGCGGGGAACTTGTAATAAAAAAAAACACAAAATATTTATTGTCTGCAGCATAAACAGCATCAGTTAAGGCTGCGAAAGACCACAGCATTAAGGTCACTCAATGTGTATCGACAAGACATGTCACTTGCAACTGAAAAAGTGTTATGGTGATCTTTTCGTTGGCAAAAGATTTTGAATCAGTGCTCCAGGCTGATCTCCGGGAGTGGACTATAAGTAGAAGATGACGATGAGAAAGCAGCTGAATAAAGTCACTGAGGGCTTCATATTAACCCCCCCTCCCATAATAACCCATAACACACAGCTACAAAAGAAAGTGCTAAATTTTCTGTTACCATTTTTAGGAACGAAACTACAAGAGGATTTATAAAATTCATTGCTTGTATGAATACGTGGTGTCCGTTCTTTTGGACATGCCGAAAACAGCAAGCACCAAGCGTCCATATAACTGTTTCCCTTCGGTGAGGAATGAACCCGGACGCGCATTTACGTTCGACCACCAGAAGAAATCTAAAATTAGTGGGCGTAGATGCCGGCCGGTGTGGCCGAGCGGTTCTAGGCGCTTCAGTCTGGAATCATGCGACCGCTACGGTCGCAGGTTCAAATCCTGCCTCGGGCATGGAAGTGTGTGATGTCCTTAGGTTAGTTAGCTTTAAGTAGTTCTAAGTTCTAGTGGACTGATGACCTCAGATGTTAAGTCCCATAGTGCTCAGAGCCATTTGACTCTTTTTTTTTTTTTTTTTTTTTTTTTGGGCGTAGAGGGCGTAGACGGCGACTGCGGACAGGTGGCGATAGGTGTAAATGTGAGTCGGCCAGGGAGACTGCCGAGATAGTTGGCACGTTTGCGATGAACACTGTGTCCGGATGACGCAGCGGTTAACAAAACTGCCCTGTAAGCAAGCTGATTCCGCTCAAGTTCCAATGCAGCTGATATCATTAGTACTTTTCCTTCCTCCGCTGTCCCCTTTCAGTTTGCATAAAGTGCACAGTTTGATGATGGAGGCAGTTCTCTTGGTATTGTGGACGTCGTGTAATAAAACACTACGATACGTCCTCACCTGACAGTGACCTGCTTGAAACATCCTTACAGTTAAATGACTTGAGGTTCGTAACCAGACATTAACAAGTAACCAACAATCGCACACAAGCTGAAACACAAGTCGGGAAGCTGTGTGCGTGAAGCACAGAGCTCTCTGCCCCCAGCCGGTGCCTGCTGGTCGGCTGCATGTTTGTGCGTGTATGTGTGCGCGCGTGTATGCACGTGACATCGCCGCACCGCAGGTCGCGCAGCCGCCTCCGCAGCCGCAGCAACAGCCGGCCCCCGCAGCCACAGCCACTGCCGGCCCCGCCGGACCGCCGCCCCCGGCAGCCTCGCCGGCCGCGCCGCCCCTTCCCGCCACGGCCGCCGCTCCACCCCCGCTATCGCTGCCGGCGGCGCTCTTGACCCGCCCCCGTGCCTGTGTGACGTCTTCTCAGTGTGCTCCCGTCTGAATTTCTGTCTATCGGCTCTATGTACTGAGGGAAATAAAATTCTGTAGACACTCTTCTCGTTGTATATGTAATGTAATACAAAGGAATTTAATTTTTCAATGATTAATGATAGTAATAATAAAACGGTTAAAAAATTTATATTCAAATCCCATCTATTCTGCAAGGACGAAATTATACTCTGCCATTTGCTTACTATCTCGCAGTTCCTTGGAACCAAGATAATGCGGCGACACCACTTGAAATATCATTTCTCTCACGAAATAAACCCAAGCTCGTAAAGAGTTAGTAGCAATGGGAGAACAAAGATTAAATATAAATGTGTACTCAAGAAAATCTATGTTTACCTTATTTCCTGCTTTCTGATGAAAAGTCACATTAGTAGAATAACGTGATCCCCTGAACACACATCTCATGTATACGTACAGTTGCGTCTGCATCAGTCGAAATCTGCATCTTGCTCGAATGAAGACACAGACCTGAAGAAATACAACATCCGAAATCGAGAAGTCTCGCATCGGTGAAACTAGTGCTGGTCGATTATCTCAGGTCAACGACTTATTACAAGGTCACTGCAGATGGTTCGTTGGGTTTTGGAGGACTGTGTCTTCCAAAGCATTACATAAAATGTAGTGAATGATACATTGCCCGAAAAGGACGTTTTCAAGTTTCTTAAAAATGTTACAATTATTCCATGTGGTCCGCTCGAGTTACGCTACAAGCATCTACGTGGTAGTCAAGTTCGACACACAGACACTCGAGCTTGTTCCTGTCCAATGTCTACCAGCGCAGCAGTTGCGCGATCGTGGGGATCAATTAGTTGTGTCGCCAAAGGTGATATGTAAACATTGATTTTCACGTACCTACTAAGATAACAATTTCAAACTGCAAAGTCGGTAGACATTTGGGGACCCCCTCAAGAGTGCCAAATCATCCTGAGTGCAGCCCTAATCCATCGCTTCGGAAGTTGCTCGTTCATCTGGCGGCGCACTATTCTACACCAATGAGGTGGAGCTCCATTTTGATGTAATGCAAAGTTTGAGATGTAGGCTACCAGTTTATTAAACAACCAATTTTATAACATGTTAGGTACATTCCACCTGCACGCATTGTTACGTGAAACTGCACAGACAATATTTTCCTGTGGTACGTCTCTTTCAGTCTTGTTGTAGAGAATTTCAGGACAAAACAGGTTGGAGTGAAATAGTAGGCAGAAAAGCACGGTCTGAAAATTTTATGAAAGAATTCCAAAAAAGAATCAACTGTGATACTACATCACTGTTTCAGAATTTATCTGAAGAGTTTATGAGAGAATTTCAGGATAATGTATATTGGGATAGTAAATCATATGGTGAAGTATTGTCTGAAGGTTATGTAATGGAATTGAAAGATAAAGTTAACTGGGAAAAATATAAGCTGTCGAAGTTTTATCTGAATCATTCATACAAAAAATAATAGATCTTTGTGAAATAATAAATCAGTCTAAGGGTTACAATTATTCTATGAGTTTAATTCATCAACATCATCAGTTTGTAAAGACATAATGTAACAATATTTTTCATTAAGAATGTACTGATAAATGGTTAGTAGATCATTCTTCTTGTCCTGTGCGCAGAATTTTTGATAAAAAATTTGTGAATTGAGGACTAATTATATCATTAATCAATAGTTCTTGTGCGTAATCACTTAAAATACTGAAATAGTTGTGCCAATGAACAATCCTTAAAGTTTCTTTCATTCTATGGTATAAATATACTGAATTACAATTAAGTCTCAACATTTCTTCACAAGTTGTACTCTATACAATTGCTTTTGTAAAGTTTTTCGTTGAGGTCTAATAACTTAATAATTATACTCTAACTTTTCATTAAATAATTTTAAAAGACCAAAAGTTAGTCTAAAATTCTGATCGAATGTTTGAGGAATAACATGAGGCAATAAAGTAATTATTTCTCTGTTTCTTTCTTGCACTATTTCTAAGGCATTATCAATTATTCCATTTAAATTTTCTGTATGTTCATCCTTAATTTAGTTTATATTTTCTAAGTGAGTTATTTGATCTTTAATTTTATGTTATCAATGTTTATAAATCGAAGGTACAACTTCTTCATGAACCCAATTTTGAGAATTTTCTGCTAGTATCATTTTTGATTTCATGAGTAATAAACATAGACCAGGTTCCTGAAAAAATTTGTGTGTGGAATCAAGAGTGACCTTTACTCTTCAAATCCTTGTACTTTACCTACATTTTCCTCTAGCATGATCTGATATTGCCTATCTTGCGTTTGTAAATTCTAAAAAGTAACCACAGCTTTAGATTTGAACTATGGATCATTCTTTTCATCAATAATCATAAATAGTTGCCTATTGTTGTATGTAACCTTGTTGTTGATGGGGTAGATAACTGGCTACATTCAATAAAAGTAATTTTATTAGAATTTTTCATAATTAAAATAGTTAATATTGGTTTCATTGATACATTTCATATTTAGGTAGCACCATTTAGTTACTCTTCAACTATTTTAAGCACATCTTATAATATTTTAAATCTATATAAGTGAAGTTACTTTATCTATTACTTAGATGTGATGTCAAAGATATGAAAACTCATTATAGAACTAGTGTCTATAAATGGAATAAGAAAATATATAAAATTGTGTTATAAAAGAGCAACTAAAAAGCTATTACAAGTAACAAAGGCTATATTTCATTTGTGGCACAAGTATATTGACATTCAGTTTCACCAAGGTAACTGTAGGCTGATATTTTCATTACAAATAAAAGACATGTACATAGTTATGAAACATATAGTCAACGAAGTTAATGGGATCTTGATGGAAAAAGTGATGTATCAGGTCATACATTTTTCCCAATGTGAATAATCATCCAGTGGAAATACATATGGATGATGATGAGTTGTGGTACTTGGTGATCGATGGGAATACACCAAAAGATAAAACAAATCTATCTGAAGCCTTGGTTTATGGGACTGGTCATGCACTAGATTGAGAACACACAGATGTTGATGGAGCAATAATGCATCCATACTATAATGGCTCACTTTTAGAATGATCTCAAGATGATATCAATGCTGTTCAAATCTTCTATGGTAAAAAAATATTGACAATACCACATCAACACCCAAAAGAATTCCAGTTGTTTCATTTCAACCAATCGAATTTTTACATAAGATTATGAAGTTCATTTATTATTTGTGAATGGAATTTTATATATTTTGCATCAGAAGTTCATGGGACAGGCAATCATATGAAATAACAGCTAGTGACTAACTGGTTAACATTTTTACCACAAGATTTACAAAAAATAAATGGAATGTATCAAAGACTATATCGTGAAGTTGTTTTATTTGTTGACACTTTGATATATGTTGTGAATTTGAATACCTTATAATTAATCCCAGGATATTCGCAATTACTATCTTATACAGCTTTATGTCCAGTTTTTAAATTAAATGGTGTATATTCAGGTAAAACATATATATTATTTAATGATTTTTTTCTATGCAGAGATGGATGGATGTAGTTTTAAAAATAAAATTCTTGGGACTATAAAAAGAAGATTTTCTGTACTGCCTGCAAGAGTAAAGTTTGAATTTAGGTACATTAATGGAGTGTTGTATTTTTTTTTAAGGACAATACATCCTATGAATATAATGAATTCACAAAAAAATTAGTTACAGCTGGTACAGCTAATTTATCTTTATTTGCTACTGACTGCAATAAACCATCAGCATTAGTTCCCAAGGTAATAAACGTATTAAAAGATACCTTGCAAAATACAAGAAAATTTTACTTTTCCTAATAAAAATTTTTTGCCCACCTAAATGTACATATAAATGGAAGCCATCCAATCTAAACTCTACAAATATGTAAAACTGACAAGTCAACTGACACTTTCACTTCACAGAAGTATACAAAACATGGTTGTAGGACAATGTGCAAACATTGTATAAATGAACATCATATAAGAATATGCAATAATAAACGAATTCCTTGTCTGTATGGAAAAAATATTTCTATATATTACCGACAACGACAGTTCAGGTGTACATGCCTCCATATGAAGGCCCATACGAAGTTGTGGAAAGAAAACCAAACTTTCTTGGACTCAAAATGATTGACCAAGTAAAAAGCGTTTCCATGGACCGATTGAAACTTGCATATTTGCTAAATGAAAACGTTAAATTGCCAGAAGATACTCCGGTTTCACCACCACCCCAGGACAAACAACATGAAGGTAAAAAACCACGAACAACATGAATAGGTCGCGTAATTCGATTTCCTGCAAGACTAGTGGAAGTGGTATAATGAATTCTGACCGTCTTACTGAGAAGTGTGTGATGTGGGAGAAGATTGCTCTGCAATATGGTGTTTTGGTGTCTGGTAGTGTTTTGACATCGATGAGGTTGGCTTCAGAGATATATGTTCTGTGACGTCACAAGAGACAAATGAAGATTGTCTTGTTTTATAGAGTTGTAAATGTATCGTTGCCTAAGTAACACGCCGATTCATGTCTTATAAAATTATATAATAGAGGAGTTGTAAGTTCTTATTTGTGTGTGTTTACCTTGGTTAGACACCACCAATAATGGAATAGGTGAATATGAAAAAATATGAAGTATATGAGTATATTGAAAGGGTAATACAGTACCTAAAGGGAAATGAAAATCTAATAGTCAAGGGGGACTGGAATGCAGTTGTAGGGGAAGGAGTAGGATAAAAGATTAGAGGCAAATATGGGCTTGGGACAAGTTATGAGAGAGGAGAAAGACTAATTCAGTTGTGTAATAAATTTTAGTTACTAATTGTGAATACTCTGTTCAAGAATCACAATAGGAGGAAGTATACTTGGAAAAGGTCAGGTGATATGCGAAGATTTCATTCAGATTACCTCATGGTCAGACAGAGATTCTGAAATCAAATACTGGATTGCAAGGCATAGCCAGGACCAGATATAGACTCAGATCATAATGTAGTAGTGTTGAAGTGTAGTCTGAAGTTTAAGAGATTAGTCTGGAAGAATAAATACCAAAAAAAAGTGGAATACGGAAATATTAAAGAAGGACGATATACACTTAAAGTTATCTAAGGCTATAGATTCATTGATAAGAAATATGTCAGCAGGCAGCTCAGTTCAAGGGGAATGGACAACTCTAAAAAGGGCCATCACAGAAGTTGGAAAGATAAACATAGGTACAAAGAAGGTAATTGCAAAGAAATCATGGGTAACTTCAGTCGATCGTGGGAAGGAGGAAATAGAAAAATGTTTTTGCAAATTCAGAAACAAAGAAATACAAGTCGCTGAGGAATGAAATAAATAGGAAGTGCAGGGAAGCTAAGCCAAAATGGTTGCATGAAAAATGTGAAGAAATAAAAAAAAAATTGTCAGAAGGACAGACTCAGCATACAGGAAAGTCAAAACAGCCTTCGGTGACATTAAAAGCAATGGTAGTAACATTAAGTGTGCTAAATGCAGAAAGGAGAGCGAAAAGGTAGAAAATGTACATTGAGAGCCTCTATGAGGGTGAAGATTTGTCTGATGTGATAGAAGAAACAGGAGTCGATTTAGAAGAGATAGTGTATCCATTATTAGAATCAGAAATTAAAGATCTGTGGAGGACTGAAGATCAAATAATGCTGAAGGGATATATAACATTCCATCAGAATGTCCTAAATCTTTGGGAGAAGTGGCAACAAAACGGCTATTCACGTTGGTGTGTAGAATGTATGAGTCTGGCGACATACCATGAGACTTTCGGAAAAATAACATCTACACAATTCCGAAGACTGAAAGAGCTGACCGTTCCAGCGTAACGATAAGCGAGGGCACGAAGATGAAGAACGCAAGAGCAAAGAAGGCTGTGAGACGACATCAGCCAATAGCCCACTGACAAGGACTGCACCACGACACGAGCACCCTCTAGCTGAAGAGAATATTAGCGTGCTCCTGCCAGCCTCAGCCAGACGGGACCAGACCGGGACAGCACAGTAGTATACCTACAAAAATGGTTCAAATGGCTCTGAGCGCTATGGGACTCAACTGCTGAGGTCATTAGTCCCCTAGAACTTAGAACTAGTTAAACCTAACTAACCTAAGGACATCACAAACATCCATGCCCGAGGCAGGATTCGAACCTGCGACCGTAGCGGTCTTGCGGTTCCAGACTGCAGCGCCTTTAACCGCACGGCCACTTCGGCCGGCTAGTAGACCTACACTACGATAGATAGCAGTTATTAGTGATCCATTCAACTGCTTACATGGACATTGTCTATAGCGAAAGGCCGGCAGGTGTGGCCGAGCGGTTCTAGGCGCTACAGTCCGGAACCGTGCGACCGCTACGGTCGTAGGTTCGAATCCTGCCTCGGGCATAGATGTGTGTGATGTCCTTAGGTTAGTTAGGTTTACGTAGTTCTAAGTTCTAGGGGACTGATGACCTCAGAAGTTAAGTCCCATAGTGCTCAGAGCCATTTGAACCATTTGAATCTATAGCGAAGGACATTACTTGTTTGCACGTCGCCCATCGCTTGCGACACTGTTGTAAATTCTAAGTTAAGAATTGTGTACCTTCTTTATTTTAATAAAAACTATTAATGTGATTTACTTGAATTGTTATGTAGTATTCCAAGGATTCAGCATCCTTTAGGCACCTTATACGAGAAGAGAGGGCAGGACCCCACTCACATTGGCGACGATGATTTACAGACAAACCCCGAGCCTGACGCTACGGAAATTTGCTTGCTGGCTCCTTAATTCATTTTTGCCTTTACTTTGCAGGTGCACTTATTTGGTTTACCAATTTCTTGTCGTTTTTGCTAATCAGTGTTTTCAGGTGGGCATTGTAGAAATTTTCTTTGCTTTTGCCCTTCTATTGCTTGCTTGCCGTTTTTGTTAGTTGTATTAGTCTCTCCCAAAATGCCCATCCCACCTGTCCCGCCCCTTGTTCAGGCGCCACAGCCACAAGCATTAGATCCCACGCAGCTAATGCAGATGTTTCAGTTCCAGACGCAACAAATCTCTGCACTACTCAACAAGCGCAGCAGCTACTGGCCAGCACTGCACGCCCGACGGAACGAGCACCACCTAGTGCAGCTGCTATACCACCTTACCGACAATTTCATGACCAAGCAGAGTGGTTGTCCCAGTTCGAGGCACATCTAACTCACAACGTACCAGTTACTGTGAAACTTTTATATCTGTTATCAACAGTGGGCAGTGCAGTGTTCCACTTCATTCAAAAACTCTTTCCTACTGCCTCTCTGAGTGAACTGTCTTATGACGAACTTGTAGACTAGCTAACAAACTATTATGACGAACAAGTGAATGTGCTGGCAGCTAGATATCAATTCTTTAAATCCAAAAAACTGTCAGAACAAACTTATCGCGAGTGGGTAACTGATTTGCAGGGTGTAACAAGGAAATGCAAATTAAATTGTGGTTGCAGTACTTTATATTCAGATATTATGTTGCCTGATGCGATCATGTGCCTGATGTCAAACTCAGAGAACAAATTTTGGAACAGTCCGATCCATCATTTCAGCAGGTAATGGAAATACTGGATCAGCACGATTCAGCTGCCTTGTCGGCTCCTAAATCTGAGCGGCCAATTATTTGTCGGGTTGTGTACCTTAGTTGCGATCAGCCCATTCGGCGCCAGCAGCAGCTCGTCACGCCGAGCAAACAACCTTCCACGCCACGTAAGCAGTTCGCTACACAGGTGAACAGAATTAAATCTTGCCCTCCGTGTTATTTACTGCACAAACGCCAAGGCTGCCACACCCGATAAGCTCAGTGTTACATTTGTGGTAAGAAAGGACATGTACAACCTGTGTGTTTGCAATGGAACAGGCATAAGAATTTGGCCCACTCACAAAAGTCTAGTCGCCAGACCCATGCCATTAATGCAGTATATTCCAAGTCCGCAACAGGCAAGCGTGTAGTTTCTTCAGTGTTGCCTCTTTCACATTGCTAAATTGCCATGCATATGAACTGTTAGGCTACCCACGCCTGTCTAAAACTAGCACACAACTGAGTGCTTATAATGGACAAGACATTCCCATTCTCGGAACATGTATTTTGCCTGCTATGTATCGCTCACGAACAGTGACTTCTACAATGCTACGATCACGCGATGGTAAGAGCATATTTGGTCCTGATTCTTTTGATTTGTTTGGCTTCTTTATTCAGGACAATATGTTGTCAGTGTCTGCATTCAATTCCAAAGAATTCCCGGAACTCTTTTCTGAAGGTTTAGGCAAAGTTAACAGTTTTGTTGCACATATTACAATGAAATATAATGCTCAGCCGAACTTTACGGGTCTACAGGCCACCCACAAACTGTCATTGACACTTATCCAATGCCACGCCCAGAGGATCTCATGGACAGATTAGGCGCTGGACGATACTTTTCAAAAACTGATTTGCGCGAAGCATATCTTCAAATACTGCTCGATGAAGAAACTCAAAAAGTGGCCTTGTTTAAATATTTGCGTATGCTTTTTGGCAATGCTTCCGCACTCCGTTATCATTTTCCAACGGTAATTGGAATATCTGACTGCACAAATTCCAAACTGTTCGAACTACTTGGATGATATTGTCGTGGCACGTCGTACACCTGAAAAACATATTGCAAATTTACGTGATTTGTTTCGTGTGTTATCTGATGCCGGACTAACGTGTAAACTGGACAAGAGTGATTATTTTACACCTGAGTTGCAATATCTTGGTCATGTCAAAAACAATCAAGGTATACATCCTCTTCAGTCGCATTTCTTAGCCATACGAGACTTGCAAGTTCCTCGCAATATCACTGAATTGCAGTCAGTTTTAGGGAAAATAAACTATTATACTCGGTTCATACCGAATGCTGCACAAATCGCAGCTCCATTGCATCGTATGCGTCGAACGAATGTCCTCTTTGTTTGGACAGATGAGTGCCAAGTAGGTTTTCAAAAACTTAAAGATGCGTTGCTCACTTTGATCCTGACAAACCATTTATACTCCAAGCAGACGCTTCCTCTTGCGGAATCAGTGCAGTGCTTTCGCACAGAATTGGTGACAAAGGCAGGCCTATTGTTTTCGCATCAAAAGTGTTGTCCAAAGCTCAGTGTAACTATTCACAAATTGAGAAAGAGGCATTGGGTATTGTGTATGGTGTCACCAAATTCCACCACTATTTGTATGACAGAAAATTCTACTTAGTAACGGATCACAAGCGTTTGCACTCCTTGTTTCATCCGACGAAACCGATTTCTGTACGAACTGCCAAAAAATTGCAAAGATTAGCTTTGTTGCCTCAATACCAGTACGAGATTGTGTATCGTCCGACGGCTCAGCATAGTAATGCGGACGCACTTTCAGGTCTTCCGATTGGCCCTGATACAGACTTTGACGCTTCTACTGCATCGTATTGTCACATTGATGCTCAGGATTTTGAATTGCTTCAGTCATTTCCGCTGAACTATAGGAAAATTGCACAGGCCACGGAAGCTGATTCAGATCTGAACATTTTGCTAACATATATTCGTGCATCTTGGCCTCGTTCCTTGCATAGCATAAAGAATTCTGTAGTGCGCCGGTAGTTTGCACGTTGGCACAGCCTCGCTGTGCAGAAAGGTGTGATTATTGTTCAAAATGACAATGGACAGTCACGTGTGTTGATTCCTAAAGCTTAGCAAAAAGAAGTGTTGCAGTTATTTTACCAAGGACACTGCGGGATTGTTCGTACGAAACAGTTAGTGCGTCGACACTGTACTTGACAGAGTATGGACGCCAAAATAGAACAAATGACGTCACAGTGTCACGCATATGCGTAAAATTTGTCCTCTCCGCCACAAAAATTCTCTGCTTGGCCTAAGTCGCATTCGGGAGGACGACGGTTCAATCCCGCGTCCGACCATCCTGATTTAGGTTTCCCGTGATTTCCCTAAATCTCTTCAGGCAAATGCCGGGATGGTTCCTTTCAAAAGGGCACGGCTGACTTCCTTCCCCATCCTTCCCTAATCTGATGAGAACGATGACCTCACTGTTTGGTCTCCTCCCCTAAAACAACCCAACCCAACCTAAGTCACAATCGCCATGGCAACGTGTGCACGTAGACTTTGCGGGACCTTTTTGGAACACTCGATGGTTGATTGTGGTTGACTCGTTTCCTATTGCTGCAAAAATGAACTCGACAACGTCACGTAGCACAATTCAGGTGTTGTCATCGATTTTTTGCTAGAAAGTTTACCTGAAGTAACAGTGTCAGGCAACGACCCTCACTCACTTCACGTCTCATGAATTTGAAACATTCTGTGAATGCAGTGGAATGTAGCATCTAACTAGTGCACCGTTCTATCCGCAGTCAAATCGGGATGTTTTGTCAGAACCTTCGAACAGCAGTAGCCAAACTTCGCTCTGCACACACCAGTGATCAAGCATTGAACTGTTTCTAGCTTCATATCGTTCGCACTCACGAGATGGATCATCCCAAGTGGAATTGCTTCACGGCCACCGCCATCGGACACTGCTCCACCTGCTCCACCCTCCTCAGCATCCGTCGCCGCAGGAAGGTCGCAACTATCGCTTAACGCCGCATGATTTTTGTCTATTACAGGGATTTTAGCGGCAGCAGAAGATAGGCGCGAAGCGAGATTGTCAGTCGACTTATCGCTTCCATTTATCTTATTTCAGGTGCAGATGGCTTGCAGCGCCGCCATCAAACTCAACCTCGCGTCTGTCATGTGCACGATGATCTTTTAGTCTCTCTTCCACAGATTCACGGCTCCAGAGGACAGCGCGGCCACAGCAGCCGCCGAGAGTGTCATCACGACACCGTGGAACGACCCCATGGAAACTGAGCCTTCGCCTCCTCCCCCTCCTCTCGTTCTGCCGATGGAGCTGTACCCACCCACACAGCAGCAGTCACCGCCTTCTTCATCTGCTTCATGGCAGCAGGAGCTGGACGCTTACCTTTCTGATCGTTTCCCGGTGGACGTTTCCGCCAGATAGCCCGGATGGCGGGGTACGGCCGGAAACTTGACGTCCCCTGCAGCCACAGCCTCCGGCCCGGCGACGCGGCCACACTCCTGCCCCCCCCTCCCCCCTCCCCTCCCCCATCCCCGCGGTGGTCACACTCCCTACACGACGACCATCCGTCGCTTTGGGGAGGGAGGAATGTTCCGGCGTAGCGATAAGCGATGACATGAAGATTAAGAACGCAAGAGAAAAGAAGGCTGTGAGACGATGTGAGCCAATACCCCACTGGCAAGGACCGAACCACGACAGGAGCGCCCTCAAGCCGAAGAGAATATAAGCGCCGCTTCTGCGCGCCATGGCCGGATAGTACCAGATCGGGAGTCGCAGACTAGCACAGTTGTACACCGACACTACGATAGCAGTGTCTATTGCTTACATAGACATTTTCTATAGCGAAGAACATTACTTGTTCGCATGTCGCCCATGCCTTGCGACACTGTTGTAAATTCAAATTTAAGTATTATCTATCTTCTTTATTGCAATAAAATCTATTAATGCGATTTGCTTCAATTGTTGTATAGCATTCCGAGAACGTAGCATTCTTCAGACAAGTGCGAGAATTATCGCACAATTAGCTTATCAGCTCATGCATCCAAGTTTCTGAGAAGAATAATATAAAACTTCCTGGCAGATTAAAACTGTGTGCCGGACCGAGACTCGAACTCGGGACCTTTGCCTTTAATCTGCCAGGAAGTTTCATATCAGCGCACACTCCTGTGCAGAGTGAAAATCTCATTCTGGAAGAATAATATACATAAAAATGGAAAATAAAATTGAGGATGTGCTAGTTGATGATTAGTTTGGCTTTAGGAAAGGTAAAGACACGTGAGAGGCAATTCTGACTTTGCAGTTGATAATGGAAGCAAGACTAAAGAAAAATCAGGACATGTTCCTAAGATTTGTCGAACTGGAAAAGGTGTTTGACAATCCAAAATGGTGCAAGATGTGGGAAATTCTGAGAAAAATAGGGGTAACCTGTAGGGGGAGATGGGAAATAGACAATCTGTACAAGACCCAAGAGGGAATAATAAGATTGGATGACCAAGAATGAAGTGCTCGGATTAAAAATAGTGTAAAACAGGGATGTAGTCTTTCTCCCATACTGTTCAATCTGTACATCAAAGAAGCAATGAGGAAAAATAAAAGAAAAGTTTAGGAGTGGAACTAAAATTAAAGGTGGAAGGATACCAATGGTACGTTTCACTGATGACATTGCTAACCTGAGTGAAAGTGAAGAAGAATTGCATGATCTGGTGAATAAAATGAACAACCTTATGAGTACAGAATATGGACTGAGAGTAAATCGAAGAAGGACGGAAGTAATGAGAAATAGGCGAAATGAGAACAGCCAGAAACTTAATCATCATGGTCACAATCTAAATTAAGTTAACAAATTCTGCTAAATAAGCAATAAAATAAGCAGTAAAATAAGCAATGACGAATAGAGTAAGGAGTACATGCAAAGCAGACTAGCAATGGCAAAAAGGACATTCCTTTCCAAAAGAAGACTACTAGTATCAAACAAAGGAAGAAATTCTGAGAATCCAAGTCTGGGGTACAGACTTGTATGGTAGTGAAACATGGATTGTGGGAAAACTGGAAAAGAAGAGAATCAAAACATTCGAGATGTGATGCTACAGATGAATGTTGAAAATTAGGTGGACCAATAAGGTAAGGAATGAGAAGGTTCTGTGTAAAATTGGAGAGGAAAGGAAAATGTGGAGAACACTGATAAGGAGAAGGGACTGGATGATAGGACATCTGTTGAGACATGAGGAAATGACTTCCATGGTAGTAGAGGAAACTGTAGAAGGCAAAAACTGTAAGGGAATACAGAGATTGGAATGCATCCAGCAAATAACTGAGGATATGGGTTTACAGTTGTTACTCTGAGATGGTGGTTGATAAACGAGAGGAATTTGTGTGGGCCACATCAAACCAGTCAGAAGACTGAGGAACAGAATTGTATACATATTATCACAAAAATCATTTATAGTGAATTCGAAGTGAACAACATTTGAAGATATTGATGAAAAATGATGAACAATAGACTGAAAGTAAAAAAAAAATGTTTTGACTGTGAAGAAATTAAAGATTTTGATGGTTTTTACTCAATCTACCATGTAAGACAAACATACCAATAGATGTAAGACATGTGCTCAAGAAAATATAAAAAATAAGATATGTAGCTGAACATCTTCTAAATTATGTAATAAAAATTACTAATTATTTGAACTCAAAACTAGTGCTAAAAATCTTCTTTTAGGGGCTACAGTAAATTAAAGAAATCAGAAGTAATTAATTTAATTATTTTACAAGATTTTCCATTTCCTCAAGAATTATTTCAAAAGAGTAAGGAAGGCCAAAACGTGTACTAATTTGACAATGGTGTTTTTGAAAAAGCTCGATTTCCAACACAAGAGTAGCTATTGAGACTAGATCAAATTTATCTATCTAGTAGTGAGCTATTTGAGCAAGAAAATGAGAATAAATGTCGAAAAATGATATTTGAGATTAAAGAAAAAATCTAAATTTAATGAAAAATTTAAAGCTTGGCCTGTTGACTAAAACTTTGTCTCCAGTGATGCTAATACTCGTAAACTCGATACTGTTTTTGAGATAATATACTGGAAGCACTTAATTCTATGGTAGAAGTAGCTAAGATGGAAATAATTTTAGAAAACGAGGTAAGCTAAACAGAACAGCAGCAAATGAAAAGTTTTTTTTATCAAATTTCACATGTTATAAAGCATCAAATAATACTGAACAATCTCTTCAAGTTTTATGCAATAGTATCACGAAGTTATATTAACATATGATGAGTCTATTCATATAGCAAACACTACATTTAATATTAAAATGTTAGCAATTCTAAGAGAAGCCAAAGTTAATAAAATATTAAATTTAGCTGATAATAAAAAGGCTAAAAGATGCATTACTAAAATTAATAATAGTGAGAACCTGTGCTGCATTAACACATCACACAGACTTTGTCTTAGGCAGAGAACTAACTACTGGTGAAATTAAGAAAATTAGAGGAGACAAATACAACATACAAAAAGAGTTAACCCATATAATACATAACCATTTAGGTGAATACAATGAAGAAGGACTTACTCTAGACGATACTAAAAATATTGAGAAACTGTTGGTTATTGGATTGGGAGCTGTTTGGGGGAAGAGACCAAACAGCTAGGTCATCAATCTCATTGGGTTAGGGAAGGACTGGGAAGGAAGTCGGCCGTGCCCTTTCAAAGGAACCATCCTGGCACTTGCCTGGTGCGATTTAGTGAAATAACAGTAAACCTAAATCAGGATAACCGGATGCAGGATTGAACCGTCGTCCTCCCGAATTGTTGGTTATTCAGATAAATGTTGTATGTGCTGAAAATTTCAGTTAATAGTCTGTCACTGTCCTTAGAGAGCAATAAAAATATATCTGTATAAAAATCACAACCATTTTGATGTAATTGACAGTATGTCTGCATTCTTAGGATCATCATATTTCTGTGATAAATGTAACAGAACACATAACAATAAAAACTCGTTGTTGTGTTAATGGAGAATATAAAAACTATTGTAGTTTTGAATGTTGTAAGTGCAATAAAGTATTTACAGGAAGATAGTTTAAGTGTTGTAAAAAAGGATACCCAAAGCAAATTCCTGGTGCCATTATCGAAAAATACTACATATGACGGTAGTATCTGTTCCCGAAAGAACAGTTACCATGGATGACCATGCAGCTTTGCTAGAAATGTATGATGGGCAAACATCTATTAGGCATGCTACGAATGTAGTGGTGTGGACATGTTGGGAATGTGGATCTCACGGGGAGCGTGCAAGGGATAAGTCCCTGCTGTCGCACTATCCTCTGTGCACAGGGTGGCTCAGATGGATAGAGCGTCTGCCATGTAAGCAGGAGATCCCGGGTTCGAGTCCTGGTCGGGGCAAACATTTTCAACATGTCCCCAATGAAGTACGTCAACGCCTGTTTGCAGCTAGGGTGTCCATTTAATTATCATTTCATCGAAAAATACATGTGGTTTGATTTTGAAGCTCAACAAGAAAAGGGAATACAAATTGCAAATCTCGTAATAGATCACAATTTTAATGGGGAAACTGTTTATAAATTTAAAACAAATGATGAATTCTGTAGGTGGATGATATTCAATAAACATAATGATTATACATTTATAGATTATTATGCTAAAGATAATGATTCACAGTTCATTCTGAAGTACTGTGTTAAAAATACAATAAAGCCCTAAACCATCTACACATGATCTAAATTAATATTACAGGAGATAAAACAATTAGCCTTCAAAAGTATAGGTAGCAGTAATTTATACAAGGAATACTAAATTTTCAGAAACATTTGATCTGAAAGATTTAAAAAAAGGTTACTTATCACATTTATTCAATATGCAGGAAAATGAAAATTACATAGGACCGATTTCTGATATCAAATATTATTGTATTGATACCTTGAAACCAAAAGATAGGGAAATATTTCTCAATTGGCATAGTAAAATGGTTAAAGAAAAGATATATGGAATATGGCAAAAGAAATTTATGAATACGGTAAATCTAATGTGGATATATTAAGAATAGGTTGTTTAGAATTAGGAAAACAATTCCTAGAAATAGCTAATATAGATCCATTTAGCTGGAGCTATAGTAGAAGGCTTTGATAAGGAAACCGATACTGTTTATCACTACCATGGCTGTTTCTGGCATGTTTGTAAAAAATGATTTAAAACTGAAACAGTTAACAACGACAATCGAGGGTCAGTGAATGATTTGTATCAAAAGACATTTACAAGAAGTACAGAAATAAGAAATTCAGGATGTATTTTAGTAGAGTTTTGGAAATGTAATTCGATCAAGTGAGCAGTGTATAAGAAACTCAAGAAATCAAAATAGATACTTTTAGTTATCACACCATTGAATCCAAGATATGTTTTTTTTTACCTCGTCACACAAACATAACAAAATTGAGAGCTAAAGCAGATAACAATAACACAAAAATTAAATATATCGATATATTTGTTTTCTCCAACATTATTGTGTAGGCCATCCAAGAAAAAAGAAATATAAGCCAAGATGTTTTTCAGAAAAATAGTCTGGGTTTATAAAATGTAAATCAGTGGCAACTTTAGGATTCAGTCACCTTGTTGTACCTGCACGAAGGATGATTGATAAAAATGAAAAAACTGCTGTCTCTTTGATGCATAAAATGTGCAGAAAAAAGAATAAATACATGTAATCACAATGATAACATAAGAAATTTTATTGGAGCTCGGACAACTGATTAAGCAAATAAAGCTATATAAAAAGGATATAAAATTCTACATATCTACAAAGTGTGTAATTTTAGAACTAAAAGCAATGTTTAGTTTATTAATTATGTGAAACACTTTATTAAAATAAAATTAGAACCTAGCGCCCCTTGACTTCAAAACTAACATGTATACAAAATATATAAAACTAAATATATGTGCCGGCTGGAGTGGCCAAGCAGTTCTAGGCGCTACAGTCTGGAATTGCGCGACCACTACAGTCGCAGATTCAAATCCTGCCTTGGGCATGGATGTGTGTGATGACCTTAGGTTAGTTAGGTTTAAGTAGTTCTAAGTTCTAGGGGACTGATGACCCCAGCAGTTAAGTCCCATAGTGCTCAGAGACATTTGAATCACTTTTAAAAATATGCATTGACTTCGATCCTGATAAGACAAAAGAAAAACCAGAAAAAGGGCTGTCGCTAAGATATGTCTAAATTCACTATGGAGAAATTTTAGGCAATATCAAAATATATGTAAAACTGAGTATGTGATAAAATTTTGTGAGATACTACTAGGTGAACGATTAGATCATATAGATATAAATTTTATTAATGACAATGTAGTTCAGAGGAAATAAAATTTCAGGGATTATTATATGGAAAATAACATGGCTACAAATATTTTTATAGCAATATTCACTACATCAAATGCAAGACTCATATTATATGATGTGCTAGGAAAAGCTGTTATATATTTTGATACAGAATTTTTGCTTAAAATTTTATGATTTTTATACAGTAATCTGTCGGTGGATGTCCACCTGCCACAGAATCTGATACTCCAAAATTACTTTCTAAAATTAATTCTAGTTCACTCAAATAGTCTATTACTTTCAGCTAATATTTTATTTTATTCTATATGAATTTTAATTAGAATCTCTAATTTTTGTTAGCTCAGAATTGGCTTGGATATTTATATATAGTAGTAAGTGGTTATGTTGAGTGTATTAGGCATGTTTTTAATGCGAAACTTTCTTATGAATTAATCAAATTAATTAGTTATATTTTACCTATAATAAAATTATTTATAATATAACATACACGCCTGGAAATGGAAAAAAGAACACATTGACACCGGTGTGTCAGACCCACCATACTTGCTCCAGACACTGCGAGAGGGCTGTACCATCAATGATCACACGCACGGCACAGCGGACACACCAGGAACCGCGGTGTTGGCCGTCGAATGGCGCTAGCTGCGCAGCATTCGTGCACCGCCGCCATCAGTGTCAGCCAGTTTGCCGTGGCATACGGAGCTCCATCACAGTCTTTAACACTGGTAGCATGCCGCGACAGCGTGGACGTGAACCGCATGTGCAGTTGACGGACTTTGAGCGAGGGCGTATAATGGGCATGCGGGAGGCCGGGTGGACGTACCGCCGAATTGCTCAACACGTGGGGCGTGAGGTCTCCACAGTACATCGATGTTGTCGCCAGTGGTCGGCGGAAGGTGCACGTGCCCGTCGACCTGGGACCGGACCGCAGCGACGCACGGATGCACGCCAAGACCGTAGGATCCTACGCAGTGCCGTAGGGGACCGCACCGCCACTCCCCAGCAAATTAGGACACTGTTGCTCCTGGGGTATCGGCGAGGACCATTCGCAACCGTCTCCATGAAGCTGGGCTACGGTCCCGCACACCGTTAGGCCGTCTTCCGCTCACGCCCCAACATCGTGCAGCCCGCCTCCAGTGGTGTCGCGACAGGCGTGAATGAAGGGACGAATGGAGACGTGTCGTCTTCAGCGATGACAGTCGCTTCTGCCTTGGTGCCAATGATGGTCGTATGCGTGTTTGGCGCCGTGCAGGTGAGCGCCACAATCAGGACTGCATACGACCGAGGCACACAGGGCCAACACCCGGCATCATGGTGTGGGGAGCGATCTCCTACACTGGCCGTACACCACTGGTGATCGTCGAGGGGACACTGAATAGTGCACGGTACATCCAAACCGTCATCGAACCCATCGTTCTACCATTCCTAGACCGGCAAGGGAACTTGCTGTTTCAACAGGACAATGCACGTCCGCATGTATCCCGTGCCACCCAACGTGCTCTAGAAGGTGTAAGTCAACTACCCTGGCCAGCAAGATCTTCGGATCTGTCCCCCATAGAGCATGTTTGGGACTGGATGAAGCGTCGTCTCACGCGGTCTGCACGTCCAGCACGAACGCTGGTCCAACCGAGGCGCCAGGTGGAAATGGCATGGCAAACCGTTCCACAGGACTACATCCAGCATCTCTACGATCGTCTCCATGGGAGAATAGCAGCCTGCATTGCTGCGAAAGGTGGATATACACTGTACTAGTGCCGACATTGTGCATGCTCTGTTGCCTGTGTCTATGTGCCTGTGGTTCTGTCAGTGTGATCATGTGATGTATCTGACCCCAGGAATGTGTCAATAAAGTTTCCCCTTCCTGGGACAATGAATTCACGGTGTTCTTATTTCAATTTCCAGGAGTGTAATTTGTATCTGTAATACAATTAATTTATAAAAAAAATTTACATTAAAAATGTGCCTAGTTCACTCAATGTTCCCACATTCAGCTCAAAGCATTCATTATTAATGATATCCCCACCTATTATTTCAGAACACTAGAACTAGAGGTTCTCACATGGCTTATGTGCATATAGCACTGTCTGGGGATTAGGTCAGAAGAGAACCCTGCTATACAGCAACTGACCTACATTAACTGAAATGAAACGAATGGATTCAATGGGGATAAAGTCAGTTAATATAAGAGAGGCACAAATATTTTTATATTGCGCCACATGATTGTTGTTGTAGATTCAGTATTTGCAAAAGGCTTTCATTGATTTCAGTACACATCATTTTATTTCATCCTCATTAACTCCATATTCATTTTGAATTAAACACCCCCCCCCCCACACACACACGCACAATATTTACTATTTGTTACATGAAATATTGGCTGTCACAGCATCATCATCAGGACGAAGGCATAACAGCCAAAATCTGGTTTGTTTAGCAAATAATAAATATTGTAGGATGTCACAGTAGCGTTGTGTGTGTTTCATTCATAATGTATAAAATAATCTGCTGTAACTGATGGAACATTCAATGAATCCATATTCATTTCATTTCAACAAGTATATCTCTCTTGGAATGAAGAGGTTACAGTCTCGTAGATAGGTACTGTAAAGGCTTAGAAATAATTTATTTTTCTCAGAAATGAATAATTTTGAACATTGCTGAGCTTATTGCATTGTGCATAACGAATATTATGTTAGTAAATGTAGGTTCGTATTGCTTAGAATATCTTAATTACGAGGCATATTCAGAAAGTAAATCTTCTAGCGTCTCAGTTTTTAAAAGAAAATGTCTACTTGAAAAATTAGATATTATTGATAAACTGGTTCACTATTTTTCTGCATAAACGCCAGCCCATTCAGTGCATGTGGTGAGCTGTGACAGAAGATTCTTTACACCCTCCTCGAAAAACTCTCCCTCCAGCTCCATCCACCTCCACTGAACCGCTTTCTGCACCTGTTCAGCTGTTGAAAAGTTGATTCCACTTATGTGTCCCTTCAGGAAGACGAAAAAGCTGTGTGAGGACAGACGTTGCCATGTCACAAGCACAACCCTCTCGTCGGTGTTACCCTCCTTTTGTTCTGACTGCTTGTTTCTAACATTCTGCGTGGTGTCTGTTTGTTCTATATCGTGTCTCCCTACCACTTATGCGCAACGACGCTCTGAGCATGTTTTTTAGGGAATTGACTAGTTTCAACCTTGGACCTGCTGCTGGTAAGGAGACGCCAGACCACACATGACCTGTAGAGTTCAGAAGAGTTCAGTGAGACTAGCGATGATATAACCAAATACTTAATGATTTCAGTGTCAGTTCCACTGCACTCTGTGTAAAAGAATCTTAATAGTAACTAAATTTAGTGGAAGGGGTTCAAGGCTTTACTATTTTTAGTTAGCTGGTAAAATTACGTCGAAAAAGCAGTTAAGTTTACCATTGGAAATTTTATTCTACTCACAAAACATTGTTTATAAATTGCACTATTGATAAAAGGAAATGTTTTAATACAGGATGGTAAAAACCAACTGCGTTCAACAAAAATGTGAACGAATATTCCCTGAATGAGTTTCCAAGTTCTACAATGGATCGAAAGATGACCTATTCCATATCACGTCTATAATCTAGGTTTAAATTAAGTTTCACAAAAGCGAAAACCATAAAAATGGTCTACAGTGACCCTCAATTATCTTTAATTACTTATCTAAGTTGTCGTAAATTACAGTGGCTGATGTGGCTTCTCAATAACTATATAACAGAAAAATCATCGCGTTTCAGATTTTTACTTCAAGTGGCAAATGTGAACACCATGAGCTTTAATTGACGATCGACACTAGTACTACGCAAAAAGGGGGTGTAACAGATGAGACTTCTGCAGTTCTGAGTGAAGCTTTATGTGCTGTTATGCGGCATCGTGTGCGTTCATTACCTTGTCGGTGTTTGTCAGGGGGCGGCAGACAGCTCAGCTCCGCTCACCTCGCCGTCTCGAAAACAACTCTCTCCTAACTTCTCCTTACTACAATTTACCGTAGTTGGTTTAAAAAAACTATCTGACTGTGTTTTCATCTGAGCAATCAAGGTCTCAATGTTAACCTTAAGCTCCGCCTACAAAAATTCTGTCCATCCAATGAGAAACTTTATTCTTTTCATGGTGGGGCAATGTTTTTAAAGTTTGTAACGTAACAGAGAGGCGAAAAAGTCTCACGCTAAAACTTGCTGCTGGTGTGGTCCTTTTAGTGTTATCGTAAGATCTATACTGTTCTTCTGGAGGGCTCTATCTTTTAACATGGGCTGGGGGGTGATCCTAGCGGTTAGCTGGCGACGTGGGTGTCCGTCCCTTATCGTAGGGCCTTCCAGCTTAACACGGTTCTGCTCTCGGCTTCTGTTCTCGTTTCTCCCCTCGGAACTGCGTTTGTCTCACGGTGGGAAGGTATGACATGCATTTAGGCATTCTTGTATTAGTCTGTGGCATTCCATTTGCTCACTCGTTACTCGTATTACTTTGGTTAATTTAATGTCACGATTTATTCGGAGCTATGTGACATACTACTGGATTTGCTTATCATGCCAGGGTTTTCATGGAAGGTGTTGGATTTGCCTGACACCTTACATATCACCACCCTCCGAACTTAATTTTTGTACTGAAGTTAGACAATGATTGAATTGTTGTCTAAGCCAGTCAAAAATTGTTCCGTTATCTAAATTTTGTTGCCTACTGTTCAGCCACGTTATTCTGTTCTATGCTAGTTTGTATTACTAATTTATATTTTTATATTCTTCCACATTATTATCAAAAATATGTTTATATTGACAAGGGAAGAATATTTATATTCTATTATAATTATTATTTTTTAATTATTTTCTTTCTTTATTTAGTTGTGAAGTTTGTTTTTTAAGAAGTTTGTTATCGAAAGTGAGGAGTCTTTCACATCGATTTTCTCAGAAACATTGTTTTTATAAATGTAGTAATTAAGTAAATTCTATTCCTAACACATTTTCTAAATATCATGTACAAGTAAAATGTTTTTGTTTCTAGACACTCATTTCAACATTGTTACACTAACAAATAAGAATTATTTCCAAGAATTGCTTTCACAAAGATATATACATACACAAGTATTGAGATATTGTCCTAACAAATGGTAGAAATGTTAAAAAAAGGGGAAACATCCAACAAGATAATTTTTTATTCTTTGTTTTTATAAGGAGAAAATAAGTAAAATATAGTTATTCTTTTATTTTTGTGAGGAGAAAATAAGTGGCATATAGTTTTAGTGTTTATTATACCTTACTTTTGTTCTTTATATATTGTCCATTTCAGAACTAATGACTTATTTTTACCGATAGTCTATTTTTTACTTAAGTCCATAGTCAATCACTGTTATTTTGTAGTTTATTAGCTGTCTGGTGTCCTTAACTTATTTAGTTTTTCACACATTTCTTTTGCAAAATTCCTACATCACATAACTTGATTTCACACATCACACAATCCCACGAATGTTTAAGCATGAGGTTGGCGAATGTTTTTGCACGAAGGTGGTGGACTTGAGAGAGATGGATGTGGGCAAGTATTTGATGCGCAGCTTCGTTCGTCGTTCCTTGTTGGCTTTGCAAGTGTGTGTTGCTGTTGTGGAGGTCCCATACTGGAATGGAGCTGTGAGTACAGAATCTCGTGGTTTACTGGCTTTGTATGTGTCAAAGTCATCGTTATGTGTCGCTGAAAGCGGTCGTATTTCGTTGTAATACTTCGCAGACGACTAGTTTACAATAGGATAGGGATATGGGAAGGTTTGTCGTCTATTCTTCACCCATCTTCTTTCTTGGTCTCAATCTTGCGAATCTTCAACTTCTGTTCTTCCTGCTTTTTCTCTGCTGCTTACTTGCTTCTTGGTTCTTCTCTGGGCAGGATATGGAAATATTTATTGATAACTAGTCGCTTTGAAGTTCTCCTCTTAGTAACAGTTTGATAAATTGTTTGGGCATGTCATTTTTACTTTGTGGAAGTTTTCTTCAGTTTCGTGCATCAGCGTGCTGTTCAATAGTTGTAGTGTGACTTTTACACATATTTTTTTGCCAGTGGTGGCTTGCCCAAGTGGTCTTCTCGTTGGGCTGTATTTTGCTCGCTCCACTGAGTCGGGGCGTTCGGAGACCCTTCTGGCGTTTGGTGTCCTGTCGTGTCTCTGCAGGGTTCCGCCACTGTGTGGTTCCATGTTCTGTCCCAACAGGGTTCCGCCGCCCTGTGGTTCAGCCTGGCACCAGATTTATTTACTGCCCACTTCGGCTACAAAGGCCTTCTGTTGGTCTCACTGTCCTTTCCCTTCTCTCGACACTTCTGCCTTGTAGGAATCGTGTCTTGTTAATTACGTCCTTTCCTTTCTTGATACTTCTCGCGTTGCAACTTGTGGGCCATTGCATCTCGTCCTTGCTGGAGTTTTTACAATGGTTCTTACAAAAAGTTGTACTTATAATCATCTAACATTTGTCTAGTACCTACATTGGTTTACGCCTTCTTAAAAGTTTTACAAATTTCGGCACCCTTTCCATGTTACAATTCTAAGATATTTTGAGTCTTAGCGTCTACAAGAATCCTCAAATTCGTTTTTTTATTTTTGTGTAGTGGCCTGGTGTATAACATTTTAGTATTTCATGCTGTTAGACTATCTACACTTTATCCCTTCACCTTAATCTATGGTACTATTGGTGTTATTTTTGTTTTTGTTTTTATTGAAACTACATTCTTTTTCCCACCTTCCTCTCTCTTTATTCTTCTTTCTCCTGACGATCTTATCTGCAACATAATCTTGAAATATTGTGCTGATTATTTACCAGTAATAAAATTAATCTTCAAACTTGTACTGAAAGTGTTTAATACTGCCAGTCTTAGGTAAAAATACCTCTGCTTTATCTTGTAAAATACCCTCTGATTCTATTTTACTGTGTTCCAAAATACCTTGAACTTCTTGCAATTTTTCGTCGATTTCTTTATGGACTTCTAACATGAGTTGGGGTGATTCCCCCTTTTCTGCATACCATTCTAATTCATCATCCTCTTTAACTCGCATCATTCTTAATTGTTTGTTTATAACTGGTATTTCTTCTAATTTTAGCTTTTGCTCAATGAGAAGTGTGACATTCCTGAATGTTACGCTACCTTTCCCCATATCTATTATCGCTCGTACCTCATTTAAAAAAATCTGCACCTATAATCAAATCTACAGTTAGTTTAGATATAATCACGAAGTTGGCTTCGATCTTTTGACCTTAAGACGAAAGAGGTAATCTTGTTTGTCTCGTAACTTCCGCAGCATTGTTTCTAATAGGACCTCTTACTTTAATCTTACGTGTTTTCAGAACTGGCAATTCTTCATTGGCATTACACTGTATGAATAAATTTTCTGAGATCGCAGTCAGTGCACTTCCGCTATCAATTACAATATTCACTGGGATATGCTTTACCATGGCCCTCACAGTTGATTGAATTTGAAAGGGTTGGTTCTGTTCTTCTTCTTCTTGCGTCAACGAATCCTCCACTGAATCATACATGAATCGTTTAGTAATTTCCCTTGTGAATTCGAACTTTCTGTAGGATAAGCTTCGACTGCTACTTCTCTCTCTTTTATTTCCTCTTCTCTATTTCTTCGTTCATTTACGCTTTCTTCAACATCCTCTACTTTTTCCTCGTCCTCGTCTATCTTCTCCTTCTTCGTCGCTACTTCCACATAATCGCATCTAAATGCTCTAATTATCGCTTCATAACTTCCTTCATTATATACGTTGGGTTGTGTGCCCACTCGTAACTTATTTTCAACTTCTGTTGACTGCGCATTATCCTCATTGAATTCGCTTTCCCTGGTTTTCATCTCAAATAGCTCTGCAATACTCATTACTTCGTCCTTTCCTCCTACATTCGTTGTGCATGCCTCTGGTAATTCATCTTCCTCGTCAGTATTCTCCCAATTAATTTCGTCCCAACACGATATTGTTCTTTTCTTGTCTTCGTTTTCATCTGGTCCCTGCGGATTTGTTTCTTCCTTCTTCTCTTCTCGTGATAAGATTTTTACTTCTCTGTTCAAGGTGCTGCAATTGTCCTGGGTCGGTGCGACATTCTCTTTGGCATGGGGGCTTAGCTGTCAATTCGAACGTTTATCGGGGTTTGGTGGTCTTACCTCCACCTCTTCTATCTGTATTCTCTTTTCTTGTTCAGCTTGTTGATAGTGGTTTCTTTGTTGATAACCTATTTTCGTTTCTTGGTGCGAAGTTATCACATGGTTCGTAACTATTGTTTCTTCGTACAGTGTCTTGTGGATTCCACTGCTTTTTGCTTTCGTTTTCACGTGCGCTTCGTCTTTTTCTTGCGTCATCTTCCGAAAATATGAACTCTAGTTCCCTTAGAATACCTTTAAATGCTTCGACGTCATTGCCTCCACCACCTACTAATGATTCCTGGTACTTCAATGGTAGCTTCATCGCGCATAATTTAATCAATTCTCCGTCACTGTATGGTACATCTAAGCATTGATTTTTCTTTGCCATTAATTCGAAAAATTTCACGGGACTCTTCTCTCCTGAATTTTCAAAATATGGGTTCTGTAATAATTCGTACTTCACTCTGTTCTGTGCTTCGCTGGACCAATATCGTGAGAGAAACTTCTCTCTGAAATCTTCGTACGATCGGCATGTCGCTGCAACATTCTGCATGGTTTCTGCGACTGTTCCTGACATGTGTGCACATATAAAGTCTGATTTGTGTGCTAACGTCCAGCGTTCTGGTAATCCTACTCGGAATTGATCAATAAAAGTTCGTGGATGTAATGAGTTTCCTTCTCGAAAGTGTTGAAATTTTCTGACTGTGAGGAAATGATCGTTGTCGTACTTCGTCATAGTTCCATATGAAATTCGCGATTCTTCGCCACTTTTGTTTCTGATCATTTCTCCCGTCGTTCTTCCCGGTTGCGGTAGATCCATTGGATATCGTCCACTGTAACTTTCGCCTACCCTTGCGTCGTATCGTTGGAGTGGTACGCAATAATTTTCTTCCATCGGTTGTGAACGTGTAGCTGAATGCATTGCACTGAACTCTTCGCGACCTGGCTTTCCATTGTCAGGTATTGGTTCGTTATCTTGTCTGGCTAACCTTGCTGCTTCATTGCACGATCCAAACTGTCTTGAAACATACATTTGTGGTTCCGCATGTGTTTGTGATGACGTTTGTTCATCAAGAATTTCGAAACGTGTTTGTTGCTGTGCAGGCTGTCTGATTTCACGTATGTTACTTTCCGCGTGTGATTGGAATCGCAAATGCGTAATATCTTCGTTGATTGCTTGTTTTTCCGGTGCTGTTACACATACGGATGTGGTTGCAGACTCAGTGCTTGTTCGATCCTGTTCACTACGCTCTTCAATTGTTTGCAACAACTCTGTTCGCAATTTCTGAAATTGTCGCTTCGTTTGCGCTTCTATTTTGACTATGCAGTTATCATATCTTTCCAGCGCTGCTTTTGTGATACGTTTGTGTAACACACTGTTTTCAACAACTTCACGCGCTGTACATGCTGCTTGTCTAGTAATTTCGTTTATGTGTTTCTCTAGTTTCTTGACTTCTCCCTGGGTGTTGTTACGTAATGTTTTGATCTCGTCCTGAATGTCACCACGCAATGTTTGTACGTGCGCTTGTAGCTTGTCAATGTCTGTTCTCAATTGATTATGACCTGTTATTAAGTTTCCTATCACTTCTCGAGATTCTTTTGCCTCATCTTCAATATGACTTAGGTGTAACTGAGTTTTTTTGTTTTGTTCTTTAATCGCACGCATTTGTCTCGTGGTTTCTGCAGTCTGAATTTGAATTTGGTTCGCTATGTCTTTATTTTGCCTTGTCATGGTTTCCGTAATTTGTTGTAATAATTCTGCCAGATTGGTGGGTCCTATTGCGTTTTCTTCCGATGTCCTACGCTCTGATGCTGGGTCTCTACCTCAATTCGGTCAAGGTCTCGATTTGCCATTCCCGAATCCCTTATTTTCTGTTTTAAAAGCATTTCACGCGCCCTACTTCGAGTCAACATGCACTCATACGATCTCACGCATTTCATAAACTTTTTGTTCGCACGACTTGACACTTATTACACCCAAGACTGACAATCCATTCACTTACTTGTTGGGTCAGAACCAACTTGTCAACGATGTATCCGCCACCTGTCCGCTTGCATTGAGGAGAAAACTTAATTCTAACAATTTTTAAAATTCATAACTTAATTATGCTATTGTCTCTGCTAGAATGTCTCGCTATCTATCGCTGCAGCTACTGTTTTCAACTATTTATCCCTTTCAAAAAAAATTCTATAACAGGATACTTTTCTGACCTAGTTAGGCATGTGGTCGACCTTCAATCATGGTATTTTACCATCCTGGCAGGGTCGCCATTTTCTAACATTCTGCGTGGTGTCTGTTTGTTCTATATCGTGTCTCCCTACCACTTATGCGCAACGACGCTCTGAGTGTGTTTTTTAGGGAATTGACTAGTTTGAACCTGGACCTGTTGCTGGTAAGGAGACACCAGACCACACATGACATGTAGAGTTCAGAAGAGTTCAGTGAGACTAGCGATGATATAACCAAATACTTAATGATTGCAGCGTCATCTCCACTGCACTCTGTGTAAAAGAATCTTAATAGTAACTAAATTTAGTGGAAGGGGTTCAAGGCTTTACTATTATTAGTTAGCTGGTAAAATAACATCGAAAAAGCAGTTAAGTTTACCATTGGAAATTTTATTCTACTCACAAAACATTGTTTATAAATTGCACTATTGATAAAAGGAAATGTTTTAATACAGGATGGTAAAAACCAACTGCGTTCAACAAAAATGTGAACGAATATTCCCTGAATGAGTTTCCAAGTTCTACAATGGATCGAAGGATGACCTATGCCATATCACGTCTATAATCTAGGTTTAAATTAAGTTTCACAAAAGAGAAAACCATATAAAATGGTCTACAGTGACCCTCAATTATCTTTAATTACTTATCTAAGTTGTCGTAAATTACAGTGGCTGATGTGGCTTCTCAATAACTATATAACAGAAAAATCATCGCATTTCAGATTTTTACTTCAAGTGGCAAATGTGAACACCATGAGCTTTAATTGACGATCGACACTAGTATTACGCAAAAAGGGGGTGTAACAGATGAGACTTCTGCAGTTCTGAGTGAAGCTTTATGTGCTGTTATGCGGCATCGTGTGCGTTCATTACCTTGTCGGTGTTTGTCAGGGGGCGGCAGACAGCACAGCTCCGCTCACCTCGCCGTCTCGAAAACAACTCTCTCCTAACTTCTCCTTACTACAATTTACCGTAGTTGGTTTAAAAAAACTATCTGACTGTGTTTTCATCTGAGCAATCAAGGTCTCAATGTTAACCTTAAGCTCCGCCTACAAAAATTCTGTCCATCCAATGAGAAACTTTATTCTTTTCATGGTGGGGCAATGTTTTTAAAGTTTGTAACGTAACAGAGAGGCGAAAAAGTCTCACGCTAAAACTTGCTGCTGGTGTGGTCCTTTTAGTGTTATCGTAAGATCTATACTGTTCTTCTGGAGGGCTCTATCTTTTAACATGGGCTGGGGGGTGATCCTAGCGGTTAGCTGGCGACGTGGGTGTCCGTCCCTTATCGTAGGGCCTTCCAGCTTAACACGGTTCTGCTCTCGGCTTCTGTTCTCGTTTCTCCCCTCGGAACTGCGTTTGTCTCACGGTGGGAAGGTATGACATGCATTTAGGCATTCTTGTATTAGTCTGTGGCATTCCATTTGCTCACTCGTTACTCGTATTACTTTGGTTAATTTAATGTCACGATTTATTCGGAGCTATGTGACATACTACTGGATTTGCTTATCATGCCAGGGTTTTCATGGAAGGTGTTGGATTTGCCTGACACCTTACACCTTTTAAGGTTTTTTACGGACTCAAAACAACGTTGTGCATTGATGTTCTCCCCCTGAGGCATAAATTCAACGAAAATGCTACCTTTTCGGTCTCAAAATACTGAGGCCATATCTTTTTTTCCCCGAATCTGTGGTTTTGAATTGGGAATTGGTGTGATGCCACTGTGACGACTCTGCTTTTGCCTCAGGCTAGTAGTGAGCCACCCACGTTTCACTCCCAGTCATCCCAGTCATTGCAGAGTTCATAAGGTCCTCATCTTCCAGATCAAGTCGCTTAAGAAACTAGCAGTCGCTAGTGACCAGATTTTTGTTCGTTTTTTTTTTTTTTTTTTTTTTTTTTTTTTTTTTTTTTTTTTTTTTTGCTCCTCTGTCAGCTGTTTTGGAACCCATCTTCCAAAAAATTCTGTGTTTTGTATGAGAGAGTTCTGCAGAGTTGTGGAAACATTGCAGAAATTTCATCCACTGTCAATCGACAGTCTTAACGAACATTTTGTCCGATTCTTCGCACCAACTCATAAGTCAGAATGGGAAGTCTTCCGCTGTTCTTTTCGTAATCACCACTTTTTTCTGTCTCCACTAATCTTTCTAGACATCTTACACACACCCCTTCCGTTCATAACAACTTCTCCTTCTACCGTTCTTATTCGCGAGAAAATTTCAGTACGTGTTAATTCTTTCGGGAGTACGAAGCAGATCACAGCATGTGGCTTGCCCTTGGCGGGATCTCTTACCGACATCTTCCACGGAAATGGACGGTACAACATCAGTTTACGTACTAACGTGTTCCTGAGATGCTCGTTCTGGTCAGGGCATTTCCATGTACCATTCAGTATTGCCAACCCTCAGAAAACAAAGAAACCCAGTCTGTTATGGTCACAGCACACTTCCTTCCTGAATATGCCTCTTATTATCTTTTATTTTGCCAAAATCTTCCACTCTCGTTTATAAATACAATCAGAGCATCTCCTTCTACCATTCAGTATTGCCAACCCTCAGAAAACAAAGAAACCCAGTCTGTTATTGTCACAGCACACTTCCTTTTTGAATATACCTCTTATTGTCTTTTATTTTGCCAAAATCTTCCACTCTCGTTTATAAATACAATCAGGATACTGAATGTTGTATAACTATCGGAACCCAGATATTTCTAAATGTTTCAGAGTTTGGAAATAAGGTAGTGTAAGCGACAGAGAGAGAGCAATACCCACCTGCCACCAACTGCTGCACAGCTGCTGCCGGCTGTCTGGGAGTTGGCAGCCGCGTGTGTCCGCGGAATTTCTGCCACCATCACTTATTCAGGGCCCTCCCAGGCAACAAACACGGTCCAGGCGCCGAGCATTCTGTTTCATTACGAGTTACTCGCACTCTGCGCATGCACGTCTCTCAGACTTCGGTAACACAACTTTTAACTGGCCAGTAGTTCGTAATGATTAGTGTATCAGGCCTTGACAGTGTTAAATAACGACGTTCACGTAATAGGTATCTTTCTTTTTATTTCAAAAAAATTTAAATGGTTGGAACATATTCATCTGAATAGGTTTATACAATGACGGAAAAAAATAGCAAAACGAAGAAAGAGTTGCCGGACGGAGTGGCCGAGCGGTTCTAGGCGCTACAGTCTGGAACCGCGGAACCGCTACGGTCGCAGGTTCGAATCCTGCTTCGGGCATGGATGTGTGTGATGTCCTTAGGTTAGTTAGATTTAAGTAGTTCTAAGTTCTAGGAGACTGATGACCTCAGCAGTTAAGTACCATATTGCTCAGAGCCATTGAAGAAAGAGTTGTGCGACAAAAACTAAAGTTAGTAGCAGTGTTTAGACATCTGAAACATGTTGTTTACTCATGTTTCACACCAGTTGTATAAGAGTGGTGCTAGTACTACCACTATGACGATGCGAATCAGGTTTTCTTTAAATACACGCCGTAACAGTCATGAGCGTTAGCTACATTTGGGATTCGACGTGGCGAGTTGAGATTACTCGAGAATGCATTTAAGGAGGCAAAGACGCCACTATCAGTACTTCACTGAGTCGGAATGGGGGCGTCTGTTAAGCCTACAAGAAGCAGGAAGTTCCTTCTGCGATACTGCAGAAAGACTTTGCAGTAATGTAGGCACTGTACATGATTGCTGGCAGCGCTGGTCATGAGAAAATACGGTCGTGAAAAGACTGGGCACCGAACAGCCACGTGGCACTTCTTAGGCAAATGGCTCTGACGGATCGCACTGCATCTGCAACAGCTATTTGAGCAGCAATTGGCAGCACAGTGACACAATGAACTGTTGCAAATCGGTTACTTCAAGTACAGCTCCGAGCCAGACACCCTGTAGCGAGCCTTCCACTGGACCGAAAGGACCGCCATCTGTGACTTCAGTGGTGTCAAACGAGAGCTCATTGTAGGGAATGGTGGTAGGTCTGTTGTGTTTTCTGATGAAAGCTGGTTCTGCCTCGGTGCCAGGTGGTTCGACCTGTTTCTCTGCCATTCATGAATAGTATTTCATGGGGTGTTCTCCAACAGGATAAGTTTTGTCAGTATATCGCTGTTGTAACCCAACATGCTCTACAGATTTCGACTTGTTGCCTTGGCCTGCTCGATCATCATATCTGTCTCCAGTCGAGCACACGTGAGACATCGTCGGACAACAGCTCCAGTGTCATGCACAAACAATATTAACTGTTCCTGTATTGACCGGCCAAGAAATGTAGGTATGGAACTCAGTCCCATAGACTAACATCTGGCACCTGCACAATACGACGTACACACTTTAGCATGCTTCCTTTCATCGTTCTGACGGTTACACAGGTTATTAATGTACCAGCATTTCACATTTGCAATAGTTTATCTCGCGCTTACATTAACCTATGATGTTGCAATGTTAATCACTGAAATACGCTGCCTAGAGAAATATTTTTCCGAAATTTTATTGTTCTACATTAATGATATTTGGTGTTCCAATTTTTTCCGTCAGAGTACATAATGTAAGAACTTAAAGCATGGGATATGTTTGAGCGTTGTGGAATTAGAGGAGCAGTACATAAATAGCTCCTATTATGTCTAGTGACTGGGATACAAAGGCACACCACCACCTCTGTTACAATATCCTTACATATATGTTAGCAGTTTTGCCGGTTTAATATTACAGATTCAAAAATTTTAACGTGGACAGTTACTGACGCATGCAGAGGTCCAGTTTCACTTGAGCTGTGGCACCACTCATCAAGTGCCCAATCAATGGACATGTGTTGCAACACACCAAGCCACGTTTCCACAACTAATAGCGAACTGAACGGTTAACCACCACAGAACCACAATAATAAGACATGACAGTGCACAAGTGCCAGAGTGGCTCCTGGTCAGGATTCATAAGGATGTGGGCGTCTGAAACATATACAAATGAAACAGGAAGTTAAAGAGGTAAAGTGGTCTCTATTTTGAAAATATGAGCGCAGATGGATGTGATCTGTGGTTGGTGAACAGATCACAAACAGGCCATGAGAGGCGATGAAGTACAGAGCAGCATCTGGGAATGAGTAGAGAGAGAGAGAGAGGGAGATAGAGAGAGAGAAGTACGAGAATACCATACAAGCCAGGAGCTGGGGACATAGAAAGTGAACGAGTCTCCACCAATGCCCTACGGGAGTCCTGGCTACAAACACGTGATTGCCCTCCCATCCTCCCTATTGGGCCTATAGATGTGCCATGCAGAAATGATGTCTGTCAGCACCCTTACCTAGAACGAACCATTTTTATCCTGAAATGAGAACTGAGACTGACACATAGGCCACAGAGGTTAGTACCAGAGTACTGGCAATTAATTAAGTGTGAAGAAAACATTTTTGAATTATTAGTCAAATAGAACCAGTGGCCCTAGACTGGTGGTGGCTTGGACATACATCCTCTTTCCATAAAAGACGGGTTGCCCAGATGGGGGACTTAAAATCTAGTGATGAGATACAGTTGCTTTCTCGCAACTGTCAAAAGGGGGCGTACGGTTGGTCAGAACTTGTACATTAGTGCTAATCTGCATAGAGGCTTTTTTGGTGGCACTGGCCACTGCGGCTGGTTTAGGGCAGTGTAAGTTGGCTGTGGGATATGGGGTTGTTAAGCGTTTGGGCCCCAAAGGACAGCAGGACATCTCATAGTAGTCAGTTAGCTCGAAAGCCAGAAGTGGTTGGGCCCCTGTAATAACTGTATGACTAACGTGAGCCTGGAGCCATGGGGAGACGTTACTCAGTTGTACGACCTTGATTGCTAAGCTAAGCAAAGTACTTAGCAAAGAATTAGAATTTAAAACACTAGGACCTCAATAATGAGTCACATTACAATCACATTCTATAGCTACTGGGAGAAACATTTAATCTATAATGATAACAATCATTAATACACAAATAGCATAACCACGAAAACCAGTAATTGTCCATGACAATGCACATCTCAGTACTTGAAAAGTTGCCAAATGCTGAGATTTAAAGGAAACAATAAAGTACTTGAGATATCCAAGAACGAACTATAATGACTAATTCCCAACAGTTCACCATTCTTGATGCATGGTAGGCTCAACACGGAAACTATACTGGACTAACTAGACAAACTGAACTACAGCAGTTATACACTGCAATTTTTCAGCAAAGTGACTAGAGAACACTCAAATATTCTCTTTTTTTTAAGCACACTAGAGCAAGTCATGCTCCACCAGATGTTCATTTTAGAGGCACAGATGTTGGAAGGTTCACATCTCCACATATGAGTTACATAACACTAATCAGTACCAGATTAGTTTACCCATAGATAAACGTAAAGAAGATCAATATATCTTTAATGTGATTCAGCAGCCTTGCTGTAAATTAGGCTCTACATTCATAACTACCCATACATTACTCATTTCTGACAGTTACCAAAACGAAGGTATCTGTAAGCCTTACACATTAAATATGTGATGTCTAATTTTTCAGACTATGTGACATACTCCAGCCACTATGAATCAAGATGCAAAAGAATTAATGATAGTGATTGTCAGTGGGGATTGATTAAATCAATGTAGAAAGCTGAAAATCTTGTCCTAGACTGGGATTCGAATCCAGCTCCCCTGCTTATAAGGCACATGCACTGACCGTGCATGATATAGTCGTCATTTTAACTGAATTGACTATCTTAGCATGCCTCATGTTAGATCAAAATTCCCAACTTATCCATACACTACCAAATTAGTGTCCCTTGCCCATTGCCATCATTATTCGTGACATTTTGCCCATTCCCATCAGTTTGAACCTGAAGGGATCATTGAGCATTCTCAGTTATGCATGTGGTGTCTTTTCTTTCGGAAATGTGCAGAAGGACAGACACCACACACATAGATTAACTAAGATAATGCCTTGATTTACACGTTAACCATTTTCCTAATTGTTGCAAATCTTGTGTAAGATACCTTGTTCGTCTACACCAAAAATCCTCTAAGAATGTGAAATTCTTTAACGTAAATTGAAAATTATATAGGAACCTTGGTATCTATGCGTTCCATAAAGTCACCTATAACGTGGAGTAACAGTAATACGGAATCTAAAATTTAGTTAATAACGTGTACTTTCGCAGTACTTAAAGTTCAACAAAGGGAAGTAATATACTAATGGATTTACTAATTCTGTTTAAAATCTTAAGTAATTAATTCATGGGGTAGATGACGTTAATTATAATGAATACACTTCACTGATGTTACTGAATTGTGTAATGTATTGAAATTACTGTCTGCAGACACAATATGAATCATATTTGTTAAGTGCATTGTGCAAAGAAAAGTTATTTCTACCAGTACTTCACAAGATGTGCAGATCTTACTAAATATGTACAAAAATCTGTATTCCAGTTTTACAAAAGCAAACTTTCTAACACTAGTATTTCTGCATAGTTGGTATGTTAGCAGGCATAATCACAGTATTTCCATGATACATCACTGTTTATGTGGTGATCCTCAAAAATTAAATCTACTTTCATGTAAGTTTTATTCACAGAGTAATTAAAAAATAATCCTTTCAAGTGTCTGTACTATTGACCAGAATGTTAAGCATCATTAATACGGATCTGGTACAGTGCCAACCATAGTCCTTATGAGAATAATGACAAAACATTCACCACAGTTTTATTGAAACGCTATAACTCTTGTATAGGTTTAAGTACTAAAAGTACAAAATAACAAGACTGCAGTCTCACTCTTGACAGGATCCCTATTCGCTGAGGCAAGAGGTGTAGGCCAGCAACATACCCTGGGTCTGTAGCTGGTGTCATTTGAAATGGTCAACATTAGCCACATGCAAGAAACAGGCGTGCAAGGCTCGTCACAATACTAACATATCATGATTGCAAGGCCACAATGTAGGGACACGTGCAGAGAGTAGGAGGGTAAGGAGGAATGGCACCCTCGCTGAGCTCCGTGCTCATGCTGGATATGTGCACACTGGTGAAGGGGAGCGTAGCAGCGGTGCTGCACGTGGCTTGGGCTTCGTCCTGTTGGCTGGCGTGATAGTACCACTGTGAAAAACTCCCTGATCCATAGGGAGAGTACAACAGAACAGGGCTCTGCACATGAGGATCTGGAGTTCATTTCTAGGCTAGTGGCAGAAATCAAAAGGATGCAACTGCCCATTCAGTTTACAGTTTTGCAACAGAGAATCAAAAATATTGTGCAATGTGTTTAGCTCACATGCCTTGCATAGAACTGACATCAGGAGTCTCAAGGGAGATAGGTGTGCTGGATTCTTGTTCAGAACGTTTGTGGTCCATGTGAGATTCACTGACAAAAGAGTATGAAAATTTCAGTAACGACTAGTACTCTACTGATCAAAGAGTGCATAGGTATTTACAGTATAATTCATATCGATTTGACTCTGGGTGCAGGAGATCCCTACATCTTTTAATACTTTGGAGGGTACTAAGTTTGATTCATGGTAGATCAGCAGGAATTATGGCTAGCTCTGGTGCCAGATGACTGTGGCATGACTTCAACCTGTCAAAATGCATGATCACTATGTGACATGCTAATTGTGGCTTGGCTTTCAAAGGTGACAAAAGATACAAAATCTATTATAGACACTCGTAAGATGAAGTAAATTTTTTCATATTCCCTTTTCTTAATAGTTCCACTTCAAATCCCAGTCACCATGTTAATAGGATTATAATAGGGAAAAATAGCACTTCATTTTAGTTGCCTAAAGGTTGTACTTAAATTATTTTGCTGCACCCTTCTACAAGTAGTTTTGAGTCTAATGGCTACTAATTTGACTGCACTTGAGTCAGTCCTGGAAGGGATTATTTAACTCGAAAGAGAAACTGACTTGTCATCTGCACAGAAGCTCATAAAGTGAGTACCCACTCAACTCGGTTATCCAGCTGGTATAGGCAATATTTGTTCCAATCATTGGACAGTTCTTAGCATAATAAGAAAGCCTCGTTGTTATTGTCTTGTGCACAATTTCAACCTTGTCATTTGTTTCAGGATGAAAAAGGGTAATTCTTCATTTCTTGATCGAAGAGTCCATGGGTGTACTGCCAGTTCATAGGGTCCAACAAGCACAAAATTTCGGCCATCATTCATGTCACTGTCGTCACGTGCCATGTGGCCAGATGACCAACGTGTCGTGCACATAACAGAAAAAAACAAATAGGTTTCCATCCAGATAACGCCAAGGCTTCCTCCTCGAAGTACTCCATTTACAAATTCGAGACCACAGGCGAGAGTGGGCTGCCCATTGCGACTCCTTCCAAAGCCAAAGGAAGATAACCTTTCCTGGACGTCATGGTCCAGAGAAGAGCTGATGGCACATTGGGTCGATGTGCGTACTGGAAGAAAATGCACACTGATCTGTATTTGCTTGCAAACAGCTGCCACCACGCTTCTCAGAGAAATGAGGTTCTAAAAACACTGGTACATAGGGCGTGCAACATCTCAAACGCAGAGAGTCTGCCTCTGGAGCTGGAACACCTCAGAACCGTATTCCCAAAGAACGGGTACGTGAAATGGCAGATTAGACTCGATCTCCACCCCAGTACGACAGTACAACCTTTCGAGATTGAAGAAGTCACGAAGGAAGAAGTGGCCATTGCACTTATTCCGTACACAGGCGCACTATCGGGGAAAATCGGTCGCATATTAAAGGAACACCGAGTTAAAACAGTCTTTTTCCCGCCCAATAAAACACGAGCGTTATTGGGAAGTGTGAAAGATGATCTCGGCTTGCGGAAGGCCGGCGTATATCAGATTTCCTGTCAGTGTGGTGAGGCTTATATTGGACAGAAAGTGCGCACTATCAAAGATCGGTGCCTAGAACATCAAAGGCACACACGACTCAAGTATCCTAACAAGTCGGCGGTCGCAGCTGACTGTTTGGCCGAAAAACAGAAGATGAATTACAAGTGTACCAAGATGTTGGCTCAAAATTCTAAATGCTGGGACATCATTGTCAGAGAGGCCATCGAAATTCGCACCAGCGACGAGCTCACCAACCGAGACTGCGGTTATAATCTTAGCAAAGCGTGGGAAACAGCACTGAGTGTAATTAAGAAGATACTCAGCAACGAAAACGATCTGGTGAGCTGGGCGGACGTATCAACTACACCGACATTGCCACAGACGCCGACCCCAGCATCACCGCGACTGCCGACTTGCGCACGCGGGCGCAGACCGCGGAGGGAATGGCCCGTGGGGGGAGGGAATATAAGGCGCCCGCCCGCCCTCAGAAGCTCAGTCCGTTAGCGCACCAGACGATGGCGACATGTCTGATCGCCGAAATATTGTGCCCGTTAGACCCTATGAACCGACAGTACACCCAGGGGCTCTCCAATCAACAAATATGCCGGGAGAAACTGAAGAATTACTACATAACTTGATTTTGAAAGACTTCCACAAATAAACAAGACATAAAATTTCTTTTCTGGTCTGTAAGAATCACATCAGCGTTGCCAAAAAACAAAACTAAATGTGTGACAACTGGTTTTTCTACCATCTCAGCAGATGTATCAGTGATTGATACCAGTACTAGATACTGCCAAAAATGATCAATAATAGACAATTTTTACTCGTTTACAGGCTATATTTTTTAAGTGTTCTAAAATGTCCAAGGCTTTGATCAGATGGTGTGAAGGTCTCAGGTAGTGTTTTCAGCGGAATTTGAGATTTGAGATTTATCTGTCGGAGTCTCTGTGCAGACCGAACGCAAGCACAAATATAGGTTTAAAGTTCTGGTTGTCTTTTCACCGTTACCTCATCACTAACAACGCACTGGTGGCTTGCTTCCCACCATGAGAAGTGCGAATGTCATTACACTGGACTTGTGCCGGCCGAAGTGGCCGTGCGGTTAAAGGCGCTGCAGTCTGGAACCGCAAGACCGCTACGGTCGCAGGTTCGAATCCTGCCTCGGGCATGGATGTTTGTGATGTCCTTAGGTTAGTTAGGTTTAACTAGTTCTAAGTTCTAGGGGACTAATGACCTCAGTAGTTGAGTCCCATAGTGCTCAGAGCCATTTGAACCATTTTTTTACACTGGACTTCTCTTCTATTACCAACCTAATTTCCTGTCGAGTTTTCTGATATAGGTTACTATTTTTGGACACGGTGTCTGAAAGAGTAGCAGATTTCTGACATTATTTGTCTTATTGCTGCGCTTCCTGCAACTCAGCAATAAGAACCTCATCTGTTTGTCGGACCAAACATTTTTGTTTAGGGTATCTGTGTTCCGATGCGTCTAGCATAGCTGGTGGTATAATCATAATCATATTTCCAGCTTTAAAGCCCAGCTTTGAAGCCCACTGCAGCAGCTAAATGCTTGGATCTTTTACGTTCAAAAGCCACAGTAAGTCTGCACGGTCAGCATGTACTGCAAACCGTCTACCGTAAAAGTAGCACTTAAAATACTTCACTTTGTATATCAGGACCAACAACTCCTTCTCAGTTGTGCTTTATTCAGCTGACAGGATACGTAACTAATTGTTCACGGCATTGCTCCTGACTTATGACACAACCCATCAATAGCTTCAGAAGAGCGAAGCATGGTTGTTCAAAACGTAAAGAAATTAGGAGGGATTTTGTCAAAGTATCTTTAATTCATTTCTATGCACCTCGATAGGGGGTCAGACTAGCCAATAACTGAGGGATGACGCTGAATGATGTTGGCACTACGGTTCTTCCAGCAGACAAGGGTAATGCAATGGTTTTGGTGTGGTTCTTATACACGCTGATGATTACCTATCACCAACCTGGATCGCTGCTACAGGACCACACCTGCAGGAAGCTGAAGAAGGGTTCATCCTCAACGATGGCCAGAAAAGTCTGGCTCTGATGAAGAGCTCAGATTTACTGGAGGCAGTGAACAAGTGGCTGTATCCCTGGGTACCAGAAACTTCACGCCTAAATGGGTTGCCCAAAATCCAGAAGGAAGGGGTGCCTCTGGGGACAGTAACTTGTAAGTCATATAATTAAGGACTGGTCTGTTATCTGGTGACACTTCTAAAACCCCTTGTTGGATAGTGTTGTTATCGTATCTAGCACTTGGACAGTTTCATGAGAGCACTTAAGGACATGTAACTACAAAGAGTTGACCTACTCATGAGTTTCGACATTACATCGCTATTCATGAAAGTACCTCTGCAAGACATCTTGGCGCTGCTATGTAAACACTTCAAAGTTCACGTTTTGACCATGCACTGATGATCATCTGTTTCATACAAAGTGCTATGGAGAGTTTTATGAACAGATGGTGCAGCCATGGGATCCCCACCAGCTGCACTGATTGCAGAACCCTTAATTAAACACTTTGTGGAGATGGCTTTTCAAACTGTTCACTAGAAACCAAAACACTTCTTCCGCTACGTCTACGATACTTCTGTGGTAACAGAACATGGAAAACAGGCACTACATGAGTTTCTGGATCACCTCAACTGCGTCCATCAAAACATTGCTTTCATTGGAGGAATAAAGGAGAATGGTTTTCTCCCTGTATTGGACATTCCAATAAAGAAGAAAGCAGATGGTACATTAAGCCATTAAGTATATAGGAAGAAGACTCAGTAGACCTGTACCTGTATGCAACGCGCTGCTACTATCCACTGCAATGACAGAAAATACGAACACCCTAGTACATAGGGCGCATGTCATCTGAGATAAAGAAAGCCTCCCAGACTAATTACAATGCCTGACGAAAGTGTTCCACAAAAGTGGTTGCAGTGATACATATAGTAGGGCACTCAAAAATAAAAATTATGCACCGAACTGAGAAAAGGAACAAGGGTAGAAGCTAATTGCTATCTTTCCATACTTGGGATCGCTCTCAGCTGAAATTGTGAGGTTACATGAGATCTCCATCATTAGAATTGTCTTCTGACCACTACCACAGGATAAAGAATGCCTTGGCTCTGCAAAATACCCCCAATTAAACAGAAAATATCTGGTATTTACAGCACCACCTGTGAACAAAGCCTAGAATATATTGGGCAAATGCAGCACTATATTCCAAAATGCTGTGAGGAGCACATCAGGCATGTGTGACTAGGATATACAGATATACAGAGATATCAGTGATAGCAGAGCATAGCATCAGGGAAGGCCACACCTTTGACTTTCAGCATACCAAGGTGCTATGCTAAGCAGCTAGTCATTGGGACAGCATAGAACTAAGTGCATACATCGAACGCATGTGGCATGTTTTTAATGTACAACAATTTTTACAAATTAATTTAATTAATTAGATCATGTTATATCATATTTTATTATATTTGTAAAGATTTTCGGTAAGAAGACCTTTTATTATATATCTGCTAAATTAAATGCCAAATTTAGAATTTCTGTCGTTGTTAACATCTTTTGATATAAATCATCCATTGACTCTCGATTATTTTTGTTGATTATTTCAGTTTAAAAACATTTTTTTCAACAATGCCAAAAACAGCTGTGATATTGATAAACAGTATGGTTTCCTAATCAAAGCTATCTAATTTAGCTAATGCTTTATTTGCTTCACCACCATTAAGAGCATATAGACTGTCCTAATCAATGACATCTAGTTTAGCTCCAGCTATATTTGCTTCACCACCATTAAAAGCATGTTGAATGTTATTATTGTTTAAACTATTTAACCAAGATCAGATTATTTACTATAATTTCCCTTCTGTTCTTTATCCAATAAAGCAATCTTCTATTAGGTACATATTTAGATCTGTATACATCCATATAAATTCTAGTAACTGTTCAATAATAGAAGGATCTATATTAGCTATTTATAGTAATTGTCTTCTTAGTTCTAAACAACCTCTTCTTAATATATCTACATCAGATATACAGTATTTTCTTGAACTGTTTCACTATGCCATTTGAGCAATATTTCCCTATCTTCAAGCTATATAGTATCAGTACAATAATATTTCATATTAGGAATAGGTCCTATGTATTTTACATTTTTGTGTGTAGTGAATAAATGTGGGAAGTAACCTTTCTTTAAATCTTTCAAATCAAGTAATTTTGGAAATTTACTAAGTTTCCCTTGAACAAAATTGCTGCTGTCTATAATCTTTAGGCCTAATTGTTTTATCTCCAAAAACATTAATTTAGTTCCTGCATGTATGGTTTATGGCTTTATTTTATTTTCAACACAGCTCTTCAGAATGAATGGTGAGTCATAATCTTTACCATAATGAGCTATAAATGTATAATCATTATGTTTATTACTTATCCTCCACCTACAGAGTTCATCATTTGTTTTAAATTTGTAAAACATATCTCTATTAAAAGTGTGAACTATTGTCAGGTTTAGAATATGTATTCCTGTTTCTAGTTGGCCTTCATACTCAAACCACACGTATTTTCCAGTGTGGGTACAAGGTATTTTGTTTTGGGGATCCGTTTTTGCAACACATAAATTGTTTTCCTGCAACTACGTTATTACATTTCCAACATTCAAAAATATAATAATTTTATATTCTCCATAAACACATCAACAATTTTTGCTACTTTTTTACAATCTTTGACTATATATTTCTTACTGAATTTTCTTTTACATACACCACTATTTTGTATTGCACATAACATTTATGACTTTTAATTTCTACTACTAGATCACAGTTTCTACATCTTTCAGAGCCACAGTTATGCACTTTAAATCTCAAACAAATAATTTTACATTCTTCACATTTATAAGCTATATCACAAACTTCTTGGTGATTCTTTGTGATTAATTACAACAGTATCTATCATATTTTGCACAATAATCATATTTTCCACGGTATTGTCTTCTGTACCATTGCTTAATATATGTATCTTTATTTTATCTTGAATTTACATTTGTTCTTGTTGTTATACATTTTGTTACAATTGTTAGAGATATATGACAGTCCTATGAATGCCTGCTTACTGTTAATTAAATAATAATGGTTCGATTTTTATAAGGGTATATTTTTATTACATTGTCAGGAGTGCAATAGATACCTAAAGAGAAATTTTCAGCACATACAATATCCAATAGTTGCTCAATTTTTTTAATGTTGTCCAGAGTAAATTCTTCTTCATTGTATTCACCTTATTGGTTACATAATATCATGGTTAATTCTTTTTGTAATTTATATTTATTTCCTTTTCTGAATTTCTTAATTTCAATGGCAGTTAGTCCGCTGCCTAAGATAAAATCTGTGTGACATGTTAATGCAATTACTATTGCTATAGAACAACAGAGGGTACCACTACTGTTAATCATCTTTTAGTCATTTAGTCTTTTTAACATTGGCTAAATTTATAATTTCATTAACTTTGCCATCACTTCGAATTACTAACATATAAATATTAAATCTAGTATTTACTATATCAATAGATGCAGCAGATGTTAATACAGCTCTAATTTTATTGCATAAAAATCGAACAGATTCTTTAGCATTAGTTGATGTTTTACATCATGTAGAAATCAGATAAAACAATTCTGGATTTGCTGTTGCTATATTCAGCTTATCTTCTTCACTAAAATTAGTATTTAGTATTTCTAACAAAGAATTACGTGAATTTATTATGTAATCTGTTTTCATACTAATGGTATCGAATTTACTAATATTAGCATTGTTAAAGACAGACCAAGCTTCAATTTTTTCATTGAGTTTAGATTTTATCTTATTAATCTCAAATAAATCGTTTTTCGACATATGTTCTCTTTCTCTATCTCAAATAGTTTGGTGTTCAATGGATACATTTGATCTACTCTCATTATTTATTTCTTGTCTTGGTGGTTGAGATTTTTCAAAAACTGCATCTGCTGTTATGTTTGTCTTTATACAATGGACTTTAGTAAAAACATTCTATTTCTTTAATTACTTGACAATCATCAATTTTATGCCATCTGTTTGTCTGGTTGTCATCATTTTTCATTGACAAAAGATCTTCAAATGTTCTTCACTCAGAATTCGTTTTAAGTGATTTTTATAATAATAATGTAGAAAATTTTTTCCGACAATCACAAGAAATTGTTTTACTGCTGTACATTCTTACATGATATTGACTTTTACATTGCTGCACATTGTCACACAGCCGTCTTTTCTACATTTCTGTGAATTAATATTATCAGTTGATTTATCAGTTTTGCAATATTTACACAGTTTAGATTGGATAGCTTCCATTTGTAGAGAAAAACTTATACTGGCGAAAATAAAAATAATTTGTCTTAACTGGAGTCAGTCATTGACTTCACCAACAACAAGGACATATAATAATAGCATGATTGTTAATGAAAACAGTAATCTATGGTTGTATACAAATCCAGTTTCTTATCTGTTAGGATGTGAATGTCCTAGGAATGTAATGAAAGACCTTGCTAAAGAAAAATATTTTTAAAAAATTTAGAAATTTCACTAGCACTAAAATGGTACTATCTAAATAGATACAAAAATCAACTAAATTTATTAGTGTGAGCCTGGTCTATATTCTTTAGTTATGAGTGCAAAAATTACTTTTGTAAAAAATTCCCAGGATAGGTTTTATAAAGACATTTTACCATCAATTCGTGAATACAGAGAATATAAAATAAAACAGATTTATAGAGATCAGATAACTCACATGGAAAATATAAGCAAAATTGAGGATGAATATATAGAAAATTTAAATCGAATAATGTATAATGCTGTCAGAATAATACAAGAAAGAGACAGAGAAATATATATTTTCTTGCCTATTAATAAAATAAAAATCTAATAAAATCGTTTTCTGTTAAATAGAGCCAATTTCAAATACATCTACTTCAACTCTTCCCAGATCAGAAGCATCATTAATGAATATATTTCAGACTAACAACAGGATTTTTTATAATAATAGAGAAGTGTTTGTCATAATTGATAAAGAGAATAATCCTTGGTTTAAAGTTAAGGATCTGGCTGATTTATGGGAATTTAATAATACAAGAAAAGCAATTTTGTATCATACAAGAGAATAAGATTAAAAAACCTTTGAAGCCGTTTGCCACCCCCTTCAAATGTGCAGCCATATATTATAGTTATTAATGAACTAGGTTTACATTCATCAATTGCAAACAGTTTTAAGGCTGGGTTTATTAAGAAGTTTTACCAATTATGAGAAAACATGGTCAATATAAACTACAAGCAGCAACTAAAAATTTTTAAAAACAAATTAAAGATTTACAAACTGATGAAGTAGTGGCTATGTGTGTGGTGAAGAAAAGAACACAAGAAATTCAAAACTTAATAAGGGGAGATAAATAACTTGTAGAACAAATTATTGAAAAGTAACCACATGGTGTTGTATCAACTGAAAATGCTGATTTGTGAAATATACTTATTATTCTACAGTTATTTGATAATGAATTTGGGTGTGATTACTATGTGATTAGATGTCAAAGAAGAATGCTAGAATCATGATTAATATTCTTGAAAACAGAGATCCAACTGTGAAGCTAATCCAAACTTGATGACTCACACAATAAAATGAAAGAAGAATTTAATCAAAATAATAATTTTTACAGAAATTAATTTTCATCAGGTAATGGATATGCCAAACAACAACTTCTTCAAAGATGCAAGAAATCTTTTATAAAGTAACATGGTCATTCCTAACCCAGCTATTATGTGAATCATGAAATCCCTACCATTTAATACACACTTTATCACCTTTGTTTCTTACAAGTTTCTCAGCTAGATATATATCTGGATATTTTGTCTTCTGTAGTTCATACTCGTAAAAAATCCTTTTCTTTTCTTCTGTCCAATGCCTTTAATTTATATATGACCGGATTATAATGAATAATATCTACAATTTCAAAAATTTACATACACTATTTAGCTCTATAACCTTTTCAAAAATTCCTTTTTTAAGTTTCCTGATTCTAACTTTATCAGAAACTTTGTATTTAGGTTAATCTTTAGGTACAAAGACAGTTGGCTTAAATTTTATCTTTAACTTCTGTCAGTTTTATTTTTATTATTGAATGCTTTGCATTATTCTGTTCATCAATCAGTTTTGCAGTTAGTTCAGCATAAGCTGAAGCAGATTCAGACTGTGTCCATCCCTTTTAATTACCTTTAAGAGCGAATTTTTTCCATATCTCTTCTTTGAGAATTTTATTAAATCTTTCCATAACAGACGCCTTTAATTCAGTAAAATGTGAATAATGATTAATTCTACATTTTTCACAGTTCTTGAAAATGATTATTATAGAACTGTTTACCATTATCTGTTTGTAAACCTCTTGGAGGTCTCACTCTAAACATTTTTTTCAAAAGCATCAACTACATTTTAGTAGGCCAAGCATATTTTCATAAGAAACATCGATTAAAGTAAATAAATAATCATATCTTTTATTTATTTTTAAATCCATATCAGTTTACCGGAATTCATTTCTACTAGATCAGCTTACCATAAAGAGTTTATGTCTAGAGAGTTTACATTTCTTCTTTTAAAATTTTTTCTTATCAGTTTATGTAACTCATTGATAATTTCTTCATGGACATTCAGACAGTAACTGCTGGAGCAGACTTTGGAATGTGTCCCATTACTTTTTACACTTCAAGCACCAGATATGGTTAACCATTTATATAGATTAAAATTTTAATAAGTTCACCAAATAATATTATTTTTACATCTATAGGCAGTGCTTTAACTGCATCGTTTTTCAATCTTACAGTTAGAAAAGTTTATTTATTTACTGTTGTCTGATTACTATTATGTATCTCATATTGCTTATCTATGGTAACTTCAATACAAAAATCATTAAATGCTAATTCTCTGTCTACATCTATTCGAAAATATAAATTGTTTTCAGTGTAAAAATATTGAAATCAATGTTTGTGTTTTTCATTTCCTAAGTTAAATGTAAATTCAAATACGTTTTTATCATCTACCTTTCCTTCCAGTACACCACATCTATCTAAAGCATAATTAAGAGATGTGTTTATGTTTGTGTCTTTTTATGATAATCTTCTATAGGAATATCGTAGGTTGTATTTATTTCATTGAATTGTGTTAGAATATTTTGGTATTCATCTTTTCTAATAAGTTTTTTTAATTCTTTTTTATTGATATAGTTACTGAGCTGTGTTAGAATATTTACACAATTAGGTTTTGTAACATGATTAGCCAACTCATTTTCTAAATATTGTTTAGTAAATCCATCATAACCATTTATAGGATCTTTTACATTACCAGTCTTCTACCTTTAAAAATCGGTATAGCCTTTAGATGCTTTAAAAATGCCTTTTAATTCATTCTGATGCTTAATTACACTCTGTGCTTTTCATCTACTAACGATTTTAACCCTCCACACATATTAATAACATAACTTGGATTCCTGTTGAAGTTTTAACTATTTTTTTTTTGTTTTTTAATTAATTTCTTTTCCAATATTTGACTGAAAGTTTTCGATTCTTGATTCTAACTCTTTTTTTACTTTTTCTAATCATATTTGATCGTTAATACTGCAGCTGTCTTTAAGCTGTACCATAGTAGAACCGCAGGTGGGTCACTCATGACTCATTCTGTAATATTTTTTTTGACGATCTCTGTTTTGCATTATTGCCTAGATTTCTGAATCTCTATGACTTTCTGTCAGATAAGTTAATTAATAATGGCACTTATTTTTCCATTTATGTGTAAAATATAGAAGAGAAAAATCTAGATTTACGCAAAAGTGCAAATGTGTCAGTTCTGACCCCATTGCTGCAAGCATTATGGTACGCTCATATCTAGTATCGCTTCTTGTTTATTTTTAAGTTGTGTTTGCTCAACAATCTCAAAACTCACTTCTGTGTCACTACCTGATGACGTTACAGTTCTCGAGCTGTAGTCGGGCGGGAGTTTAAGTTGAAACATGTCTGAATGTGAACACAAGTATCGTACAGCTAGTGCTTTGTTCCTTGAAATACGATCATTGAAGTGCATTCTAACTAAATGAATATATTGCTTAATACATATAGATTTATTACGGCCAATCATTTACGCATAGAAGAGGATATTGTAAACGCTATAAAAGATTTTTTGGCTCATGAATCTCAAGGTGAGATTGCAAAAATTAAGTTTATACATTAGTGCAGCCTTATTTATATAACATAAGAAATATCATGTGTGACAATTATTGTACCACCTTTGGTGTCACTGAAATTTTGAAAGGAATTTCAATAAGTATTGTTGCAGTCGCATACCAGCCTCTGTTAAGAAGGAAAATGAAGGGTTACAGAGCACTGTGTTTTTCGAGAAGAATTGTGTGACACTGACTGTTTATTAAGGAAAGAGTAGCAGGAATATCCTGTTTCTCAGGACTGTGCATCCTTACGTGAAAATTAAGGCTTGTTTTAATAAGAAACCAGATACAGCTATATTTTATAACTACTCTAAGTATAGAGGGGGGGGGGGGGGGGTGCTCGATTCCAAATGGCTCGCAAATACTCAGTCACAGCACCATCTAGACCTTGGTCTGGTCACAGATTTTACATTTCTGGATTTTCCTGTGGTAAATACCCTACTTTTGGCCAGTGCTATAAACGGGAAGAGGCTGAAATGCACGGACTTCATACTGCAGTTAGAGGAGAAGCTTGCTGGGAGGTATACAGCAGCCAGGAAAACTAGTACCTGCGTCACTCCTGGAGATGTTTCTGAGAGACAAAAAAAAAAAGAATATGTTACCTTGTATAAGGCTTTACAAATCATTTGTAAAGTGTCATGTGTATAAGAAAACTGCCTCTAGTAAATTCACGTCAAAATACTGTTATTTGTGCTCATTATGTGATTATACCCAGTAAAGGTGTGACGTTTTCTTAATAATAATTGATTATCTGAGAAAAACTACTTCATTTTTGTTGATTTTGCAATAAAATGTCCAGCACGTCAAAGAGTAGATTCATTTCTAGCCACAACAAACCCCTTGTCTCCATCTTACTGTCTCTCTCTCTCTCTGTTTCTCTGTTTCTCTCTCTCTCTCTCGCTGTCCCGCCCCCCTTCTCTCTCTCTCTCTCTCCAGACGAAGAGGCCTCGGAAGGTCAAACGGTATCGACCGCTGGGCGCATCATCCTCAGCCAATAGGCGTCTCTGGTTGCGGATGTGGAGGGACATGCATGTGGTCAGCGCACTGCTCTCTTGGCTGTTGCTAGTTTTCGTAACTGCAGCTGCCACTTTTCAATCAAATAGCTCCTCAGTTGGGCTCACAAGGGGTGGGTACGCCACACTTGCTAACAGCGCTCGGCAGACCTGAACTGTGACCCATGCGATCAGTGCAGGTGCTAGCCAAGTCTAACAGCGCTTAACTTCAGTGACCTGACAGGAATCGATGTGGCCACCGTGCCAAGGCTGTTGGCAAAATAACAAGTGACGCAGCTGCAGTTCTAGGCTTGACCAAATATAAGTGCTTCTAGTGTTAATTCCAAAGATGCTCATTTAATAGATTCAAAGTATCATTAAATTTGTAATTATCTGTAATAGTGGGTAACATCAGCTCATGACTTAAAGAGAATAGATTGTTACATAACTGTAGCAGAACTCTACACATGCAGAAAGGTAAGGAAAGAGGCTTTACGTAGTTAAATCAACAACAAAACTGAGTTTCCCAAAATCTTAGATCTTAAGGTGGCTATGATGCTTCTTTGATACTTTTCACACTCACGATATTCTTCAGAAACCGTATGCTGGCACCTTGACAATAAGAACAACAACCGTTGTCACTGATACTGAAACGAGATTGCTCCTGCAGTTCAGCACGCCTAGTGGCAATGTTGCCCATGACAGCCTCCACTTTCTTAAGATCGTCCAGTGTCAGCAGCGTCGTCAAACAAACAATGGGTAATGTTGCTGCTTTTGCGTGATACGCAGTTTATGTACAGTGTGTCCGAAAAAACACCGGCAGGCTTAAGGGATACGTTTCTTATACAGAAATAAGTAAAAAATGTCTGGTAAACATGTTCTCTAAATTGCTAACTTAAGAGGTATGAACACCTGTTGACCTTCGACAGTATGAAACAGGTCTCTTTCACTGCAAGGTCCTTGCTTTCCATATTTTGGGAAGAGAAAGTGCTGACCAGAAGAAGGAAAATAGTGGCGAGTAGAGATGTGGTCTAAAATGTATATTTTGAGAGCTATGAGCACTCGTTCATCTTCGGTAGTGTGAAACACATCTCTTCTACCGAACAAGCGTTCATAGCTTTTAGGTATGCATTTCAGAGCCCATGTTTACCAGCCTTGTTTTGTTGTTTTGAGCCGTACTACTTCCTCCCACAACACGAAAAACAAAGAGCTTGCAGTAGCAGACATGCGCTTCACAGTATCGAACATGAACAAGTACTCATACCTCTTAAGTCACGCGCTTTAGAACCATTGTTTACGAGAAGTTTTTTCTATTTTTGGTGTACAAAGAGCTTGCAATAGGAGATATGCGCTTCACAGTATCGAAGATGAACAAGTACTCATACCTCTTAATGCACGCGCTTTAGATCCATTGTTTACGAGAAGTTTTTTCTATTTTTGGTGTAAGGAACACGTCCTTAAAGTCCGTCAGCTTTTTTTGGGATACCCTGTATATATTGCGAATAATTATCGATATAGCAAGCATCGTTGTGAAACTCTTGCTGCTATTTTAGTTTGTGTTGGTCATTCTGTGTCCAGTATAACGTACTGAATTCTGCCAGTCAAATAATATTTCACCCAAACACATACCTGGAGAGACAATCTGTACAGTCGAATCTTGTCGTTACTGTTTGCGTTTCACAGGAGAGTTTTTTTCCTAAATCCACCTCGGTTCTCATAGAAGGCACCGTCATATTAGAAACAGCAGACTGATTGATAAAAATATGTTCTAGGACCCTGCAACAACAGACGTCAACAATGTTGACATTTAAATCTGCGTATCCCTTCTTTCACCCTTTTTATGAACAGGAATGCCTCCAAAGATACCTCGTTTGCATGAAACAAACGCAGATGAAACGCGTCTTTCCCAGTGTTCGTTGGACTAAGAGATGGCGCGGGATCAACGTTTCGCGCTGATAGTGATCGCACAAAACTGTTGCGGGAGAGCGATTTGGGGCCGGTGTTGTTTCGTGAGTTTCAGTTTTCCGACCGACGACCGCTTCCGGGCGTGACACGTACTGCGGACGTTAATACGAGCGAGGCGGGCCGCGGCGGGGCTGCCTATATTTCAGGCAGAATCCATTACGGCGGCAAATTGGTTCTGCATAGCGAACCGCCGCGGGGTCCCGCGCGGCCGACCCACCCTCCGCCGCCCACCGCCAGCGCCCGCCGTCGACAAACAAAGGCCGCCCGCCGCCGTCGCCCGCCCCCACTTCCGCCGGCGCCGCTTGCGTTTCCCTCCAGGCCTGACCAGCCTCCTTCCCGCTTCTCTTGTTTCTGGATAACAAGCTCGGTCTCTCCCGCAGCCCCGGCCGCCGCGCGCTTTGTTTACGCCGCGTCTTTCATTACCCACCTTGGAGGGCCGCGGCGTTACCCGCTCGTCCGGCTGGTCCGCTTCACTGACCCGTTGTCTTGTCATCCACGTCAGCCCTCGAGTACCAGTGCAGGCGTAAGACACACGTGTGGCAGCAGCGGAATTTCTCCTGTTCGTGGCCATTCGTTCGCTCGACGCCACACTCTGCTGGAAACAGTGACTCGCATTAAAAATGGTTCAAATGGCTCTGAGCACTATACATAGGCAAATGTTCTTCACATATGATGTTTGTTCTGTGCGCTGGTGATGTTTCGAACCCTTCTGGCAGATGGCACAGCCGTAGTACAGCGTAAAAATGGCGTCTACATACGACTCACATTGCAAGCTGCGTGCTGTTATTAAATTCTTGTGTGCAGGAAAGGAAAACGTGGTGAACATCCATAAACGTTTGTGTTCAGAGTATGGCGATGCTGCAGTCGAGAGGGTTACAGTTGGGCAATGGTTAAAGAAAGTTACAGCCTCAAGAAATGCAGAAACATAGCTCCACGATCAGCCACGCTCGGGACATCCTGTCTCAGCCACTGCTGAGACATGCTGAATCGTGTGGATGCCATTATTCGTGCCGACCGGAGCATCACAACTAAACAGTTGGTTCTACAGATGTCGGTCAGCATTGCAAGTGCTTCTACAGTGATCTAAACTCTCGGATATTCAATGAGGTGCTCACAATGGGTTCCAAGAACGCTCACAGTGGACCACAAGATTCAAAGAAAGGGCATTTCATCTGAGTTGTTGGAGCGTTTTGAGACCGACAGAGAGAGACATTCCTGTCACGGATCGTTACAGGGAACGAAAGCTGGATGCACCACTCTGCGTTGGGAACAAGAAGGTAGTCCGTGGAGTGGCATTATCCTCATTCACCACAAAAGAAGAAATTCAAGATAACCCCTGGCGCCGAAAAAGCCGTGACGACAGTCTTCTGGGAAGATTCTCGTGGATGTGGTGACGAAAGGGTCAAACACCAATTCAGATGCATACGTGAAGACTCTGAATAAACTCAACAACCGTTTCCGACGTGTTCGATCGGACAAGAATCCAGCAGAAATCTTGCTACAATACGTTAATGCACTGGCACACACAAATCAGAGAACCCGGGAACACATTGCCAGATTGGGTTGGTCATCACTGCCTCATCCACCCTTCAGTCCAGACCTGGTACCCTCGGAGTTCCATATCTTTAGGCCGCTTAAAGATTCTCTACGGGGAACACACTTTGAAGATGACGAGAGTGTCAGTCATGCAGTGAAAACATGGCCTACGCCTACACCACAAGAGCTTTTACCAGCGGGGAATACTTGCTCTTCCAAAACGTTGGCGTACGGTCATAGAACATGATGGTGACTACGTAGAAAAATAGGAGACTTGTTGATGTATATTGTACCCAAACTCTGACTCTTAACAATAAATGTGTTGCGAGGAAAAACAATGGGGAATTACTTATTGAACGACCCTCGTATGTGCCACATTCCTCGTCGCACAAGCAATTGGCTCTCAGCACGATAGGACTTAACATCTATGGTTATCAGTCACCTAGAACTTAGAACTACTTAAACCTAACTAACCTAAGGACATCTCACAACACCCAGTCATCACGAGGAAGAGAAAATCCCTGACCCCGCCGGGAATCGAACCCGGGAACTCGGGCGTGGGAAGCGAGAACGCTACCGCACGACCACGAGCTGCGGACCAGGAGCAATTACCTTTAGCCTGAATGCATATCAGAAAAACCACACAGTGTGGAGCTTAACAACAGCTTGGTATCGTCTTTCCTTACCTATACGCTTATTTCGTGTTGTGTTACCTCAACCAGTACTGGACACCATATTCACTGAACAGATGTAAGGAAAATATCCGGGTTACCCCAAGGAAGTCTGATAGGACCATTACTGTTTATAATGTACGACGGAGAATTGAAGAGTAACGCACAATAATGTTTTTTCCCGTGGTATTGTGACTACAATGTTGAAATTTCACGAGGATATAGTTTGTAGTTTGCGCTTGAGAGGGTATGTTGTTTTCAAGTGCAGCTCTAGCGAGAGAAGCCAGAACTACGAAACAAACCGGGCGCGCTTGTTACTGTCGTCGACGTGGGAAGAGTGGAGAAGTGTAGATCGATTTTTGTGAGCTAAAGGGCATAAACCTAGTGAAATTAACAGGGACATGCATGGCGTGTATGGGGACGACTGCGTCGACCGTAGCAACGCCTCCATGTGGTGTGCATTCTTCCGAGAGTGCCTGGTGAACTTTATTGTTTCCCCACGCTCCGGGCAGCCGGTAACAGCTGCAACGCCGCAGAATGTTGCAACCATTGAGGCAGCAATTTTGAACGACTGGTGTGTGCAATTGCTACCGTTATCGCAGCAGTTCGACATTTCCTATGGTGCAGTGTACGATATTGTTCATGAGAAATTGTAATTTCTTATAGTCAGTGCTCGTTAGGTACCTAAGAACCTGACAGACACCCGCAAAGGCAACGGAATGATGACAAGCTTGGATCATCTAAAGATTTACGCTGCCGAAGGGCGCGACTTTCTGAAAGGAATCGGCACTGGTGATGAGTCAGGGTCGCACCAGTGCACGCCCGAAACCAAGCAGCCCTCTATGGAGTGTAAACATGCTGGCTACCCAGGAACAAAAAAATTCAAAGTGACTGTGTTAGTAATCTCCTAGGAAAGTGCTTGTGATAGTGTTCTGGGTTGTGCCTTTTGTGCTATTGGTGCACTTTGCTGAACGCGAGGCCACTGTGAATGCTGCAGCCTACATTAAAACTTCGGATAAACTGCGTCGTGCCTTTCGTGACAAACGCCACAACATTAATGCCGACGCTATCAAACTTCTTCATGACAACGCTCGCCCCCGTGATGCTGCTCCTGTTCATGAGAAAATCGCCAGATTTGTGATGTTCCAGCAACCACAATGAAATCCAGACCTTGCACCGTAGTACTTTCATTTGTTTGGTCCCACGAAGAAATTCCTGGCCGGCCAAAGTTTTACGACAGATGCTGAAGTGAAATCAGCAGTACGCAAATGGGTATACTCCAACCAGACGGACTTCTACGGTCATGCCATACTGAAACTGGTACCACGCTGCGAAAAATGTGTTGAGAACGATGGCGACTATAAATAAAAGTACATGAAAGATGTAACTTCATTTTTGATTTTTTTTTGTTTTGTTACGTATTAAACATTTTTGAAATAAAATTATTGTGCATTATTTTCAGATCTTCCCTGGTAAACATATGACCATACGTAGAAAAAGAAATTCACTGCTGTACAATTACACTATTGGTGACAAATTGCAGGAAGCAGTGTATACCGTAAAACATCTACCAGTAACTATCAAAATGGTTCAAATGGCTCTAAGCACGATGGGACTTAACAGCTGAGGTCATCAGTCCCCTAGATTTAGAACTACTAACCTAAGGACATCACACACATCCATGCCCAAAGCAGGATTCGAACCTGCGACCGTAGCAGCCGCGTGGTCCCGGACTGAAGTGCCTAGAACCGCTCGGCCACCACGGCCGGCGCTGTAACTATCCAGAGTGACCTTAAATAGAGTGAAAAATAGTAAGAAAAGCAGACGCCACACTTAGATTAATGGGGAGAATCCTTAGGAAATGTAACTCATCTACGAAAGAAGTGACCTACAAGGCTCTTGAACAACCGGTTCTTGGGTATTGTTCATCAGTCTGGGACACTTATGAAGAGATAAAGAAGATCCAACGAAGAGCAGCGTGTTTAGTCACGGGACCGTTTAATTGGCTCGAGAGCGTTACAGAGATGCTCAACAAATTCCGGTGGCAGATGCTTCACCAGAGGCACTGTGCATCACGGACAGATTTACTTTTGAAATTACGAGACAGTACATTCCAGGAAGATTCCTCCCAACATATATCGCCAAATGCCCATTACCAAAAAATTCTAGAAATTGGAGTCAACACAGAGGCTTACCGACAATAATTCTTCCCGCGCTCCATTCGCGAATGGAAGGAGAAAGGGAGACCAGTTGGTGCTGCCAGAAGTGCCCCCTGTCACACACTGTCAGTTGGCTTGCGGAGAATTGATGTAGATGATCAAGACATAGAAACTAGGAGCTAAATGGCCGCTGAGAAACGACGGAAAGCGCCTGAGGTGCTTTAGTGAAAGTCTGAGGGCGGAAGACGATCGGCAGTAATCTGGGTGACAGGAAGAAGTTTCAGCGAGTACTGAAGCGTCTTTAGAGCCGCTTCATGATACTTGTCGTCCCATTAGGTTCCGATTACGTCATTATCTCCATCGTCTGTCTGCAGTATACTTCTACGAGGATCGTTTAATGAGTAATGCTCCACATTTCTTGCCTCAGAACATATTTATTGTTAAGAGTCAGAGTTTGGTGACAATATACATCAACAAGTCTTGTTCATGTCCTATTTTTCTACGTAGTCTCCATCACATTTTACGGCCTTACGCCAACGTTGTGGAAGAGCATGTATTCCTGCTGGTAAAAGCTTTTGTTCTGTAGGCGTAGCCATGTTTTCACTGCATGACTGACACTCTCGTCATTTTCAAAGTGTGGTCCCCGTAGAGAATCTTCAAGCGGCCTAAAGAGATGGAACTCCGAGGGTGCCAGGTCTGGACTGTAGGGTGGATGAGGCAGCGATGTCCAACCCAATCTGGCGATGTGTTCCTGGGTTCTCAGACGTGTGTGTGCCAGTGCATTATTGTGATGTAGCAAGATTTCTGCTGGATTCTTGTCCGATCGGACACGTCGGAAACGGTTCTTGAATTTATTCAGTGTCTTCACGTATGCCTCGCAGTTGATGGTTAACCCTCTTGTCCTCACATCCACAAGAATAACGCCATCACAATCCCAGAAGACTGTCACCACGACTTTTCCGGCGCCCGGGGTTGTCTTGAATTTCTTCTTTTGTGGTGAATGAAAATCATGCCACTCCATGGACCGCCTTTTTGTTTCCGCCGCAAAGAGGTGCACCCAGCTTTTGTCCCCCGTAACGATCCTTGACAGAAAGGCTTCTCCGTCAGTCTCAAAACGCTCCAACAATTCAGATGAAATGACCTTTCTTTGAATCTTGTAGTTCACTGTGAACATTCGTGGAACCCATTGTGAGCACCTCTTTGAATATCCGACAGTCTCGATCATTGCAGACACACTTCCGATGCTGCCCGACAACTGTAGAGCCAATTGTCGAGTTGTGATGCGCCGGTCGTCACGAATAATGGCATACGCACGATTCAGCATGTTTGGAGCAGTGGCTGTGACTGGAGGTCCGAGCGTGTCTGATAATGGAGTTCTGTTTCTGAATTTCCTGAGGCTGTAACTTTCTTTACCAAGTGCCCAACTGTACTTCTGTCAACTGAAGCATCGCCATACACTGCACACAAACGTTTGTTTTCTGCACACAAGAATTCAATATCAGCACGCTGCTTGTTACGTGAGTCGTATGTAGACGCCACTTTGACGCTGTACTACAGCTCTGCCATTTGCCAGAACGGTTCGAAACTTCACCAGCGCACAGAACGAACATCAAATATGAAGCACCATTGTGGACGGTTGTCTGTGTATATTAATGGCTTTCTTTAAGACATGTGGGGCATTGCCTGTGGAAAGACCCTCCCATGAGGACTGAGTAGTGTAGTTGATGAAAATTCGATGTTTAATCGAGGTTAAGTGTGACCAACTTGTGCTTTGCATCAGTGTGTCAATACGTTACGTGATCCATTTATTTTCCATGTGTAGTCCACACCAATATTTATCATATCCTTCCTTTACGTTACCTAGTCTGTGCTAAATGTGAGTGAATGGATGTTTCCGCGTGTCTTTTCGGGTTTGTTTTGTGTTTAGTATTTGAGCTGCTTATCGTCTGTTGGGAACACAAGTTAACCAACCTTGATCTCTTACCTAGGCAAAGGGGTCTATCCCTTTAGTTCGAGAGTTGCCTGCCAGTTAGGTTGGTGGCGGAAACGACAACTCTGGTCGCTTCCGTTTGACGCGTGGACATTCTGGGTGGTCTGAGCAGAGCTGGACTTTGCCGCTGGAAGTTGTTGGTGGGTGTGGTTCGCACCTCTCAAGTGAGCCTCATTCTGCCAGCCATGAGATAGGTCGTAGCTTTAACCGCGGTCTTCATGTGTCAAGTCGTTGCGGATACTTAAATTCTTCAGCCTAACTGAAGTGTTCCGGTTAATTCTTCGGGATGTGCTACGAATTGCTGATGATAGGCAATGCTTGAGTTTGTGATATTATCAGCAGTCGTAGTTTGCCCTGTTCATTTGGAACACAGGGATGTGGAACGCGCCCCACTGATATGGTTATGCTGAGCTAGAGTGCTTTAATCCTTTGTGAATGTGAGGGCAATTGTGACTTCTTTTCCGTGTTAGATAATTTTTTTAATTTATTGTACTTTTCCTTCACACGTTATAATGTCTGTATTCACTGTTTTGTGTGCGTTCAGCTCCATTATTCCATCTCTATATTTTGCCCAGTGTAGCTTAAATGACCAGTGCCAGGTGAATTAATTGAGTTTCGCATTTTCGTGTTTCGTGGGACCTTTTGGTATCTACCTTTGTTTACTGGGGACCACGTGTTCCTTGAAACATAGGTGTCTTCTGCTTTACCGATTTCGATATCCATTCGTTGTGACTCATGATCTATTCGTTCTTGTAGTCGAGTTCCCTCATCGATTCCACACATTCCGTAATTTTCTTTTATTTCTGTTTGGAACTGTTATAGACTTGTGACTCAGTCCATCATATGGCTAATTTCATTTATTGCATGTTGTGTGCGTGAATTCTTGCTTCGAGTATTTATGAAAATAAGATGTCTCAATTAGTATAAATCTCATTGCGGTTAGTGCATGGAAGTAATGGTGGTGGTTTGTTCCTCTGAACTTCGTCTTTTTTCTTGTGTATTCAGAGTGGGCGGATGAAGTCGTGTGTTTCCTGTCCTCTTTGTCCCATGCAAGCCTAGTTGAATTGTGCAATGTAAATTCATTTTATCAAAGTAGATTACTTCATTTCATGTTCAGGCACCATTTAAGAATATTGATAGGATGTTCACCCATGATTCTTTGTGACTATCTGTGAATAAATGAGTTTAATAAAAGCTCGTATCGTATGTCCTGTTACCTCCTTTATAGCTCAGCAAATAACTGCTTAATTTACAAGGTAATGCTTTCAGTGGCATTGTTCTTTAAAATGATAGCCTGGTTTTACATATTTCCCAAAGACAAGCTGTTGGTTAATTTTTGAGTTTATGAACTCTAATTTTTCGTCTGATTCACTACAGTTGACTTTTTTTTACCTTTACTTTTGAAAAAGGGGCCTAAAAATTTCCAGTCCAGTCGTTTCTCGTTTATCAGAAGAGTTTAGGGCTGGTGGCGACCGTGTGATTTAATTGAGTGTTTGTTCCTTGTAGGTGCCTTAGCCACTGTTTGTACACAGATGTTAAGTGTGCCTGCAGACTTGTACTCAACATACGTCGTTCCAGTCAAGTACCAGCAGTAACATACAAACGCCTAGCTTATAGTACAAACATTTTAACAGAGTAACAAATTAATTGTGGCCAGTGTACACAACTGGAATAAAACTGCCATCCTAGAAGGTGTTGAAGAGAGAAGACTAGTTGAAATGGGCTGCAGTAACGCGAAAGAGGAGTGGATGACTTATTAAATATTTTACCGTTTTCAGCTGCACATGTGATGTCACTCATGGTTCATCTGTAGTGTCGCCTGAGGTTGTTCCACACATCATCAGTTAGTGATAGCCATTCGCCAGCTGACATACTGCCATGGTATGTATAGATATGCACCTTATCAACATACTGACCAGTTGCTGATAGCTTTGCAGTTCAGATCACCGTTAAAGCAGAAATGTCGTGTTACCAATAAAGGAGCAATTCTCACACTGTGAGACCGCACATCGCTGCTTGGTGGGCAGTTTTGTCGAGTATTACAGAAGTGTAGAATGTAAATTTTTACCTCCAGAAACGTCTCAGTTACTAAAATCTTCCAGGATATTATGCCATGGCCAGACGATTTTCTTGTTGAACCCCAATGTTTCGTCCCACCTGCATAGGACATCTCAAAGGAAATTCAGGAGACGTGTACGTGGGCACTACTAAAAGAACTTGGAAAACCAACTATTAGAACAAAAGCGTAACTTTAGAGCGGTAGAAGCAGTCAGACCAGCTGCTGTGGAACATGCTTTGTAACCACGAAGCCACCGGATTCGATTTGATTAGCTTCAGGTACATCCAGCCACATTCGGCTATTACCAAAGTCTGTAAAAATTTGGGAATTTGTGGTAAGGACTATGGGACCAAACTGCTGAGATCATCGGTCCCTAGCCTTACGAACCACTTAATATAACTTACACGAAGGACAACACACACACCCATGCCCGAGGGAGAGCTCGAACTTCTGACGGGGGCAGCCGCGCGAACCGTGAAAAGACGTCTGAGACCGAACGACTACCCCGCGCGGCATCAAAGACGATACCAAGAAGGCTGTACAGAGATGTCTTAGACATTACTAACAATGTTAATCTGAAGGAAGAGGGTGTCAAACTAAACGCCACCGGTGTTGAAGAAGATGTGTATCCGTCTTCCTCCTTGGGGTGGCGACGGTAACGGACGACACAGCCGATGGCGGTCGTTTACCCTCACGTTTTCCAAACGTGTGGAGTGACGCCTGTGCGCTGGAGCACGCGGAAGAGGAATTTTACTCCAGTCAATAAGGACCCAGAGTCATTGGAAAATCAAAACTAATTCCAAAATGATTTGGAAATAATATCAGTATGGGATTTAAAGAGGCAATTGATCCTAAATAACAAAAGGCGTGAGATCATCCATGTGAGTTCTAAAAGTAATCCGTTACATTTCGGTTATGCGATAAATCATTCAAATCTAAAGACTGTCAGTTCAACTAAATACCTAAGGACTAAAATTACGAACAACTTACATTGGAAGGAAAGCATAGAAAATGTTGAGGGGAAAGCGAATGAAACAATGCATTTTATTGACAGAACACTTAGAAGACTCAACAGATCCACTGAAATAACTGCCCGCATTACGCTTGTCCGTCTTCTTCTGGTGCATTGCTGTGCCCGTACCTGACATGGCGATACCGAAAAAATTCGAAGGAAAGCACCTCGTTTTCTACTGTTATAAAATAGGTGAGAGAGTGTCAGGGACACGATATGCGAGTTGGGGTGTACTCATTAAATGGAGAGCGTATTCCGTTTTGGTGTTTTCACAAAATTTCAGTCACCAACTTCCTGATTCCAATGCGAAATATTTTGTTGATACACACTTACGCAAAGAGGAATAAATACTGTAATAAACTAAGAGAAATAAGAGCTATTCCGGAAAAGCATTCCTTTTTCCTGCACACTGTCCGAGATTGGAAAGGTAGAGAGATAGGCTGAAGATGTGTGGATTAGCTGAGCCCTCTGTCAGCCACTGAAGCGTGAATTGTGGGGTAGTCACCTAGATGCAGATATAGAGGTGTGATGTGTCCGCGAGGTGAGAGTGAATGTCGAGAACGTAATTTGACAGGCACCGAAGCATTTTAGCATGACTTTAATTTCGATTAATTCTTTTGAATTCATAATTTTTGTACTCACCAAAGTGGCGGTGTCTATAGGATAGGTTCCTTTACATGAAAGAGAACTTGACGAGTCAAAGGATACCTCTGCTGGGAGGTAGTTAGGTAGTTGGAAGTTAGGCAAACTGTCAGATCTGGAGACTTTCGTCGTCTCTCGTTTTCCAAAGTGACCAAGTTAAAGGCAGAAACGTCCGTTTCAGATGGCAGTGGGAAATGGTGCCAAGCACGACAGTACACTGTTCCCTTGCATCGCCTTCTATTAGTTTGCCGGAGCAACCAGCACATAACGTTGCGGCGTGCTGGCCTGACTCCGGTACTGAGAGCACGCCCACAGACACGAGTAGTGTAGCGCTCTGGTAGAGTGCGTGGCGTTCGCGATTAAAGACGTAGGACGGTAACAGAGTTTGTTTTCCTTAAAAACTTTTAAGAGTTTTCACATAAAAATTCGGAGTAATTACTTTCCATCACCCCCTCAGACGATTCTTCATGTCACGAGTTGTGCTAATATGGAGGGACACTAAGGCAACAGAACAGTGGTGTATTGTCTAGCAAATTCCCCTCATCCGAACCCAATGGCACACATCTGGGATCGCCGGCCGCGGTGGCCGTGCGGTTCTGGCGCTGCAGTCTGGAACAGCGGGACTGCTACGGTCGCAGGTTCGAATCCTGCCTCGGGCATGGGTGTGTGTGATGTCCTTAGGTTAGTTAGGTTTAAGTAGTTCTAAGTTCTAGGCGACTTATGACCTAAGATGTTGAGTCCCATAGCGCTCAGAGCCATTTTAACCACACATCTGGGACGCTAATGGGTGCCCACTCCGCGCCCACACACGCCGTGGATTAATTCATGATTTGTTACCCTTAATGATTTAATCCTAAATGAAAATATATATTATGATGGCTTCAAGCGTATCAAAATTCGTACTGCTGCAAAATGTTAAATAAAGACCGAGTTTCTTGGGTTTCATTAAAATTTTACATCCATGAATGCATGATTCTAATGGCGATGCAGTGAATGTTGAATGTAATTGTTCCAGCGTAAAGTCAAGCGCCGGCACGCTGTTCAGGAATGTCCGAGTAGAGACGTTGGATCGCTTCATATTCTTCTTCAAACTTGTTCAATGCTCGACGTTTGAATCCCTCGCCTGGGTCATCTTCAGACGGTGGACCGCTTCATATTCCTTGTGAGGGTGTGGGGTTGCTATTCTGTCATTCTGCGCAACGGATTAATCTGAGATGTACCCTTTTCCCTGTGGCTCCTATAAGATGCAATTTCCACCCCACACTACTACAGAAGTCAGACAGACGCTCCTAACGTTCTAAAGAGAAATGATTGGAAAACTTTCAGCAATAAATATCTTCTGGAGTCGTCCGCTGCAAGGAAATGACACAAAAATTCACAACATTTCTTACGTAACTGGTTGATACTTAGGTACTGGAGTAGTGCTAGTTAGCGTAAGAAAAACATTAAACTAACGAAAATTATTATTTATTTTGCAAAAATTCTGAGAAATCACAATGGCACTTTTAGTTATGAACTGAACAAGTTATTTCCGGGTTCATTTCAGAATGTGAGGTTACCTCTTAAGGATAGGATTCGCTAATAAAATTTCTATACAAAGATTAAAATTGTTATTGACTTGGCAGAATGGCTGAGAGCCGCGCCTACTCAACTTAAATAATTATCCGTTAGAATGTTGCTAGGTACAGTCGAGGCTGTCGCGTGTGAAATGCAGTGAAGTGTACTGTTGTGGAGGAAATATGGGGCTCGCAAGAGCTGTAGCGCACAATACTGTAAGCTGCGATGACTGCTGTCTGCGCCACTCGCTGCTGACAAATAAGATAACTCTCGTTCTATCTGGATTGACCTTCGCCAATCAAACTCTCCCACCCCTTCTACATCTACATCTACATCTACATGACTACTCTGCAATTCACATTTAAGTGCTTGGCAGAGGGTTCATCGAACCACAATCATACCATCTCTCTACCATTCCACTCCCGAACAGCGCGCGGGAAAAACGAACACCTAAAGTCAAGGACTCCTATTCGCCCCTAGTCTAACCATTAGCGTGGTACACCGGTCATATAACCAGTCCTCCGTGATGCCGCTCAAAAATTCGCTCGCAGGCGTTTAACCTCCCGACTCAGCAGCATTAGTGGCAGAACAACTGAGAGAAAATTTGGAATACATTTCACATAAATTTTCTCATCATGTTATAGTCTTAGGTGGAGATTTCAATTTACCAGATATAGACTGGGACACTCAGACGTTTAGGACGGGTGGTAGGGACAGAGCATCGAGTGACATTATACTGAGTGCACTATCCGAAAATTACCTCGAGCAATTAAACAGAGAACCGACTCGTGGAGATAACATCTTGGACCTACTGATAACAAACAGACCCGAACTTTTCGACTCTGTATGTACAGAACAGGGAATCAGTGATCATAAGGCCGTTGCAGCATCCCTGAATATGGAAGTTAATAGGAATATAAAAAAAGGGAGGAAGGTTTATCTGTTTAGCAAGAGTAATAGAAGGCAGATTTCAGACTACCTAACAGACCAAAACGAAAATTTCTGTTCCGACACTGACAATGTTGAGTGTTTATGGAAAAAGTTCAAGGCAATCGTAAAATGCGTTTTAGACAGGTACGTGCCGAGTAAAACTGTGAGGGACGGGAAAAACCCACCGTGGTACAACAACAAAGTTAGGAAACTACTGCGAAAGCAAAGAGAGCTCTACTCCAAGTTTAAACGGAGCCAAAACCTCTCAGACAAACAGAAGCTAAACGATGTCAAAGTTAGCGTAAGGAGGGCTATGCGTGAAGCGTTCAGTGAATTCGAAAGTAAAATTCTATGTACCGACTTGTTAGAAAATCCTAGGAAGTTCTGGTCTTATGTTAAATCAGTAAGTGGCTCAAAACACCATATCCAGACACTCCGGGATGATGATGGCATTGAAACAGAGGATGACACGCGTAAAGCTGAAATACTAAACACCTTTTTCCAAAGCTGTTTCACAGAGGAAGACCGCACTGCAGTTCCTTCTCTAAATCCTCGCACAAACGAAAAAATGGCTGACATCGAAATAAGTGTCCAAGGAATAGAAAAGCAACTGGAATCACTCAATAGGGGAAAGTCCACTGGACCTGACGGGATACCAATTCGATTCTACACAGAGTACGCGAAAGAACTTGCCCCGCTTCTAACAGCCGTGTACCGCAAGTCTCTAGAGGAACGGAGGGTTCCAAATGATTGGAAAAGAGCACAGATAGTCCCAGTCTTCAAGAAGGGTCGTCGAGCAGATGCGCAAAACTATAGACCTATATCTCTGACGTCGATCTGTTGTAGAATTTTAGAACATGTTTTTTGCTCGAGTATCATGTCGTTTTTGGAAACCCAGAATCTACTATGTAGGAATCAACATGGATTCCGGAAACAGCGATCGTGTGAGACCCAACTCGCTTTATTTGTTCATGAGACCCAGAAAATATTAGATACAGGCTCCCAGGTAGATGCTATTTTTCTTGACTTCCGGAAGGCGTTCGATACAGTTCCGCACTGTCGCCTGATAAACAAAGTAAGAGCCTACGGAATATCAGACCAGCTGTGTGGCTGGATTGAAGAGTTTTTAGCAAACAGAACACAGCATGTTGTTATCAATGGAGAGACGTCTACAGACGTTAAAGTAACCTCTGGCGTGCCACAGGGGAGTGTCATGGGACCATTGCTTTTCACAATGTATATAAATGACCTAGTAGATAGTGTCGGAAGTTCCATGCGGCTTTTCACGGATGATGCTGTAGTATACAGAGAAGTTGCAGCATTAGAAAATTGTAGCGAAATGCAGGAAGATCTGCAGCGGATAGGCACTTGGTGCAGGGAGTGGCAACTGACCCTTAACATAGACAAATGTAATGTATTGCGAATACATAGGAAGAAGGATCCTTTATTGTATGATTATATGATAGCGGAACAAACACTGGTAGCAGTTACTTCTGTAAGATATCTGGGAGTATGCGTGCGGAACGATTTGAAGTGGAATGATCATATAAAACTAATTGTTGGTAAGGCGGGTACCAGGTTGAGATTCATTGGGAGAGTGCTTAGAAAATGTAGTCCATCAACAAAGGAGGTGGCTTACAAAACACTCGTTCGACCTATACTTGAGTACTGCTCATCAGTGTGGGATCCGTACCAGATCGGTTTGACGGAGGAGATAGAGAAGATCCAAAGAAGAGCGGCGCGTTTCGTCACAGGGTTATTTGGTAACCGTGATAGCGTTACGGAGATGTTTAATAAACTCAAGTGGCAGACTCTGCAAGAGAGGCGCTCTGCATCGCGGTGTAGCTTGCTCGCCAGGTTTCGAGAGGATGCGTTTCTGGATGAGGTATCGAATATATTGCTTCCCCCTACTTATACCTCCCGAGGAGATCACGAATGTAAAATTTGAGAGATTAGAGCGCGCACGGAGGCTTTCAGACAGTCGTTCTTCCCGCGAACCATACGCGACTGGAACAGGAAAGGGAGGTAATGGCAGTGGCACGTAAAGTGCCCTCCGCCACACACCATTGGGTGGCTTGCGGAGTATAAATGTAGATGTAGATGTAGATGTAGAACTATATCTCTGACTGTTCACACCGCACAATAAGTGTGGCGGCCAACACAGTGAACAACGCTTAATCGCAAGGACTCAATATAGAGTCGCACTCCAATTCGCTCTCAACAGAGGTGCTCTCCCAGTGAAGTACTGAGGAGAGACTTGATCTTCACTCTTTTAGTACACACACGAGCACGCACGCACTTGTTATGTGTTCTCGCTCCAAGAGCGACAACGGAACGGCCCCTCTCCACACCAGATGTGAAGGGGTATATCTTTCGGTCTCTTCCATTACTCCTTCAGCTCAAGGCGTCAGAAATATCTTCTGCCAATCAGCATTTCTCTTCTAAAACGGGAGAATGGCGTTTCGTTTAAGGCGACCAATCCGATAGCATCGGCGTTTGGTGTTTGCTGTCTCCCTGTGAAAGCCTCTGAAACTGCGTGCTATATTTGTAAAGAATGCGGTAGGCTGGGTAGTCCCACACAATGTAGCGGAATTTGCTTTTAAGCCAAACACGTGGTCGTTCTTCCTTTCACTCGGGCAAATGCTGTCTGCTCTATGGGCGGTCACCGGCCGACATAGATAGGCTGAGTCGTCCTCTGAAAGGACTGGCTCCCTGGCGTGCAGTTTGCTTCTCCCGAACTAAAAGCCCCTGCGACCGGTGTGTCTTGAATGTGTGTGTGTGTATGCCAGCCTCGAGTATTTCAATCTCGGGTGCGCATTTGTGATTTATTAGTTATTTGCACATCGTTTACATGAATTCATACAACATTGACTTTATGTTTTAGAGTTTGGGTTCGAATGAAGCGTCTTGATGTGCGGAATATGATTGTGAGGGCGGAATATGTAAGCAATGAAGGTCAGGAGACGACGACGTCTTACATCCTCTTCAAACTTATTCAGTGCTCGACGTTTGGATCCCTTGCCTGAGTCATCTTCAGTATTCTGTTGATGTCCTTGGATGGTTTGACACCAGCGCAGTTTTGAAGATAACCCAGCCAAGTGAACGAAACGTCGAGAACTGAATAAGTGTGAAGAGGAACAGAGGCAGCCCAACGATTTATAACACTTTTGTCGTCCTACAATTTATTGTGTAGCAGAAATTTAAAGAAATTTGTTTTAGTATTCCTTTGGCAGGCCTCATACTGTGTAGTGTTCGGGGTCCACTGTTACTTTTTCGCATCATGCAGATGTCTTGCTTGAACCATTTTGCAGTTCGTTTCGACCTTCTGACAAGCTTACTAGACACTAACCGAAAGCATCAGCTGCAAACATCTAACAGGGCTGCTCACATTGTCTTCTAAATGGTATCTATAGATTAACATCAGCAGGGGAAGTACCACAGTTCCTTGAGAAACCCCAGGCATAACTTCCCGTCAATTACTAAGAACTTTTTCTGACAGTAAACTACATGTCCAGTAGCATAGCTAAGGTGAATCTCAAGAGACATGCAGCTTGATTGGAAGCCACTTGTGAGGAACGGTGTCAAAGGCCTTCTGCGAATTTTGTTCCATGGAATTAACTTCATATTATACGGCGATATCACTTGTTACTTCGTCTGAATAAAGAGCCAGTCGTGTTTTATAAGAACGATATATTTTAAACCCGTACTGGTTGTTCGTCAATTCTTAGATATTTTTAATGATCTTGGAACGCAGTGTATGTTCCAAAACTCTGCAACGATTAGATGGCAGTGAGACGTATTTACATAATTCAGTGGATTACTTTTGGGGTGTCGTCTAGAAATCGCGGTGCCACAACAACGTTGGCAACGCGAAACAATGCCAGAGACATCAGCGAGGGCTCGCTTCAGTCTGCAGTGACGTACGGGAGGTACTACCGAAGACCACGTCTATCCTCTCAGCACGGAAGGGCAGCAGCGCCATCACGCTGATGTCACTATAGTGCCATGCTAGCAACAGCTCTGCCTAGCTGGTGACCTCATCTGTAGGAGACAACATCGTTCTACAGGACCAATGTGACAGTTAAAGTTTCTGACGGACTTGGTAATTGAAAAGTCAAACCACTTGAGAGCAGTTTAATTAATCCATCATGTTATGCCTTGATAGTCAATGACAGCTGGAAATTATAAGTTACTCCTGTGGCAAAGGAATGTGTCAAAGTTAAGAAAATCTTTTATTCGCTTATGTAATAAACTAATAATTGTTGTGTTATAGTGTGATGAGTCTTCTCCCAGAGCAATTGAAGAACCCACAGTTGTGGGACACGAAAATGCACTGAAGAGCCAAAGAAACTGGTACACCTTCCCAACATCGTGAAGGGCCCTCTAGAGCACGCAGAAGTCCGGCAACACAACGTGGCATGGACTCGACTAATACGTGAAGTAGTGCTGGAGGCAACTAACACCATGAACCCTGCAGGACTGTCCATAGAACCGTAACAGTACGAGGGGGTGAAGATCTCTTCTGTACAGCATGTTGCAAGGCATCCCACATATGCTAGATAATGTTCATGTCTGGAGAGTTTCGTGGCCAGTAAAAGTGTTTAAACTCAGAATAGTGTTCCTGAAGCCACTCTGTAGCAATTATGGACGCGCGGGGTGTCGCATTATCTTGCTGGAATTGCCCAAGTCCGTCGGAATGCACAATGGACATGAACGGATGCTGGTGATCAGACAGGATACTTAAGTACGTGTCACCTGTCAGAGTCGTATCTAGACGTATCAGGGGTCCCGTATCACTTCAGCCACCATCGCGCCACACCACTATGGAGCCTCCGAATGGTTCAAATGGCTCTAAGCACTATGGGACTTAACATCTGAGGTCATCAGTCCCCTAGGCTTAGAACTACTTAAACCTAACTAACCTAAGGACATCAAACACATCCATGCCCGTGGCAGGATTCGAACCTGCGACTGTAGCAGCAGCGTGGTTGGAGCCTCCACCAGCTTTAAAATTCCACTGCTGACATGGAGGGTCCATGGATTCATCAGGTTGTCTCCATACCCGTAGACGTCCATCCGCTCGATACAACTTGAAACGAGACTCTTCCGACCAGGCAACATGTTTCCAGTCATCAACAGTCAAGTGTCGGTTCTGATGGGCCCAGGCGAGGTGTAAAGCTTTGTGTTATGCAGTCATCAAGGGCATACGAGTGGGCCTTCGGCTCCGAAAGCCCATATCGATGACGTTTTGTTGAATGGTTCGCAGGCTGACTCTTGTTGATAGGCCAGCATTAAAATCTGCACCAATTTGCGGAAAGGTTGCACTTCTGTCACGTTGAACGATTCTCTTCAGTCGTCTTTGGTCCCGTTCTAGCAGGATCTTTGTCTACCGCAGCGATGTCGGAGATTTGATGCTTTACAAGATTCCTGATATTCACGGTACACTCGTGAACTGCTCGTACTCAAACATCCCCACTTCATGGCTACGTCGGAGATGCTGTGTCCCATCGCTCGTGCGCCGACTATAACACCACGTTCAAACCCAATTAAATCTTGGTAACTTGCCATTGTAGCAGCAGTAACCGATCTAACAACTTTGCCAAAGATTTGTTGCCTAATATAGGCGTTGGCGACAGCAGCGCCGTATTATGCCTGTTTACGTACCTCTGTATTTGAATACGCATGCCTATACCAGTTTCTTTTGCGCTTGGGTTTAGTTTCGCCTGGTCGCAAGAACTTTCTCACACTTTCAAAAGATTTTATGCAACTAAGCAACGACAGAAAGCAGATAAAAAGTCAGATTTTTTGATTTCTATTGCTGTTACGCAGGGAAGATCTTGCCTGGGCCTTGCCGCTAGTATAGTTTACATGCAACCAGAACCTCTCTAGATTTTATACCAGATTTCTAGACAGAGTTTCGTTGTATAAAGTACACAAACATGTGAAAAACGAAAGGACGAAGCTAACCGTCTTGTGTGTCACTGGCAATTAACGTAATTCGATGAAACTTGGATCACAGATAGAAAGAATAGTACGGAAGGCAACTGAAAGAAACGCGCAATGAGACGAACAGAAATGACTCTTTTATTTAAAGGCAAAAAATATAAAGAAGTCACTGCCATTCTTGATAGTCCCCTAGGCATTACAAAAGGTAGGACATGGCTCTTAACGGGGAGTGTGATCACGACAGTTAGCAATGGGCGCTCCGCAACATTCTCTCATGCTGGACACAAGGTTGAGAGGAAGGGCCTGTAGTGAGGCGTTCCATTGCTCCACCAGCACGGCTGACAACTGTTGGATAGTCGATGGCGCATGTGGACATTCTACAATACTTCTCCCCAATGCATCCTGCACATTTTCAATGGGATTTAAATCAGGGGAATGGGCAAGCCAGGCCATTCGCCAAATATCATCTCCTTGCAAGAGCTGCTCCACCTGCGCTGTTCAATGCAGTCGCGCATTGTCATCCATAAAAAGGAAGTCAGGACCGAATGCACGTATTAAATTACCCACCTAAGGAAGGAGTGTAGTATGATAATAACGTTCAGCAGTGTGTGTACTTGTTCAAAAATTTTATGTCAGTATGCCTATGCAATACTGTTTCTTCCCACACCGTAAAAACTGGTTGACCTAAACGATTGTGTTCGGCTATGTTCCTGGTTCCATTAGGTGTTTACACCTCTCGTCATATGAGGGCACCTTCAGCATCATCGAAAGTAATCGTTGTGGTGGTGCAGCTGTTTTGGTGTGGAGAAGCATAGTGTACGGGTGTACTGACCTCCAAATTTTCTAACACAGTATAGTTACCAGTTAACGTTATAATGAGAGTGCATTCCTTCCCTACGTTTTTCCGAACTTTTATGGACGACAACGCGCAACCATATCGAACAGCGCAGGTGAAAGAGCTGTTTGAACAAGAAGATATTCGGCAAATAGTATGGCCTGCGCGAAACTTTCTGCATCTACTCAAATAATACACACGGCACTTTAACATCGATAACCAAGATGCTGCTACAATCTATGGGTGACACATCGGACCGACTGAACACTCAGAGTGTCCGAGAGACGCCTTTTACAGTAACTCTGCTCGTCCTCCTCCACTGAATACTACTGACAGCATTCTGAGATTGCACTACTGTCTGAGAGCAGTTTCACAGAATATTTTGGCTCGATTTTCATTGACTTCATTTCGCTAACTTTTGATCTGATTTCATAGACGCAGTGAATAGTCGAAAGTAAATTATGATACTGTAACAGATGCACAAAGTCTGTAATGTTACATCCAAATTCACATTCCTGAAACGTCCAGCGCTGGTGAACTTTGTATGTTAACGACATGGTCTGAACGACGGCCATAACAGAAGGAACGCCATGAGATCACCCATCCCATCCCATATCACACAATGTTTGGCCTTCCCTCTCTGTACCACTGCACGCTCAGTCAAGAGAAATCGGCAACAGACTCATGACAATAAACTGTCTCTTCCCTCCCCCAAACTGTTAGCGTACCTCCTCCCCAAAAAAGTGTTCAAATGTGTGTGAAATCAAATGGGACTTAGCTGCTATGGTCATCAGTTCCTAATCTTACACACTACTTAACCTAAATTATCCTAAGGACAAACACACTTACCCATGCCCGAAGGAGGACTCGAACCTCCACCGGGATCAGCCGCACAGTCCATGACTGCAGCGCCATAGACCTCCTCCCCTCCCACACTGTTCAAATGTATGCGAATTCCTAAGGGACCAAACTGCTTAAGTCATCGGTCCCTGCCGGCTGGAGTGGCCGTGCGGTTCTAGGCGCTACAGTCTGGAGCCGAGTGACCGCTACGGTCGCAGGTTCGAATCCTGCCTCGGGCATGGATGTGTGTGATGTCCTTAGGTTAGTTAGGTTTAATTAGTTATAAGTTCTAGGCGACTGATGACCTCAGAAGTTAAGTCGCATAGTGCTCAGAGCCATTTGAACCATTTTGAACCATCGGTCCTTACACTTACAAACTACTTAAACTAACTTATGTTAAGAACAACACACTTACCCATGCCCGAGGGAGGATTCGAACCTCCGTCGGGAGGGGCGCGCAGTCCATGACATGACGCCCTAAACCGGGCGGCCACTCCTCGCGGCCCTCCCACACTCCAAAATCTTTCAGGAAGGAAATGTGTGTCGATATACGTTATGAACAAGAGGACATTATATCGTGTAATCTTGACCATGTGTCAGATTAGCCCGATCTTCATGTCCACTGTCCACACTCTGACCAAAGCGCCCTCGAATACCAGCAGAAAGCACCGTAGATGTCACGATACACCAAATACCTGTCGTGCCCTTTCAGCATCTGCACTGAGAGGTTCAGCCAGGTGGTTAAGACTAAGCTCAGGCTTTGCAACCCTGCCTGCTCTTCCAAATTTAGGTCTCCTATTGCTTATCTAATTCCATAATGCGAATGCAGGGATAAACTATTTGACAATTGCTTCACTGGTCCATGGCCGTGTTATTGATGGTACGTTACACCCAGACTTTCCTTCCTTCTGTCAGGACCCGACAGTCCTTCTCTTGCTCGCCCAACTGGTGACACTATGCAGCTCCTTTCCTGTGGGGACCGAAACATTGGCGCAGAGTGAAGAGAGCGCCTTTACCATGTCGGGATGACGATTGAGAGGTTGTTGAAAAAAACGTGTTGTGGGGTAACAGTGCAATTTATTTGTTACAAGTTTACACCTTTGGCGTTGTGTAACAGTCAGTGTACAGCACGGCACTGAGTGGCAGGTGGGGGGAGCACCAAGTCTGTGCGTGACGTCAGAGGCTGGTCAGCTTGGCGCGGCCGCCGGCCAGGTGGCGCGGCCGCAGCTCGAGGCGGCGGTCTGGCGTCTGGTGCAGCACCGGGCCCACCGCCAGCGTCGCGGGGGCGGTGGGGGTGGCGGGGGCGGCGTCGGGCAGCAGGTCCGGCCGGGGGCGGCGCCTCGCCGCTCTACATGTGCCCAGCAGCGTGTCCGGCCCTGCGACACAACAACAACACGTCCCGATATGACACACTGCGGGGCACACTCGATGCAAGCAAAGTACTCTCCTTCTGGTGGGTAAGTGCTGGGATGTAGGAGAACGGTTCTTGGTAGGTTACTCCAACACATGCAGTAGCGTACTCTGCCTACAAAGATCGGTCTACACTACAAGTATGTTTACAAAATATGTTCCCTGTAGAGGCGAAACACGCTTTGAAACGAACCCTACCTGTAAGCAGGCATGTAATTCAGTATGGAACGTATCATTTACCTGATTGTGTTCCAAATAATCTGTGTAATCACTAGTTAGGATATCATTCAGGCAGATTCAGTGAAACTCAATGAATGTATGTAAGCTACTGAGCACTGTGGCATAATGCTAAATGGCAATGCAGTTATGTCACACAGAGCAATTAAATAATATCTCCACTTCGAATGCAACAGATATAGAGAGAAGTTACATATTCAATCTCAAAAACGCTTCAATGCAGCCGCAATGCCTTTAGACATATAGACATAACAAATTATAAATTAAAAAAGTTACTCGTGGCAATATTTACTTGAAGTTCTGACACTGCCCTGTCTCCTGTATCTTCAGGATGACATAAGCGCCGACGCCCCCGTCTTTCAAGATGACAGCAACCATATTTACAGAACTGCGCACGTAAGTCTCTTGTTTTATACACACTGTGTGATCAAACGTATCTAGACACCTGTTTGAAAACGGCGTACCATTTCGTGGCACCCTCAACGGTAATGCTGGAATTCAATATGGCGTTGGCCCACCCTTAGTCTTGATGACAGCTTCCACTCTCGCAGGCATATGTTCAGTCAAGTGTTGGAAGGTTTCTTGGGGAATAGCACCCCATTCTTCACGAAGTGCTGCACTGAGGAGAGGTATCGATGTCTATCGGTGAGGCCTGGCACTAAGTCGACGTTCCAAAGCATCCCAAAGGTGTTTTGTAAGATTTAGGTCAGGACTCTGTGCAGGCCAGACAATTACAGGGATGTTATTTTCGTGTAACCACTCCGCCACACCGTGCATTATGGACAGGTGCTCGATCGTGTTAAAAGATGCAATCGCCATCCCCGAATTGCTCTTCAACAGTGGGAAGCAAGAAGGTGCTAAAACATCAATGTAGGCCTGCGCTATGATAGTGCCACGCAAAACAACAAGGGGTGCAAGGCCCCTCCATGAAAAACACGACCACACCATAACACTACCCGCCTCCGAATTTTACTGTTGGCACTACACATGCTGGCAGATGATGTTCACAGGGCATTCGCCATACTCACACCCTGCCATCGGATCGCCACATTTTGTACCGTGATTCGTCACTCCACACAACGTTTTCCCACTGTTCAATCGTCCAATGTTTACACTCCTTACACCAAGCGAGGAGTCGTTTGGCATTTACCGGCGTGTTGCGTGGCTTATGAGCAATCACTAGACCATGAAATCCAAGTTTTCTCACCTCCCGCCTAACTGTCATAATACTTGCAGGGGATCCTGATGCAGTTTGGATTTCCTGTGTGATGGTCTCCACAGATGTCTGTCTATTACACACTACGAGCCTCTTCAACTGTCGGCGTTCTCTGTCAGTCAACAGACGAGGTCGGCTCAAATAGCTCTGAGCACTATGGGACTTAACTTCTGAGGTCACCAGTCCCCTAGAACTTAGAACCTAGAACTAGCGACCGTAGCGGTCGTGCAGTTCCTGACTGTAGCGCCTAGAACCGCTCGGCCACTCCGGCCGGCGATGAGGTCAGCCTGTACGCTTCTGTGCTGTACGTGTCCCTTCACATTTCCACTTCACTATCAAATCGGAAAGAGTGGACCTAGAGATGTTTAGGAATGTGGAAATCTCGCATACAGACGTATGACACAAGTGACACCCAATCACCTGACCACGTTCGAAGTCCGTGAGTTCAGCGGAGCGCCCCTTTCTGCTCTCTTACGATGTCTAATGACTACTGAGGTCGATGATGTGGAGTACCTGGCAGCAGGTGGCAGCACAGTTCACCTACTATGAAAAACGTATGTTTTTGGCGGTGTCCGGATACTTTTGATCACATAGTGTACATCCAGACACCCTAACTCACTTTGGCTAGCCAGCTAAATCAAACGGTCTTAAACCCATAGACGATATCTGGGACTATTGGGAAAAGCAGGTGGCACTTATCTGTCGACATTCGCACAATTTGATAGCTGTATGAGATCTAATTATCAATGAGTGACTTCAGAATAATATAGCATCTCTAACGAGACTCGTGAACTACCTTCTTCGACAAATTGAGTCCATTGTACGGGTTTCGAAGCAGTGTTGCTCGGTACTAGCGTTATGTCTCCAGGGACGACCGACGTTTTTCAGGTGAGCCGACAAAGCGCAATAAAATATCTCCGTGGAGGGGGCAGACTGCGGCATTCCGAACGAAGGGGGCCGTGTCCGGATCAGGTCTGCTGGTGTAGGCGGGGGGAGGAGGTGCCAGCACCCTTCTTCGCACACGGTCTCCAGCAGCCTGGTGTTCCTCGGAAAGTGGGCCGCAACCTCTGCGGCGGCCTATTTGTACTCCAAAATTCGTGGAGGCGTTCAGAGAGCTGTTGCAGCAACCTACAAGCGGAAAAACCGTGAGGAAAGCATCAAAACGTAGTTTGGTACACTCTCATTGCTCAGCTGGACGGTCTTGCCAGGAAAGACGCTGGCTCCAGCAACATTTTCTGGTCTACTGAACCTGAACCTGGAGAAAAGATAGGTACGCATCCTAGTGAGTCCTGCACTTGCCACTCGATTTAGGGACTGGTAACCATCCAGCACGTGACGGTGTCAACGGATGCACTAACAGCAGGATTTGTGGACCGGTTAGATTACGTCACTCATTTGCATATTATTGAACGACTCTTTACGAGCAGAGTGATATACTGAGCAGCCTCTCCTGTGTATCACCGGAATTCCAACCAGTTTCAAACAGTCCACCGCGATATTCTCTGTATGCAAATTTTTTCATCTTGGAGTAGCAATAACATCCAATACCTTCAATTATTCTTCAATAATTCTAGCTCGTGATTTTCAAGTATTTCTTTCGTGTCCGGTTCTGCGAAGGATATTTCCAGTTCTTTTCTTATGAGTCCGCTAAACACCACATCTTAAATGCTTAGATTCTCTTCTGTCCTAGTTGTAGTTCAGTCTGTGATTCACTTCCATACTATGCCGTAGCCTATAAGTACTGTCTCAGAAATTTCTTTCTCAAGGATAATGTCTATTACGAGTCATCGTCTTCCAGCATAGAATCGTCTCTTTGCTTCTACTCATTTACTTCTCACGTCCTCCTCGCTTCGTTAGCCAATCGTTGCTCCCAAGGTAGCAGAATTCCTTCTGGTCGTCTACCATTGATCGCCAAGGTCTATGTTAAATTAATCGCTTATCTGATTTTTGGTACTTCTTATTAATTCCACCTTCCTTTGGTTCGATTCTTTACACCAATCACAAATCCTGTCCAAGTCATCTTGTATCCTCCTAAAGGCACTCAACGACGACACCTTCCCGTACACCACAGCATCATCAGCAAACAGCCGCACATTGCTATCTACCCTATCCAAAAGATCATTTATGTAGATAGAAAACAATAGCGGACCTACCACACTTCCCTAGCGCACTCCAGATGATACCCTCACCTCCGATGAACACTCAACATCGAGGACAACGTACTGGGTTCTATTACTTAAGAAGTCTTCGAGTCATTCACATACTTGGGAACCAATCCCATATGCTCGTACCTTAGTTAGGAGTCTGCAGTGGGGCACCGAGTCAAACGCTTTCCGGAAGTCAAGGAATATGGCATCCGTCTGATACCCTTCATCCATGGTTCGCAAGATATAATGTGAAAAAAGGGCGAGTTGCGTTTCGCAGGAGCGATGCTTTCTAAAGCCGTGCTGATGCATGGACAGCAACTTCTCTGTCTCAAGGAAATTCATTATATTCGAACTGGGAATATGTTCGAGAATCCTGCAACAAACCGATGTTAAGGATATTGGTATGTAATTTTGAGGATCGGCCCTTCTACCCTTCTTATATAGAGGCATCACCTGCGCTTTTTTCCAGTCGCTCGGGACTTAACGTTGGGCAAGGGATTCGCGATAAATGGAAGCTAAGTAAGGAGCCAATGCAGTTGAGTACTCTCTGTAAAATCGAATTGGAATCCCATCAGGACCTTGCGATTTATTTATTTTCAACCCATTTAGCTGCTTCACAACCCCAGGGATGTCTAAGTCCTCCATACGGGAATCTGTACGAGACTCAAACGGCGGTACGTTTGTACGATCCTCCTGCGTGAAAGATTTCTCAAATGCTAATTTTAAAATTTCGGCTTTCGTTTTGCTGTCTTCCGTTGCCGGGCCAGACTGATCAGTGAGTGACTAGATGGAAGCCTTCGACCCGTTTACCGATTTTACGTAAGACCAGAATTTCCTTGGGTTTTCAGCAAGATCTTTTGCTAAGGTATGACGGTGGTAGTGGTTGATGGTTCGCGCATCGTTCTTTTTACAGCAGCACGAATCTCTATTAACTTTTGCCTGTCCTCATTCTCCCGATCTTTCTTGTACCGCGAGTGCAACTGCCTTTGTTTCCTGAGCATTCTCCGAATTGCGCTGTTAAACCACGATGGGTCTTTTCCGTCCGTAACCCACTTTTTCGGCACATACTTGTCCAATGCATGATTTACAATGTGTTTAAAATTTGCCCATAATTCTTCCACGTCCATCTTACCGGAAGTAAATGAAGTCGATTCATTTACTAAGTGGGATGCTAACAACTGCTTATCTGCTCTTTCTAGTAAGAATACTCTCCTAGCCTTCTTGACCGACTTTTTAACTTTCGTAACCATAGTCGTAATGACAACATCATGATCACTAATCCCTGTCTCAACACTGACACCGTCGATGAGGTCTGGTCTCTTCGTGGCTACCAGATCTAAAATATTTCCATTACGCGTTGGCTGTCGATTTAGCTGCTCAGGACAGTTTTCGGATAATGTGTTCAAAAATAATTCACACGACGGCTTGTCTGTACCACCTGTAGCGAATGCATAGACATCCCAGTCTATACTAGGTGGGTTGAAGTTGCCTCCGACTAATATAGATTGATCCGGGTACTTATGTGATACAGAATGTAGACTCCCTTTGAATGATTTTAGAACTGTCACGGTGGGACCTGGTGGCCGGTAAAAACACCCCATAATTAATTTTATTTCCCCAAGCCCTGTTAAACGTGTCCAGATAACTTCACAATCACACTCTACTTCGACCTCAGTAGACGCAATATTTTTGTCAACTGCAATGAAGACACCACCTCCTACGGTGTCTAATCTGTCTTTCCGATACATGTTCCAACACTCACTAAATATTTCAGAACTCCCTATCTCAGGCTTAAGCCAGGTCTCAGTCCGAGAATAATTTGCGCGCCACACGCTTCCTGGAGGGCAGTAAATTCAGGAACTTTATTCCGAACACAATTTACTGCTAATATCTTGATAGCTGAAGTGTCTTTACACTGAGCGCGTCCTGATTTCCCTGCCTGCACGTCGACTGGTGAGTGTTCATCAGGACACCTCGCACTACTGCCTAGCCTAAAATACCCCCATGTGCACGCCACAAGTACTCTCCTACCCGAGTAGCCGCTTCCTTTGTGTAGTGCAGTAGACTGCTCGATAGACCGTACATCGCACTGAACCGTTCCAGCAACTCTTCCACGCCTTAGAAGAATAAAGCATCGACATCAGCTTATCTTGTTGTTGATATCTTTGACGCTTGATTTTTATAGCATCATTCAAACGTTGTTTCGTTTCATTCTGGTTCTTGCACATAAGATTTAACAATAGGCGTGGAAGGCTTACGCTGTATTTAATCCGAACAGTCTTTTATTTGTCTTCCATTCTCATTTTTCCCTCTCGGTGCTTTGTGTATCATTTTTCGTTTTAGGATTTTATTCATCAAGCAGCACCCTACATCGTCCATCGCTTATTTTAGAGTGAGAAATCCTGTGAAATTATATTGATTCTTTATAAATCTTGCTACCATACTGAACCCTCTCCGATGTCTCTACTTTTCATAAAACTAAACTAATCATAATCTAACATAATCTCAGTTTTACTATTCGTTTTTCTACATATTTTCCTCTTCTGAAATGTCAACTTATTGTAAGGCAGTTTTCGTACTTATCTACCTCTGCTATCTTCGGTATTCTATGCATGACCTTCTTCCAAATGCCCTAATAATTTTGTATATCCCTCTTAAACGCTTCCTATCTCTTCTGCCTTATTTTATCACAAATCTTACAAAGCTCAGTGAGACTCCAACTCTGATAATGTAACACAAAAGCGACACTCATTTCTACGTCCGTCACGTCAGCAGATAGTGTGTCCCCCTCGTAGAGACCTTCCATGTAATCTGTCCACTTATCTGCGCTTTGTTATACGTTTAACGAGTAGAGTTCAAAAAAATGGTTCAAATGGGTCTGAGCACTATGGGACTTAACATCTGAGGTCATCAGTCTCCAAGAACTTAGATCTGCTTAAACCTAACTAACCTAAGGACATCACACACGTCTATGCACGAGGCAGGATTCGAACCTGCGACCGTAGCAGTCGCGCGGTTCCGGACTGAAGCGCCTAGAACCACACGGCCTCCGAGGCCGGCTCGATTAGAGTTCCCGTTTGACTGTAATGCTGAAGTTTTTATTTTTGAGTTTCCCCAAATTATCTTGACATTTCCATATCATGAATCCAGTCTTTCGACAAGCAACTTATTCGATATCTTTGTTAAACTGTGCTCTCAGTCTATATCTCCTCTTGGGTACAATCGAATATCCAATTCAGAAGTCGCTCTCAAACCATGATGTAACCCAGCTGGTATCTTCCCCTGCCTCCAGACACTCTTCGAGTATACTTCCTCACATTGTGGGTTGTGAACACGGCTTTTACTGTGCTAAATCTGTTGCAGACGTCAGCCTGAAGCGCGGATACCTCATTTCACATCTCCGTTGATGTTTGTCACACACGTCTATCTCCACGGGCGACACCAAAGAGGGAAAGGGAGTCTCTGGCTCGATGGCTCCGGTACGGTATCTACGAGCCACTAAGTTGGCGGGCGACAGTTTCGTCTTCTTGGTGTGATAGTATATGTGTGAACCCGGCAATACGTGCTTGATTCCGGCACGTGGCGTTCCGAGGTGAAAAGAAACTCTTCACGAAGGTTTCGCCAAAGTAGATGTTGGTGTATCACTTAACGTGTAGAATACTATTATAATGCTGAGATTTTTACTTCTCCACATCTAAAAAGGAGGCCGACAGTTTACACTTATGTAAATTTGTAGGGCTGTGTTTCACAGTAATTAAGATATTGTATATGATTACGGTATTCCAATTTCGTAGATTTGATTTGACTACGTCGTGTACTTGGGAGATTACAGCCAACAATATTCTTTCGTAAATAGCCATTTCCAAATAAGTGTTAGTTAATAGGATTCTTTGCAGGCTACATCTTTCAGGACGTAACGTATTTTTCCACGTGGTACGTTCGCAAAATTGTTCACAATGTCTTTGTCTAAAGTTTGTGTACGTGGATCGTATTCAAAAGCAACAGTGAATAATTTGTTAGTTTAAATGAGGATAAAGCATTTTCTTTTATTGTTGTTATAGTTCTATAATATTAGGAGGGTTTCTTTAGTTCATAGCTGCGTGTAACATCAGTGCCACATTCATAATATTGTGCAGAGAATAGATTTCTTACATTATATCTACGCCTTACGAATAATGAACAAGGACGAGAGTCCACTTCCACTCCTTTTTGTTAATGATGACCGAATGGAAGCCACACTGGTTGCCTTCTGAACAATTGGTCCTCTCCTGGATGGCATCATGCAGCTGCACTATTTCACAGACACTGATGAACAATTAAGTACGCCACGAATCAATTGTCGGAATTTATTTTTGGACTTGAGCGAGGTCTAGATCTCGTTAACGGTGTCTTTCTCAGAAGAGCAAGAAGTTACTTGGTTGAGGTTACGTAAATATGTTACAACCATCACGAGTTGAAGCGCTCAAGTCATATAGATACAATATGAATAAAGGATCCATTAAAACCGTAAGGTTGAAACAGATGTGACTATTGAACAGTCAGACGTCGAACTAAACATTCCAGCAGCTGTTTCTCTGTGTATTTCATTGATTGCAAACTTACAGTTGGTGATGGAGTCATGTTGAAGAAACACTCGTAAGCCGAAACATTTTAACCAGCCTCTTATTAGCATGTTGGTCCTCCTTTGAGACGCAGTACGGCTGCGACTCTGGGTGGCGAGGATCGCACAAGGCCTCGGTGGGCTCCCATGTGTATTTGGCACCACACGTATACGCACAGGTTACACAATTATTGTAAATTATGCATCATGTGTTTGTGAATGCGGAACTGGCACCCAGCAGCGTCCCAGATAGGGGGTGACAATTATTGAACTATATGAAAAAAAACGTAAATTAGCTACACACTATGGCGTGCAAACACTTTATTCAGCTTTTAAACGTCACTACAGATATTCAGATTTACGTTTGACATGTTCGATATGCCTGCCATCATTGGCGATGATGTGCAGCAGACGAATAGCGAAACTCTGCACGACCCGCTGAAGTTTCGGAACATCGATGCTGTCGATGATCTCCTGAATAGCTGTTTTCAGCTCAGAAATGGCTTTGGGGTTATTGCTGTACGCCTGTTGTTAATATAGCCCCACAAAAAGGCGTCGCATGTGTTCAGGTCCGGAGAATATGGCGGCCAATCGAGGCCCAATCCAGCGGCCTCTGGGTACCCCACAACCAGAATGCTCTTCGAGGACATCACTCTCCTGTTTCGATTGCGTCGAGCTCCGTCTTGCATGAACCACATCTTGTTGAAATCCCGGTCACTTTGGATAAGGGGGATGAAATCATCTTCCAACACCCTCAAGTATCGTTCGGTAGTCATGGTGCCATCAAGGAACATTGCACCGATTATTCTGCGACTGGACATTTCACACCACCCAGTCACCCGTTGAGGGTGAAAAGACTTCTCGATCGCGAAATGCCGATTCTCAGTAGCCGAAACGCACCAATTTAGCTTATTGACGAACCCACCAAACTGAAAGTGGGCTTCGTCGCTAAACAAAACAACGTATGAGCACACTAATTCCCATCGTGCCCCGCAGCCAACCGTGCAGTTTGAACGTCCTAACGCAAACCGTTCAGAAGTTATGACGATTTCATTTCATACAGTTCAATAATTGTCGCCCTGTATCTTCCATCGGGTTCAGATAAGGTGAATTTGGTGGCCCCAAGACCTCAACGCGAGGTCACTAGCAAGCTTCTCAGACCACTGTAGAACGATTTTGGCCTTTTGACACGGACACTTTCCGTGCTCTAAGATCGCTTCAACGTCGGGAAAGACATCAAGCGTTGAGAGAGGTAGGTGGTCCACATTAATGTTCACATGCTCGACAGATGTCACTGGGCCTTCGATTACCACCATACGTCCTGTGAAAGTCCACGTGAACCTCCGCCATAGCATAATATCGGCCAGACTGGTATGCGTCACGAGTAGTCGTTCACATGGACGACGGCGTCTGAGGACACGACCGTCGACTAGTGGAGTAAGAAACGTGATTAATCCGACGGCGTGACTCGTCTCCATTGGTCCATGGTCCTATGTCGGTGATCCTATTCCCAAAGCAATCGTAACTGACGATTTTCTTGGGCGTAAATAACATGACACTAAGGTCGACGTTTGTGGAGCTCCGTGTGTGCTGAACGTTGCGTTCTGAAACTCCTGTGCCTACATAGGCACTGTACTGCGCCGTCAGATGTCTGGTAGCACAGGTCGCTGTCTGCGCCGCTTTACAGAGCGGGCACGTCTCCGACTTGCACTTTCCGTGGTGAGGCGAGGACGCCAACACCCTGTTGTCTACTCGTGGTTCCATCGTTGTTTAACCACTTTCCTCGCGGGACCACGACAGTAGGACGTGACCAGCCAACCCACTTCGCCGCTTCCGAGATGTTCGTTCCCAGGCGCTGGACCATAACAATCTGCCCTTTGTCGAAGTCTCTTTCGTCAGTAGATGTTATTTGCCGTCCGTATCGTCTCTGTTCCACTTCTATGTGAGCCGTGGCTGTCTCGAGTTATGCTTGTGATCGGTTAAACCTTGGTTCCAGTCCTGTGGTTTTATATCTCATGCGGTTATCGCTATAATGTTGCTCTCCTCTCCGTCAGTGGCGGCAGCAGCAGCGTGTATCGATACTAGTACTGCTGTACTATCTTGGTGTGGCGGATATAGTTTCCGACTCGGCGGTTTGTGACCAGTCTGTCGGTTGGCGTCGAGCAGGAAGGAAGTCTCCGTCGCGTGGAGTTGGGCCTGAGCCGCTGGCGGCGTGCACGCGCGGTTGGAGTGTGAGTTGCTGCTTGCGAGTGCTACGAAGTTTGTCGCCCACCGATCTTGGACATGAGAGTTGAGTCCTCACTGAACCTACTATCTAGCCTCAGCTGTTTACATTTGTTCGTTTGATCCTGGTTGTCGCTTTTGGGACATTTCCGCGAGCAACAATGTGTATGTTTTCAAGTCGGCTAAGATTCCAGCCGTCTTCCTGTGCAGTTTAACTTAACTTAATTATTCCCTGTTATTGATGTTGACCAGCGATATCTTCTGCCTTATAGCCGTTGACGTTCCAGTTACCTGCCCCAGTCGTTGACATAATTTAGGCAGTGTATTTTCCTCGTCGTGTTGTTGCTGTCCAGCGCAGCGTGTAGTTCGACAGCTGAGGTGTTGTTGGACGTTGTGGGCGCCAATATTCTGTGTGTCGTTGTATTGAAAACTTGTGGTCGTTTTGCTGGCTGCGTTGAGTGAAACTGATCTTGTTCATTGGTCGGTCGGCTGTCTGTCGGTTGGGTTGCCTTCAGATTAAGAAGTCGTTGCACAGGCTGACTGTCTCACCTAAACGGGCGTTAGTGTTACAATCTCAGGCCAACCCTTGGGAACTTCTGAACGCCGTTCCTTGTGTGTTACATAGTAATTTCCCTGTTCGGGTTTTAGTTATTTGGTTGATGTGTGGCCTTCAGCCGAGTATCAATATCTCTCAAATTAATGTTCTTGTCTTGCCCTTAAGGCATCAGATTGTTATTCTTTTATATGGAACCTTTAGTCCAATTTTACATGAGATGTTTTAAGATAAGGCTTTCTTCCTTTTAAATTGAAACTCTTTTTCTAGGCCTTAAGCCGTTAAACATATTTTGTCGGTATGTGGCCTTCAGCCGAGTGTTAATATCTCTTAAATTAATGTTCTTGTCTTGCCGTTAAGGCATGAGATTGTTACGATAAAGCATACCGAATTTCATGTGATATGTTTTAAGATACGGCCTTATGCCTTTTAAAATTGAAACTCTTCTTTCTAGTGCTTAAGCCATTAAATTATTGTTTATGTGCGACCGCCAGCCGAGTTTTAATGTATCTTAAATTAATGTCCTTGTGTTGCCCTTAAGGCATAAGATTATTATGCTTTTGTTTTAAGATAAGGCCTTCTGCCTTTTGCTTGAAACACTTCTTATTGCTTAATATGTGGCCTCCAGCCAAGTTCCATTAAAATTAAATTGCTAAGGTCTTCAGCCTGTTTAGATGGAAGATTTAGAAAATACTCTTGGGTGAAACATCCAGAAGAATCTTGTATTTCAATTTCTTGTGTAGGCCTTGTGTCTTGGATTTTGAGTGTGGACTTCAGCCGATCTAAGGTTAATCAATGGATATCGATTAAAGTTTTGAATGTTTTACATCCTTTTTGTAATATTGCGTGTTGATGAATAAAGTTTGTATGTTAAGTGAAACTGACAGCAAATTATTTTGGTCCCTTTTCGCAACCTAATCCGCTCTGTCCTGCTAGCTCAGGCATTTCACTAGGTCTACGACTTTCCTTCCGCTGTTTTTTCCCGAAGTTCGGGACTTGATTGTGAAAAACTTGGAAGTCAAATTACTGGCCATCACTGTCCACTACTTCCTCCCATCTTTCGAGCGGCGTACCAATCTCGTTGTGGAATAACTTGGCGTCTGTCGAGGATATCATTGAATCGATACAAATTTGCACTTGGTCATATGGGCGGAAGTACTGGTCAGCCTGGCCGTGTACCACTGATCGAAAAAGGTGGTAGTCGGAGGAATATCTGGAGAATACGGCAGGTGGGATAACACTTCCCATTTCAACGTTTCTAAGTACGGTTTGGCGTGTTTAGCGACATGGGGTCAAGCACTGTCACGTTGCGAAATCACGTTTTGTTGTCTGTCGCCGTTTTGTGTATTTCAGTGCTCAGTTCAAACACGTCAGTTGCTTTCGATAACGATCTTCTGTGATTGTTCAGTAGCTTCGAAGACTTCTTGTCTGCCTATGCCTTTCCGGTCTTTGACGTCAGAGTCACCGTTCTTGAAGCGTTCTTTTACTAACAGGTGCCTCGCCGTAGGGCTTACCCAGCATCGTTCAAGCCTCAGCCGCGGAGTTTCTTCATTTTGTATCAGAAAATTAAACCTTCCCGCAAATAAACAGAACTGGGCTTGTAAGTTGACATATTCAATCGAGAATAACTTTATGAACCAACCGCCAGTCGACTAATGTATTGATGACGTTATGTTTACAAACTCCTTTTAAGTTTATTGTATGAGATTTACAAATCACCACTGGCCGCTACTGCCACGTACTGCAAAAGTTGATGACCCAGTACTTTCATTACCGCGTTGGTGCCCTCAAAGCTACCAGACGGTATTTAGTATCGCGGTGGGCAGTGCCAATGACATTTCGTCTTGGGAGTACATTTTAAAGAATTTGGGGTACTCAGGTGAAGTCTGTATTGGCGCGCAGTCTTTAGGGTGCACATGTGAGCCAACAGTGCACAGGCTTCGTCTGTGGTATCTGTAAATGTATTCACGTCTTCTCTTCCAAGCTTTATAAAGGTGTTAGGTACCCTTGGGATACATAACGTCTGAGCACTCTGAGTTCATGAAAGTAACTTCCTTTTAAGTGCATAAATTTTTTAGGAATATTAGTGAAGCTTAGGCAGAGATACAGGAAAACATGTTAGAATCAGAGTCTGCCGATAGAAAAAAAACATTGTAAACGACAGTGCTTATAGCACACTGCGCTTGATACCATAAAGGCAGCAGGTGGTTGCTGCCTGACCTCGAAGAAACACAGTTCGCTCTGCCAAGCGTAATCGTTGTAGGGCACAGTAGTAGCACAGTTTGAATTTCTACCGGGTAACTTTGCCCGGGACAGGACTCGACTCACCTGTGAGACTCCGCGCGTACCGCTGCCGCTGGCGTCGCTGCTGCTCGTCGACGTCGTCGTCATCGTGCAGGCCCGGGTGCAGCGTGCAGCGGTAGCGGGGGGCGGAGGCGGGGGGCGGCAGCGTGCGCGCGCGGGGGGCCGCCGCCCTGGAGGCCTCGCGCGACGCGCGGCGAACCGCCTCCAGCGCGGCGCGGCGGGCCGCCGGCGGCAGCTCCAGGCACGCCTCCTGCACCACCTACCAACAACAATAACAACAACATTATTATCAACAGCTGGAGCAATGCAGTGGGACGCGCGTCAGCTCTGCTTACCCCACGGAGAGCCGTCGTCGCAATTGAAACTGAAGGAACAACACCAATATCAAATGCGTCCTTTCTCAGAGAATCCCTGTGCAACGCAGGATGTGTACGTCCTCGTAAGATGTGGCCGTGAAAACGTATCACGCTTTCGCACTAGGTTCTGTGCATTTCCAGTTGTGAACCCACCAGCTGAGGATCGTGAGTAATTCACAAGGAGCAAAGAACCTACGAATACATAATTCAGTTTACAGCTGAAAGCCGACTATGAAAGAGCTTCTCACTGAGAGTAATGCTGTGTCGAGATCGGCTTACGGTCCTGCTTTTAGTGTATGAGATGAATTGTTAACTAAAAGAATTACGAAATAAAAGATGACAGTGGTTTGGGTAGTAGATTCTAAATACACACACATCAAAAAAAGTTTTGCATCACCTCGGTTCCGAGAGTTCCCGAGCCTGTACAGAAAACTAGAGTAGAGATCAACATAAATATCATTTCCGCCCTTTTTATTGCTCATGAAAACAACACATTATATGTTGTAACGCCGTACAGCTAAACCTTCAGAGGTGGTGCTCCAGACTGCAGTACACACCAGTACCTCCAATATCCAGTAGCACGTCTTCTTGCATTGATGCATGCCTGTACTCGTATTCGTCGAGGCATTCTATCCACAAGTTCATCAAGACACTGCTGGTCCAGATTGTCCCACTCCTCAACGGCGATTCGGCGTAGATCCCTTAGAAGGGTTGGTGGGTTACGTCGTCCACAAACAGCCCTTTTCAATCTATCCCAGGCATTTTCGATAGGTTTCATGTCTGGAGAACATGCTGGCCACTCTAGTCGAGCGATGTCGTTATCCTGAAGGAAGTGATTCACAAGATGTGCACGATGGGAGCGCGAATTGTCGTCCATGAAGACGAATGCCTCGCCAATATACTGCCGATACGGTTGCACTATCGGTCGGAGGATGGCATCTCTGGGCGGGTTTAGTGACATCTCTGAACGGTCAAAGGGACTGTGTATGTGACATTTATCTTCAAGAGTTCTGGGAACGAGGGTGAGGCAAAACTTTTTTGATGTGTGCAATATTAGGAGGATGTAATTTGTCTGACGCAGAGAGCAGTATTAGGTACCGAAATGATTTCAAGACGGTATTGTGAGTGTCTGAAGACATGGATGCATTGTGGAGCACATTTCACCACAATTTTCCAAGTTAGATACTAGTATGAGGTAAGAAATAAGTGTAAAAACAGAAGTTGTAAGGGACGCTATTCAGCCTCAGAAGATTCTTTGAAGAGTCCAGAACTTTTACTTTGTTTTCCAAAACGTACAGCTAGTAAATTCATACTCGATACCTGTGAAGCCACCCAGTAGCCACTTAAAAAATTCGATTTCTGATCAGACTGGCGAATGAAACGAAGAGTTTGGTGAAAGTTTCACTAGGGAATCAGCTTGACCGCTCACTGTGCATACCTTGATGAACACCTTACAATGGCTACTCAGTGAGATTTGATTCCACAGGGAAACAACTGCTCCCACCGGCTGTATTCATTTGATGTAGTAAAGCGTGCAGCAATCAGTTGCAAACGATGGTTGTTGCTTATCTAGATTCCGGTCACTGTGTGGCCATCTTCAGTGGTAAAAAACATGTAAAAAACAGTTACAATAAGGTAATACACCCGCTTTATTAAATTTACAGTTGCGGAAACCTTAAGTGTGAATCAGTTATTGACCTACATTTAAAGTGTATACAATCGTACACCACATAAGGCGTGCATATTACCTTAGTGTGAGTTTCTTTACATGTTTTTCAGCACTGAAGACGGCCGTACAGTAACCGAAATCTAGATTTGCGCTAAACATATGTTTCATCTGATTCCTCTACGCTTTACTAATTGAAATAACTACTCAAGTTCCTAGATGTTGACAAATTATCTGTTGGCTTCTGTTTCGGGTTCTTCGAGCGACATTCCTCTGATGATTTTTCTGACGATGCCCAGCACGAGCGGCTAGCATTGCCATAGTTTCACCCTCCATTGCTGGTGGTGAACTGGAGTCGAGCTCGCGGCCGCAGACTATATGTACCTGGCACGCCAACGTCCGAGCGCTTCTCCGCGGCCATTTCCGGTGCGGTTCTCCTCCTGCTACCTGCGACTGTCGTTCGCTGCAGCACGGGGAGCCAGGATCCGTTTACCTTGAGGCTTTCTACTTTCTTGTTGAATCTATTCTCGTGTTTGTGTATTTCTATACCTTCTCTGAACAAGCGGGTGTGATAGTTGTTCTCTACAGCCAGAACACACGCGTAGACAGTTTTACTACGTCGGTCTCACACAGCGTGTGCTCTGCCACAGCCGATTTCTCCACCTGCCCCAACCTGCAATGTTCTGTTATCCTGTACTGAATGATCGTCCAGTCATTCCAACATAAACTATTCCGCACGTGCATGGTATGCGATATATTCCCGACGTTGCAAGTGGATCCCGTTTCTCCTCTGACGATCTGAAACACTCTTTGATCTTCTTTGTCGGTTTGTAAATAGTCTTTACGCCCAGTTCGCGCAATATAGGCCTATTCTGTCCGTTACTCTGGGAATGTATGGCAGAAAGATCGTACCCGACATATCTTTATCTGATTTGTCACTTCGCCTTTTCTTCGCCTTTCAAGATAAATGGATCCCGGCTTCCCGTGCTGCAGTGAATGGCCGTCGCAGGTAGCAAGAGATCTGTATGGGAAATGACCGCCGAGTCCTTGGACGTTGGCGCGCCAGGCAATGGAGGGCGAAGATTTAACAATGCCAGCCCCTCGTGCTGTCGAAAGATCAGAAAAATCTCTAGAAGGACGTCGGTCGAAGAACCCTAGACAGAAGCCAACAGGCAATTTGTCAACACGTGTCCACAAAAGCCTTAACAAATTTTTAGATGTTGATATCAACTCTTCTTGTCTGACGTCAGACACTGCGAAAGCACCGCAAATTCTCTCCGTCGCTGCCGTTCTTACGCCTCTGCCTCTGTGGTGTTCCGCGCTGTACAGCATTGGCTCACCTCCACATAATTTCCAAAGCCACAGAGTTTCGCAGCCCTGGAATTTTATCTGTCGATATGTGTGGGCAGAAAATTGGACAGGACTGCAACGAGGCGTGAGCCCACACGCCTGCCACTGACGTCACAGGGTTTGCCATGACGGCTGCCTCACACGGTTCGCAGGCGTGGAAGCGCCGCGGGCTGCCTTCACGCCAGGGGTCAGCTCCAGGTAGGTCTAGGCCGCGGTTTCGCCTCGACGGGCGGGTCGCCACGTGGACCCGCCTGCTGGTCGGTGAGACCGCGCACTGACTCGAGGGGTGCGCAGCTGCCCGTAGGCGGTTGCTGCCCCCCTAGGCCCAGGTCCATTTCTACGTGTTGTTGTTGCACATCCGACTGATGACAGTGCGCCCTTGCTACGTTGTTTATTCTTTCATGGAGCAGAATGACCTTCGATGTAGATCTCTTCAATACTGAAACACAGTTTCTCCCTACGGTTTGCTTTTCTGCAATTAAAGGATTCTAGCAATAAAATCGAAAATCCTTAGTAGAAAGTACCTAAAAACCTACACATTCCTCATCTGCATCTACATCTACATGGATACTCTTCAAATCACATTTAACTGCCTTGCCGAGGGTTCATCAAACTACCTTCACAATTCTCTATTATTCCAATCTCGTATATCCCTGATTTCCCTTATTTTATTATGGTGATCGTTTCTCTCTATGTATGTCGGCGCCAATAAAATATTATCGCACTCAGAAGAGAAAGTTGGTGATTGGAAATTCATGAATAGATTCCTCCACAGTGAAAAACGCCTTTGTTTTAATGACGTCTATCCCAAGTCCTGTGTCATTTTAGTGACACCCTCTCCCCTGTTTCGCGATCATACAAAACGTGCTGCCCTTCTATGAACTTTTTCGATGTACCCCGTCAATCCTATGTGGTAAGGATCCCACAAAGCACAGCAGTATTCTAAAAGAAGACGGAAAAGCGCAGTGTAGGCAGTCTCTTTAGTAGAATCTAAGTGTTGTGTCAATAAAACGCAGTCTTTCATTAGCCATCCCCACAACATTTTCTATGTGTTCCTTCCAATTTAAGTAGTTCGTAATTATAATTCCTAGGTACTTAGTTCAATTTACGGGCTTCAGCTTTGACTGATTTATCGCGTAACCCAAGTTTTTTGGATTCCTTTTAGCACTCATGTCGATTACCTAACACTTTTCGTTATTTAGGATCAATTGCCAATTGTCGCACCATACATATAATTTTTCTAAATAGTTTTGGAATTTGTTTCGATCTCCTGGTGCCTTTACCAGTCGCTAAATGACAGCAGCATCTGCAAACTACATAAGACAGCTGCTCACATTGTCTCCCACAACGTTTGTACAGGTAAGGAATAGCAAAGGGCCTATAACACTAACTTAAGGAACGCCAGAAATCGCTTCTGTTTTACTCCATGACTTTCCGTCAGTTACTACGAACTGTAACCTCTCTGTTAGGAAATCACGAATCCAGTCACATAACTGAGACGATATTCTATAGGCACGCATTTTCACTACAAGCGTGTTGTGTGATACAGTGTCAAAAGCCTTCCAGAAATCCAGAAATACCTAATAAATTTGAAATCCCTTCTCGATAGCACTCAACACTTTGTGTGAGTAAAGAGCTAGTTATGTTCGACAAGAACAATGTTTTCTATATCCGACTGCCGTCCTAAAGCAGTAGACAAATTTTGATGAATTTCGTTTCAACTGTTCATTCATTGTAAAGAGGATATCCCTGTTTCCTTTGAGTTGTTAGGAACTGATGATCCAACACAGCAAGCACCTACGTGTAAATTATCCCTTTGGTTATTATCTGTGCATAGTCACACAATTTTAAAGAAATAAAAAACAAACCCATAGTTGTCGTGTTATAATTAGAAAGAATATTGTCCTTTGCAATACACTATTATGCTTGACTCATCTATACAAATTACTGTGTTCTTTTCTCTGTATCTGAATGCTAATCTCAGGAACTATTGTAGGAATTTTGATACTGTTTTCACTATCAGATAGATTGATTCATGACTATGGATTGTCTGCGTGTGTGTGTGTGTGTGTGTGTGTGTGGGTATGGTGTTTCCCAAATGTGTTTGCCTCTGTAAGTTACGAAGTAATAGGCGACGGAAATATTCATTGCGGTAGGTCGCCATAGGAAACGTTACACTGTCTGTGGAGTTATGAACATAGTTTATTGTGTTATTATCCAAAGAGTTTCAGCAAAAAGATAAAAAAATTTAAATCGAACAATAGTTGTTTCTATCATGCACTGGAATCGGTAACACCAGCTGTGTATTCATCAATTCAAATTACATTCCTATCACTTTTAGTTTGGGAGCTACAACCCTTCAAAATTTCAGGGGCAGATACCACACACGCTGCGCATAACGCAATGCGCCTTCTAAATGTGGTGCGCCAGCCATTACGTTCTTACATGCAGAACAACGACTTCGGGAGACAGGCAGCATGGTAATGCGCCGCAGTAACAGACAAAGAACTGCAAGAAGCGAGGAGACAGAGGTGTTTGTTTTAGCTGCAGTACACCATGTCAGCTTACGAGCCGTTGCTGCAGTCGCTGGTGTCAGTCTCACATCTGTGTGACGTATGGTACACGGCCACAGGTTTCACTTGTACCACCTGTCACTGACCCAGGATATGCGTGGGAACGACTTCCATGTGAGAGTTACATTCTGTGAATTTGCCATGCGTAATTTCATGCTGGAGTCTTTACAAGGTGTTATGTTCTCTGATGAGTCCACGTTCACAAATTATGGTGCAGTGAATCGCCATAACGTGCACTACTGGGCCACAGACAATGCTCGGTGGGTACGACCTGTCGACCGTCAACGTAGGTGGTCTATTAATGCATGGTGTGGAATCCTTGGAGATGAAATCATCGGTCCACACTACTTCCCAGGTACACTGACAGGTGATTTATATAGCATGTTTATAGTCGACAGTTTGGGTGGTCTCCTTGAACATGTGTGTCTACACACGAGAGTCCATATGTGGATGCAGCGCGATGGTCACCCAGCCCATTCTGCGCGTGCTGTTGCGGAAGAACTAAACAACAGGTTTGCAGGAAGGTGGTTGGGGCAGCATGGTCCTCATTCATGGCCCGCAATGTCTCCCGATTTAACACCATTAGTTTTTTTTTCTTTTTGTGGATATCTAAAGGGTCGTGTTTAAGTCACTGAGCCCAAATCCCCAGATGATCTAAAACGGCTCATCAAAGACGTATGTTGCTCTGTGACACCGGCGATGTTCAACATCTCACTTAAATCAACTTCTCATCGCCAGAACATCAATCACTCACCACACAGCCATGTATTACATACAGCGTGTGGTATCTGTTCCTGAAACTTTGAAGGGTTGTAGCTCCCAAACAAAAAGTGATAGGAATGTAATTTGAATTGATGTATTCACAGCTGGTGTTACTGATTCCAGTGCATGATAGAAACAACTTTTTTGTTTCTCCATGCCGATGTTTTGGCTCTCCAAAAAATGAGAACTGCCAGAAAAAGTGAATAAAAAAGAGAACCACAAATAATTCAATTATCATTTCCTGAAAGTAAATTCAAATAAATGATACAAAATACAGTGTGTTTTATGCCTAGTTTCGTAAACTGGCGACTAATGCGCAAGTAAAAAAGTGCGTTTTCAAAGTGACATGTGGGGTGTTTTGAAATACATATGTGGTTTTCGGCTATCCGTAGAATAATGTGCCAACACGAAACCAGAAAATCAGGAATTTGCTGTACTGTATCTGACATCGTTGTTGTCATCTGTATATTCTCTCCAGCGACACAACAAAAGGCAGCTCTTCATCGACAAAATACGTTATGCAGCTGATAATCGCAGCCCCATGGCTCTCGCCACAGAGATTCAGGCATCTGATCCAGTCTGCCTATTCGTCAGAAGTAACATGTTATTCTTTGTAATTGGTAACTACTGTAACCTCGTACTCACTCTCAGTTTATTGGTGAATGTTTTCTACATATAAGTAGTGGGAAAAAGCCACCACCACCCCATATTACATTGTTAACAATGGCGTATCCAAGATGGGGGCGATAGATACAGCAACGTCGCAATGACGTCATGGCGGGAAGTTGGGCTAACTCCAGTAACCTACGTCATCCAACTGCCACCTCTTTCTTCAAATTGACAGGAAAAGGATCAGTCTGTGGTGGGCTGCTGGACAGGATGGACGTAAGTCTTTATTTTTCATGCAGTGTTTATTTAAACAGTTTGAGTTGTCGTAGGCAGTAGCTCCATCCAGTGTGTTCACCATGAGGTCTGGAGTCCAACTGACCTAGTACAGAATACTGCCACCAGAGGTCACTGTCATCCCGTGGTGGTCCAGGGAATAATGGTGGGAAAAGGACTCAGTCTCTGTCCAGCTGCTGGAGAGAGGAAGGAGCGTACTTCATTTATTTTGGAACAATTTGTTTAGGGACGGATTTCACATAGTTTATTTATTAGACTGATACAAAACCCTCACTCTGTCATGCTTTAGGTCACAATAAATAGCCTATACACCTGCAAACTACTCGTAAGTCACCGACAAAGCTCATTGCACAGCCTACAGACATGTTCACAAAATAATGCAATAGACACATTCATTACGCGTATAATTGCAACTGTAGAGTATGTGGGTGGAGGCGACTGGATGCAATTCAAAACAGTGCTATACTATGCCACCCAACGCTAGAATTGCGAAAAATGACGGAAAATATGTAAAAATTGAGGGAAAATACGTTGAAATGTGGGGACATTGAGGAAGTACTTGCGCGTCCTCTGGTATGTCACAGCAAGTGGAATCCGAGGAAACGTCGACATGGAAGCGAAGGGAACCAGGCAAACCGTCACGTTTTTTTTTTCCCATCGAGGCAGCGTTCTATTGTATGTCAGTGATACATGTGACTTGACTACTGTATTTGACACTTTCCAGGAAAACAAAACAGAGAACCATCTGCTTCTAAACTTACATGTATCTGCTGTGAAGGGCAACAGAGAATGGATGAGTGATCGGTTGAGATGGAGCTGTAACGAGGTATGATTTAATGGCAGTCTGATGATGCATTCTAGAGAGGGAGGGGAGATGTTGCTGCAGGTCATTTGACCATTTTCACCGCTATTCTTTCAGGATGCATCAGTCGCTTACATAGCCTGTGTTCGTCTCGCATGCAGCCACGTGTTCTGTGTGTGACTTAGAGCACTGGCTGCTTGTGATCGGTAAAAAGAAGCCTCTCAGTCTATAACACTATTGTGCCTTGAAACAAACTAATGTTATACTGTGACAAGATTTCGAATTTTGACCACACGTGTGTGTCTAATAGACAAAGGTATTGAACTATAATTTTGAATATGGTGAAATTAACAGAAAAGTTAAATAGACTTTAACCTCGGTAGTTACTGCAAGTGGTAAAATCATAAGTAAATGAGAGAAAATGAAAAGTCGCCAGTCCAGTTAGATACATTAATTTGGAGACATATATTTTAGGAAATTGATTATTGGTTATTGACATTCCTTTCGTTGATATTTCCCTTTTGATAACACACAGTATACAAACTGACACAGTGCACTCAGCACTGTGTGTACCAGCAGTTACCAATAATGCACACACCAGTGAATTATAGGAAGCAAATTTGCACCAAGCTCATACTAATGACAGGTACACTCAAGATCATTACTTAATCAAATACTGAAATGTTCCTGCGTGAGGGGCTTTTATCTTAACTGACATATAAAAAGTCAATAAAGATGAATAATTTCATATATACACTGTTTATGCTCCTCTATATACGTCTGTTTTCCTTAGCAACAGTAATAGTTAAATTTCCTTTTCTAACAGGAGAAGAATGTGATGGGGACCCATAAACTAGTAAAGTTTCACTAGTCAAGCTCTCTGATTATTATAGTAGAAAAGAGTAATTCAAAAAGCTAATCATTTGTTTCACTTGGAGTAGTTTATAATTTACTTTGCAAGACAATAAAACACAACACTGGCTTAATTAACTTCAAAAAAGGGACCATTCATGATAGAAATCAAAACCACACTATGTTTTAAAATGAGCTTAACTTGTTTGCCCTTTAGTCACCTGTGAAGCAGGTATTATAGACAATAATATTTACAAAATCTTGCACTATAATCCTACAAAACTATATTTTGTAACAAACTAAGGATACTTTAGCAAAATCCTATCCAACTTCACTTTTGTGGTTTTAACTTTAACTTTTACAGCTCCTTTTATATTAGAAAAAAATCACTTTTAAACACTTGAATGCAAATATTGTTCATTTAAATCAGATACTCGGTCTTAGTAGCACTTACTTGAGGACGCTGCATAGGTTCATGATCAGGACAGAAAATATGGTTCCAGACACGGATTTATAGTGTTGTGATTATTATTAAAACCACACACAAATTAACTGGTCCACGCCCATATACATTACTGAATGTATGAAGTTAGTGAAGCAGTAGAGAAGACTGGTGGCAAGCGACATGGCAGCTAACTGTACTCTTGATGTTCGAATGCTCTATAAAAGTCTCTTCTTGGCGTTGGATTTTCAAAATATTAGAGCCATTCCTTTATGCCAAGAATACCAAATAATAACAGGATCCACATACGAGGCAATCCTTTGTATAGCTGCTTACAATTGCCTCTCTTAGTACTGTCAAAGTGTACCGTGCTATGGCTAGCCACATACTGCATACCGTTCACACATGCGAGCCGCTCAGTTCGACCGTCAAAACCACCGTTTCCATCGCGCCATTCCACTTCCGTTGCTGGGGGACTTCCCTACAGCTTTTACATGTTATAAATACAAGTGACCTATGAACCAGCTTTCAATAGAAAATTTCTTTTTATGAACTTACACATAATGTAATAATTTACCATTTTAAAATATCCTTTTGCTTTTTTCATATATACATTATAAAACTCTAACCTTCCTGTCACATATAAAGGATTTTAAATAAATCATTATACACAATCCATATTTGCAGATACACTGTTATATAAGATAAACCCACTTCTAATCGATATATGCGTTACAAGTTACCAAGGACTTCCATCTCATGTGTGACGAAGTGTGACTATCCTGTTTCGACACATTTCTCTCAATGAACAAAGATTTATGCGATGTATTCCATTTCTCTGTTGCATCTTGGGTATAAAATCGAGACTTCAGTTTCATAACTAAGAATTTTCTAAGTTTGGGATAGGTTTTTGCGAGGCGCTGCAATCCCCGTGTATACTTCTGCTTGACAGATGTCCTGTTTACAGAGTTAGTGGCGGCAAGATGCGTAATTTCACGTGTCGGACGCCGGTGCTATGGGCTTATCTGTTTCCTTGTAATAGGTATTCTCCATTACTAACGATCATTTTATATATCACTGATGTGGGCATAGTATAATTCCTGAACCGTGATCGGATGTGGACAGTGATCGCTATACATCTCTGGAAAGCTATATTGTGCATGTATCACACAGAGCCAATGTTTTAAGGAAGTAGTTTTTTTTTCATTTTACAGTTTGTTACCATAGTTTATCGTAGAGAAACCTGCAAGAAGGATGTATGTCATGCACGGGAAATATATTTCTTACATTGGAGTATTAAGAGCACTGCATTCCACATGACTAATATGTTGGAAACTGAAGCGATCTAACATTATAACCTGTTTTAAGTGCAGAACTGTGTAGCCTTAAGAATGAGTCTGTTTATGTTCTTTCTTACCAGTATCCTCCTGGTCACTTGAACAATGCTTTAGAATTGAGAGTGTAGTTGATTTATGTAAAATGCTTTGAACTCCATCCATCTAGAGCTCCAGCATGCATAAAAGCCGCCGGTTTCTTGTTCTTCTTAACCGTCTGCTATTACATCACAACACTTTCAAATCTGCTAATATACACCGATGAGGGTTGCTAACCTCCTCGACATGCGCGCATCTGGAGAAATCTTGTGCACTTGGATGGGTGCAGACTCGGCAAGCTCGAATCATTCACGAGACGTGGAATGTAGCGATCTACTCCTGGGCAGATGCAAATTAAACCGGTAACGGTGCCGCAGGGCAGATCGTTCAAAGACAGTACAAAGGGATCTTTCAGTCTCTAAGACTGCGAGAATGTCGTGCGACTCCCATCTGCATAGAGACAAGTCGCAAATTACGCACTGTGCCCGAGGTGTTAGAAATACGTAGATCACTGTCTGATATACTTTGATGTTGTATATGTTCGCGAATTGACAATGAATGGACGCATCGCAGAGTCATCTATCTACATTTGCTATGGTACTCGCAAAGAAGAGAAGGGGCAGTTTAGAGATGATACTGATATTGGGAGGCATGCTGTCACATCATTGATCGGTGTTCAAATTACTGTAAAATTGCTAAAATTGTTCACACTATCAACTGTGACGCTTATTATGACAGTACATCGACGGTGCCTCTACCATCCCACATTCTTCCATCTGTTGGTTGCCACATAGTGATTGACTGACATCGCTTGTTTGAGATGGAGAAATAATCTTGGTGGAGGGACAACACCTTCTGAGGCGGCTAGCACCGAAACAATGATTGCATACATAACTGCAATATGAGGAATCAGTCGTAATGGAACACAGAATCATCAGGTAGCCTGTCAATGTGACAGATAAGTTATGTAGAGGTCGTGTCACCTTCAGATAGCAGTTTGGAAACGCTCCACAACAACGCAAAACTCTTCCTGTTTTGTTTTGTTATGTTGTGACTGTCTTTTATTTAAAGTCATCCAGTGTGTGTGTGTGTGTGTGTGTGTGTGTGTGTGTGTGTGTGTGTGTTTGTGTGCATTTTATGGTAGCAGCAGCAAAAACGTGATTTACACCATGTGATGTGTAGTTTTCTGTGAGAGGCAATGGATCAGAACATGTTAATGTCAGTTTAGGACCTGACACAGACCTCGAAGTGATGGCGGAAAAAACAAAATTTATGGCAGTGTACAAAGCGTGTTACAGTAGAAAAAAAGCAATGTTTCAAACAACGACATAGTGTCACAGGGAGCGTCTCTCGCGACTTACAGCATAGTCTGTGGGATACACTCATCCTCCTACAGTACAGGCGATAAAACTTTACACAGCTCTGTGCAGTGGATCAATAGCTATATATTTAATAGGGTGGCCAAATTTTCTCGGTGCTGGCTCACAGATGGTATTTGTTTTTGATATATGGGAGGAGAGAGATAGGGAAAAAATCTTATTGAGTTCTCTATCGGATGAAATTAGTGGAGCTTTCATAGTTCGTAATTTTTCTCTGTTGTACAAAATAACGTTTGAGCTCTCTATCGGATGAAGGTAGTGGAGCTTTCATAGTTCGTAATTTTTCTCTGTTAGACAAAATAACGACTATACCATGTTAGGGTGGTAGATGTAAATGGGCCCTGAGGGACGCGGATCTGCTTCGGACTGCAGTACCTGTATGTAGCTTGGAAATGCACCACAATGCAATAGCAAAGTCCTCGTCCTTCTCCCAGTTCCCGCACTGTCTTTTATACTACCTCGTGTTGTAGGAGTAGGCTTCGTTTCACACTGACCTTACACAACATGCACATTTGGCAGAACAATGACAACATGTTCCCGTTTTCTTCGAATGGTCAAAAGACGATCCAGTCGCACTCATAATAAAACTCCTGTAGTAGTTGGTGTTAGAGCAGCACCTTTTTTAGATTGAAGTCAGCTTATGGGTATACCTGCTTAAGGGAAGTCCCTCTAACTAAGGGCTCAGCTTCAGACGATGTCATGTTTCCAAGTAGAGAAGGAATTAGCATATATCGTCAAAATATAAGAGGTATTAGAGATAAAGTTAGTGAACTGCTTATAAATGTTACCTCCGAAATTATTGGTATATCGGAGTGCCACTAAAATAATTTGACAATTCAGAGGCTTCCTTTACCAGGATACAGATTAGCTGCCTGTTTTTCAAGGAGTTCCTTGCAGTGTGGTGGAGTGGCTATGTACGTAAAAAAAAACAGTATTCCATTTGAGTCCATAGACGTATCACGGCACTGCACTGAACAGATATTTGAATGTTGTGCAGGGGCAGTTGAATTTAGCGATACTAAACTTATAATTGTTGTTGTTTATAGGTCCCATAACTCTGACTTCAGAGCATTTCTGCTCCAAGGTAAAGACGGTTCTTGATTCTCTTTGCATGAAGTACCAGAAATTAATTATATGTGGTGACTTCAATATAAATTTTGTCTATGATGGAGCAACAAAAAGGATGTTGGTAGATCTAAATTCATATGATCTGACTAGGGTGCAGGGGAACAGTAGCCCAGCCATAGACAATATTTTTATTTATTCTTCATTACTAGTTGGGCATTCAGTTAATAAAACGGTGAACGGCCTTTTAGACTAAAGGCTTTTGTACTCAGACAAATGTCACTTATAATTACAAACTATGTAGAAAAGTTAATCCAACAGCAATACAGAGTTTTTTAAACCTTGTCAAGGAACCTTAACTCTTGTGCAGACAGATGTGCAGTATACTGCTGCATCCATTTTCAGTAAGCTACCGCTCGAATTTAAAAAAATATTACCAGTAATCCACTCGCTTTCATATCTAAACTGAAGAGTTTCCTCATAGGTCAATCCTTCTATTCTGTCGAGGAGTCCCTTGAAAAATTAAGCTCATTCTTGTTGTATTGTTGACTGCGTTTACTTAAACTTATGATTGAAATTTTTTGGGTTCATAAACATTTAATTTTTATCTGTTATTACTTTTATGTTAAAATTTATGTACTTCCATGTTCCATGACCTTGGCGATTTGCTCCTCAGTGTGGTCCAAAGGAACTTTACGTATAAATAAATAAATAACTCAGCTTAGCCTGTTTCTCCACGGACTGCAGAATGTGGTATACATAGCTTTCTCCAACTTCTGCTCAGCTTCGACTTAAATTGGAAGTATCACATGTGCAAAGCTGCGGTAGTGTGGAGTCTGGGGGGTGGAGGGGTGCGGGTAGGTGCGAGATGCATATCGACCACCTGAAACCACGTTGGAATTTTACTGTAGCAGATAGGTGCGAGAAAGGTCACTCGTTTCGAGATATGAGAGTGCCAGAAATATGACGCACTAGTGGCTGTAATCATTAAAAGACTTCTCCATAGGATCCAACGCAGGTATGTAGTTGAATGGAGAGACTTGATTCCAAATCACAGATGGCATTTCTACCAAAAGCATAGCACTAGCGATCTGAAAGGCCCGTGTACATTTCTTATGACCTCAATCAGTACACCATCTGCTGTTTGTGGTCATTCTCAATCAACCATCGCCTATAACCAAGTGGATATATCGCAGAACCTCTGGTGTGGCATCAAGACAGAATGTGTTACAAATACTGAAGGAATATCTAGATACGGCTTGAGGGAGCTGCAATACTTGCTTCAGACCGTGTTCCTTAACCGAATCACTTATTACATTATTACATCTCTCTCCATAAGACACAGTGGCACTACTCGCAAGAGAAACTTATGAGATACGTCCACACATCCCTAATTTTCGCTCAGTATTGTTTCGTATTGCCAGCAATCAGTTATTGACGAAGTATTATACTTAGTAGTACGGGATGCGCGATAGGTTCCCCTTGAGCATCAGGCTTATAAAGTGTGTATGTGTGTTCCGACATGTGCAAAGAATATGACTATGTTCTGTCGTAAAGGATGGTACGGATATGACATGGAGTATTGCGATAGCCGCAAAGGGAAAAATATGTCAAGTCATAAGAATGGTACAGATATTTCTATTTCCAGACCCATCAGCAGGGGTTATTTCCGATACTTCGCTCATTGTCGAATGTCGTTCAGTTGAGATCGCAATCATAACAATTAATTGTAAGTACAGTGATAAAATATATGTGTAGCCAGTTTCCTAGGACGAATCTGTCTGGGATTGTGTTGCGCACGGTGGCACGGTGGCAATGGCCTGTGGCGAAATTGATTCACATTTCCTACTAATGCCAGAAGCTGGTTCAAATGGCTCTGAGCACTATGGGACTTAACTTCTGAGGTCATCAGTCCCCTAGAACTTAGAACTACTTAAACCTAACTAACCTAAGGACATCACACACACCCATGCCCGAGGCAGGATTCGAACTTGCGACCGGAGCAGTCGCGCGGTTCCAGACTGTAGCCGGCCGGAAATGCCATAAGCTGTCTGAATGGAAAGGCCTGTTGGGATGCAGGAATGTAGCTGACTTAACCGTCTCGTCTTCTAGATGGCTGAATAGCGACCTAATGCTATGTGTTGGTCGGCCTTCGTGATCACATGTGTTCTTGGTGAAAATTTGAGAAGATTCAATATGGATTGGTGTTTGTGCTGGACCACTATTACCTCCCATTTAAATTGTCAGGTTGACTGCTTCTGCACATTTCCTGTCTTTATTTGGTTGAGAGAACATCGACTGTGGTGTGTGTTGTGTGTATCTAGCGGGTGAAAAACGTGTGGAAGATACGTTTGCTGGTTCTATAGAAATGAGGAAACACCTTAGTTGACTTTGTAAATTAAAAGGATGATTTGGAATCTGTTGTGTCAGTATTCGCGAGTGGAAATATCGGTTTCTCCTATTTTTTCACGTTTTCACGTAAAGATCTCCACAGGCGGGATAAGTTTCTAGTTTTTCAGTGGTTTACAACACGCTGCACCTCGCTTAAAGCCGTCGGCACACGGACCGTGCTGTCGAACGCTAACGTTGAGCGTGCCAAGTTCAACGTGCTGCTGAACGCTCAGGAACGATGCGACTTGTGCATACGGTACGTGGGCCGCAACGTGGTATACGCGATCGCAACGCACTCCAGCGGCAGTTGAGGAATGTTTCTAGTTCGTAAATCACACTGTTTACTCATCGGGCGCGCGTAAAATTCCCACGTTAGCTCTATTAAAACGCACATTTCCTCCATCGTCCACTAAAAGGAAAGTACCGTGTCCAGTCAATAAGGACACAGGCTTATGAAAGTTCCATTACAAAAAGTGCAGGACAAATTTGGAATACTTCTCCGCATAAGATAAACATTATTTCATCATTCCCGCATTTTAGTAAAACCCCAAGGTCAGTCTTACTTGATCACTGCTCCTACCCTGTAGCAGAATCTTTGCAACATGTGAATTACGAAGCAAAAAGAAAGAGGAGCTAAATATCTTTATACAAATAGCGCAAGCTGTCCCGTAGATTAAGCCAATCGAACAAAGTCACCTCTCAACTATTATAGTATATACTTATGTTAAACTAATAATAAAGTATCAGAACCTAATAAAAATGCGAATATTAGGAAAAAAATTTGGAAGTGTCAGAAGGCGAACCACCGTCCTAACACACAACTCTTTACAGGACAATGACGCTACTCATTACACTTTTCTTTTTGGGGTCGATGTATTTGGTCGAAGCGGACGTCACATGACATCCATTGAAGTTCGTTGTTGATCTTTTCACTCAGTCTGTTTATTACAGAGACACGGCAGGTCTCTGACAGAACAAGCTGAGCTACCGGGCGAAAGTCATTCAAAACCGGCGCTCGGCGCCAGGTGCCGCTTACTAAACCAACAACACACGCCTTGCTTCTAATCACAGTATTTTACCCCTTGCTGAAAACCTTAATCGTAGATATGTTACTAATTGAAATTTAATGATAAGAAATTGTACCAAGAACAATGCATTTTGGGTGGATCTTCAGTGTTTCGCTGCCGCCTTCAAATACCCTACGCTAATAATACGCAAGTTACAATAATTCTTTTGCCACGAATATGATGTTTCTCATTGTTTTTTTATTGGAACGAATCACACAGTTAACAACGGGCTTTCCAGTCATTCTCAATTTTCTGGTGCTCAGAGACGGCATATACACATATAGGCTTGAAGTGAATGCCAATATGGCGCCTGACGACTCTGTACTGAAGGGAGACGGCGTGCGTGTGACGTAGGTGGCGTTGTGCCATCTCATTGGTCAACGCTCAGACGCACGCTCAGAATATCTGACATGACAGATATTGCTCTGCACGTTCGGAAAGACTCCCGTGCGTGCTATTCCGCGCTATGACGTCAGAAACTGGGCACGCTCAACGCTCAACGTGCGGATGCACGGTCCGTGTGCCGACGGCTTAAGGTGTGTGTTTCTAGAGAAATAATTTCCAGACTATGTCTTCGAAATTATACTGTGCATACGATACTGCTTTCCAAGCGACATTGATACGTACTATATATCGAGATGTATCGTGTAAGTGGTATAGTATTCTGGCAAACCATGTGAAAATACATATGTTGTTGAAATTCCTGTCTGGAGATTGGTGTAGGAAGCAAGTAAGCAAGCAAGGAAGTCGGGGCCGGGAACAGTGATGCCTTTGTGCTGAGTGGAACCGATCCCGCCTTCGCGGTATATGTATATTCAGGGAGCAGAAGTGATGATTTTGTACGGCGCAGTATACGAACTGTGTGTTTACTACATTGATTTGGTATGTGGTTATATATAGCTGGGTTGGAGATCCGTCTGATGCTGAAATATTCAAGCTTCCATCGTCACTGGCAGAGCAGTATAACTGAGCAAGTGTCTTCCAATATTTGACGATCTGTAGACCACTTTTGCAAGGTTAAACTGTCAGTGCAATATGGGGATCTGTACAAAATAGTTTTGTCACTGAAAGTCTCGTCTGCAGACACCGGTAGCATCAGCAATTTGGCGGATAATTCCATAAGAGCCAATCAGAATGCTACATTCATTCACAAGACATGTTTCATGCTGGTACATAGGAGCCTCTACAGAGTGGTTCTAGCAAGATAGGGGCGAGGTATCTGTGGTGGGATGCTGTCCCTCATCTTGCATAGCGACATTGGGACATCTCCAGCAGCTGTAGGACACCGAAAATTTCAGCCATTTCTCCCTTCTGTAGGACAGTGCTTCGAATCCTTTTTGTGTAATTGCTCTGATTTTCCCGTATGTATTTGAACAGTGCTCTCTTTCCAACCAACATGAATGCTTTTATGATTAACGATGTTTCCGCAACCGTGGACATACATTATGAAGTCTTTTAGCGGTGAGAACGTTTATCACTTCCGAGACATATAGTGAAAGCAGGGTGACACGATTTCCAGAAAGGGTAGCACATGATGCCTCGTTAGGACTATCAGGAAGAATGCATTCGGTGTTATTCTGAGCTATTTTCGTAAAGAGGTCCTGATGGGGCGGGAATTTCCATGCAGCAAGCTGTTTGACATCACGGAAGCTCCTACAACAACAACAAAAGCGACCGTTCCCTATTTTTACGATTCTTAACGATTTTCGACAGGTAGACTTGGCTCTTACTTACATAGACATGTGACGCCAGTACAACACTTACAGCATTTTAGCTGGACCTGCACGGGTGAGCCGCCATGCAATCGTCTCTCACTCGGTACTTGACCCACAGCTCTGAAAGGTTTGTGTCAGCCACAGTAAACACGGCCATCTCTCATGTAATGTTAGGATCGCTAGGAACAACGTATCTTGTGCTATTCTGGGAAGCACTGCAAAAGATTTCTATAGCGCATCCAGAGGGATACTGGGCAGTTATTTACATAGACATGAGACGTCAGTATAACACTCAAAGAATTCTGACAGTATACCCGAAAATAGATGTGATCTTAACCTGCTGTCTACAGATGGCAACGGTGTGAGAGTGGTGGCTCGCACCCCAAAATTCGTCTCTCCGACAGTTGCTCACGTCTTGCTACCGCTGCAATCCGCATGTGTGGAGTCAGCAGCGCCAGCGTGTGGGCACGTTGGACCTCTGATACGTCACCATCGAACTTGTTAATGAAAGTTCGCAAGCGCTTTTTCCATGCAACGAGTGTTTTTGCACTGCATCTTTTTCGGCTATTTAAGGGTTGTGAGTCTGTTGACAGAGCGTTATACAGCATTATTTTGCCAATTTTACGCGTAATGAACGTGTCTGTTGCATTATTTTGTGAACATATCTGTGGGCTGTGCAGTGCATTATTGTGACAGTTTATAGTTAGTGAATGTGTTTGCATAGTGCCTTACAAGTGTTATTTTGACATTTTACGAGTCGTTTGTGTGTCTGTACACTGTGAAATGGATTATTTCGGTGATTTGTGAGTAGTTTTCAGATCTATACGCTGTGCAATGCACTATTTCGACAGTTAACAATTAGTGAGCATGTCTGCAGAGCGTTTTACATTATTTCGGTGATCTACGAGTATTTTGCAGGTCTGTAGGGTGTGCTATGTATTATTTCGAAAGTTTACCATTAGTGAGCATGTTTGCAGAGTGTCATATATGTATTATATTGACAGTTTGCATCAGTGTACTGCATTATTTTGGTGATTTACAAGTAGTTTGCAGGCCTGTAGGCTATTTATTGTGAGCCCAAGCACGACAAGGTGAGTGTTTTGTATCAGTGGAAACTGTTCCAAAATAAATCAAGTACACTCCTTCCTCTCTCCAGCAGCTGGGCAGACACTGAGTCCTTTTCCCACTATTTCTCCCTAAACTACCATGGGACGACAGCACCCACTCATGGCAGTAATGTGTACTAGGTCAGTTTGACTCGCTACGGTCGCAGGTTCGAATCCTGCCTCAGGCATGGATGTGTGTGATGTCCTTAGGTTAGTTAGGTTTAAGTAGTTCTACGTTCTAGGGGACTGATGACCTCAGATGTTAAGTGCCATAGTGCTCAGAGCCATTTGAACCATTTTGGACTCCAGTCCTCATGGTGAACACATTGGATTGAGCTACTGCCTATGACAACTCAAAACTGTTTAAATAAACACTGCATGCAAGGTAAAGACTTATTTATGTCCATCCTATCCAGCAGTCCAGCACAGGCTGACTCCTTTTCCTGTCAATGCCAAGGAAGAGGTGGCGGTTGGATGACTTAGGTTGATGGAGGTAGCCCAGTTGACCTCTGTCCACCAAAATTTGAACTCCCAGCCAGTTTATTGGGGAGAGGGGAATAGGGGAGAGGTGGGGGATGGGAGGAGAGGGGTTGTGTTAGTGGAAGTAGCCCAATTTACCTATTTTCCCGCCAAAATTTGAACTTCCGGCCATGACATCATTGCGACAATGCCATATCTATCGCCGCCGTCTTGTATCCGCCATCTTGAATGATGAAACAATGCAAAGTGGGATGGTAGCGGCTTTGTCCCACTACTCATGTACTGATGGTTCCTACAAGTTCTCAGACGTTGTATATCTTCTTGTACCAAGAATACAAGCAGCCACTAGTATCATTCCAGACCACACAGCACTGCAGAGGGTCTACAGCATATGAAACAGTGGGGTTTTAATTGTACCCCTCTGGTTAGCTCCTGCCATTCTGTGTATGTGAACACCTCTCAAATGCAGGAAAAAATATCTGTGGCTGTCGTTGAACTTACTGCCAGATTAAGACTCTAACCCAGTGTTATTTAGGCAAAATTGTCTGAATATTTTAACTACATCGTTTCATAACAAGGATATTGTTAATACATAGCACAACTTACGCCAAAACGGGTGTCAGATTTATTGATATTATGATTTCATTGACCACAACATGTTCTGAAGTGTGTGTGTGTGTGTGTGTGTGTGTGTGTGTGTGTGTGTGTGTGTGTGTGTGTGTGTGTTTGTGTGTATGTGTGTGGGGGTGGGGGGATGAGTGGGCGGATAGGTGGGTTTATGCATTGTGGTGTGTGATCCTCGCTCCTGCCTCTGGGACACCTTGGGGTCAGAACAGTGTGTGTGGGGGGAGGGGGGGAGGGAGAGGTGGAGTAATTCCTGACAGCAGTGAATCAGGTCAGTTCCATCACCACTTTGACATATCCTCATTATCCACATCTTTTAATAATTAATGTAGTCATCCCCTCTTCCAGATTGTTTTTGCACCATAAAATTCACCCACTCTAGTGTGATATGCGTCAAGAGCTTTACAGGGGTGATTCCATACAACTGAGCCAGAATGTTTTTCTGGGTGAATTAGACGATACCTGTGTGAGTGTTTGAATTTGTCAGTATCATATCTTGGTCGTCAACAGTACGTCTTAGATCACTTTCACTACTATTTATCATACCATTCTTACAGAAACTGAGTCAAGTACAACAGAGTTTAAAGCCACAATCCAAGTAGGTGCTCTCGACAAGCTACTGATTCTCGTAGGCTGAAGTCAAGAGAACACAAATTACTACCCCAGTACTTCCTGTTGTTCCGTGTTGGCGTCAGCCTTGCAGCACGAGAAGTAAAACAACCACAGTTCTGGGACGATGGTCCTCAGCAAATCTCGTGTCCAATTAGAAGTAGCGAATCTATGGAGTCGTGAGGTCCTGTACAGTGCTCTTTAGGGCTGATCCCATAATGGGTAGGCCATATGGTTATAATGAATAAGAAACAGCAACCAAAGATTGCTATTTCTATGGCACCAGATGGTAAAGATTCATGAGCGACCTAAAAACAGATTGATAAATGGCATAGAGGAAGCGCTAAACAAGCATGGAGTCTGTGCTGGGACAACAGGAAATGGATTACTGAAAGCACATTAGAGTGCTTAGTTTATATTATTTACTAGTAACTAATGAGAATACTAAGCTATGGCAAAGTGCTGCAGTGGAACACTGCACATCTCAAAGCAAAATATTTATAGTTAAGCAAGATGGTTGTTTATTTCTATTTTTAGCTGGCCAGTTTCAATCTTCTAAAAGATCATCTTCAGTGTTTACATTCCTTGATGACAGTTGAAACCATTCCGTTGTGCAGGGCCATCTGTGGTGGTGGGGAGAACATCTCCATGGCACACGCATCCTTGAACCGCCTCTACTCCCTCAGAAAAATACTTTTACTATGCAATCCTCATTACCTAAACCTCATCACTCAAATTGAAATTCTGACACTCCAACACCTAGAAGAACATTCCAAACACCATGTCCACAAGTTATCCAGCCTGCTGACATTTCACTCCTGCCTTGTGGCACCACTATCGAACCACCATCCTACCCACAGTGTTGTCAACCCCTCAGAGCATCCAGACCCCTATTAAGCTTATTGTGTGAGACTTACAAACTTCCACCTGCACTATCACTTGCCACTACTGCCACATACTGTAAAAGTCTTAGACACAATACTTTCAGTACACGTAGTACCCACAAAGCTCCCAGACATTATTCAATATTGCAGTGGGCAGTGGCCACACACACCCTCACCACCCCACCTTTCAATTCCTACCACCCTCACCATCCATCACATCCACCACCCCTGCCCTGCTGGCACAGAAACAGTGGGCCTCACCTCCACCATAAACATCCACCACTGCCCCATATCCCTGTCTCCCACAGCCAAGCCTTCCCACGAGCCCTATCCCTTCTCCCACCAATCTTAGTCTCCTTCAGCCAACGATCCGTTGCCCATCACACCAGCCACCTTCAATCATCGAACCCCATCATCGCCGCCACTGCCCAGTCACCCTCATTTGCTACAATCTACTGTCCCACCTCCACAGTACCCACCACAGAACCCCACCGCCCACAGTCATGCGTCTGCCGCCACCTGCCACATCACCACAGCCCCCGCCTCTCCCAATCCAGCCGACTCCTATTGCCACTGGAACTAGTACCGCACCCACAGCCACACGACGCTCTGCCCCCCCCCCCCCCCCCCCCCGCCACGGCTCAAAGCGACGCCTCTGCTGCGCCACATTTCTATATAGATGGCGTCAGCTTTCCCTGCTGCCAGTTCGGCGTCTGCGTCAGCCTGGCCCTACTTCCGCTGCCCACCGAGACCAGCACAGTCTCTCCCCTGTGCGCCATGCGCCACAGCAGCGCCTCGTCTCCTCTTTGCTGCCACATATGTTTCTCTCAGGAGGGTAGAAACTCTTGCAGCGAACGCGTCCTGGAAACTAACTGTAAACTTCACACTACAACGAATTCAATCTGCATCAAGCCGTTTATGCCACTACTGCCTCCACAAAATAACTACTGCAGATCCCATTTAGGAATCAACTACACAACTGAAATGTTCGATGGAACTGTATACCCTGCCAAATCTTTAGCCAGCACGCTACTCAAGTGTACACAGTGGAACACTGTACACACAAATAATTAAGTACTGAAAACTTAGATACGAAACTGAAATGCGATACAGTCTGTTCATGCAGCACAGAAAAATGATGTCAACGCCTTGAATGCAGCAGATTTAGAGAAGGAGCACATTCTCTCACTGAAATGTATCAGCACATTCACAGGCATTTCTACCTCTAAACATAACGCAAAATAACTCAAACAAGCTGCTCAGCATCAGATGTTATCTATATATAAAGTCGATTCCAAGTATGGATAGTGCCAATTTCTCAATTCTAATAATAAATAATTATTTATTCAGTTCAGAAGAACTTATTTTAATGTTTAAGAGTCGAGTGATGAGATGAAACGCGCAGCTTCAACTGGGTTTTGTGTGTAGTCTGCCTTTACACATTGAGCTACCTCCAGCTGTTAACGTTTGTGAACGTGTTGAGCCCTGCGTGAGTCACAGTGTGCAATGACGCATCCCCCCTCCCTTCCCCCCTCATTCCCCCCTCATTCCCCCCTCATATCTTCTGCAGAGGCCTACTGATACCCAATTGGGTTTTTGGAGTAAACATGTCACACCTCTCCCATTTGTTTCTATCAAAAGATTCACTGAAAATATTAATAAGCCTTACATCACTGCTTCATTCCATCAAAACCTCTTCAATGTCTCTAGGAAACTTCGTTACTGCTTTATTTACATTAAAAAAAGGACAAAGTCCTATCTTCTTTATACGCTATCATACGTCGCAAATCTCGTCCCAGTAGTTTGAAACAGTTACGCAAATGTGTGTATGTACGTGTCTGTCCCTCGTCAAACAGAAATGCGATCAGATAGCAAAAAGTGGTAGTTAAGTAGCAGCTTCTAACCAGGACACTTTTCCAAGATATATATTGTATGTCGGAAAGTTCAGCATACTTACAAAGAAAGAGAGTTGAATATAACTGTAATCGCTTTCACAGCCACAGATTCATACTGCGAAAGTAATCACCAGCTCAGTAGTTTGCAATCATAGATTCATATTGCGTAAGTAATCATGAGTTCAGCAAGAGCAAGAATGGACCTGTACATCAATTAATTAAAAAGTCAGATTAATCTGTCAAATTATGCATTAAAATAAATTTTACCTGTCCAACTGAAACAACGGATATCTTTCCTGAGTAGGGGATTATCGAATTGTAGGATAGGAGCAGTTTTCATGATCACCATCTATTTAATTCATAAAATACAGAAGGTGGCGAAAATCGGCAGAAGTACCAGGGGCCATTAATTTCGAATTCAAGACAAAGTAACGCTAGCGTATAGAATCACTGACCTCACCAACGTTCCAGGAACTGGCGCCACAGGGTAGACCCCCCTTCTACATCTGCATCGACATCTACATCTATACTCTGAAATCCACCTGACGGTGTGTGGCGGAGGGCATCTTGAGTACCTCTATCGGTTCTCCCTTCTATTCCAGTCTCGTATTGTGCGTGGAAAGAAAGGTTGTCGGTATGCCTCTGTGTGGTCTCCAATCTCTCTGATTTTATGCTCATGGTCTCTTCGCGAGATATACGTAGTAGGGAACGACATACTGCTTGACTCCTCGGTGAAGGTATGGCTCAAATGGCTCTGAGCACTATGGGACTTAACTTCTGAGGTCATCAGTCCCCTAGAACTTAGAACTAACCTAAGGACATCACACACATCCATGCCCGAGGCAGGATTCGAACCTGCGACCGTGGCGGTCACGCGGTTCCAAACTGAAGCGCCTAGAACCGCACGGCCATACCGGCCAGTGGTGAAGGTGTGTTCTCAAAATTTCAGCAAAAGCCCGTACCGAGCTACTGAGCGTCTCTCTTGCAGAGTCTTCCACTAGAGTCTATCTATCATCTCCGTACCGCTTTCACGATTACTAAATGATCCTGTAACGAGTCGCGCTGCTCTCCGTTGGATCTTCTCTATCTCTTCTATCAACGCTATCTGCTACGGATCCCACACTAGTGAGCAGTATTCAAGCGGTGGGCGAACAAGTGTACTGTAAGCCACTTCCTTTGTTTTCTGACCGCATTTTCTTAGGATTCTTCCAATGAATCTCAGCCTGGCATCTGCCCATAGCAGTGTGCACGGTTAGCGTTGCCATCTCTCAGTCAATTCGGCTACAAAGTCCATTTTATGTAGGGTAAAGGAAACTGCTGCGTTGCATCCAAGATTAAGAAACCTCTGAGAGACGCGTGTGTAAGCCTCATTTCGCTGTAGTTTTTAGTCGGATTCACGTCGTGGCTAACAGTGGTGCTGCAGCTGCCGCAATTTCAGGACAGATGTCTTAGTTTCCAACGTCTTGGAAGCGTCTGCCTCCACAGATAAGTGGTCAGAAAAAAAATGTAAATTTGTGGTAGGACCTTATGGGACCAAACTGCTGAGGTCATCGGTCCCTAATCTTACACACTACTTAATCTAAATCAAACTAACTTACGCTAAGTACAACACACACCCATGCCCGACGGAGGACTCGAACCTCCGACGGCGGGAGCCACGCGGACCTTGACAAGGCGCCCCTAGACCGTGCGGCGAGTGGTCAGAAATGCAATGTGAGGGGCCCATATTGTATTTCCGGTCGTATCGGAGATTTTCTCCGCCCAGGGGCTGGTTGTTGGGTTGGCTTCATCGTCATTTCATCCTCATCGACACGCAAGTCACGACGTCATCCAAAAAGACTTGCACCAGGTGACCACTCTACACGACGGGAGGCCCCAGCTACCACACACACATTTCATTTCATATCTTGGAAGCTAACAAGTGGATATTCAGTCAGCGTCAGTAAGGATGAGAGTGACCACGGTCTGCCAGATAACAAGTGAGCCAGACTTGCAGGCCGCAGGCGCGGTGAGGCTCAGCCTGTCCCGTCTTTTCTTTGTACTTCTCGGAAAGGCGACGTTTCAGTTAGTACCACATTGCCGAGCCTGTGTTGTAAAAACGATCGATGCAATGTCCCGTCAGACATCCCTACTCGTCCAAAGGAACAGGCACTGCGACAATTACAGCCGTTTTACAATGTAAGAAATATATCTGAAATTGCGAGTATAACGACCCATCAACTGTATAAGTGAATCACGACAACGAAAATTTGTGCTGCACCTAGAGTCGAACCAGGATTTTCTACTCGACGCAAGCAATCCCCTTAACCGCTTTGGCAACCCGTGCACGTCTCACACCTATGCACAAACTTTCATATGTTGTCGTTGCTGCGTCACAACCTGTACTCGTACACACATTACGTAAGTCTCGTATAGCCATGCATGTACGAAAGAACGTTGCACCGTTCTTCTTAACAACACTGCAGTATCATATTTGTCCGCTGATACCAGGCAGCGACTTTCAAATTGATATGTCCTCGGGAACTATGTAATATCTGTTTGAGTACAGGTTGTGACGAAGGAAACACTACATTTGGATGTTGGAGTCTGGCCATGAGTCTTGTACGGATAGCCGAAGTGAACCGGAAATACCCTACGAATGATAAAAAGTACGCTACACATTTGGCAGATTCGCCCTTGTGTCAGCACTGCGGCGTGCTGGATACAGACGACCACCGGCTCCTCTGCGGCGAAGCCGGCCGAAGTGGCCGTGCGGTTAAAGGCGCTGCAGTCTGGAACCGCAAGACCGCTACGGTCGCAGGTTCGAATCCTGCCTCGGGCATGGATGTTTGTGATGTCCTTAGGTTAGTTAGGTTTAACTAGTTCTAAGTTCTAGGGGACTAATGACCTCAGCAGTTGAGTCCCATAGTGCTCAGAGCCATTTGAACCATTTTTGCTCTGCGGCGAGGCATTGGCTGGCTGACTGGACTCTAGCAAGAAAGACAATAGCGTTCATGCGGCGCGCTATCTATACAACAATATCTTCCGACAGAGTATTTTTTCCAGAGGAAACGTATTTTTCGCGTCATAAGACGAACGCAGTGGCATGGATCACAACTATGACGGTCTATTACATATGTAGAGACACATGTCTGAACGTACTGAACGTACTAGATTACTGCAATACTTGTAAGATGGACACACAAAACAGTTATGGCTACGAAAGTACAAGAATTGGTATGCCAGTTTCCTAGAACGGTTTTTGCGGACCTGCCATATACTTCAGGTGTGCCGGTTGCGCAAAGATGAGCGGTTGTGCTGTCGTTGTGAAACCGATAAAATAAAGTGATCAGCTAAGGACAACTACGCGAGTGTGCGACCCAGGAATAACTAACATTTGCACAGTTAACAATGGAATTTTACTTCGAATTTTGTTTTCAGATCTATAAATATATTTTTAATGGTGCCAGAGGTGTCCCCACTTTGGCTTTGTTGTTATTTCATGCTGCATGGTAGGACGGCAGCGAGGTTCCTTCCAGGACAGTTATAATGTATAAGGACGTACTATGGTTTTGTCAATAATAAAGGTCTCTGTTTCTCCTACCTTCCTTTCTTTAAAAAAAAAAAGTGGGTAAAGATTTGTATTAGAATGCTTGACTTAGAGACTTCGATTCCGGGTACGGGTGCATATTTTTTTTAATTCTAATTTTGAACTGTAAAAAAGAAAACAACAGCGGTTAAGGCGACCGCACACGTAAAGCGGGAAATCCCGATTTCACTCAAGGTCCAGCACAAATTTTCACTTTCGTAGTTCTCTTATACAGCTCACGGTTGTTTGTATTGGCATCTGTGTATACTCATCACGTATTTCAATTACTGTAACAGTCTAGCATTTCTCTTGACTTCAACATAACCGTCGTGTCAGTGGAGTTTACAGTTGATTATTTGTTCCTGGTACGAAGGACGTTCACAGCTCCACTGGCTGTTAGTACAAAAACAGGCAGTCCTACGATCTGTTGTCACAAGCCTTTAAAAGTGAATGGGAATGACAGAAGAGAGGGATGAGAATTCTCACCATCTGTTATGCAGTCACATAATCTACGACTACTGCAGATTTGCTATGAAAAGGTATTACAATGCCACGCGAAAAGAGTTTAAAGATTTAGTTAACAATGAAAGAGCAAACAATTACAACGATCAACAGATGGGATTCATCGTTCTGCACTTCAACAAGCATCATAATGGCTGCAGTTGCCGTAGTGCCTGTTCCTTTGGACATCCATGGATATCTGGAGGAACATTGCGTGGTCCGCCTTGACAACACAAGCACTGGTGGTAGGAATAGTAAAATTCCTGAAGTCACACACGTTGTTCTATTGTCAGTTAGAAGAGTTTTCGATGGAACTGAACGGAGAGTATGGACAGTTTATACACTACTAGAAAGTACGTTGGTTAAGTCAACGAATGTGTCTGGAACAATTTTGCGATATAAAACGGGCTATTGTTGAATTTATGAAGGAAAAATTAGTCAGGAACGAAAAGTATAACATCTGGAATGGATTGCAGACCTTGTATTTTAAGTGGACTTGACTGCCCATTTCCCACAATAAGACGTCACAAGGTGAGAAATTACTTCTGATTTGATAGGGCGGCATTTAAAGAGGAAATCGCATAGTGGAAGGGACATATTCTGCCAAACACAGTCTTGTTCCCTAAGATCACTCCTCGTGATGACTGGGTGTTGTGTGATGTCCTTAGGTTAGTTAGGTTTAAGTAGTTCTAAGTTCTAGGGGACTGATGACCATAGATGTTAAGTCCCATAGTGCTCAGAGCCATTTGAACCTAAGATCACTGGCTCACTGGCGTAAGAAAAATAGAATAAAATAATCAAATATAAAACGCCAGGCGTGAAGAAATCCTTGTGGCCTTGAAATAATTTCAAGGAGACAGTTTGTTTTGAGGACACTCTGAAACTTACATATGTTTTCGAGGTATTTTCGAGACCGTTCACTATTTCAGTTTAAAGCATCCATGTGCATGTGTAGACGTAATTGATTAATTTGCTACTTGCCTGTACATCTAGATTTATACTCCGCAAGCCACCCAACGGTGTGTGGCGGAGGGCACTTTACGTACCACTGCATTACCTCCCTTTCCTGTTCCAGTCGCGTATGGTTCGCGGGAAGAACGACTGCCGGAAAGTCTCCGTGCGCTCTCGAATCTCTCTAATTTTACATTCGTGATCTCCTCGGGAGGTATAAGTAGGGGAAAGCAATATATTCTATACCTCATCCAGAAACGCACCCTCTCGAAACCTGGACAGCAAGCTACACCGCGATGCAGAGCGCCTCTCTTGCAGAGTCTGCCACTTGAGTTTGCTAAACGTCTCCGTAACGCTTTCACGCTTACGAAATAACCCTGTGACGAAACGCGCCGCTCTTCTTTGGATCTTCTCTATCTCCTCTGTCACCCTGACCTGATACAGATCCCACACTGTTGAGCAATACTCAAGTATAGGTCGAACGAGTGTTTTGTAAGCCACCTCCTTTGTTGATGGACTACATTTTCTAAGGACTCTCCCAATGAATCGTCGTCTTAAAGCCGAATCTTGTTACGTCAAAACTGTCCAGGATGTCTACATTGTTTTCCTCAGATAAGTTGCCATGCCTCCACAATGAGGTTGCAAAAGTGGTACAATATGTGCGTGTGAAGGATCTATTTTCGATTATGAAAATAAATAAGTCAAGTCACGATCACATGGCAGCCCGAGTTCGAAAATATGTGAAATTATCTGCTTCTGTCCCTGTGCCGACAGTTTGTACCAGGTAAAAATTGTATAATATCTTCAATGTACCAAAATAAGTAACATAATACTGAAAATCTGTTTCGTTTGTGATATATGTTGTTAGGAAATACGCAACATGAAACCAAGTCATGGGGCATTCACTGTTCTCCTCCCTTCCCCTCCCTCACGCTCAGGCAGTGTGCTGCAGCGGTGGGGGAAGCGTGCGGCCAGGCCGAGTGCTACGGCACACGAACGAGGGCACAGCTGGCGAGCCGAATTCTTCGCTACTTCCGGTCAAGACTATTCACGGCGGAACGTTTGTAGCAACTTTGTCCGTGATAAAATTGCAAATACGCTATCTGCATTGCAAGCCACCAGCGTTACAGTTCCACCGGCGTTAGAGCAGTGAGCTTTGGCCTGTTGCCCACGTCTACGTGTTCGTATTAGTTGACTCCCTGCTACTTGACTCCCTGTGACTAACTGCTTCCGTTAAGACCGCTCAGTTCCCGTGATTCATGTATATTTTTCCGATTATCACTCTCTTTGATTCTTCACATGTTTTATGTACTTGTAGCTTGACCGACAGCAAGGTGGCGGGTCGCCACATAACTCTGAATTGTGGCCTGGCTATATCTCATTCTTTGTGACAAGACTGCTGCTCATTTAGATATTTTTATCCAGTATATAACTGCTTTAATTACAGTTCTCTGTCTGTTACTGGTTTGTAGCTCTCCTCCTGTTTCCTTCGTTAATCAAGTCGTTTATGTCCCTGTTGTTGGTAACGTAGTCTGATATCTCCATGGGCCGCATCCAGGGAATGGATGGTTAGCAGGTGAGAGAATTAACAGCAAATACACCAAGTCTACAAGCCATTGCTTGTGAATAAATTTTCAGATTATGGAATGTAGTGACGATAAATGATAACATGAATATAAATTAGCTGATATCAAACTCCACATTGTTTTACGTCGGTTTAACTGAAGTGCGAGAACGGTAAAGGAAAATACCCACTTTTTAGAATTTTGAAGCTGGTCTAGAAACATTGTCGACATTATTTATGTCGTATCTGTGACTAAATACTCGACAACAGAATTTCTCTCCTCGAATCTAATGTCTTACTCCTTTTGAATGTCGTAATAGGAGTTCGCGTATCAAGTTGGTTACAAAACTGTTCTGCTGAGACAGTTCATCTTTTTCTGTTGATGGAAAAACAGGGTGATTATAATTAAAGCTAAACTCTCAAAACGCTGCAGAAATAACACCACTGGTCAGAATGTCAAATTGCAACGGAATATTATCGCAGAAAGGGGAAAAAATATGGCAGAAGAAAAAAATAATGTGAAAATTGATCAATAGATGGCGCTGTATGTGTCAGAATACGTAAATGAAAACACCTATCATGCGTACGACCCATTGAAGTTGGTATAAGCACTCCGAGTACACGGCTGTTCTTCCTTCCGCGTCTGCGACGTTCGCCATGACTGTCTCAATACAGGTTCGCGCTCTGCTTGTAAAGCTGTATTACAAGAATTAAGACCGTGCGCACGTCGCACTGTAGTAGTTCCGGACACTGAGGGGTCTGAAAAAAGGCGTTGGTCCGATGACTGTCGTGGGTCTGAAGAAAATGATTCGGAAATTCGAGAAGACGGATTCTTTTGGTGTGCAACCTGATAGAGGGAGGAAACGAATTGATTCCACGTCAGTGGAAGCAGTGGCCAAAGCAATGCAGGAGGAGACGAGTGGTGGTGTGCAAACGTGTAGTGCACGGAGCATTGCCGAACATAGGACATACCCGTGAGCACTGTGCATAAAATCCTACGAAGCATCCTTCTTTGCTATCCATTCAAAACTACCCATGTGTACGAGTTGCTTCCTGTTGACCTGCGCCGGCCGCTGTGCTCGAGCGGTTTTAGGTGCTTCAGTCCGGAACTATGCGGCTGCTACGGCCACAGTTTCGAATCCTGCAGCGGGCATGGATGTGTGTGATGTCCTTAGGTTAGTTAGGTTTACGTAGTTCTAAGTCTAGGTGACTGATGACCTCAGATATTTAGTGCTTAGAGCCTTTTGTTGACCTGCCAGCAAGAGAGACCTCTGCTTTATAATTTCTTGTTCTCATCGAGGTGGACAATGAATGGCCGTGAAAGATTTTGTGGACAGACGAAGCCCACTTACATCAGACAGGATATGTCAATACACATAATTGTCGAATATGGGCAGCGGAAAATCCACACGCAAATCAACCAGTACCACTTCACCCTGAGAAGGTCACTGTGTGGTGTGAATTTACGGCATCATTTATCATAGAGCTCTGAGTGTCTTTTGCGCAACCACGTCACTCTAGCTCTCCAAAAGCGTGGATGTGTGGATAGGATCATTTTTATGCAAGATGGCGCACCTCCGCACATTGCAAATCCAGTTAAGCAGCTGCTGAAGCGCCATTTCGGAAATGCTAAAATTATTAGCCGCCAGTTCCCTACAGCCTGGCCGTCCCGATCACCTGATCCTAATCCGTGTGACTTCTGGCTATGGGGCTATCTGAAATATGTTGTGTTCAGTGTTCCGATTGCAAACTTAGCTGCATGCTTTTTCTCGATTTTAACTTGTTGCAGAAAACGGTGGACAGCATATTGAACAGGATTTGCGCCAGCCACACGAAAATTAATATTCCGATTTGGTTTTGATTGCTGTTTTTTATGCGGTTTTTGGCCTCAGGACAATTAGAAACCGATTTGATTGGTGCTTTTTATGCGATTTTCGGTCCCAGGACAATTAAAAACCGATGTGAGTGATGCTTTTTATACGGGACAATTAAAACCCGATTTTTCATATCCCATGTGATACGACCTTGCCATGGTGGATGGGCTTACGTAACTAACAGTATCACACTTGTACCCCCATGCACTCTGAGTAGTAAAGTTTCTTTAACGTCAAACGTACACCTTAGGCATTGTTGTATGATTCATTTGTCATTTGTAGTCGACCACTATCAAAGTCTGATGCTTACAGCGCCATCTATTGCTACAGTTTGTAACTATTTCTCTTCTGCCATACGTTTTCCCCCTTCTCCGATCATGTTCCGTTGCAATTTGACGACATTCTGACCAGTGGTGTTATTTCTACAGTGGCCTGAAAATTTGACTTTAATTGTAATCACTCTGTATTATGTAGTAGGTAAAACTAGCTAACTATATGATTAGCTGCATCGACGGATGTTTCTGTTTCCTTCCTCTGTAAACGTAAACTTGTGCGAAAACTCTGTCCGGACGTCCTGGCAGTCCCATCGGCACCGACCGACCGCCATGTCATGCTCAGACAGTGGCGTGACAGGCTGCGGAACAGAGGGGCGCGTGGACAGCATGTCGCTCTCCAGACCGTGGGGCCGCTACTGCCTCAGCAGACACCACGAAGTAGAGCACGTTCCACTCCAGCCGTCCCACCAAGCAGAGGTCCCTGGCTATACCGGGAATCGAACCCAATTTCTCCGTGTGGAAACTGGCCGCGCTGTCCATCCATTCGCGGATCCTTCCTCAGTAGTCTCCATTTATTCACTGTCCAAAACGCGAGTTCAACAAACATTTTTTCTGGGAGCATAATTGTATAGACATTTCCCACTTGTCAACACACCTATGATGGAACGGTCTAAAGTTCTAAGCTTCGACTCCAAAGTGACTTATGGCAGTACGTAGTGCATTTCTTTAACATTTTTAAATACAAGTTCCACATTCGTAAGTTACTTTGTCTCAAAATACCTTCATTAGATTCTTCAGCATTGGTGCTACGTCTATGACTAAAATATTATAGAAGAATACAATAATACTTCTCATTGTCATAGAACATGCTACTATAATTTCTACCATTTGTGCCGCCTACGCAATTTAGAAATCGATTTTTCATATGCAATTCGCTGGTACTTTCAACTACCTTGATTTGTTAAATGAACCAAGGTAACGATATCCGTATAGGTAGTGATAATACCTACATTCAAACTCGGCATGATGAAGCCAGTGCGTGATAGTACATTATATTAGAGAGATAACTGTGAAACATTTACTGCTCAAAAATCGCAAAGTCGGAAACTTTAATCAATCTGGTTAGTGCAAGGACTTGTATTTACTCCATCTGCTTCCATTGGTCGGCGGACCTTTCAGGGTGACAAGATGTTGGAGCTTTCGCGCTACTGCACGCCCCACCCAATGGATTAGAAGCGAGAAGACTTAATAATACTGTTTAATACACTGAAGTAATATAATGTGCAGTAGTCAATTTTATTTATTCGTTACGCTGCGTCAGACGGCGACCGCGCCAGGATCCCGTCGATCAGTGTAACGTGATACAGCGAGTAACGTCGATTTTCGGACACAATAAGATTTTCTATTTGTAGCATCTTAACTTTATTCATAACAAAACAAAAATAAAAAAAATAATCAAGTATTATATTAAGTTGGATGTCCAGTAAATAGTAATATGAATTTTTTTTACACAACTTATAACGGTTGTTAAGTAAAACGAATTAAATAAGACACTGTTAGAGTTTTACGTACCTTTAATATTTGGACAGTTGGCAGTGTAGCACTTGTTTTGAATTTCACGCCAACTTCTATACTCTGAGCTACACTGAAGATCCAAAGAATCTGGTACAGCTGCCTAATATCGTGTATGACCCTTGCGAGCATGCGGGAGTGCCGCAACACTACGTGGCATGGACTCGATTAATGTCTGAAGTAGAAATGGAGGGAATTGTCACAATGAATCTCACAGGACTGTTTATAAATCCGTAAGAGTACGAGGGGGTGGAGATCTCTTCTGAAAGGCATGTTGAAAGGCATCACAGATATGCTCAATAATTCCATGTCTGGGGAGTGTTTAAACTCAAAAGAATGTTCCTCGAGCCGCTCTGTAGCGATTGTGGATGTGTGAGGAGTCGCATTGTCCTGCTGGAATTCGCCAAGTCCGTCGGAATGCACAAACGACATGAATAGATGCAGGTGATCAGGCAGGATTCTTACGTACGTGTTGACCTGTCAAATTCGTATGTAGGCGAATCATGGGCTCCATATAACTCCGTCTTCACTCGCCCAACGCAATTACAGAGCGTCCATGAGCTTGAGCAGTCGCCTGCTGACATCCAGGGTCCACGGGTTCATGAGGTTGTCTCCATACCCACACACACGTCCACCCGCTCGATACAATTTGAAATAGAACTCGTCTGACCAGGCAATATGTTTCCAGTCATCGACAGTCCACTGTCTGTGTGTTGACGGGCCCAGGCGAGGCGCAAAGCTTTGTGTCGTGCAGTCATCAAGCGTACATGTGTGAGCCTTCGTCTTCGAAAGCCCATATCGATGATGCTTTGTTGTATGGTTCGCACGCTGACTCTTGTTGCTGGCCCAGCATTGAAATCTGCAGGAAATTGCGGAAGGATTACACTTGTGTCACTTTGAATGAGTCTCTTCAGTCGCCGTTGGTCCCTTCCTTGCAGGATCTTTTTCTGGCTGCAGCGATGTCGGAGATTTGATGTTTCATTGGATTCCTGATAATCACAGTACACTCGTGAAATAGTCGTACGGGAAAATCCCCACTTCATCGCTACCTCGGAGATGTTGTGTCCCATCGCTCGTGCACCGACTACAATACCACGTTCAAACTCACTTAAATATTGATAAATTGCGACTGTAACAGCGGTAACAGATATAACAACTTCACCAGACATTTGTTGTCTTATATAGGCGTTGTCGATCGCAACGCCGTATTCTGCGTGTTTACATATCTCTGTATTTGAGTACGCATGGCCATACCAGTTTATTTGGCACTTCAGTGTAGAAAGTAGTGTTTGTTTACAAGAGTGATCGATTGTCCAGACAGTACACTGCGGCGCAAAACTAATATGTTTCATATAAGACAACTGCCGATATTTCATAACAGGAAAGCCAAATCTTATAGAAAAATCCCTGCGAATTTCATCATGAGTAAAAGAATTGTAGTAGATACAGTCAGCGACTCAAAAGCGAGCACCGTATAGTCTCTATACCACAAAGTCAGTCAAGTTTGTGTGTCTCATACTTGTGATAGCCAGTGTACAATAAGCCAGGAGATCAACGGTCAACATCGAGGATTGTTTGGCTGCCTGAAAGTGACTGCCTTAGCACCCCCCCCCTCCTCCCCCCCCTCCCCCAGGGGACACGTGTAGCTTAGGTAGGCGACGGATGCGAACAATGCAGCACTTAGTAGAAGAATACCCAGTTCGAGCTTACAAGGGAACCTTCATCGACTTCCTAGCTGCAACAGTTGACTATATCGATTACATTCAATGCCTAGATGTCAATCTGTGATTAAATTGTATATAAAGTGTATAAAAATAGTGATATATCTCATACGACAAATAAAATATATCTCAAAAGGGTCAACCAAAGAAGCTGGGTGTACGTGACAAGAGGAATCTAATAGGAAAATAAAGAAGGATTCTACACTCAGTGTACCCAAATCAACAAGTGAGCTTCTATACGAGACTGGAAAGAAGGTACCTCCTCAAACGATTCTCGTACCAATGAAAAATAGTTGCTACAATGGAAGAGTGCCCAGGAAAAAACCGTATGTGAATTAACATAAATGAAAGACGAGACTGTACTTTGGTTCAGAGTTTATTACGAAGGAAGAAACGTGATGGAACGACGTCATTTTTACCGGCGAAAGTAAATTTAACATTTATGGGTAGGATGGTCGAACGATGGTACGGCGGAAGAAGAGTGAAGAATTTAATGATAGTTAAATCAATACCTTAAGCTGTCGACAGACGTTGATATACACAACGGGGACACGTGAAAATGTGTGCCCCGACCGGGACTCGAACCCGGGATCTCCTGCTTACATGCCAGACGCTCTATCCATCTAAGCCACTGAGGGCACATAGGACAGTGCGGCTTCAGGGATTTATCCCTTGCACGCTCCCCGTGAGACCCACATTCGCAACCTAATGTCCACACACTACATTCTTAGTGCCCCTGCCCACTACACTCATCTCCATATAGTTTTAGCTAACCGGCCATTGACCTCCTTCTTCTGTGCGGATCCACACGCATTGCCCGAACTCTTACAGGACTCTGTAAGATTGACTGCCGCGAGTAATGAGTGTAGTGGGCAGGGGCACTACGAATGTAGTGTGTGGACTTTAGGTCGGGAATATGGGTCTCACGGCGAACGTGCAAGTGGTAAATCCCTGCAGCCGCACTGTCGTACGTGCCCTCGGTGGTTAAATGGATAGAGCGTCTTCTATCTAAGCAGGAGATTCCGGGTTCGAGTTCCGGTCGGGGCACACATTTTCACCTGCCCCCGCTGATGTATGTCCGAAAGAACAGATACCATCTCCACATGAAGACTTTAAACACGCATTATGTTAAGCCGACTGTAAAGCGGGGAGGGGCTTGTCTGAAGCTGTTCATCCACATTTGGACGGGGCGAATTAATTTTCATCGAGAGTACAATCGACAAATACGTCTATCGGAACGTAATGAAATAATTTTTACGTAGAAGTAGTGAAAAATGGATATATCAGTCATTTTCAAGTTTACCAGGACAACGACCCAAAACATAAGGCTTGCGTTGTGCACGAACATCTGTTGTTCAGTGGCCTGAAAGTCTTATAATCAGCACCCCGATAGCCAGATCCTGTTCTGAATTTGTAGGGAGAACTGGGGCGACGTATCAGAAAAACACCAGTAACTTCGAAAGACACATTTAAGCGTCGATTAAAAGAAGGATGAGACGGTCTGTGTACTGACTATCATTAACTGCGTGGCGCAACGTATCAAAGAAGTGATACAACAGAATGACAACCCGACGAGATATTAAAACACCTATTTTTCACAAAAAATTGTCTTCAAACGAGTAGTTCTGAGAAGAGTCCGACGACTAAAGTAACGTGGAAATAGGACCGAATTTTATTTCAATGGTATCATTGAAGAAGTTTTGAAAGTTATGTTATTAAACTTATGTTATTATTTGCAAGACATACAAGTTCAGATTATACTTTGTTTTCGTTTTGCTTGTTTTGATAAGAATCAAGTTATGATGCTACAAAATAAAAACATCAGTGTCTGATTATTAATGTTATTCACTGCATATTAATCATGAGTTAGCTACCATTCAGATGTAGTGAAAGGATTGAATTAACGACTGATATGCAAAGTGTATTAAGTCATGTTGAACTGGATCATCTTTTTGTCAGTCTTAGACTGACTCACTGATTTTTATACATACTTCACGCATATATGTATGCCTAAAGTTAGTAGACTATGTCGTATTCAGAATATTTACATGCGAATGAGAAGCAGGACAAATTATCTCTTTATTTTAGTTACTACTTCCAATGAATGTACAAAATGTTACAACACCTATGAAGTTATTATTTAGAACAAATATTATGTATGAGTTATACATATTTCCCTCGAAAAAAAAACTTGTGACCTTCATTCTGGAGGAAGGTAACATTCCGAGCGAGAAAGATTTAGCATATTAATCATTTTAGACGTAGAAACATCGATAAATCCGTTAGTGTTTTTGATACCTGCCGTTTTCATCTCCAACTATAAATCGATTAAGTTAAACATTACGTGTTTTTATTATGGTCCATCTACAACGAAGTCTCGTTTGACATGAATTTATTTATGGAATATTTTCAACTTCTCTCTTCAAATATGCAATGTACATTCTTAATAGTAGGATATGGACGAGAATTCAGTGCCTGCTTTTTATAACGTTCACCGTGAACTACTGTAACTGCACAGCAGATGATCCAGCATTTTAAACAGTCGTAAAGAAGGGAAAAATTCGTATATATTTAGAGGTTTCTTTTGATTGAGGCGACACCAGGCCAACATCAATCCGTAGTAATTCGGTTCTCTACCTTGGAGGGTTTGACGTTGCGCTGAACCCGCACGTTAGCGTCTGGTCTCAGCATTAACGCCGCTCAATAACTCGAATGTATTTTTGATTTCTGAAGAGAATAGGCATCAGTGTTCCTTTTCCACCTTTAGCTAGATTTCACTCACTCATTCATTCACCAGGATTTTGTATCCAGAATGAAGCAAGTTGAAACCAGATTTAGCGGAAGAATCCTAAGGAATTATTATGAATAACAGCCAGCTACACTGCTATATAAACTATTCATATTTTATATCATTCACGATGAGCCCATTTCGGGATATTGCCATCGTTAGGTGCTCTGTAAATACATAAATAAGCGATGGTCTTAATATAACGCTGTTGTAACTATTTTCTCAAGAGCTATAATACATCAGTAGGTGTTTTTACCTTGCATGTAACATCGTCGCTGTCATGTCATGTCTGTTTTAGAATTATTACTTTCTCATAGGGGAGCACTGGAGATGTTTGCCGCATTTTACTTGCTTTCCATGTATGCTGCTTCTCTGACAGCTTGGATGACAGTGGGTCAGCGATATTACATGTTTACGTAGTTACCACTATAAGTAAGTGATGTGTGAAATAAAGTCGTTTTTTATTATTTTTAAAGGATTTTTCGTAATAACTGTTATTGTCTCTGATTTATGTTGTTGTTATGTCTCTGTTTTATACTCATGTTGTTATCGCTGTTATTATAGATATGTATTATTCAGCGTCTCTGACTTTATTATTTTACCCGTTTTCTTGATTTATACTGTGCATAAAGTTTTCTATATACTTTTTGTCTTTTAGGTCGGTTTGTTCGTTCAGTAAATGTGTCGGGTTGATGTATGCATGTGAATATATCCATATTTCCTCAAGAATGTCCATGGATGTTACCTTCTGCTAAATATGGAGGATTTTTAGTGCTTCGTTTATACCCTCCAGTGTGGTTCTTGTGGCGTCCAGGTCACTGTGCGCCACGTTTTATTGGATTGAGTTTTATTTTCTGACCAGCGGGCCGCGGCTGACTTGCCTGCGGACCTGCCATCTCTTTTGGGCAACACTCGGACGAATCTGGTTAAAGTTTTAAAGATCTGTGTCATGTCAAATGTTTTTACAAAGATTTTAGGGAAAGGATCTTAATCTGCTCACTGTGTGACAAGCTCGCCCATATTCTATGTAAGTGGCCAGCCAATGACAATTTCCTGTGGCATTCTTGCTGCTGTGTTTTCCCTTTCCTTACGTCTTACTTTCTTATGTAGCATTTTCCTTCTTTTCCTGCTTTCTTTGCGTGTGTGCTTCAGTTTTATTAGGTCTGCCCACATTCGTTTCCTTCAATGTGTATCACGGCGCTGATGACCTCGACGTTGAGCGCCCATAAGCCCCAACACACACACGCTTCTTTTATACGTGTTACGTTGTGTTTCTCTGCTTGTAAATGTTGGAAAAATGTAGACAGGTTGTTTCACTCACTCTGGTGTGCTCTTTATATCTAATTTTGAAGTTTCTTCTAGTTTCCTCTATGTAGAATTTCTGGCAAGTGTTACACGAAATTTTGTAAACGCCGGGGTTGTTGTGTATGAGAATTTTCGAGCTGCCTTTGTGAATTTTGTATTTGAGGCTGTGTGTGTTTTGAAATGGAAATTCAATGTCAGTTTTTTTTAATAATTTGTTGATTTTGTTCGAGATGTTTCCTAGACAAAGAAATAATGCTAAACATACACAAAACGAAAAAAACAGAAAACAAAATATTAACAACAAAACTGAAACGAACTCTAGGCAAGAACGTAATTAGAAACAAACCTATAAAAATAATGAAAAACAACTGAATTTCACACATCACGTACTTATAATGATAATATGTAAACATGTAATATTGTTGACTCACTGTCATCCAAGCTGTCAGAGAAGCAGCATACATGGAAAACAAGTAAAATCCGATGTTCATCTCCAGTGTACATCTGCGAGAAAGTAATAAATCTAAAATAGACAGGACATGACAACAACGACGTTCAATGTAAGGTAAACACACCTAATGATGTATTACAGCTTTTCAGATCATAGCTACAGCACCATTATATTAAGACCTTCGCTTATTTGTACATCTACATCTACATCCATACTTCGCAAGCCACCTGACGGTGTGTGGCGGAGGGTACCTTGAGTACCTCTATCGGTTCTCCCTTCTATTCCAGTCTCGTATTGTTCGTGGAAAGAAGGATTATCGGTATGCCTCTGTGTGGGTTCTAATCTCTCTGATTATATCCTCATGGTCTCTTCACGAGATATACGTAGGAGGGAGCAATATACTGCTTGACTCTTCGGTGAAGGTATGTTCTCGAAACTTTAACAAAAGCCCGTACCGAGCTACTGAGCCTCTCTCCTGCAGAGTCTTCCATTGGAATTTATCAATCATCTCCGTAACGCTTTCGCGATTACTAAATGATCCTGTAACGAAGCGCGCTGCTCTCCGTTGGATCTTCTCAATCTCTTCTATCAACCCTATCTGGTACGGTTCCCACACTGCTGAGCAGTATTCAAGCAGTGGGCGAACAAGCGTACTGTAACCTACTTCCTTTGTTTTCCTTCCAATGAATCTCAGTCTGGCATCTGCTTTACCGACGATCAACTTTATATGATCATTCCATTTTAAATCACTCCTAATGCGTACTGCCAGATAATTTATGGAATTAACTGCTTCCAGTTGCTGACCTGCTATATTGTAGCTACATGATAAGGGATCTTTCTTTCTATGTATTCGCAGTACATTACACTTGTCTACATTGAGATTCAATTGCCATTCCCTACACCATGTGTCAATTCGCTGCAGATCCTCCTGCATTTCAGTACAACTTTCCATTGTTACAACCTCTCGATATACCACAGCATCATCCGCAAAAAGCCTAAGTGAACTTCCGATGTCATCCACAAGGTGATTTATGTATATTGTGAATAGCAACGGTCCTACGACACTCCCCTGCGGCACACCTAAAATCACTCTTACTTCGGAAGACTTCTCTCCATTGAGAATGACATGCTGCGTTCTGTTATCTAGGAACTCTTCAATCCAATCACACAATTGGTTTGATAGTCCATATGCTCTTACTTTGTTCATTAACTTTATGTACGAGGGCTATCGACAAAGTAAATTACGTTTTGGAATTAAAAATAAATAAAGTATTGGAAATTTTTTTATTATATACAGATGAAAGCCACACTTAAATACTACTTTTCTACATAGTTGCCATTTAAATTAAGGCACTTATCGTAGCAATGGACGAGCCTGGAAATTCCTTCGTCGTAAAATTCGGTCGCCTGCACCTTCAACCACGTGGTTACCTCTTCTTTTGGGACAGAAAAGGTGTGATTTTTGTGGATTTCCTGGAAAGAGGCACTACAATAAACTCTCAAAGGTATTGCCAAATTCTGCACAACCTCAGAAGAGCAATACAAAAAAAGCGCAGGAGAAAGTTGGGCTCAAAGATCTTGCTGATTCACGACAACGCCAGGGCCCACACGGCAAATGCCACTCGTGAAGTTCTCGAATCTTTTAAGTGGGAGTTGTTTCCTCATCCGCCGTACAGTCCCGACCTGGCACCGAGCGACTTCCACTTATTCCCAGCAATGAAGAAGTGGTTGGCTATGCAGCGCTTTGATGACGACGCACAGCTTCAAGAAGAGGTAACCACGTGGTTGAAGGCGCAGGCGGCCGAATTTTACGACGAAGGAATTTCCAAGCTCGTCCATCGCTACGATAAGTGCCTTAATTTAAATGGCAACTATGTAGAAACGTAGTATTTAAGTGTGGCTTTCATCAGTATATAATAAAAAAAATTTCCAACACTCTATTTATTTTTAATTCCAAAACGTAATGTACTTTGTGGATAGCCCTCGTATTTGCAGAGCACATGACGATGGCAATTTGATGAAATGGGCTCATCGTGAATGATAAGAAATATAAATAGTTTATATAGCAGTGTAGCTGGGTATTCTTCATTACAATCATGTCATTAGAAGATATATTTTGCACTGCGGGCCCCAAAGAACAAAGAATCCTGAGAAAGTTCGTATACAAATGAACTCGCTCAGTAAAGTCTCTTTAAGCCATTTATTGAGTCGTGTTCGTCAGTTTTGAACTTTAACCAAATTGGATAACGGTAGGGGCAAAAATTATTGAAAGAAGAGTTGCACGATTCGTCCGCTTTTGTTGACATAGCACAGTAATGGACAGGTATGCTCAACGAACTGCAGTGCACTGCGCAGAGCCTTACACACTAAATTGCGAGAGACTGCGCTCCAGCACACGCCTCGTGTAATACCTCGACGCTAAAAGTAGAGACTAACCATTGTCTTTCTTCATCCGCACGCAGCGCGAGTGGAATAGGAAGGCGGACAAATGAGCTTCAGGAAAGCAGACGTGTTCGCGACAGCAGCGGCTGCACGAGCCGTGGGGGGGGCGCGCCGCCGTGCCGGACGCGGCGTGCAAGCCGCGGTGGCTGGTCGGGCTGCGCTGTTTGCTGCGCGGCGCCGTCGCCAGAGACGCTGACAAATGGCCGCGACCTTTGACCGGTGCAAGGGCGGAGGCTGCCCTTTGGCGCACAGGACGGAAAGGGGGGGAAGCTCACCTGTAGGCACAGGGCGCGCCCGGAAATTGCGGTCAGAAGGTCACGCGCGGGGAGCGAGGTCGCTGCCTGCCTGTACGGTGAGGTAACAGCGCCACAACCAGAGGCCGCGGGCAGCGAAGGCGTCACGGGAACGTGAGGCTGGCGGGCGGAACGGGCTAACGCACCAGCAGTGGACAGCTTCCCAGGCTAAACTGTATCTTTTACATCCATTTAAATTCGTCTTCCTAGGGGCAATCTTCAGAGGTTGAAACCCTTTACATCAACTTTAAGCCACTCGTATTTTAAATAACGCATTTTCCATATAGTTTGTCACGTTGAAAACCTGTGACTGTGTGATTTGTGATTTACGACAGCATACTTGGAGTAAAACATCGATCGTTTGCCTCGAGTTAACAGAAAATGGTCGATCAAATAAAGATCGAGAAGCTCGAGGCGAGTTGGCGATGCTGTCCGACTCCCCGTACCGGAGACTGGTACGACGCAGCTCTGCACGGTCCTCGGCGCCGTGTGAGCCTCTTCGCCTCTGTGACGTGCGCCAAATGGCGCTGCTCTCTGTGGCCAAGCCTCGGTCTTCATCTGCCAGTTTCACCCCCTGTACTTTCCAACATTACCCAACTGACGAGTCCGTGATGCCTCAGGATGCGCCCTGTCAGTTTATTTCACTCGCGTTACGACACAAATTTCTCAGGTTACCTTCCATTAGCAACGTGGGTGCACTGAGTGACTGAGATATTAGTTACAAATGATAAACTGAAAGCAAGGGGAAACTACAGCCGTATTTTTCCCGAGGGCATGCAGCTTTAATCATGGAGAGCTGCATCAAACCAGTCTCAGGACTGAAGACCACAACAACAAGTTTTATCCGGCAAACCTAGATTTTGGCTAGTACCTAGCCACTATCAGGGCAACGGCGTTGCCGCAGAGGATACACCGCTTCCCGTCAGATCACCGAAGTTAAGCGCTGTCGGGTGAGGCCGGTACTTGGATGGGTGACCATCGGGGCCACCATGCGCTGTTGCCATTTTCCGGGGTGCGCTCAGCCTCGTGGTGCCGATTGAAGAGCTACTTGACCGAATAGTAGCGGCTCTGGTCACAGACAACCATCATAACGACCGGGAGAGCGGTGTGCTGACCACACGCCCCTTCTATCCGCATCCTCATCTGAGGATGACACGGCGGTCGGATGGCCCGATGGGCCACTTGTGGCCTGAAGACGGAGTGAGTGCTAGCCACTATCAATGCACTATTTCATAGTATAAATGCATGTCAGTTCCCTGTTATTAGGGCGTCTGTAACAGTTCTCTCAAGTCTTTCAAGTCTTGGGAGAACTGTGACAGACGCCCGAACAGCAGGGAACTGACATCCACTGATAGTATGAAATAGTGCATTGATAGTGGCTAGGCACAAGCCGAAATCTAGGTTTGCCAGATAAAACTTGCAAAGAAGAACGACTGATTGGTGTGCTCCACCATTTGTACATAAATTTATTTTCTTCTCGATTTCATGCAGTTCCTCAGCTATCCGATCTATTTATCTAATCTTCAATTGTCTTCTGCAGTTCTACACTTCAGAAGGCAATTTCTTCAAGGGCATCATATTCGCCATTGACTATAGAGGTTATTTATTCCACACTTGCAATTTTGGCCTTTGGACCATTTTCATGTTTTACTGCAAGTGATTTTGCTTCACCACATGCCAGGCTCTAAAATCTCCAGCCATATATGCTAGTCAGCGACAAAATCAAGCATTTTCAATGTAGCATCACAGTAACAACAACCAGTACGGTGCTCTATACATCGTGAACTGATGTATATTACGTTAACTGTTAGTAACGTCACCATCCTTCACATTCATCGCTATAAATCAGTTTTAAAGTCTGACATGTGCTGAAGCATTTTTCACTACCACTTGAAAATGGACCAAAGGCAGAGATTGCAATTGCGAAATAAAGGCTCCTACCGCCAGAGGCGAATATATCAATCAAAAAATTCTACAAGACTGTGAACCTGGGACACGAAAAGTGAATCATAAGGTTATATTCTCTTCTTACGCGAACTGTACATAATCGACATTTCATGTCCATACATGGCTACAATCTAGGCAAATACTTTCTGAAATCACTCTGATTGTTATTATATGTTAATACCTGTATCTTTTTCGGAAACATTTCTCTTGCTATTTCCGGTCTAAATTTAGTATTCCCTTTAAACCTGGCACCGTTAGTATCCTACTGCCTAAATAGCAAAACACCTCTGTTACGTTTAGTGGCTCACTTTGTTGTCTGATTCCAAGAGAACTGCCCTGTTTAATCGCCTGTATTCCGTTGCCCTTCTTTCACTTTTATTAACGTACATCCTGAATCCCCTTTCCAATACGTCGTCCATTCTGTTCAGCTGATCTCCCAAATTCCTTAGCCGGCCGCCGTGACAGAGCGGTTCTAGGCGCTTCAGTCCGGAACCGCGCTGCTGCTACGGTCACAGGTTCAAATCCTGCCTCCGGTATGGATGTGTGTGATGTCCTTAGGTTAGTTAGGGTTAAGTAGTTTCTCTGTCTATGGGAATTATGACCTCAGATGTTAAGTCCCATAGTGCTCGGAGCCATTTGAACCATTTTTGAGCATGATCAGCTACGACAAGACGTTAATCTGGAAGAAAGAGCAAACATGTAGATACAGCAGGATGGAGCTCAGCCCCACTATGCCATCGCACCAAGAAAGTACTTAACTCAGGTGTATATAGACGTTCAAAATGGCTCTGAGCACTATAGGACTTAACTTCTGAGGTCATCAGTCCTCTAAAACTTAGAACTACTTAAACATAACTAACCTAACGACATCGCACACATCCATGCCCGAGGCAGGACTCGAACCTGCGACCGAAGCGGTCGCGCAGTTCCAAACTGTAGCGCCTAGAACCGCTCGGTCACCCCGGCCGGCTGTATCCAGAGGGATAAAATACAGGGAACGAAAGGCTATTTACAATTTGTACGGTAACCAGACTGCAGTAATGAGAGTCGAAGGACATGAAAGAGAATCAGTGGTTGAAAAGGGCATGAGACAGAGCTGTAGCCGATCTCCAGTGTTATTTAATTTCTGTACTGAACGTGCAGTAAGGGAAACGAAGGAACAACTTGACTGAGATATAGGACACATGCTGAGGCGTTAATTTAGCAGAGGGGGGATATGTGGATGATAAAAACTGTTGGGATACAGCAAGGCTTGTGTGCAGTAAACAGGTTCAAATGGATGCTCATTGCTGTAGTTATGCTGATGTTAAGACAACAACAATGGCACTCACCATCAATTGTTCTTGATGTATAAGGAGAATACTGAACACGTCCCTTCTTTTTGTCAGTTTCTGTGACAAAGGACTTTTCATTTTATTTGTATTCAGCACCTCTTCGTTATTTACTGAATCTAAACATGTAACCTTCAACATTCGTATCTGGCATCACATTTCCAATGGCCTTGTTCTTTTCTAGTCTACAGTGTTTTCTCTATTAATGTTACACCCGAAAGAAATACTTTCAGAAGAATCTTCCAAATACCTAAATTTATGTTCAGTGTTATCATATTTCTCTTTACCAAAGAAGCTGTTTCTGCCGTTGCCACTGTGCTTTTCATTTCATCATAACGTCAGTCACATTCAGCTATTTTACTGTCCAAGTAACAAATGTGGTATCCTATGTATTCCGTTTCATTCCGTAGTACACTACAAACACACCAGAACCAGCTGAGTTAGTTATGCTATGCTCCGTTACCCGTGTCTTAGTATTACTGCTATCCATCTTTAGCCCGTTTACAAGACACACCCCATTTCGCTGAAGTGGTGCCCCAAGTTCTTTGCAACACTGGCGTAATTATGGCATTGGGTTGGTTGGTTGTTGTTGGGGAAGGAGACCAGACAGCGTGGTCATCGGTCTCATCGGATTAGGGAAGGATGGGGAAGGAAGTCGGCCGTGCCCTTTCAGAGGAACCATCCCGGCATTTGCCTGGAGTGATTTAGGGAAATCACGGAAAACCTAAATCAGGATGGCCGGACGCGGGATTGAACCGTCGTCCTCCCGAATGCGAGTCCAGTGTCTAACCACTGCGCCACCTCGCTCGGTATGGCATTGGGGAACTTGAGTTTACACCGGTTTGTTTGCTTCTCTTTTCAGTCTCTGGATGACAAACGTTCTTTTATTTTGGAAAAAACGACATTATGGTCAAGCTGAAGACGCAGAGTGATGGATTGTTTCGAAAATAATTTCTCTGGTACAGCCAGCGTAATTTCAGACGGAATCGCTGCTTTTAGCCGGCGTCGTCCATTCTCAGATCACAAAACACATGCTGTGGTTCAACCTCAGCACTGAGGAAACCGTACTGTATAGTTTATGACGTGCAGTCAAACGGAAACCGAACTCACGCTACAACGGGACCGTGGAAAGGTTCCATTCGAAAGTAATCACCACACGCGTTAAGAGGCTTATCTCACTGCGAGGTGAGACGATAAGTTCCTGTTTCGTAGGACGCAGTCGGCCGCTGATGGATCCACAACCGCTCCCACTCTTCCACTTCCTCGTCCGACAGAAGCCGACGTCCACGCACGTCTTTCTTCAGGTGATCAAACACGATAAAATCACGCGACGAAATATCTGCACTGCCCAATGATGTTGCAGGGTTTCCCAATCACATCGCTGAAGCGTGTGGTATCGCGCCCGAGGAACTTATTTCCGTGTGATCGCGAGAGCCCGTATAGCGAACAGGTGAGGAATGCAGGCCACGTCTGCTACACAGCCGTCTGGAGGGTAGTCTGATCGCAGGCGCTAGCCGCACCGCACTGTGACAGCTGGACGACCACATTAGACCAGTATGCCGGCGGCCTAAATCAAAAGCCAACAACTGCGTGCCTCTTTGATGTGGCTGGTTCAAATGGCTCTGAGCACTATGGGACTTAACTACTGTGGTCATCAGTCCCCTAGAACTTAGAACTACTAAATCCTAACTAGCCTAAGGACATCACACACATCCATGCCCGAGGCAGGATTCGAACCTGCGACCGTAGCAGTCGCGCGGTTCCGGACTGCGCGCCTAGAACCGCTAGACCACCGCGGCCGGCTGTGATGTGGCACTGTGTCCTTCCCCTGCCACAGTGGTGACAGTATCGAAACGTGACAATAGTGGGGCTACCTGTGGCGCGTACTTAGTGTTATGGCACGTGTTCGGTTTTCATTAGACTGCCCCTTATATATTGCTGTATTTATTGCGACTGGTTTCTGTTCGGCTTCACTGCATATGATACGAGCATCTGAAAACACTCACAAACAAATTAAAGAATTGCTGTTATTCGGACGCTGCTGAAGGTAGTGTAAGATCGGTAATGCCGAGGCGCTACGTCACGGTTGTTGCGTCACTGATGACTCACCGAGAACTTGCGCAGGTCGAGCAGGGCGGGCAGCAGGTCCCCGAGGCCGCGCTGGAAGCCGTAGCGCCGGCGCCGCTCCTCCAGCCGCGAGAAGGCGCTGGCATCGCGCAGCCGGCAGTGCAGCGGCGCCGCCCCCGCTGCACCCATCGCCCCCGCCGTCCACCACGCCGCCTCCACCGGCCCGGCCCCCGGCTGCAGAAGACGCCACACCTCCTCGTAGCCCTGCTCTCCTGCACGACACAACGCGAGCGCTCTCGTCATGGCAGCTGGTTATACGAAAAAAATTTATACAGTTATGTTGATAACAGGAGAGGCTATTTTCCAGAGGTTCCTCAGTCTTGGATACTGTGCATTTCAGTGGAAGGGATCCTCGGTGTTTAGCTGCTCATTAGAGCACTATGCTTGCTGTCCAATGCAAAGAACACCTTTTCATTTATAAGTGTGGTGTCCGTTCTTTCGGACATATCCAAAACAACAGAGTCCACACATATGCGTTGACGGCCAGTACATCTATTTCAGTGCGGATGCATACCATACATCGTTCTTACCGTTGCGGGAATACAGTGCGGCTGCGTGCGACTCCTGGTCCGGTCACAAAGTTTCATTTTCCCAAACCAGCTAAGTCGTATAAATTTTCATCCAGTTACCTTTGGCATAATATCGCTCTAAGAACGCCTGATATTCACACCAGATCCATGCAACGTAGAAAATTCTCCCTGCTTGTGAAGGAGGCGCATTACGCGAAATGGGTGAACGTGGTCTTGCATTAGTACACCCCAGTATGAATTACTATTCACTATTTCTAGTTATTTCGTTCTCGCCCCCAGTTGTGACAGTGAAAAGTTTGTAGTGACTCGGTGAACTCAGTACCATTGGAGGATTTTTATTTGTGAGGAGGGGGGGGGGGGGGGACTTACTACTTCACTTACACCTCTACAAATTATCTTGACACATTATTCCGTCTTCTAACCCGTTGTTAAAAATGGATATCTCCTTATATGTCTTTTATGGTCAGGTCTTAGTTTAAATTCTAGAATATCCTCCTTTTTCCATTGTAATGGTATTACCCGCTTCCAAATATCAGAAGGTTTTAATTCCTCTGTGTACATTCCTATAAGCATTTTGCATTTATTGCATTGTGACAAAGTATTCCATCAACTGCTAATTCCTATGCGGCCACTATACGCATATTCGGCAGCTTTCTTCGAACGCCTTTATCTTAATGAGTTAGTTCTGATGAGTGCCTGCTACTGATGCCATTTCCATTACCTCCATTGATTTCCTCAGTATATTAATTGCTGGACGTATTTTCTTCTCACTGCTTACTGTCAACACTTCTGTGACACCACAGTCATCCCCCAACAGGTCCAATTTCTGTGCCGTGTCTGAGAAACACACATGCTGACTTTCACTCTTTAGATAATTACCTTATTTTTACACCTAGTTTTCATTGTTCTTAAGTTTATTGAAATTCTCAGGACATATAATTTCATTAGGTGTTATGAAACTATAAACAAACATAATAAGTATTATTAAAACCTGTTCTATGTTGTTTATAACGATTACAAACAGTAGTTCCTCAAGTACACTGCTCTGTAGTGTGCCCAAACTTATTTCACATCGCCTAAAAGTGTATTTCCCCTCATCACCAACGTCCTATTTCTGTAAAAGTCTTTCGCAGTATTGTTTAGTCTGTGGTCTCATTCAACTTCTTGTAGTATGGTTATGACCATTCTACAGTTTACCGTGTCAGAAGCCATCATCAAGTCCAAAGCTCTCTCAACCTGTCGAGTATTCATTTTGTCCACAGTGTTCTCCACAAGGAAATTAAATGTCCACCTTTCCTGAGACCTTCTCCTTCTGTAACCAAAAGTATGCCACAAAATAAAAACATACATAAGAATAATATACACCGGTGACAAGCTCCAATAAATTTTCTGACAGACATTGTGCTCAGACTTGGCCATTCACAGCCCTGTCACAATGTTTAGTGATATGACCAGCCTGCAAAATGTGAAACCCAACTTGATCTTTCTGTTTTATCCACCATTTCAGATCACTCTGGTTTTGGTTAGAAACTAAAGAAAATCATTGTGATTAATAATATAATCATGTGATTACATACTGTATTTTGTAAGACTAATTTTTGTCTAAGTATCTAGGTGCAACATGGTTCCTCAGAGCCCATCATGCCCACAAACAATCAGGACACGCAGGTGGTACACAAGTTGGAGCAGACACCTGATCCAGATACAGCAGAACTTCAGAAGAGAATTGCTCTTCTGGGACATGAGAATTCTTCACTTAAAAACAGGCCGACAAGATTTGATAGGGCAACAAGTAATTTTCTCTCCTCAGAACAGATCAGCTGACTTGCTAGCAATACAATTCGAAAGTGGTCAAAAGACAACATTGTGAAAGGTGTGAAGTTAGGATTTGTGTTAGCAATACAATGTTATAATTAGATTCGTAAAAATGGTTATCCATGTTCTTCATATAGAAACCTGAACAATCATATAAGTTGTGTGAAATTATATTTTGTAATTTCTATTTTTTTTTCAGATCAAAGGTAGACGTTATAAAAGACTTTGAAAAGGAATTTGTTCTAATGTTTGGCGAGATGGAAATATCTGGCATGACAATCAGAGGAAGACATTTTGTGGTTCTGTTACTTTGGGAAACAGTTCGGCAACAGAGTGCCATCTGACAGTTGTAATTTGGAGAGGCATTACATCTAAATGGAAGCAAGAGGTCGCAGCTCATGTTACTGCACCTAGCACTGCAAGAAATGTAACTAGGACTCTCACTCTTTCCCTTACTAATAACCAACAGAAACTGATTTAAATGTCTGTTCCGTCTTTAATATGGGAGAAATGAATAGAAATCTGTGGTGTGCACTGGATATTCCAATTACACGCTCAGAATGTAGATTTTCATTCCAGCATACTACTTCCGATATCTGTGTTGTTGCAGATGTTCTTCATAAAAAAATTGGGGTTCTGTCATCCTGAGCAGTTACACTGTTATTCCTCAACGTGTAGCAGCTAAAGAAAGGCTACGTTCAGTAGTGGTCACATCTACCTATATTCCAAAATTGTGGACTGCGGAGTTAACCAATGAGAGTGAACTGATATCGCCGCATCATCTTTCAAATATCTGTTTAACTCCATCACATTATGAAAAAGTGAATGTTGGCCTTGTATTAAGATACTTGTCCTTGAAAACAGCTAGTGCACTGAAAATGTCACTAACTCTAAAAAATTTTCCGCCTGAAACTCTTACCATAGCATGTATTAGACTCCTGAATAAATGGTTCACTTTGTTGATGTTCATGGGTGTTAAGACTTCACTGATAAAAAATAATTTTGAAAAGAGGTTGCAGTTTCTTGAAAATTTTGGGAAAATTGTTGATAAAACCAAGATAGGAGATTTCGGGTGGAAGCCATTGTATACAGGTTCTCTTATGAGCACACTTTCATTTATATGTCTGGCTAAAGCTGCCACACGTTCCTCATGGGAAACAGATTTTATCAATATTTGGAAAACATTTGTGCCCAAATATGCAAAAAAGCTGGTACGAATCCGTCTGCATTAAATACAAGGAAAGCCCTCAGATTGATTACTGTGACACATTTCATGACACCATTCAGTAATACAGACTACTGCTCTGATAGTGAGAGTGCTCTGCTCCTTTTCTCTGACACTATTCAGAATAGCCTTAAACCAGACGTTCCAAGTAATTTGACTGGCCCAAGCACTTGCACTAATTACTTAAGAGACCTAGACATAAATAATGCGCATTATGTAGCAGATACTTCAGTACATGCTGGTTTGAAGAAGGGTTTTGTGATGAATGCACAGATTTTTTGACAAAAAATGGGCATGCTCTCCTAGAAACATTCGCAAGACTAAGTGAATTTTCAGACTTTGTGGGCTGAAAGTACATTTCACCAGTTGAGCTGGACATTTTAAGAACTGCAGAAAGGCTCACTGAAAATGAAGAGAAGATTTGTTGTCAGTGAATATTAGTATATAAAAGTATTGTAAATTATGTATGCGACTTACATAGGGAAGTACCACTTTGCTGTGGTGTGATTAAGGAATTACTCACCGATTATGCAGATGTTCAAGGTTTTGGTTTATCTGTTTTCCAGGTGACAAAAGGAAAATTACAAACCACATATTGTAGCAGTATGAAGAAACAGAGGTAACATATTGTGATTTTTAACAATTATAACCGTTTACTTGAAATGTATATAACTTTCATATAAATTTATCTGAATGTAGGTTCACCTGACATTACTTTCTGGGTTGCACATTATCCTTGCAAATTACAAGTTGTAATTTACCAAAATTCCTTTCCCTGTCATTGCAGCTTGTGTCTCATTTATACAGAAACTGTTTTATCATTTGTGAATGTAATATGTAACTATTGGATCACAATAAATAATGTTATTCGAAATGTTTATCTTCATATGTACCTTTGTTAATGGGCCAGTTCATTGGACCCGGCTTGTTGAGAGCCCTTTCCATGGGTGCAAAGCGTCATTTGTAAACTTAGTATGCAGTTAACAGATTAGAAGAAACATTGTTATTGTAAATGTAAATCTTTCTGTGTACGATTTTTGTTAATGTGCAAGTTCATTGAAATTAGCTTGTAGGAGGCCAGAGTACACTGGGTTGGAGTTTAGTTACAGTTTGCTACTTTCAGTTCCTCTTATTGCATCTTTATAAACCTCACAGTAAGTTAACATAAAAAAATACAAACTAAATATAGGTAGAACATAATACAGAGGAGTTGTATTACTAGCATATATGTTACTGTAAGTGAAGTTCACACATTAAGGCATTCCATAAATTAAGAGACAATAAAAGCAGTGGCCAAGCAACAATTGTTTCAACTAAATCTTAAATGTATTTGATGAGGGCATATTTGAATGCAAACACATTTCGTTATACAACAGAACTACAGCATAATATACACCTTCCTTTCATACACTAGTATTTGCTGCTTTTAAATGTAAGTTCGGTGTTTGCATATTTTTGTATGAGTTAATCACATTTATGTCTGAAGATACTTTCTCCTTTTAAGATGCTTCTTTTTTATAAATATATAAACATGGCAGAGGTAGAAATATTAAGCTTTCAAATAATGTTCTGCATGAATCTTTGCTTTTAACTTGCTTTATCACTAGAATTCTTTTTCTGTATGGAAAATATTTTTGTGCTTACTGGAATTCCCTCAAAAAATCATTCCACAGTAGCAATTTTGTACCACCATGGTACATTGTGAGTACAAAGGGCAGCTTGTACTTTGCGTAAAAATTCTAGTAGTCTATGTGAGTGAGTGCAGTTTATTGAAACTGCTGCTGTGAATCTTCCACTTCATGTTCTGTTGAACGGTTAAAAGTATTAGCCATCAGTGAGGGGTCAGTTAGTTTAACGCTTTTTTCAATCAGTTTGATAGTACTGTGATTATCCGATCTAACACAGGATACTCTTTTAATAACTTGCCAGGGTGCTTTAGTATTATTCCTAGATTTACAAAATACTTTGCACTTTCCAGTTCTTTGCTCTTTAAATAACTTCTGACAGGTTTCTTTTAAAGAGGTAGAAACAGTCAATACAATTGGGATCATAATTGTACTTTCAGTACTCATACAATTCCCTATTTTTCTGACATGAAATATTTATGTCTGTTTTGTTCGATTTTAACATTATTTCGTAATTTTTTTTATGAATGTAGCTCTGACCTACCGATAAAATTATGTGGATGTGTCGTACACAAATCAGAAAATGCAATATTGGTAAAGCATTTTGGTAGATATTTAGAACAGCAAGATATGACTTAAATGGAACGTACGTGAATGTACCACATCTCAAAATAGTCGTCTAATCACCTCTTTCAATTTTCTTGCCTATTAAAGTTAGATGTAAGCCAATACGTTTACTATGCCATAATATTATCTGCGCAAGGAATGTACATTTGATGGCCTTAAGAGCATATTAAAAAGTTGAAGCGTTCCCTAGTGTTTTAAAGCGAGCCTTCAACGTGGGATTCAAAACGGCAAATTGTTCAGCTTTTACTATACAGTACTGTACTTCTATCGATAGTAGTAGCACTTAGAATAAACGCGATGGTCAGAAACGGTGTGAAAAGATTGTAACGATGTTGGAAGGCAGGATGTGCTGCGAAATAATTATTAAGAAAAATATTCGATACGTTGCGCCATTTACGAGTTATTTAGCACTGAAGTTACGGAAAAGATCGTTGCGCACGCAAATTCCAGCACTTACACGCTCCAAAATGCGGTAATGCACAGGCCACTGTGGGTCCGTCAGTTACCAATTGTTGAAATGGTCGTTACCAGTTAAGATGTGCCTTTTTTTGAAGTGATAATTCAAGCTAGGTAAGCAAAAGCTACGTTTGTTCAGTTTGAGGAAACCAAACGAAGGGCAAGTCTCTGTATGTCCATCTTTTTACCGATGGTTGCGGGACTCGGCTATTCGTTTGAGGATGTCAAATTAAACACCTTTCAGCCGTCAATATTTAATCTTATTTTACTAAGCAATCACTTTCGGCGCTTTATTACGTCATTTTGAGGCCCCCTTTTTATACAAAATAGTGCAAAACATGATTATAATACCAGAACCAAAAACAATGTGTATAAGGAGTCAAATACATGGGTACTCATATATTCAGTAACTTATCATAACATATCAAGGGTCTTGTGAGTGATAAAGATCGGTTTCAGAGTGAATTAAAGAATTTCCTGTTGGCCAACACCTACTCCATCGATGAATATCTTCACAAGGATTATAGATCATAATTATGTCTGCATTAGAATTGTTCAATATAGAATGGTATACGAGTAAAAAAAAAAAAAAAAAAAAAAAAGAGAGTTTGACTCTTTTCACATTCAGACGTGAGTATTGCTGGCCCCTGCTCCCTGCTTCGATCACAAGCGAGATATATTATTCCTACACGTCGGTTAGGGGCCTGAAGATGGCGTAATAAAGCGCCGAAACTGGTTTGCTAATAAAATAAAGTTGAAAATTGACGGCTGAAAGGTGTTTAATCTGACATCCTCAAACGAAGGACAAGTCTGTGACACTGTATCCGGCAGGCTGCTCGAATTTTCACGCGCCACGACCTGGCTAGCTGACTTCAGTGCTAAATAACTCGGGAACGGCGCAACGTATCGAATTGCATTCTCAAGAATCAATTCTCCGCACAGCCTCCCTTACCAGCTTTCCAGACCGTTTCCGACCACCTACTTTCATTCGATGATAGTGCCCTTAGTGGGGAAACCATTGAGAAACATTCAAAGAATGTTGTGACGTACAGCGCTTTTTGCACATGGCGAACGCTCCGACAGATGTCCTGAGGCTGTTGACGGGTTTTGTCTGGGTATTTTGGTGTAAGCGACCCGCAGTATGAGCGGGGTTTACTGTCGAACAGTTGTTCGATTTGCATCTTGGCTGTGGGTTCGCTGAATGCAGTGGAAGAGCGGCACGCCGACTCACGAGGGACCCCACGGGTGCGAGGTCTCAAGTTCAGTCTCCAGCAAGGCTCATTCGCAAGTGATGTGTTAACGAATATAACATGAAAAATATTAGCTCCTAAGGAACCACCATGCGCATCAGGAGCACGACAGGAAATGAGCGTCCAGGAGGTGCAGAAATCAACTTTCTATATGGTGTATGTACTACACTTCACAAAATGTACATCGTCGACATTCGAGAAATCTTTAAAATAAATCATTAACTTGCACCACAAACACCACAGTGACCACAGAGGTTTGCACCATCAAGATCGAAGGCGAGCTCCTTCCGAGTCACAAACCGTGATGGACGTTTAGCTGCGTATTCACTCTTAAAGAATACATACAGAATAATTCTGGTTTAACGGGGTAATGAGAACTGATGGAATGTGATGGCATGCAACCGAATGCGAAACAGTCTGTAGTGGAACTAATCATGCAGCTGGCTATCCTTTAAGGCATAGCTACACATACTGCGGTGATATATTTTATAGGCACGGAAAAAAACAAACACCCAGAGACTTAATTTGTCCAGTTCGTCCAGGGGGTATGAATTCCAGTGTACACACTTTTCAGTAGCGATAATTTGCTCTAAAGGAGTATAATTTTTATACACGGATCATGAAACAAGCAATAGAAAGTTATTTTGACTAGGTATTGGCGAAAAGCAATGCTCATACCATAGACGTGGTTCTCTTACGCCCGTTTTCCCACACTTGCTTGCTGTGACGTAAATATTCCCTATTGTTCTTGCAACATCACCCACACGAGAAAGAATCGTAGGGGCTAGAACACTTACAACTTATTGCGGCACAATAAATAACTGTCCAGCCAATTTACCATCCAAATTAACAGTCGGCATAATTGGATACGAAAGCACTAAGGCAATGATGTTCGTTGATCTTGACACCTCTAATTTCCAGAGCCTTTCATATGCATTTTCTGATCAAATCCCGATTGGTCAGAATTGAAAAGAAAGTCCTTACTGAAGGACAGGATAAGTTTGCTTACCTCATCTGAAAATTTTCGCGCCGATAGCGCAGATTTCTGTGCACTGTCATCTCGGAGCTTTGTTTGAAATTTCGTTATCTTACGTCTTCCAATTTTATTGCGCTGTTTGTTCAGCCAGCCACTGCTTACATTGAAATCACTGTAATCTATGTCCCGCGCAATTTGATATTCGTAGCGTAGAAGGTCACTATCATGCACATCCTCGAAATTGTGTGAAGAACCGTTGAAACTCGCAGTTACCAGTTTTGGTAACAAATCCGTTCACAGATTTTTTTCCACAACGCTGCGGATGATCTTCCATGTACGTAATTATGTTTAGTACCTGCTGCTTGGAGAACGATTGTCCTTTACTAAGTTTCACTGGAGACGGAGTTTGTGGCTCCCAGTCCGACAAGGGTGATGAACACACGCCTCCACACATGCTTCAGAACCACTTTCACTTGTTAAGCACGTATCGTCGTCATTGTACTCCTGAAGTGAATTGTCCACACGGTCGAGCGTGTAGAACACCGCACATTCCATTGGCTCATTTAGTAGAGTCGCTAAATTTCATCTGCCACTTCTTCCTCGCTCTGCGAAATTCCTTGGGTTTCTTTCTGAGGAAATGTCAACTTCGGCAACTGTTGTTGTAGAGTTGTAGATATAATGCAATGTTTGCTTTGTTTATCGTTGGCATTGCTCTGCTTTGCATCAACACCACTAACATTGTAGCACTGTTGCGGGCTACCCGTCGACTAAGCAGTTCAACTACACTCCATAGCCTCGTGCTGTGCTCACCAGTCCCGTTCCCTTTGCCATTAGCAGCCAATATTGTGGTTACGTGGTAGTCAACATGTGGGGGCGTCGAACGAATGCCGTAAACATCGTTGCCCTTCTGCGAACTCACACTGAAGTGTTTCCTTGTCTGTGCTGGACGTACCTGCAGCGACGACAACCGCATGTCGTTGCTTTTCCACCGTTCACCGGTTGTCACAGGACCCTTTCTTTTGTGTCATGCATTTCTGAGATTACATGTTACAGGCTTCTTCACTGTTGCGAAGCTAGTTTATCAAATACAAATGTAAATGAGGTGATAAAGCAATACATCATCCGAAATTTTATCGCTGAAGTTCGGTTCCGCCCTACAGTGACCAATAGAAAGAATGGTGAAGACCATTCAGTATTTTCTAGAACTGTTTATATGCTGCCTTTGAAGAAAACGTGTCATTCTCAAGAACTGCTGCATCTGCTGTCTTTGAAGAATACGTAACAATCACAGAAGCTGCTATTCATGCCCAAGTTAATAAGCTATTATCGATTTTTTTCCTTAAAATTTTACACTCTGTATCCTGCTCTTCCAGTCAGGTTTACGTCCCTTGATGTGAGTGCGCAAGTGGTGGAGTAAATTCCAAAGGTAGTACAGAGTCTGTAGGAAGACACAGCATAGCGCAGCAGCCTTTCGGAAACCGGTCAGGAGGCGTGCGGGAAAGAGATCACGTGACTTACACTCCGTCGCTCTACTGAGAGCGTCTGCGGCTGCCTACCCCCTCTACACGGGCTGTTCTGCCCACCAGACAGCTCCTCACTTGTTTAAAGGCCGTCCGCCCCTGGTTTCACTCTCTATCGTTTCTCCTGGGCCTAAAACAGTGGACTCGTTCTCGTAATGCGGAAACGGAGCGATCTATCTGACGTCCAAAAGGACTTCACCATTGACTTTCGGACCAACGGAGGAAGCATTTCCGAAACAGTTAAGTTTGTTAACTGTCCACGTGCCGCCGTGGTTAAAGTGACCTTGCATAGCAAAATGGCGCTACCGAAAACCGGCCCGAGGCAACAGTGGAGCACCACGGCTATAGATGACAGGGGCAGAAATGGGTACAGGCGAACAGAAGTGCATCTCTTGAGCAACTCACCGCCCAGTTGAACCACGTCACTTCCAACAGTGTCTCCTAAACTACCGTGCAGCGAACGTTGCTGCGTACGGGCCGCCACAGCAGGTGCCTCATTCAGGAACTCACTCTGACTCCTGCTCATCGGCGAACAAGGCTGCCACTTGCACATCACTACCGTGACTGAACGTCCCTTCCGTGGCGATAGGTGGCCTTTTCAGCTGAATCACGTGTTGTGCTCCATCGGGCAGTAGCCCGTTGGCCTGCACGGCGTTAAATGTTTGAAAGCAAACACCATGCATGCGGTAAGGTCTGGAGAACGTTTCCGTGACATTCTCTGGATGATCTGTGATAATGGAAGGAACAATGGATCAACACGAGTCTGCGTCTAACCTCGGAAACCATGTTCACCCCTGCATGCAATTTATATATCAAATGGTTCAAATGGCTCTGAGCACTATGGAACTTAAGTTCTGAGGTCATCAGTAACCTAGAACTTAGAACTACTTAAACCTAACTAACCTAAGGACATCACACACATCCATGCCCGAGGAAGGATTCGAACCCGCGACCGTAGTGGTCGCACGGTCCCAGACTGTAGCGCCTAGAACCGCTCGGCCACTCCGACCAGCAATTTATATATCCTCAACACACATTGTACAGCGCACGTGCTTGGTTTGAAAACACACTCCCCTGACCACCAAAATCCCTTGATTTAAATCCATTCGAGAGTCTGTTGGACAGTCTCGATCGGGCTGTTTGCACCGTGGATCTTCAGCCGAGAAATCTAGCTGAGCTGGCCATGGTAATGGAGTTAGCATGGCTCCACATTCCTGTTGATACCTTCGAGAATCTCACTCTCTTGCTGCAAGTCTCGCAGCGGTCTGCACTAGAGATGGGTCGTTCGCGAACTAACGGGTCCGATGGAACGGTTCACCAAGATGAACGGAACGAGCGAGGACCGAATTCTTAGGAACGGTCTTTCATAGTTCACTTCGAGCTCGGCTTTCTACTTATAGTTCCCGGGAACAGGAAACTGTCGGTCTCGTTCCCCAACGGAACGTCGGCCGGTCTCGTTCAAGCGTCGGTCCCGTTTCCGTCTGTCTCGGTCTCGGTCTCGCTCGGCCGTACTCGTCCTTCTTCGCGTGGCCACTCGTCGCAGTTCCACTGTCTACTGCTCATAGTTAGTTCAGTATTGAGTTGTTGTTCGTTTCGTTCGCTTCGCACACCCATTCTAGATCTGTTTCAAACCTTTTTTGAACTCTGAACTTCTGGTTCTTTTCGTATTCTATTCAACGTCCATGACCGGTAATTAAAATGTATTTTATAATTACGCAAACTACATAAAAATTAGGTTGTATGTAATACATAAATCTTTTCAAGTAACAAAACGGCGTATCAGCTTACTTCACTACTTCGATAAACAGCAGAAGAAATATTTGTAAAATGGCAAGATTGTTTTTTATTACACATTCAAAGGAAGTCGGCACGGCACACACGAGTGACCATTTACTGTTTTTCTTTTCTTTTTTATCCAAGGTAAAAGAGCATGATCATTGTTATGGTAGGCAGACGGACTTGCAACCGAAAGAAGCCCGCGCTTCGTAATCGAGTGTATGGTGTCACATTTTGTAAAGAGAATATGGTAACTTCTACAATATTATTTCAGTGGTACAGGGTGGCGCACCAAAATCGGCCCCGAGTACTAGACTGCTCATTATCACTTACCAGTCGTCATCTATTGTTCCGAAGTTGTTTCCATTAACTTACTGCTTCACTGCCTAATTATTACACGTTTATCTACTCTGCTCGTAGCGGTCAACAAATCGTGCGTAATTGGCGAGCAGTCTGTACTCGCGGCCGGTTTTTCGTGCGCCACCTTATATTATTTCACTGCGATCAGCCACATAACGCTGCAGTTGACTAAACGAGATGTTTCGCAGAATCACGAAATAAAAGCACTTTACTCTGCGGTGGAGGCAAGTGCCCCCCCCTGGCACCCTCCATCTTCAGTCACCTATGCTAATAATTTTCAGTTTTGCATAAGAACCATATCCCAAGCACAATGAACGGTGAACGAGTAAAAATGAACGGTTCCCAAAAAAGAGCGATCACAGTGAACTAGTTCCGAAGCACGAACGGCTTTGCCCATCTCTAGTGTGCACTGCGAAGGGAGGTTACTCAGGCTTTAACAGGTGGTCACTTTTATGAGACTGAACGGTGTAACTACCCCGAAGTCTCGCACGCTGTGATGTACTTCAGGTATTCATCATTAACCTAGTAATCTGGTACTATAGGGTTATTTATGTTTGATGCAGGTATTATCCTTCATTTGTCAAAATCTGAAATGAGCTGTTATTCATTACATCTATTGAAAATACCTTTTCACATTTCCACACGATTGTGCCACAATGGTACGCTGTCTTAGATAACAGCATCACCAGCGAAAAGCATGGGAGTACGTCTATTCTAATAGGTTATATCATCCTAACTGTTCCTCTTGTGTCCTTCAGCAATAGATTGTAGCGACTGTTTTTGGTAATTGACAGTGACGACTTACTTTTTATCAGAAACAAAGAGTGGACCTAGTATAGACGCTTGAGGTAACATAGTGCTACTCTACTGTGTTGGATCAGTAGGGAGCGGCTACCCGTCCTGATTAGCACTGTGTATTAACTGGGGGGCAGAGAAAGTCGGAACGCTGGCCGGCGAGTGGCCGGTGGTTTCGCGGGCGGGGTGCGCCCACGCCAGGTGGGGCCTCGGCGGGCAGCCGACCCCCCAGGGGCGGCGCCCGCTGGCCCACCGACCCGCCGACTGCCGCACCGCACAATGGCGCGGTGCGGCCGGGCAGCCCGTAATGAAATTTTGCGGCTCCAGCGGCGGGTCGATGCCGCCCGCTCCAGCCACTCGTCGTGACGTCACGCGGAGCCTCCAGGCGGGCGCGCTGCGGCGAGGTGCGTGGCGAGGCGGGCCTCCCCGTACTCTGCCACAACCCTTCCCCTGCTCCCTACGCCACGCGTTCACTCACTGCTGTCCGAGCACTACCTACAAGAGGTGAATGTAAGAACCAGCACCACTGCTTAAAATTGTGGCGTATCTGTCCTCAATAACGAACTGAATAGTTCATAGGCGGCTACACAGATCTAAAGACGGTTTTGCTAGGTACAACCAAGTAATCACAACAGTGACGACGGAAAGGAGACGGTAATTTCAAATTTCCTCTCCCTTCCACAGTTAGTACATAAAATGAAATTGTAACGGTCCTTACGCGAGATATACCTCTATATCTACATTCCTTTCAGCATATGGTGCGAAAGACTCACCTGTTACGCCTATCATATTCCCACCTCTCCTGTTCCAGCCGTGACTGGTGCGTGGGAAAAACGACACCTTACGAGTTCTTTTCCTGTTATGGTCATTTAAGATATTTCTACCACGTCTCCAATACTCAAAAGTCTGCTGAAAGAATCTTTTGCGAGCCATTTCTTGCGCGTACTGTTTACATTTCCTTAAGATTTTTCTAATAAATCTCGTCCTTGCATTTCTCTTTCCTGCCACTACTTTTACGTAGTCGTTCCTCTTTAGGTTGGTCCGACCGCTTGGTCCTAGGGACTTTACAGCTGACATTGTTTTCCGTACAGCATGTCTTCTGACTGCTACACAGGGGACCTGGATTCAGTCCCCAGTTCTGCAAGTAATTTTTCTCTGATTGGGAGAATCGACTGGAAGGGACGACGGTGAGGGGGGTGGGACTGCACAACAGTGTGGTGATCTCAATTGAGGAGCTGCTTGCGTGAGAAGCATCGGTTGCAAGCTCTGATAAGCTGATGACAGTGGTGGCGGTGTTGTGCTGCCCCGACGTCCTTCCACACCACATCAGTGTGGTACCACTGGCAGCGGATGACAGAGGGTCGGTACTGAATGTCAGTGTTGTGCTGTCCCGACGCCCTTATGCACCATGTCAATTTGGTCCCACTGGCAGCCAATGACAGAGGGTCGGTATTGAATGTCAGTGTTGTGCTGTCCCGACGCCCTTCCGTACCATGTCAGTGTGGTGCCACTGACAGCTGATGACAGAGGGTTAGTACTGAATGTCAGTGTTGTGCTGTCTCGATGCTCTTATGCACCACGTCAGTGTGGTGCCACTGGCAATGGATGACTCATGGCCTGTACACATCATTAGTAGCTGGTACGGTTTTCTGTGATTTAAAACAGTACTGTTATCGAACAGAAGTGTGCCTTTTCTCCTATTTCGGAGACATCTATTTTATTGCAGATAATGTTTCGGTCTCTAAACCAAGTGCCGACGTTCTTCAGATCTTCCTACACATCGGTACGATTTTCGGCCGTTGCAACCTTCGTGTGGACGAGAGCATCGTCCGCAAATATATTCAGAGAGCCTCAGACACCATCCACCACATAATTAACACTGATGAGCCACAGACTACAGCCGACTCCGCAACACCGTGCTGCGCCAACGTTGGAACGAAACACAACAGTGATTCTCTTTTGCTGCGGATTCGACAGGTCCTTCGTATGTTTCCAGAGATATGTACTACCAGATTCTATGCGCAGGTCACAAATTCCCGTTATTTATGGATCAGTCGTTTGTTGGGCGTAGCCCGCTCCTGATAGCGGCCTAAATGTGTTCGACTGCGTTCAGGTCTCGGGAATTTGGTGATGATGATGATGGTTTGTGGGGCGTTCAATATCTTCTTCATCAGCGTCCGTGCAAGTTTCATATATTTCCACTTCCAGTCTCGGCAGTGCCCAAATGATGATAAGATTCCCCAGGTGGAAAAAAATCCCCGACCCGGTCGGGAATCGAGCCACAGACCCTGTGATCCAGAGACAGCAACGCTAGCCACTAGACCACGAACTGCAGACGGCAAATTTTGTGGCCAAGACATCTACTTGATTTCATTTTCATGTTGCACGTCTCACCATACCACGATTCTGACCTTGAGATTTGCTGGAAGATGCCTTTGCCACTGGGGAAGACATCATACAGGAAGGAATGCAGTGGACTTTAAAAATGTTTACATAGCCCACAATGGTCGTGGTGCATTCGATTACTGCCCCGTGTGCCACAGATGCCCAGGTGAAAGTCCATCATAGCATAATACTGACAGCACCAGCATGCACCCATGTTTCGATCAACCATTCCCTGAACGACAGGACTATCGGCCTGGGGTAACAAGAAAAGTCTGTCATCCGAACAGGTGGCAAGTTTGCACTGGTCCACAGTTCAGTCTAGATGATCCCATGCCCACTGCAGTCGAAACTGACGGTGTCATTGGGTCAACATGGAAACACCCATCGTTCGTCTACTGTGCAGCTACATGTTCGACAATGTGCACAAAATGGTGTGCTCTGAAATACTTGCGCCTGCGCTTCAGTCCGGAACCGCGCGACCGCTGCGGTCGCGGATTCGATTCCTGTGTTGGGCATGGATGTGTGTGATGTCCTTAGATTAGTTAGGTTTAAGTAGTTCTAAGTTCTATGGGACTGATGACCTCAGATGTTAAGTCCCATAGTGCTCAGAGCCATTTGAACCATTTGAACTTGCGCCTGCACAAACATTGTACTCTGTTGTCAGAACTACCAATGATTGCAGTCTATCCTGTTACACAGAGCTGGCAAGCCTCCAAATTCCTGATTCTGAGACGTGAACCTCCAACACCTTGTAGCCTACTTGTGTTCAGCTGGCGACGGTAGCACTTGAATAACCAGGAGTCGTCCAGTTTATTTATTTACTCTCGTATCAGAAACATGCATTTTATACACACAGTTATGACTATATTAAAACCATTGGAGGCATATCGTTCAAAAAGCTCGAATCCACCTCGCTGGGAGGAAAGCCTCACGATGATGATGTCGATGACTATATCACTTTTCCGTAAAGCTTCCCCAACTCCAATGCATTTACTGCTCCTTGACGAAGTTCATCTTCTTTGCAGGAGGCTGGACACAATCGGCATTGAAGCATATGATGAACAGTTCGGTCTTCTCCCAGGCGCACTTAATATTATCTTGATGGATGTAGCCCCATCTTGCCAAATTAACCTCCGATCTGCCAACTCCAGCACTCAGTCTTTTAAAGGGTTATAAGCCGTCTATTTCTTATCATACCCAGGAGATAGAGTTCCTGAAACTGTATTCTAGCCAGGGGGAAGACCGGTCGAAGCCCTCCGTATTTACAACCTCACGTTTTCAGTGGTGGTTCCAAGTCTGTCAGTGTTCTTAGGGATCTCCTCCTTGACTTCAGTCGTTGCTGGTGCAGTTGGTGCCCGCACAGAGGATGCGGTATTATCTAGTAACAGTCCTGCACAAGATAACTGTCTTACATCAGGGTCACTGATAAACACTGCTAGTGTCACTTTACACACTTTGGTTGGTCATATTCAAGGTTGCCCCATCCCTACTCCCCTTCTGGGGAATCACCAGCAACTGAAAGTCAACCAGGTGTACCCCAATCTGACCCACACCTTCATGTTCCCTTTCCTCCTGTTCCTGTTGAACCAATAAGATTCGGGATACCCTTATTCTCCACTCGCTTTATAACTAGCTCAGTTGCGTACACCTCTCCATTCGATGTTTGTACATCACAGGGAAAGGTTCAGGTTCGTTTGGGGTTAGGATATGGGTATTAGTTATAAACTAATACTAACAAATTACTTATATTATTATTAGAACTATGCGAGGTTCGTCATTTTAGGTCTGGGCTGCACACGGATAGGACGAGGATGTGGGTAATTGTTGTAAATAACAAACTAATTTTATTATTATCATTATTATTATTATTATATGTGTGTGAGTTGCGTTTGCGTGAGTGTGTGCGTGTGTGTGTGTGTGTGTGTGTGTGTGTGTGTGTGTGTGTGTGTGCGTGTGTGTGTGCTCCTGTCGTCTGTTTTTGATAAATTCCTTGTTTGCCGAAAGCTTATTTGTGACAGTTTTTGTTGTGCCTAACTGCGACTCAGCATTTCCGCTATATGGTGAGTATATATATGTTATTACATTTCATCTTGGATTTTGGGTACGTAATCTCATAATCAATTTTGAGTTACTTTGTTGTAATGTCTATAGATTTTTCTCCAAATACCGACATCTCTATCCTAAATCCGATGTTAACAGATTAACAGCAGAGAATAATTTAACGCACTTGCAAAGTCTTTAAATGTTAAATAGAAACCACAGTACGTTATATAAACAATTCATGCATTACTAACGTGTTTGATGTAATATTGTATGTATTAAAGCGATACATTCTTCCATTGCAAGAAATAATGACGTCAGAGAATGTTACGGTAAATAGCACACACATTTATGACGTAAGATCCTAGTGTGTGATGTCATAGCAAATTTCTATAAGCATTACACTCATTCTATTTCCAAAATTGCCAGCCAAAGATGCGCACCAACACAGGGAGCGCAAAAATTAGTATAGAGCTGAAATACATACTGGTGCTTCCAGCGAAAAGTGACATGCTTGTATCACAGACTAAACTTCACTTAACTATGTTAATTCAGGCCACAGCGCTTGAGCCAAATCGAGCAGCTCATACTGTGGTAGCCCCCTCGCCCTCAACCCCTTCCCCTCCCCCCCCCTCCCACCAACCAAGCAATAGGGGGAAATTTGCATTATTTAAAGAATGGATGTATAAACGCTTCAGACACGACCAATCTGATTGCTCGCAGAAAAAACAGTGCTACTAAATCAGGCATTGAACGAGTAGCTTGAAGCCCATGTTAAAAACTACAGACCAGTCATAAGGCGTCGATGTCTATACGCTGGCCGGCGGAAATCTGTGGTCGGCTTTGCAGATAAGCATTGCTAACAATTTTAAGCACCAAGCATTCCCCCTTTCTCCCTTCCTCTCTGGACCAATAAGAAACAAGCTCCACTGCACGTTCGGGAAAACCTCGGTAAATACTAACGTAATTTATGGTGTAAGATACTATGACAATGCAGTGTGTGACTAAATTACTGGCATGGTACTGTATTATGCAAAATAGTTGTTAAGATAAACGTAATTAAAGGTGTGAAAAATTGTAACAATGCAGTCTGTGGTTAAATTGATGACATGTTATGCACTTATTTATAATGCTGACTGAGGTCGGTGTACTGAACAACACTAAATGAGTATTTACTTCATTTTCAGACTAATAATTATAGTTATTACAAGTCGTATGTTTTGAGGTTGGTTAGTACCTCCACGTACATGTGGCAAGAGCAAGCTATTATTGCTTATTTTCCCTTGAGAAGTAAGTCAGGTGTTGGAATGTGGATAAAAGGATAAAAGGTTAGTCTATAGTAAGAGGCATAGTCCATTTAGTGGTGCAGTAACGACTGTGCAAAAAACATCACGTCGTAAAGTCTGTGATATGTTTGTGGTAAGGCCGTTCGATACATTTCTACCAGTTACACCCAGTATTATCCAGCATGGCGGTAAATGTTACAGTAATCTATGGTGTAAGGCATTATGACAATGTAATGTGTGATTAAATTAATGACATCACGAAATATGGTTGTAAACGTCAGTTCGTCACCTCCGTCAGGTTGGCCTGCAGGAAACACGTTTCAGTGAAACGGGGACAGGGGTGGCGCAGTACTCTTGTCGAGGTGAAATAACATGTGAGAAATAAACGCCTTGCAGGAGTAAACAAGTACTTTCACGGGATGACAGCATGGGCGGAATGCATCATCCGATAGACGTGCTGCCTGCTATCAGCTTCAGCCAGCTGTTGGCCGAGCGGTGATCGTACGAATGGACGACGCCACAAAAGGCCCTGCAGCTTGGAGGCAGTTACCCCCTCCCCCCTATCGCGCTCACGTGCGTGGAGTCCACCACGTGAGCTTGTGAAAACTCAACGCAGGACACTCCGGGATCCTACAAGAAATAAAAGCGGAGACCGAGAGAACAGCCGTGAGACAAGGTGTCGGACATTAGAGACCAGATTTGACACACCCCAGATCATGAGCTCGACTTCAGAAGACGGCCAGGCCGGGCGCGGACGGCGGTCTGAACACCGGCAACCAGAGAGGGACAATGTAGCGGCGTCTGGCGGACGAGGACCACAGACGGAACACTCGACACAGCGAGGACCGATTATGGAGCGCCCAGCACGAAACGGAAGTGGAAATCATAGTAACAGTCATGAGACAGAGTACCCAACATCTCAGATCGGGTCTGACACACCTCAGATGACGTCCACAACCGTTGGGGACGGCCAAAACGGGCGCGGACGGCAGTCGAAACTCCGCTGCTGGAGGGGTCCATTGAAGCTGATTCTGGCGGGCGCGGAACACAGAGGGAACACTCGACTGGGCGCGGACCGAAGACGGAAGGCTCAGCTCCTTCCAGGCATAAATACTGGACTCGATTGACCTAAGAACCAGTCTCAGGTAGCACCTGAAGAAGACAGCGAGGCACGCTGTCGAAATTTCGTGCGAGAACGACGTGAATATCCGGCTGGATTCCCGAATATACAAGATGTCAACAGATCGCAGGGAAAGCATTAAGAAATACACAAGATTTAGTGTTATTAGTATTGAGAAAATTTGCTGTTGACAATAATGATGTAATAGCAAATGAACTAAGACTTGCCATTTAATTTGCAGGTAAAAATATGTGAAACAGTTTAATTTCATGACGAAGGACCCATATTGTAACTGGGGTGAAAGAGAAACAGAGTGCATATGGATGTGCTTGCCATGTAAGCACCTCAAAGAAGACAGAGTGAGGTGTAAAGGTGCACTGTTGTGTGCACAAAATGTCATGATGTATCACAAGAAGTACACTGTTGTGCACACATGATATTCCATATTCCTGTGGAGGAAGTGCAATATTGTACATAGAAAATTTCATATTCTTTTACAGGAAATAAAATTTAAAATATAGAAAATTGACACAGATTAATGCCATGCTGTGTGATAGGAAATATTGACTTTGTAATGTTTAACTAATGGTTACTTTCTATGTGCTGGTGTTTAAAGGATCGAGTAATTGTTGTTATGCCATGTATATACATTATTTTCTGTGAATGTTAAACGTTTCTGGTATTACTTTTCAAGTGTGGAATGCAATGAGATATTCTTAAGATGTGATACTGTGTGTGAAGCTATTTTTATTATTCGTGTAACATGTGGGTCATGGTATCCACAGTGTTGTTGGTTTGGACGTTTCCTTGTTTCTTCATTTGGTGATGAAGATCAATGAAACGTGGGTTATATGTAACACCACAACTATGTGGGTGATCATACATTTTCTACGTGATTTTCGAAGACTGCTTTATTAGTTGTGGTGAATATTATCTTGCAAATATGTTTTCAAGTTACAAATGCTATTTCTTATTTAAGAAAGAGAATACGGATGGAATGTTAAGATTTTGTAAGTAGACACGCTGGCCTCAACAGGGAAAAGCTACTGTCAAAGAGTGTAATAAATGGTAAATACCTTATCGCTGAGCGTGAGCGCGCGTCAAAAAACTACCAGTTCGTAGTCGAGAGGAGACGGTTGGTGTCTTTGGTTATGCGTTTTCGCCGGTGTGCCTACGCAAAAGTGTGGAGACAAAAAGTCTGTTTCCGAAGTGCGGAGCAGCGAAAACTGAAATCGTTGTTTTGGCGGATGTTTAATGAGGGCAAGCTATGGCATTTATTTGGCACATTAAGAATGCAGCAAGAGTAATTCACATAACATCAAGATTACTGTGGGCCCTTGTTATTGGCTATGGTATGGCAAGAAGATCAATCTGTGTCCCATTTACCGATAAATGAAGCCAATGGACAAACCAACGGCATCATGAAGCGAAGTAAAGTCTAGACTTTTATAACTAGAAGTGTAATAGACTGACAAGCGTAGTTGGAATTTTATTGTTTAACTAAAATTGTTTTCGTGCATATTGTCATGTAAATAATTTTCTTAAGTCATTATCCAAGTAGTATCCATCCCATAAACCGAGAACATGAACTGAAAATGAAGTGAACATTAATTTATTGTATTATCAAAACATGTTTTTTTCCGTAATAATGAAATCTTTGGTTGTAGTATGAATAATGTCAGAAATAGAATGACGCAAAAACCAGTATTAATTCATTTGCTAAAAATAGAGTAATTTTCATAATAAAATATTGGAAGTAAAACATTATGTAACTTCGACACTAGATTACATTGTCAAAGCACAGTTCTAATTTATAGCTTGTGGCATAGTTTATAACTTCTATTACAACGAAATATCATAGTAACTGCTAGGTGAATGACAGTCCTTAAGAGTGAGTAAATTCAATCTTTCTGCTTGTTACAATTACGACAGTCAGTATTACGGTGAGTAACGTAACAAAAAGTTTCTGTCCACAGCCAGTAAACAATCTTATTTTAAATGATCTTCGAAAATTAATATATGCTATATGTGTTTGCTATTTGATTTTTATCTGACTACTGTGACATGTGTGACATGAAGTACTTGAAAGTGTGTGTTAGGTACTGTTCCTGCGTCATGACACCAATAACTATCCTTAAGTAAGATTGCTTACGAGTATAAAGTTCAGTTTCAATTTAATTATTCTTGTTCCGGTGAGGAGCTGGTGACCGTTGGTTATTTCATTAATGACATACTTTGGAAATATTTCTTCCAAATTTTCCACTAACTACTGTTAATTAAAAACTATTTTACATAATTAAAAGTATATAAAGTTACCCGAACTTTGTTTCTAATCGTCATTACTAAAATACTGAGCAGTGGCAATTCTGTTATAACTTCATCTACTTCTCTCGGTTTTGCATTGTTCTTCGGAGTACCGAGCGAGGTGGCGCAGTGGCTAGCACACTGGACTCGCATTCGGAGGGGCGACGGTTCAATCCCGCGTCCGGCCATCCCGATTTATGTTTTCCGTGATTTCCCTAAATCCCTCCAGGCAAAAAACGAAATGGTTCCCTTGAAAGGGCACGGCCGACTTCCTCCCCATCCTTCCCATATCCGATGAGACCGATGACCCCGCCGGCCGCGGTGGTCTAGCGGTTCTAGGCGCGCAGTCCGGAACCGCGCGACTGCTACGGTCGCAGGTTCGAATCCTGCCTCGGGCATGGATGTGTGTGATGTCCTTAGGTTAGTTAGGCTTAAGTAGTTCTAAGTTCTAGGGGACTGATGACCACAGATGTTAAGTCCCATAGTGCTCAAAACCATTTGAACCATTTTTGACCGATGACCTCGCTGTCTGGTCTCCTCCCCCAAACAACCCAACCAATCTTCGGAGTGGACGCCTTTACCGAACAGATTAGGGACTTTAGGTACACGGTCATATAGAAAACCGTAGTTAACTGGAGAGGTAGGAGTCTTATGAGCGGATGCCCGGCTATTCACCTACCTGAAACTGATTCATCTACATCTACGTGATTACTCTACTATTCACAATAAAGTGCCTGGCAGAGGGTTCAATGAACCACCTTCAAGCTGTCTCTCTACCGTTCCACTCTCGAGCGGCACGCGGGAAAAACGAGCACTTACACTTTTTCTGCGCGAGCCCTGATTTCTCCTATTTTATCGTGATGATTACTTCTCCCTATGTAGGTGGGTCCCAACAGATTATTTTCGCAATCGGAGGAGAAAACTGGTGATTGAAATTTCATGACAAGGTCCCGTCGCAACGTAAAACGCCTTTGTCTTAATGATTGCGACTCCAATTCACGTATCATGTCTGTGACACTATCTCCCCTATTTCGCGATAATACAAAACGAGCTGCCCTTCTTTGTACTTTTTCGATGTCATCCGTCAGTCCCACCTGATGCGGATCCCACACCGCACAGCAATACTCCAGAATATGGCGGACAAGCGTGGTGTAAACAGTCTCTTTAGTAGATCTGTTGCACCTTCTAAGTGTTCTGCCAATGAATCGCAGTCTTTGGTTTGCTCTACCCACAATATTATCTATGTGATCGTTCCAATTTAGGTTATTTGTAATTGTAATCACTAAGTATTTAGTTGAAATTACAGCCTTTAGATATGTGCGACTTATCGCGTATTTGAAATTTAGCTGATTTCTTTTAGTACTCATGTGGATAACTTCACACTTTTCCTTATTCAGGGTTCATTACCTCTTTCCGCACCATACAGGTATCTCATCTAAATCATTTTGCAAGTCGTTTTTATCATCTGATGACTTTACAGGACGGTAAATGACAGCATCGTCTGCAAACAATCTAAGACGGCTACTCAGATTGTCTCCTATGTCGTTAATATAGATCAGGAACAAGAGAGGGCCTATAACACTTCCTTGGGGAACGCCGGATATTACTTCTATTTTACTCGATGACTTTCCGTCTATTACTACGAACTGTGACCTTTCTGACAGAAAATCACGAATCCAGTCGCACAACTGAGGCGATACTCCGTAGGCATTCAGTTTGGTTAGACGACGCTTGTCAGCAACGGTGTCGAAAGCCTTCTGGAAATCTAAAAATATGGAATCAATTTGACATCCCCTGTCGATAGCACGTATTACTTCATGAGTATAAAGGGCTGGTTGTGTTTCACAAGAACGATATTTTCTGAAACCGTGCTCACTATGTGTCAATAAATCGTTTTCTTCGAGGTACTTCACAATGTTCGAATACCGTATATGTTCCAAAACGCTACTGCAAATCGGCGTTAGTGATATAGGCGTGTAATTCAGCGGATTACTCCTACTTCTTTTTTTGGGTATTGCTATGACTTGAGCAATTTTCCAGTCTTTAGGTACGGATCTTTCTGTGAGCGAGTGGTTGTATATAATTGCTAAATATGGAGCTACTTTATCAGCCTGGTACCCAATCTGGACGGGAGGCCTTGCCTTTATGAAGTGATTTAAGCTGTTTTTTTATACCGAGGATATCTACTTCTATGTTTCTCATCTTGGCAGTTGTTCTTCATTTGGATTCAGGAATATATACTTTGTCTTCTTTGGTGCAGGAGTTTCGGAAAACCGTGTTTAATAGCTCTGCTTTAGTGGCACTGTCATCAGTGATTTCACCGTTGTAATCGCGCAGTGAAGATATTGATTGCGTCTTGCCACTGGTGTGCTTTATGTATGACCAGAATCTCTTTGGGTTTTCTGTCAGATTTTGTGGAAATTATTAAAACCATATCGCATTGAAGTACGCGCCATGTTTCGAACTTCTGTAAAACTTTGCCAATCTTGGATATTTTGCGTTCTTTTAAATTTGGCATGCTTTTTTCGTTGCTTCTGCAACAACGATCTGACCCGTTTTGTGTACCATGGGGGATCAGTACCTTAACTTATTAATTTAGGTGGTATATATCTCTCAATTGCTGTCGATACTATCTCTTTGAAAACATTCCACAACTTTTCTACACTTATATGATCAGATCGGAAGGAGTGAAGACTGTCTTTTAAAAAGGCTTTAAGAGCATTTTCATCAACTTTTTTTAAATAGATATACTTTGCGTTTCTTATTGTATGTGTTACGGTATTCAACCTAGCAGAAACTGCCTTGTGGTCGCTAATCCCTGTATTCGTCACAATACTCACTGTTTGTCCATGATTATTTGTTGCTAAAAGGTCAAGTATGCTTTCGCAACCATTTACGCTTCGAGTGGGCTGATGAACTACTTGTTCAAAATAATTTTCTGAGAAAGCAATCAGTACAATTTCGGAGGACGTTTTATGCCTGCCGCCGGCTTTAAACGTATAATTTTTCCAGCATATTGAGGGTAGATTGAAGTCACCACCGACTATAATTGTATGAGCGGGATACTTATTTGAAATGAGACTCAAGTTTTCTTTGAACTGTTCAGCAACCATATCTTCTCTGAGTCGGGGGGTCGGTAAGACGATCCAATTAATAGTTTAATCCGATTGTCAGGTATAACCTCTACCCATACTATTTCACACGAACTATCTGCTTCAATTTCGCTACAAGGCAGACTACTTCTGACAACAATAAATACTCCACCACCAACTGTATTTAATCTATCCATTCTGAACACTGCTAGATCGTTTGAAAAAATTTCTGCTGAACTTATTTCCGGTTTTAGCCAGCTCTCTGTACCTACAACTATTTGAGCTTCAGTCCTTTCTATTAGGGCTTGGAGCTCTGGTTCTTTCTCAACACAGCTACGACAATTTACAACTACAATACCAATCGTTTCTACAACTACCGTACTGTATTTTACCTGGCCACTTTTAGACGGACGTGCCTTCTGTGGTTCCCTAAGACCCTCTAACCTAAAAAAAAAAAAAAACAGTCCCCTCCACACAGCCCCCGCTACCCGTGTAGCCATCTTCTGTGTGTATTGGACTCCTGAGCTATTAAGCGGAACCCGGAAACCCACCACCCGATGGCGCAAGTCAAGGAATCTGCAGTCTACGAGGTCACAGAACCGTCGGAGCCTCTGATTCAGACCCTCCACTCGGCTCTGCACCAAAGGACCACAGCCGGTTCTTTCAACTATGCTGCAGATGGTGAGCTCCGCCTTAATCTCGGAAGCAAGACTAGCAGTCTTTAACATTTCCACTAGCCGCCCGAAACCAGACAGAATCTGCTCCGATCCAAAGCGAAAGACTTGTTACCGACAAGAGCCACCACCTGAAGTTGGCTTCGCGGCATCCGGAAGCACACTTCCCACATCCGGTATGACTCCCCCCGCAATGCACAGGAAGTGCACACTGGCTTTCTTCCCCTCCATGGCAGCCATGTTCCTAAGGGGCCCCATTACACGTCTAACGTTGGAGCTCATAACTACCAGCAAACCCACCCTATGAATCCCCAGACCTCGCGGGCCGAGAAGCTTCCTCTGGAACTGCATCCGGCTCAGAGACATCGTCACCCACGCCATAGGCAGCCACAAAAAAAAAAAATGAAAAAAAAATGGTTCAAATGGTTCTGAGCACTATGGTACTTAACTGCTGTGGTCATCAGTCCCCTAGAACTTAGAACTACTTAAACCTAACTAACAGCAGGACATCACACACATCCATGCCCGAGGCAGGATTCGACGTGAGACCGTAGCGGTCGCGCAGTTCCAGACTGTAGCGCCTAGAACCGCTCGGCCACTCCGGCCGGCCGTCAGCCACAGATAACGCCCGAAACCTGTTCGTCAAACGAACCGGGGACGCCTTATGATTAGCCCCTCGGAAAGTGTTTCGCTGCCTGTTAGACTTTGGAATGATCTCTCACTCGACCACGGGTGAGGGGTCAACCTCAAAGCAGACAGTACCCGGGGCGGTCACAGCAGTGGACAGATCGAAGGACACGTGGGACGTGCCCGACGTCCCTCGCATCCCCGCATTCGATCCCCCACATTGACGCCCCTTGGCAGCAGCCTCAAGCTATGTGACGGAAGCAAAAGCAGCCTGGAACTGTGAGCGAAGGGTCCCCAACTCAGCTCGCACTTATACACAACTATCACAGGTGCAATCCATTGCTGCAGTCGCTCCTGTTGGAAGGTCGTAAAAATATGCAACAAACGAACTCATCAGATGAGTGACTAAATTAGAAGACGTATTGACACTACAGATATAATAAAATCGCCTAAATTATTGGTTGGTTTGTGATTTTTTTTTATTTATGTGTTAGTTGCTTGCTTCCCAGCTGCCTGATAGAAACACAAATCATGAAAAACAAGAAACGAGGATGTATAGTAAAATCTTGCTGTGTATCACTTTTAATTTAATGACTTTGTTGCGGTACAGGGAAATCATGTGAAATGTGAAATCAAGCATGGTTGCATTTCAAAATCGGGCATCTATCCTTTTTGCAGAAGCATTTCTGCATTGTTTGGAAGGTAGAAAACAAGGTATTGGCAGGAGTAAAGCAGGGATGGTGGGGGATGAGTTGCGTTTGGGTTCCTCCACTTGTAGAGCTCTTGCCCGCAAAAGGCAAAGGTCGCGATTTCGAGATTCGGTCTGACACACAATTTTAATGTGCCAGGAAATTTCGTACCAGTGGACATTGCGCTGTAGAGTGAAAATTTCCTTCTGAACACAATTCTAACTACCAAAGCCAACTGAATATATGCTGAAACACGCACTGGTTTCTTAATTACAGCTTCTTGCCTACTGACTTTTACAAACTACCATACTATGACCGCATGATATCCATTTGTACTCTCTCTAGTTTGTTTCAAAAATGGTTAAAATGGCTCTGAGCACTATGGAACTTAACATCTGAGGTCATCAGTCCCCTATAACTTAGAACTACTTAAACATAACTAACCTAAAGACATCACACACATCCATGCCCGAGGCAGGATTCGAACCTGCGACCGTAGCAGCCGCGTGGTTCCGAACTGAGGCGCCTAGAACCACTCGGCCACCGCGGCCGGCTCTTGTTTGTCAATAATGGAGAATACAGTCCAACTGTGGATGACAGAAGTTCGTAAAAAAAAAATTCTAAAAACATATTATCGTAATAATGTTTATAAAACTGATCAACAGCAACTACCAAAGCTTAAATCCAGACTGTGTACAACAGATGTATAAATTAATAATAGTAATAATAATAAGACATTCTTGGCTCCGTAATCGAAGTAAATCCAGTAAACAACAGACTAATGACAATTTCCATGAAATGTGCAAATAAAATGTACTGTTTAATTAACGCACACATGCCTATCAACCAGGAGAATAAAACAAATCCAGAAAAAGTAAATAAGTCATGGGAAGTGTTAGAGAATACAGTCTCCAAAATTCCTCAAAATTATGTAAAGATTTTAATGGGTGATTTTAATGCACAGTTAGGGAAAGAGAGAAAATTTAGAAAAACGGTCGGTGAATTCCCTGCACATAAATGGACCAATCAAAATGGAAAGAGGCTGGTAGAATTTTGCAGAAATTTCAATCTCAAAATTATGTCAAGTCATTTTAAGAAAAAACCTTCAAAACAAAAGACATGGCGATCACCTAACAAGGACATAGGTGAATTCCAAATTGACCATATTGCAATCTCGTATCCATGTCACAAAGAAATTTTAAATGTTCAAGTTCGTAAAGGCGCCAATATTGACTCAGACCATTACTTAACCCGTGTGAAACTAAAGCTAAAACCCCAAAATTTCAACAAAAGGACACCATTAATCCCCAAATTTGACACCAGTAAAATCCAACCATCATTATTAGCAGACGAATTTGACAAAACAAGTGCACAAAATTGGGAACAACTCAAACACAAGATTATCAAAACAGCTCAAGATCAAATTCCTTTACGAAAACACAAGAAACATGCTTGGTGGAATGAAAACTGTGATCATGCAATCAAAGCCAGACAAGAGACATTTAAAGCATGGAATAGCAACAAGACAGAAGACACATATGATACATTCCTGACAACTAGAAAAGACACTTCAAAACTAATTAGACAAACAAAAAGACAATATGAGAATAGTCAACTCTTAGAAATTGAAGAAGATTTTCAGAAATACAATACCAGAAATTTTTATAAAACTTTTAAAACCAAAATAAAGGGGTACCAACCCCAGAATCTTTGCTTCAAGAAGGAAAATGGACAGTTGGCTCTTAACAACCAAGAAAATTGCAAAGAACTTTCTAAATACTTTAAGAATCTTCTAAATTGCCCCGAGCCCACAGAAAGATTTCCACCAAAAATTCCCCAACAATGCAATCCAGTTTCACTTGCACCAAATGAAGAGGAAATCATTAAAGAAATTCATAGGTTGAAAAACAACAAAGCATCTGGTGAAGATGGAATTGTTGCAGAACTTTTAAAGGCAGCTGGTCCAAAAACCGTTAAAGAAATTACTTCAATCATGCAAAACATTTGGCAAACTGAAAAAATTCCTGATGAATGGAAAACCGCCTTGATTCACCCACTTCATACGAAGGGAGACAAAACTGATGTTAATAATTACAGAGGAATTTCTCTTCTTCCAGTCACATACAAAATCCTCTCTCAATGTCTTCTGAATCGAGCACAACAACAACTTGAATGGAAAATTGGCGAATATCAAGCAGGTTTCAGGCCAAATAGATCTTGCCCAGAACAGATTTTAGTCCTCAAACTAATTCTCAGACATCAAAAAATTTACAATAAAAAACTAGTTTGTACCTTTGTAGATTTTAGAAAGGCTTATGACTCAGTGGATCGTGAATCTCTTTTCCAAATTGTGAAAGAACAAGGCCTGGATCCTAAAACCACGGCAATTATCAGAGACACGCTAACTGGTACAAAATCAAAAGTAAAGTTCAGAGGAGAAATTTCAGAATCATTTGAAATAAAAACAGGCGTGAGGCAAGGTGATGGACTCTCTCCGTTGCTATTTAACTGCGTTCTAGAAAAAGTAATACAAGAGTGGCGCGAACGAAAATTGGAGTTCAAAATTGACCAACCAGTGAAATTAGGACGAACAAATATTCGAATAGACTGTTTGGCCTTTGCAGACGACTTGGTTATTCTAACGCAGGACATCCAAATTGCTCAGAAACAAATAGAAATTCTTAAAGAAACAGCAGAAAGAGTAGGTCTCCAAATCTCATTTGAAAAAACACAGTATATGACTAGCAACAAACTGGCACCCAAACTTTTGGAAACTAAGTATGGAAAAATCAAAAGAGTTTCGCAATTCAAATATTTAGGTGAAACAATCTCAGAGACTGGTCTAGAAAAAATTGGAAATGAAATTCGTTGTCAAAAGATGGAGACAGCTTTTAGACTTACAAAAGACATCTACAACAAAAAATGTCTCTCGAGGTACTCTAAATTGAGACATTACAACACGGTCATAAAACCAGAGTGCCTTTATGGGGCTGAAACGCTAATTTTAAACAGAAAAAAGGACATTCAAGAAATCCAAAAAAGAGAAAGAAAAGTAATCAGAAAAATTCTAGGTCCAAAATATACTGAAGAAGGAACATACAGGCTAAGAGCAAATAGTGAAATTCAACAATACACCAGCATATATTCGGATATGAAAAAACGCAGATTAAAATTTTATGGGCATATTAAAAGAATGGATGCTACCAGACTAACTAAACAAGTAGTGGAATTCTACGAAAATCGAAGTAAAGCTAAATTTGAGACAATAAAATGGATTGCTGCTATAAAAGAGGACATGAAAGAGGCAGATATAAAACAAGATGAAATTCAAGACAGAAAATTATTTGGTCAAAAAATTCATGACTGGGTAGTTGGTCAAGCTGAAAAACCAAAGAAAACTGGAACCACATGGTCTGATGAAAGGAAAAGAGCTCATTCCGAGAGAATGAAAACAATTTGGGCAGAGAGAAAGTCTAAAAGAAAATAACTGAATGCCCCGTGATTGTACTTCGCGTGGTCCAGTAGGGCCCAAACGTGAATAATAATAATAATAATAATAATACTGTTGCCGGCCGCGGTGGTCTAGCGGTTCTAGGCGCTCAGTCCGGAACCGCGCGACTGCTACGGTCGCAGCTTCGAATCTTGCCTCGGGCATGAATGTGTGTGATGTCCTTAGGTTAGTTAGGTTTAAGTAGTTCTAAGTTCTAGGGGACTGATGACCACAGATGTTAAGTCCCATAGTGCTCAGAGCCAATAATACTGTTCAGGGAACTGACTTTTTCTTGTTATAAATAGAAATTGCTCAGTTACGCTATTTTAGCGCAGGTACTCATGGTAACGATATTGGTTCAGTGGCAGGAGTTGACAAAAACAAATGGAAAGAAAAATGCACGTTGTCGATGCCTGCAACGATGCTGACATCATCTTATAGCACGTTAAAAACCAGGGCACAAGAAAGTACTACGCTGCAACAAGTAAACTATTACTGCCAGTAACACGTAGCAGTATTATTAATGTGTGCCGTCATAGTTCGTTAAGAAACAACTGTTTTAGCAACACACTTCTCACTGACATTTACAAATTTGGCTCACTTAGTCTACATGTACATCTACATATATACTCCGCTAGCCACCAAGAGGTGTGTGGCGGAGGGCACGATCACGCCAAAGTCATATTCCCCTCCCCCCTCCCCCCCCCCCCCCCCCCGTTCCACTTACGGATCGCGCGAGGGAAAATGACTGTCTGAACGCCTCAATACGAGCTCTAATTTCCCTTATCTTTGAATGGTGATCATTGTGCTATTTGAAAGTTGTAGGTAACAATATCTGCTCTACATCCTCGGTGAAGATCGGATTTCGGAATTTAGTGAGGAGCCCCTTCCGTTTAGCGCGCCGTCTATCTGCAAGTGTGTCCCACTTCAAACTTTCTATGAGATTTGTAACGCTCTCTCGATGGCTAAATGTACCAGTCATGAATCTTGCCTCTCTTCTCTGGACCATCTCAGTCGCTTGAATCAGACCCAACTGGCAAGTGTCCCACACAGACCAACAATACTCTAAGACTGGACGAATTAACGTATTGTAAGCAATTTCCTTTGTTGAATACATAGCTTCAGGATTCTACCAATAAACCGCAATCCAGAGTTCGCCTTGCCCGTTACTTGTGTAATCTGATCATTCCATTTGAGATCATTTCCAATAGTCACACCCAGGTACTTGACGGATGTTACCGCTTCCAGAGACTGGGCATTTATTTTGTACTCGTACATTAATGGGGATTTTCGCCTTGTTATACGCAGTAGGTTACACTTACTAATAATGAGAGATTACTGCCAGCCATTACACCACGCATTTATTTTCTGCAAATACTCATTGATTTGTTCACAACTTTCGTGTGATACTACTTTCCTGTAGACTACAGCATCATCGGCAAACAGTCAAATGCTGCTGTCAATATCATCAGCCTTATCGTTTACGTAAATCGTAAAAAGCAGCGGACCTATTACGCTGCCCTGGGGCACATCTGAAGTTACGTTTGTTTCTGTTGAAGTCATTCCATTCAGGACGACATACTGTTCCCTGTCTGTTAGAAAACTTTCTATCCAACCGCATCGGATAGACCGTAAGCGCGTACTTTTTGGAGCAAGCGACAGAGCGGAACTGAGTCGAACGCCTTTCTTAAGTCGAGAAATATGGCATAAACCTGGGAGCCAGTATCTAGAGCCTGTTGTATATCATGCACAGAGAGGGACAGCTGCGTCTCGTATGAACACTGTTTCCTAAAACCTTGCTGGTTTCTGCAGATGAGCTTCTCAGAGTCTAGAAAGGTCATTATGTCAAAATATCATTATGTCCAAATACGTTCCATGATTCTATAACAAATCGATGTCAGTGGAATTGTCCGGTAATTATGTGCATCCGATTTTCTACCTTTTTTATAGACTGCTACGATCTGGGCCTTCTTCCAGTCCCGTAGAACTTTCCGCTGTTCCAATGATCTCTGATAGATGATGTCTCTAAAGACAAAGACATAAAAAATCTGAGCAGTGGATATTGTTGTTGCTGTGGTCTTCAGCCCTGAGACTGGTTTGATGCAGCTCTCCATCCTACTCTTCCCTCTGCAAGCTTCTTCTTCTCCCAGTAACTACTGCAACCTACATCTTTCTGAATCTGCTTAGTGTATTCATCTCTTGGTCTCCCTCTACGATTTTTACCCTCCACGCTGCCCTCCAATACTAAATTTGTGATCCCCTGGTGCCTCAGAACATGTCCTACCAACCGAACCCTTCTTCTTGTCAAGTTGTGCCACAAACTCCTCCCCAATTCTATTCAATACCTCCTCATTACTTATGTGATCTACCCATCTAATCTTCAGCATTCTTCTGTAGCACCACATTTCGAAAGCTTCTATTCTCTTCTTGTCCAAAGTATTTATCGTCCACGTTTCACTTCCATACATGGCTACACTCCATACAAATACTTTCAGAAACGACTTCCTGACACTTAAATCTATACTCGATGTTAACAAATTTCTCTTCTTCAGAAACGCTTTCCTTGCCATTGCCAGTCTACATTTTATATCCTCTATACTTCGACAATCTTCAGTTATTTTGCATTTCCTAATCTAATTCCCTCAGCATCACCCGACGTAATTCGACTACATTCCATTATCCTCGTTTTGCTTTCGTTGATGTTCATCTCATATTCTCCTTTCAAGACACTGTCCATTCCGTACAACGGCTCCTTCAAGTCCTTTGCTGTCTCTGACAGAATTACGATGTCATCGGCGAACCTCAAAGTTTTTATTTCTTCTCCATGGGTTTTAATACCTACTCCGAATTTTTCTTCTGTTTCCTTCACTGTTTGCTCAATATACAGATTGAATAACATCGGGGAGAGGCTACAACCCTGTCTCACTCCCTTCCCAACCACTGCTTCCCTTTCGCGTCCCTCGACTCTTATAACTGCCATCTGGTTTCTGTACAAATTGTAAATAGCCTTTCGCTCCCTGTATTTTACCCCTGCCACCCTCAGAATTTGAAAGAGAATATTCTAGTCAACATTGTCAAAAGCTTTCTCTAAGTCTACAAATGCTAGAAACGTAGGTTTGCCTTTCCTTAATCTCTCTTCTAAGATAAGTCGTAGGGTCAGTATTGCCTCACGTGTTCCAATATTTCTACGGAATCCCAACTGATCTTCCCCGAGGTCGGCTTCTGTCAGTTTTTCCATTCGTCTGTAAAGAATTCGCGTTAGTATTTTGCAGCCGTGACTTATTAAACTGATAGTTCGGTAAATTCCGCATCTGTCAACGCCTGCTTTCTTTGGGATTGGAATTATTATATTCTTCTTAAAGTCTGAAGGTATTTCGCCTGTCTGATACATCTTGCTCACCAGATGGTAGAGTTTTGTCATGACTGGCTCTCCCAAGGCCGTCAGTAGTTCTAATGGAATGTTGTCCACTCCCGGGGCCTTGATTCGACTCAGGTCTTTCAGGACTCTGTCAAACTCTTCTCGCAATATCATATCTCCCATTTCATCTTCATCTACATCCTCTTCCATTTCCATAATATTGTCCTCAAGTATATCGCCATTGTATAAACCCTCTATATACTCCTTCCACCTTTCTGCTTTCCCTTCGTTGCTTAGAACTGGGTTTCTATCTGATATCCATACAAGTGGTTCTCTTTTCTCCAAAGGTCTCTTTAATTTTCCTGTAGGCAGTATCTATCTTACCCCTGGTGAGATAAGCCTCTACATCCTTACATTTGTCCTCTGGCCATCCCTGTTTAGCCATTTTGCACTTCCTGTCGATCTCATTTTTGAGGCGTTTGGATATTGAACCAATTTACATTGATGCCCCACTTTAAACAAGTAGCAGAGAATGATATTTTAATAAATGCCGCTATATCCCGAGTGCCATTACAATAAATTCTGCAATGTTACTTATTTAACAACCAATAAATTTCTGTGTTAATTGTATAAGTACGTCCCTCCACTACAAAAAACGGTGTTGATAATTTTCCCTCTACATAACCCGTTGCAGCACACCAACTACTGCATAACTGCTTACCATTAATCGCCATTCACGCACTGCACTCATCTTCATAGGCGCTATCCAGGAATCACTGGCAGGGTGGTCCGCCACGCACACGAGCTAGCCGGAGGGAGGGGGGGGGGGGCGACTACCACCAAGGCGCAGGGCCTGCTGTGGCGTCGCTCATTCGTACGATCAGCGCTCGGCCAACAGCTGGAGGGCGCATATCGCAAGCAGCCTTAAAACGATCTGCACATCTGTCGGCTGATGGATTCCGCCCATGCTGTCATTTCGTGTAAGTACCTGTTTACTCTGGCAAGGTGCTTCTTTTTCACATGTTATTTTATCTCTAGAACAGCACTTCTTACATTTCTGCTTGCTATAGCGGTCACTGTAACCATCTGCCGGGTCGGTATATAATGGCTGAAGTGACCGCTATAGCAAGCCGATATCGACTAATACCAGTATACGTATGCTGGCCCCTGTTTTGACTAGAACCGAGGTGGAATCTTCCTATACGTCCATCAGGGGCCCGAAGACGACGTAGTAAATCGCCGAAACTGGTAGCGAAATCAAATGAGTTGAAAATTAGACGGCTGAACGGTGTTTGATTTGACATCCTGGACCGTAATCCAGGGAGTGGAAGGCAATATTAAGGAAGTACGACATTAAACCCATTATCATTTCTACATACCAGCTGTCTTCAAATCTGGCCGAGAGATTCATGAATAAGGTGGAGAATCTGTGTAGATTGTACTGTGATAAATAACATGCATCGTAGAACGTTTACTTGCTGGACTTCCAGGACGGCATGAATAACCTCAAGCATAGCGCTATGTGTTCCCGCCAATCACCACACTGAAGAAACAAGCAGCAGGGGACAGAGTTAAATACACTACTGGCCATTAAAATTGCTACACCAAGAAGAAATGCAGATGATAAACGGGTATTTATTGGACAAATATATTATACTAGAATTGACATGTGATTACATTTTCACGCAATTTGGGTGCATAGATCCTGAGAAATCAGTACCCAGAACAACCACCTCTGGCCGTAATAACGGCCTTGATGCGCCATCGGCGCCAACCTTGTGTGAATGCTCTGAAAAGCTAATCATTTGCATATCACAGCATCTTCTTCCTGTCGGTTAAATTTCGCGTCTGTAGCACGTCATCTTCGTGGTTTAGCAATTTTAATGGCCGGCAGTGTAACTGGTAGATTTATCAGGCAGCCAACATTTGGGACACAAGAAAGTATTTCTATGGCTGTTCAACGCATTACAGAACCTGCTCAAAAAAGAAATGAACAGGCCGACATGAAGGCCAAGTTGTGACGATACACAATAGACCAGGAGGTCTTCACCACGTCACACAGATTATCAAACAAATAAAACATACTTTGTCTCAAGGTTGTCCCATTGTATTTTGGTACACTCTGTATACGAATAATCGGCATCTAAATATCGTTGAGATGGAGATGATTAAATCCCAGAAATCTAGTGGGACACTTCACATTTGCATTATTAAACCCTAAATGAAATGTACATCTGGAATGTGAGACAATAAGTATAAAAGAAAACAGTAAGGTTAGTAACAGGGCATTAGAAGCTAAGTTTATTTGTAAGTCTGAGGAAACAGTTTAAGTTGTTGGTAAACAGTCTTGGGGAATATTTGATCTCTGTTGGTATTCTCTGTCGCAGTTCAGTGTTTATTGGATTGTTCTGTGTTCCTGTTTCCCTCTATTCCCTCTAACAGAGTATCATAACGTTTTTTGAGGTGTTACACTCTCTTTGAGAGTATAGATGGTGGATTAGTCGTTGAAAGGTAGTAAATACAATGGATGAAGTTGTGATTATGCGAGATACATGCCAAATGAGGAATGATTGAATAGATCCTGTCACAGATGATGTGAAGACTAACTGTAGTGTGTAGTTTTCTGGGTATCCACAGGTCTTTGAAGAAACTTTTGTTGTGCTAGTGCATGTAGTAGATTAAACAACATGAGTTCATTAGAGAAGTAATGCAAACAAAGGGTGAGGAGCCTACATGACTTACTAACCACTAATGGTGAATAATAACATCATTTTCAACTCTGGAGTAGAAAAGACAGTTTTTAGCACAAGCTTAATACTACAATACTGGCCATTAAAATTGCTACACCACGAAGATGAAGTGCTACAGACGCGAAACTTAACCGAGTGGAAGAAGACGCTGTGATATGCAAATGATTGGCTTTACAGAGCATTCACACAAGGTTGGCGCCGGTGGCGACATCTACATCGTGCTGACATGAGGAAAGTTTCCAACCGGTTTCTCATACACAAACAGCAGTTGACCGGCGCTGCCTGGTGAAACGTTGTTGTGATGTCTCGTGTAAGGAGGAGAAATGCGTACCATCACGTTTCCGACTTTGATAAACGTCGGATTGTAGCCTATCGCGATTGCGGTTTATCGTATCGCAACATTGCTGCACGCGTTGATCGAGATCCAATGACTGTTAGCAGAATATGGAATCGGTGGGTTCAGGAGGGTAATACGGAACGCCGTGCTGGTCCGAATGGCCTCGTATCACTAGCAGTTGAGATGACAGGCATCTTACCCGCATGGCTGTAAAGGATCGTGCAGCCACATCTCGATCCCTGAGTCAACAGATGGGGACGTTTGCAAGACAACAACCATGTGCACGAACAGTTCGATGACGTTTGCAGTAGCACGGACTATCAGCTCGGAGACCATGGCTGCGGTTACCCCTGACGCTGCATCACAGACAGGAGAGTCTGCGATGGTGTACTCAACGACGAACCTGGGTACACGACTGGCAAAACGTCATTTTTCAGGTGAATCCAGGTTCTGTTTACAGCATCATGATGGTCGCATCCGTGTTTGGCGACACCGCGGTGAACGCACATTGGAAGCGTGTATTTGTCATCGCTATACTGGCGTATAACCCGGCGTGATGATATGGGGTGCCATTGGTTACACGTCTCGGCCACCTCTTGTTCGCATTACCGGTACTTTGAACAGTTGTGTTGTGACCCGTGGTTCTACCCTTCAAATTGGTTCAAATTGCTCTGAGCACTATGGGACTCAACTGCTGAGGTAATTAGTCCCCTAGAACTTAGAACTAGTTAAACCTAACTATCCTAAGGACATCACAAACATCCATGCCCGAGGCGTGATTCGAACCTGCGACCGTTGCGGTCTTGCCATTCCAGACTGCAGTGCCTTTAACCGCACGGCCACTTCGGCCGGCCTCTACCCTTCATTCGTTCCCTGCGAAACTCTACATTTCAGCAGGATAATGCACGACCGCATGTTGCATGTCCTGTACGGGCCTTTCTGGATACAGAAAATGTTCGACTGCTGCCCTGGCCAGCACATTCTCCAGATCTCTCACCAATTGAAAACGTGTGGTCAATGGTGACCGAGCAACTGGCTCGTCACAATACGACAGTCACTAGTCTTGGTGACCTGTGGTATCGTGTTGAAGCTGCATGGGCATCTGTACCTGTACACGCCATCCAAGCTCTGTTTGACTCAATGCCCAGGCGTATCAAGGCCGTTATTACGGCCAGAGGTGGTTGTTCTGGGTACTGATTTCTCAGGATCTATGAACCCAAACAGCGTGAAAATGCAATCACATGTCAGTTCTTGTATAATATACTTGTCCACTGAATACTCGTTTATCATCTGCATTTCTTCTTGGTGTAGCAATTTTAATGGCCAGTGGTGTAATAGTGCACGAGGGAACTTGTAGAAAACAACGTGAATACTCAATTTTTTTGAAATGTAAATATGGAAAACATATCGCGGATATGAAGGTTAGATTAAGAGACAGTAAACATTCAAGTTTTTGTCTTGAGTACTGGAAAAATTGATTGACTAGTTAGACTCTGCTACTCTTGTACATAAACAAATGCTGGCCGCGGTGGTCTAGCGGTTCTAGGGGCTCAGTCCGGAACCGCGCGACTGCTACGGTCGCAGGTTCGAATCCTGCCTCGGGCATGGATGTGTGTGATGTCCTTAGGTTAGTTAGGTTTAAGTAGTTCTAAGTTCTAAGGGACTGATGACCACAGATGTTAAGTCCCATAGTGCTCAGAGTCATTTGAGCCATAAACAAATTGCGTGAAGCACACTGTCACCGTCTTTGTTAAAATTGAAGAGATGGAAAATTTTCGAAATATGTTGTTACTGAAACGTATTCAGATGGGATGGGATGGTAACCCTGGAGCCGCAGACAACCAGACGACAGAGGAGGTGAACGGGCAGCCTCGCCGAGGGGGCCGGACAGCTGCACTGATTACAGGTGTAGGGAGCGGGAGTGCGCCGAATGGACTGTGAGGCCACCCTTCCGCCTTCTACGACTGGGCTGCACATGGAGGCGTCTAGTGTTTCGCGATGGCTGACCTCCAGACTGGAGGGGGTCACATGTGGTGTCCTGGAAGTACCTTGTCACACCTCAGCTATGTAACATATAGTAGAGAGTAGAGGAACTCCACCAATGAATAGAGCAGCAACATGAAGGGCAGCTGTTTGTAATCTCTGGAAAATGCTCAATATGAACTGTAAGGATATCTCTGCACGCAACGCTGCGACAACTGTGAGCTGTCAGCCTTTACTGCACTACACGATTTTTTCGACAAGGATAATTTGGCATCTGCCACATTTGGTAGCTAAGTGCTGGAGATGGCAATATCAGTTTTCTTCTCTGTATGAGAAGCACCTATGTTCTCAACTAGAGCTGAAATCCTGATGTCTTTTGCCATAACCTGTGGACAGAATACCACGCCTGGTAATCCTGTCAAATCCTTCCTATGCCTGACGAAAATGAGACTAGCACCTCACTATTGACAGATCAGTTCGAGAAGGAGCACCATGCCGACTGATGTCAGCAGCCGGCCTACCTCACCAAAGTAGGGTCCTGACGAGCAAACGTTCTCTCTGTGGAGAGACAACTAACTTCCGGGAAAGAATAAAAGGAATGGCACAAAATAGAGACTTGCATCCTGCATGAATCATGTCTGTAACCCTGCCATAGTGACCTTCCCAAGATCTTCAGAGACAATAAGAAGTTCCCAGGCTCCACAACCACATGTCAGAGAGAGGACAGAACAAGACATAATGGACTATCCGGCAGAAATTTCCCAAGGTAATGGAAGCAGTCGTCAGCGGTGAATGATGACCATCAACTGTAGCTTACAAACTGATCCACTACATACCCCACGTGTCTCTGTCCGTGTTAGGCATGTACCAGACGAAAATGTGCTATGATGTGACGAACAGAGGTCAAAATAGTAAAATTACAATGTATTTTTTTTCTGTCAATGTGTAACACAGAATTCGTTTTGTTGTCTTGTTCTGTTATTATTTTTTCTGTAACGACCTATTAAATAAAGACATGAGATCGACTGACTTTGTCATATGCTAATCAAATGTATTTTATTAATTATCTGTTTTCATGTTGTTAAGAAATTACTTGTCATTTTTATATTGAAGGTTATCTTGCCAATCAAATGAGTATTGCTCAATGCATTGAGGTACTTAATGTGGGGAGCTGTTTCGAATTAGGCGGGATAATCAACTAAATCTGTGGCTTATTCCATTTTTCTCAGTTTTACAGTCAATGCTAAGGTTTTTATCTGTGTAAATAATTATATTTACTTAAAGATTATGATTTGTTATGCTATACGCTACAACATCGAAAAGTTAAGGCTTTTTTATGTGTCATGTCATATGTGTTAATGCATAATCTAAATATCAAGTTTAAATACATGTATACATATATAATCAGCCAGAACATTATGACCGTCGGCCAACTATTGATATAAATCCATTCCGCCGATTGCTCACTATTACTCTACCAATCTGTGTACTACTTCCAGATTTACGCTGGTCAGACAGAACATTACGTTCATCGACCTACTACCGACATAAACCCATCCAGACGATAGCAGCGTCATCTAGAGAGAAATGATTGTTAGTCACAGACACGTGCGGTGCATGTAGTATCAGTGAGCGTGCTGTCCGTGTGTAAAGCGGGGAAGACGTGCCGAGAGCAGATTGTGAAGGCCCAAAGCCTCGGCACGAGAGTTTCGAAAATTGTTCGACTTGTCGAGTGATCGAGGAGTGCTGTGGTGAGTATCTTCAATATGTGGCCAAACGTAGGTGAACCCATTTGTATACATTATGGGGTTGGATGGCCAACGCTCATTACAGATGTCAGATGTCGTAGGCTGAGTAGACTGGAAAGACAGGACAGGCGACGAACTGTGGCGGCACTAACATCAGACTTTAATGTTGGGCAGAGTAAAGGTGTATCTGAGTACACAGTGCACCAAACACTCCTAAAGATGGGTATTTACAGCCAACAACCCATGCAAGTGCCAATGTTAACACCGCGACATCGGCAACTACGACTGAAATGGGCACATGGTCATCAGCACTGGACGTTGGCGCAGTGGCAAAGCGTTGCGTGGTCTGATGAATCCCCATACCTTCTTCATCATGCCGACGGTGGAGGGGGAGGGCGATTCCGTCGTCTTTCAGGGGAACAGCTCTTTGACACCTGTACTTTGGGAAGGAGACTAGCTGGTGGCGTTTCCATTAAGCTCCAGGAAATATTCATGTGGGCATCCATGGATCCAGTGGAGCTCCTCCAAAGCACCACGATGGCCAAGGATTATTATGTGCTGGTTGCAAACCACGTACACCCCTTCATGACGATCATGTTTCTCGATGGTAGTGACATTTTTCAACAAGATAATGCCCCATCTCACATGGCCAAGAGTGTGATGGAATGGTTTGAGGAACACAGTTGATGTGTTGACCCCCCGGTTCGCCAGATTTGAACCAGATCTAATACATCTGGGTTATGATTCAACGTGGCATCAGAGCTCATCACCCTCTTCCCTGGAATTTACGGGAATTAGGTGATTGTGTATGCTGATGTGGTGCCAACTCCGTCCAAAAACATGCCTAGATGGTCATAATGTTCTGGTGAACAGTGTGCGCGCGCGCGCGCGTGTGTGTGTGTGTGTGTGTGTGTGTGTGTGTGTGTGTGTGTGTGTGTGTGTGTGTGTGTGTGTGTTATTTTGTGATGAAACTATGTATGAAGGAATGAATTTTAAATATTGTAAAAGTCAAGAAGTAATTGTAAATTGCAGATGAGCCATCAATAGAAAATGAGTGTTTGTGACACAAAAAGGTAATGATTTGTAGCTTCACCAGAGTGACAGGGATTTAAGGTACGGACCTTTCTAACAGAATATTGATATTATGCGAGTGTATGATATATGAGCTGGTTTTGAATTTTAACATTTTTAAATAAAAAAAAGAGTTATTCGGCAAAGAACCGTTTTCCCTACCTCCCTTCATGTTCCACCTGTTTGTTTGACGTAGGAGACTTTAGTTATGAAATCTGATTGATGACTGCTGCACCAAGATCCATGTAAGTGCGTTATTACATGCACAAATTTCCTCGCAGGTAGTAATGTGATGAAACGCATCAGGCTGGTGCCACGCTCTTTCACTCTCATCAGCATTAACTACACTGCTCAACAAAGGATTTGGTTTCTAAATGGAAGTAACAGTTGTTGACTAAATTTGAGATGCTGATTTTAAAAACATCAATAAAATTCACTAAGTCCTTCTAGCTTCTGAGGTATCATGTTATGTTAGGTCAGTAACTGGAATAATGAGGCATCAATGTTCTTTTATATTACTTAAGAAAAAAATTTTTTTTTAAATTTCAGGTTTGCATCATTCCCTGTGAACCAGTCATTAGCTCTGCATTAAAATGTCACGCTCTTGTGTGGACAATAGTGACATTTTCTCTTATATTTGTGTCGCGTTCGTATTTACTACACAGAAGAGGAAGCTCATGCCTGTTGATTCCAAACCTCATGAGCTGTGCTTTGGGTGTAAGGTGTGTGACCGGCAGAAAGGATAAACTCCTCATTTCTGCTGGAATTTGTGCTTCTAAGGGAGTGGCTGAATGGGAAGCGAACATCTACGCGATTTGCAGTGCCCGTGGTTTGGCGAGAACCAAAGAACCATACTGACGACTGTTATTTTTGTGCAGTTTCATCAAAAAACGGCATTGCAACGCCAAAGAAACGGAGTATTGTGTATCCAAACATACCATCAGCACCACGGCCTGTTCCCCGCAGCCCAGAGTTGCCTGTACCTCAACCCCTTGTACACTGGTCTATCGATGAAGAGGAACATTTATTATCTCCTGATGAACAAGAGCTATAAGGCCTAGATTTTGCAATTAATGAGTCAAAGATTCTTCGTTCCACACAGACAGAACTCGATGATCTCATTCGAGATCTTGAGCTTAGCAAGGCGAAAGCAGAACTTTCGGGTTCCCATCTGAAGAGTGAAATGTAATTCCTACTGACTTAGCATCTCACATCGACAGCGGCACATGGGTTATTGACAACATTGGGAAATGAACACAACCCACAGGAATAGAGGCTTTTCATAGATGCCTCAAACGTGTGTCTGAAATGTGTGCTTTTCCATAATGAGAAAAGCTCTATTTCTGTTGTGCATGCTGCACAAATGAAAGAGACATACAACTCACTGAAACATATTCTACAATTCCCTACATACATTTGGAAAATCTTTGCTGATCTGGAGGTTGTAGTGCTCCTCCTAAGTATGCGATGAAGATGTACCAAGTTGTCTTGTTTGATTTGCGAGTGGGACAGCTGTGCAACTGACAAACTTAACGTTGTGAAACAGCGAACAAACCAAAGTAACCTAGAACCAGGGAAGAAGAATGTATTGCGTAATCCTCTTGTCGATAGGGAACAGATTCGGCTGTCTCCACTCCACATCAGACGTGGCCTTCTGAAGATTTCCGTAAAGGTGCTGAATAGGGATAGAGAAGCCTATGAGCGGCTTTTAGAAAGTTCCTCACATGACAGATCGTTAAGCTCAAGGAGGGCATATTTATCGACTCACAAATTAGGACAGTCATGAAGAGCGATTATTTCTCTTAACTAGTGTGCTAAAAGGGAAAAAACAGAGTAGTACTCTTTTAAATATGTGACCATCAATTTCCTTGGAAACAAGAAAGCAGAAAATTATGTGGTTCAAATGGTTCAAATGGCTCTGAGCACTATGGGACTTAACATCTTAGGTCATCAGTCCCCTAGAACTTAGAACTACTTAAACCTAACTAACCTAAGGACATCACACAACACCCAGCCATCACGAGGCAGAGAAAATCCCTGACCCCGCCGGGAATCGAACCCGGGAACCCGGGCGTGGGAAGCGAGAACGCTACCGCACGACCACGAGATGCGGGCTAAAATTATGTGGAGTTGGCGTAGAATGTGGTGACATGTTCCCAAAACATGAGGTGTCAAATGTCTCTTAAGCTGCTCTATTTACACTCCCGCTTAAACTTATTTCCAGAGTCTCTACATTTTGTTACTGATTAACATGGGGAGAAGTTCCATCAGGAGATCACTATGGTGTAGAAGAGTCATCAGGGAAAATGGTATCCTAATATATTAGCAGTCTACTGCCGGAAAATCAACAGCAAGACAGCAGAAAGTACCTACAAACCAAAAGAGGAAAATCTGGGAGTTTATGCGGAAATGATATTTGAAATAAATATACTTTATACGTGTATATGCATACATAGATAGCTGGAAATGGCGCACTCAGAAAACAAGCAAATAGAATAGTTAGTATTACATATATACAATATGTGTACTCAGTTAAAAGAAAAAGCCTACATCAAAAAATAAGAAACAGCTAAATAGTTTTGGTACTATTTTCGTGTTCAGTGAAGTGCAACGCATTGAACAGAGTTTGTTTTATCCAAGAACCTGTCAAGAAGTTTTCATTCGTTGACCAATGTTATTCATCAGTCATGAGATAGTTAAATGTGATTCCTTTTCAAGGACTGATTCAGACTTTTATATCAAAATTGGTGAAGACATTCACATCACACCCACAGCTAAATGTGCATACTTGACATAGTCGATCTCTACACAAATGTCGTTGTGAAAGAAGCTATTAACATTATAAGAAAAAAATCTGTTAATGTCTAAGAAAATTAACTATAGCAGAGACCTATGAACTCATAGAAATACACTCATCCTGTATCACAATTATTTTACCTTCAACAGTACGTTTTACCAACAACATGGTGGTTTAGTTTGAGTCCCTGAAAACTATCTTTGGTCCAAGAGTTGGGAAGATAGCACCAGTCTATAACAAAGGTAAAAGTTGGCGGCTGACGCAACAGAGTGACATCCTGTCTCGTTGGGCGGAACATTTTAATGACGTTCTTAATCCCGAACATCAGACAACCGATATTCCATACATAGAACCACTTGAAGACTTGCCAGTTGAGGAACAACTTGCGGATGCCCCTTCCTACGATGAATTCATTTCAGCACTGGCTAAGCTGAAAAATGACAAAACAGCAGGATTAGACAACTTGCCATCAGAGCTATATAAATATGGGGGGGGGGGGGGGGGGCAAACATCAAGAAACCATTGTTTGCTCCGATCTTAAGGATTTGGGAGTATGAAATGATTCCACAAGACTGGAAAGATGCTTGTATTTCCAAGATCTATAAAGGCAAGGGTGACATATCAGACTGCAGCTCCCACAGGGGCATTTCTCTTCTCTCAGCAGCGGGAAAAGTCCTTGCCCACATAATTAACACCCGGTTAACACACTTTGCAGAAAAACTGCTACCAGAGACCCAGTGTGGCTTTCGCCCAAACAGAGGCACAGTGGATGCCATATTTGTTGTCAAACAAATGCAAGAGAAAAGCTTAGAGCAACATCGGCCTTTGTTCATGTGCTTTGTAGACCTGGAAAAAGCTTTTGATCGTGTCCCACGGGAAGCTCTCTGGATCATACTAAAGAAAACTGGGTGCCCTGACAAAATTGTCAGTTTGAGTCGGCAGTTTCATGAAAACATGATGGCAAAAATCCGCCATGAGGACAAGCTCTCAGAACAGTTTCCCGTGACATGTGGTGTAAAACAAGGCTGTGTTCTGGCTCCCACACTCTTCTCACTTTACTTCGCAGTTGTTATGAGAGACGCGACCAAAGCCTGTAGTAATCAAATTAGTCTCGACACAAGGACAGACAAAAGTGTCTTCAACATCTCTCGCCTCAGAACAAAAAGTCGCGTAACCAAACTATCCATCTTAGAGATTCTCTACGCGGATGATGTATGCATGATGGCTAATTCTTGCGAAACTCTTCAGACTTACATAAATCTGCTAAATGCCTCCTGCAGAAGATTTGGCTTAGCCATTAGAATCACTAAGACGCAAGTTCTCAAACAGCCACTTAGAGGTCTTAATGCAGATGACTCCAGTATTGGGATAAATAACAAACCCTTGCAAAATGTGTCAAATTTCAAATACCTGGGAAGCCAAATTAGAAGTGACAACAGCCTGATAACGGAAATCGCAGCGCGTATAGCCAGCGCAGCCTCAGCCTTCGGTAAGCTTAATGACCGAGTATGGAAATCACATGATCTCAAATTACAAACAAAAATTGCAGTCTACAAAGCAGTAGTATTATCCACCTTACTCTATGCCTCGGAAACCTGGTGCTGTTATAAAGCTGACATTAAGAAGCTAGATAAATTTCATCTTCGATGTCTGAGATCAATTCTGCGCATCAAATGGGAAGACCGTGTCCCAAACACGGAGATTTTGCGCCGCGTGAAACTGGCTGGTATTGAAGCTTTAATAATGAAACATCAACTGAGATGGAGTGGTCACATAGTACGCATGGATGACAGTAGGCTACCTAAAGCGGTGTTCTACTCGCAGCTCTCGTGCGGGAAGAGGAGGAAAGGTGGTCAACACCTGCGATATAAAGACACCATTAAACGCCACCTTGCAGCCTGTGGCATTCCAAGCAACCGTTGGGAGGAGCTAGCATTGCGCCGATCGGAGTGGCGATCAACTGTACATAAGAGCATCGAACAATTCGAGCAAAAGCGTCTAATGAACCTGGATGCTAAAAGAGAGCTCCGAAAATCTCAGCTCAAGCCTGTCTACACGTATACTTACAACTCTGCTGGTCAACTTCACTGTGCTTCATGCAACAGGATATTCAAAGCGAAATTCGGATTCGCGAGCCACATCCGAGCCTACCACAACAAGGACAGAGATGACTGACGGAGTCGCTGTCGCCGGACACGGCGAGGAGGACATCATCATCATCATCATGGTTTGGCAATACAAAGTACGTTAGCTGTGATATTAGCAGAGATTACAACAACCACATAAAACAAAAATACTTCTCAACTAATCATCAAATAACAAACAAAATAATATACTACAAGAGGTATGTTGATGATACAATCCTGCATTTTGGTGGTAAAAACAGTGAAACTGATACATTGGCAACAGACCTTAGTAAAATGATTAAAAATATTAAAACGAAACTAATAGGAGCATAAATGTTCTTGATCTTAAAATCTGTCACGTTAACCATAAACATCAGTTTAGCATCTACAGGAAACCCATCAGAATAGATGTCAGCATCATCATGTCATCACAGCCAATACAATCTGTCATGTTTCAGAGACAGTGTACACCGAATGCAAGAAGTACTTATGACTCACACAGATCAACAAAATGAAATCAGTTTAATTAAAACAACTACCCACGATAATGGATATGATCCTATAATAATAAACATGCTCCACAACAAAATAAAAATAAAAGCCAAGGCTCCACAAAACAGCAGCTCACGCAGCATTTAATCCGATACGAATTATCCTCCTGCAGAAGCCGAACCCAAATATACTGTTATCGCATACATAGGCCCAATATCATTCTAAAATGCAAACTTATTTAAAAGGAAGGATATTAATATCCGCTTCTCAACTAACAATAAATTAAAGGATAAAGTTGTGCATGATGTAAATTTTTCTAAGGCCCCCTACTGTAAATCAGGAACATACAAGCTCCAATGTGATTCACGTCCAAAATTCTACATTTGTCAAACAGGCAGAAGTTTTAAGATTAGGTACAAAGAACACCTCGCTGCCTTAAGGCTTGGAAACATGAATAAATCTACATTTGCCGTCCACGCTGCAGAAGAAAACCATTCAGTGACAAACACTGAAAGCAATATGAAAATCTTAAATGTAGCAGAAAATAAGCCACTACGGATATATTACAGGAAATAGAAATACATACACACAAAACACTTACCCTGATAATATCCTTAATCAGCAGACGCAGTTGCCTAATATTCCTTTAATGAAAAACTTTCTGAAAGCACTGCCTGTACTCCAATATAAATAATATTTGTACATCTATCTCCAGATCGAGTAAAACATCTTATAATATTGTATGTACCTACAATATCAGTATCATTTATGACACTATAAACTAATAAACTCTAATATATTATCATCATCGATGCTCAAATAGCACATAAGAATTGATATACTTCTTGCCCATACTTGTATCTCTATCGTTGTGTAAAATATGTTTGTAGTGCTATGGTTTACAAATCCCATGTATTTATCGTTTCTGTCTGCATTTAATGCCCTAAATTTAATGTAAAGCACCATTTCAATCCAAAAAAAAGCAGTGATTTACGTTTCCTTCCCTCCCCCCCCGCCCTCCCCCCGCCCTCCCCCCCCCCCCCCCACACACACACAAAAGTGCCATATCTTTATATCACTGCATTGTAGCATCTTTAACACTCATGTATCTTGCAAGCAATGTATTTGCTTTTGTGTGCTAAAAATCTAAATATGTGGTGCACATTGAAAAGTCGTTTTGTGACTGAACGAAAGTGGATTAAAATGCAGCGCAATGTTTGTGACTGCGAAAATACAAACATTCATGAGAACGTATTTCATTGCAAGAAAACTACTCATACAAATGCCGAAGACGGACATTTCACCTAAGTTACTTTCCAACACAAATATGTAATTTTGAATGTGATAGGGTCTGCAGCTGCTATGAATTTTTTTGAATGATTTCTTGAAGCCTTCAGCTGCCATTTTCTTTATTTCCTGTACGATTATACAATTTCAGCCCTAGGCCATTGTCAAGTATCTAAAACGGAAGGTTCATACATTGGATACATTAAACATAATCGAGAACAAAAGCATAAGCAGATTAAGTAGCAAAATTGTGTAAAATAATTATAATATTCCTAGTGATAAATACGTTATATATAAGAGCTTTGCAACATCTGCTCGAAAGTAACGTGCTCCTAAAATAGTGTGAACACCTCAAACTAATTTATGAGCATAATATGATGTCATAGGAGCAACCATGTATATGACGTAATCTGTTACCAAAAAATCATCCATAAAGTATGTTATAATGCGTCTAGTGTATTTACAGATATGACTTGTTCCTACATCAAAATCACAAGTGACTCTAATGTATCCAACGTATGAATCTTCAGTTTTAGATACTTGAAAATGGCCTAAGGCCGAAATTGTACAACCGTACAGCAAATGAAGAAAATGGCAGCTGAAGGCTACAAGAAATCATTCGTTTGTAATGGGTACATTATTGTTTATCCTAGGGCAACTCACAGGAAAACAGGGTATAAACTGTATTGATGAAAGCATGAAAAAGCCGCCTGATCATGACTTGTAAAATACCCGAAACCAGTAATGGTACTATTTGAATAATGTTACCTAAGACGAATTTGTGGCTGGTTGTTGTTCATCATCAACAATTTATTTTACTATATCAGCCACGGTCTCCAACTTTGTCTATCTATGACAAAATTAAGTGTTTTAAGGTAATCTTATACCATGCTTCCTGGAGAATTGTTGCAGGTCCAGATAACGATGATGAAAGTGGATAATGGTCATTCAGCCTTCCCTCGAAAGTGGGCCACAAAGGCTCAACAACACTGAGGTGTGGTGGTTATGGTGGCCAGGGCAGATGCGACAGCTCATCCTGCCTCTCACACAACTAGTCCCAGACAATGCATCTGTGCAACCAGGAGTCCTGAAAGTCTTGCAACACAGCATCTGCACTGAAGAGCAGACACTGTATCATGGGAAGGAGCTGTTCAGCCCAGATCGTCACTTTATCGATGGCAGTTGTAGTGTCCTGCAGTCGGCAGGAAAGAACTAACGATCAGGTTTGATTACACTTTATTGTAACTACAACGCCTTCAAGAACAACAAGCAGCACAAAAATTCTTGTGGTGATCAAACCAGATAAGACTACAAGTCAATGAAAAGAAAATAACAACCGAAATACTACTCTACACAACTACAAACGTACAGCTTTCTACTGAAGGCTACAGTGAGTGTCTACTACGCTAGAGACAGCGTAGGCATTGGCCAGAGCTGTCCTTGCTGAAGGTACACACTGCCAGTCTCACTCTGTTGGCGTGCTTATAACGCCTATTTGGTGGAGTACTACATGTTGTTGTTGTGGTCTTCAGTCCTGAGACTGGTTTGATGCAGCTCTCCATGCTACTCTATCCTGTGCAAGCTTCTTCATCTCCCAGTACCTACTGCAACCTACATCCTTCTGAATCTGCTTAGTGTATTCACCTCTTGGTCTCCCCCTACGATTTTTACCCTCCACGCTGCCCTCCAATACTAAATTGGTGATCCCTCGATGTCTCAGAACATGTCCTACCAACCGATCCCTTCTTCTAGTCAAGTTGTGCCACAAGCTCCTCTTCTCCCCAATTCTATTCAATACCTCCTCATTAGATATGTGATCAACCCATCTAATCTTCAGCATTCTTCTGTAGCACCACATTTCGAAAGCTTCTATTCTCTTCTAGTCTAAGCTATTTATCGTCCACGTTTCACTTCCATACATGGCAACACTCCATACAAATACTTTGAGAAACGACTTCCTGACACTTAAATCAATACTCGATGTTAACAATTTTCTCTTCCTAAGAAACGCTTTCCTTGCCATTGCCAGTCTACATTTTATATCCTCTCTACTTCGACCATCATCAGTTATTTTGCTCCCCAAATAGCAAAACTCCTTTACTACGTTAAGTGTGTCATTTCCTAATCTAATTCCCTCAGCATCACCTGACTTAATTCGACTAGATTCCATTATCCTCGTTTTGCTTTTGTTGTTGTTCATCTTATACCCTCCTTTCAAGACACTGTCCATTCCATTCCACTGCTCTTCCAAGTCCTTTGCTGTCTCTGACAGAATTACAATGTCATCGGCGAACCTCATGGTTTTTATTTCTTCTCCATGGATTTTAATACCTACTCCGAACTTTTCTTTTGTTTCCTTTATTGCTTGCTCAATATACAGATTGAATAACATCGGGGATAGACTACAACCCTGTCTCACTCCCTTCCCAACCACTGCTTCCCTTTCATACCCCTCGACTCTTATAACTGCCATCTGGTTTCTGTACAAATTGTAAATAGCCTTTCGATCTCTGTATTTTACCCCTGCCACCTTCAGAATTTGAAAGAGAGTATTCCAATCAACATTATCAAAAGCTTTCTCTAAGTCTACAAATGTTAGAAACGTAGGTTTGCCTTTCCTTAATCTCTCTTCTAAGATAAGTCGTAGGGTCAGTATTGCCTCACGTGTTCCAACATTTCTACGGAATCCAAACTGATCTTCCCCGAGGTCGGCTTCCATCAGTTTTTCCATTCGTCTGTACAGAATTCGCGTTAGTATTTTGCAGCTGTGACTTATTAAACTGATAGTTCGGTAATTTTCACGTCTGTCAGCACTTGCTTTCTTTGGGATTGGGATTTTTATATTCTTCTTGATGTCTGAGGGTATTTCGCCTGTCTCATACATCTTGCTCACTAGATGGTAGAGTTTTGTCATGACTGGATCTCCCAAGGTTGTCAGTAGTTCTAATGGAACGTTGTCTACTCCGGGGGCCTTGTTTCGACTCAGGTCCTTCAGTGCTCTGTCAAACTCTTCACGCAATATCATATCTCCCATTTCATCTTCATCTATATCCTCTTCCATTTCCATAATATTGTCCTCAAGTACATCGCCCTTGTATAGGCCCTCTATATACTCCCACCTTCCTGCTTTCCCTTCTTTGCTTGGAACTGGGTTTACATCTGAGCTCTTGATATTCATGCAAGTGGTTCTCTTTTCTCCAAATGTCTCTTTAATTTTCCTGTAGGCAGTATCTATCTTACCCCTAGTGAGATAAGCCTCTACATCCTTACATTTGTCCTCTAGCCATCCCTGCTTAGCCATTTTGCACATCCTGTCGATCTCATTTTTGAGACGTTTGTATTCCTTTTTGCCTGCTTCATTTAATGCATTTTTTATATTTTCTCCTTTCATCAATTAAATTCAATATTTATTCTGTTACCCAAGGGTTTCTACTAGCCCTCGTCTTTTTACCTATTTGATCCTCTGCTGCCTTCACTATTTCATCCCTCAAAGCTACCCATTCTTCTTCTACTGTATTTCTTTCCCACATTCCTGTCAATTGTTCCCTTATGCTCTCCTTGAAACTCTGTACAATCTCTGGTTCTTTCAGTTTATCCAGGTCCCATCTCCTTAAATTCCCACCTTTTTGCTGTTTCTTCAGTTTTAATCTACAGTTCATAACTAATAGATTGTGGTCAGAGCCCACATCTGCCCCTGGAAATGTCTTACAATTTAAAACCTGGTTCCTAAATCTCTGTCTTACCATTATATAATCTATCTGATACCTTTTAGTATCTCCAGGGTTCTTCCATGTATACAACCTTCTTTCATGATTCTTAAACCAAGTATTAGCTATGATTAAGTTATGCTCTGCGCAAAATTCTTCCAGGCGGCTTCCTTTTTCATTTCTTAGCCCCAATCCATATTCACCTACTATGTTTCCTTCTCTCCCTTTTCCTACTGACGAATTCCAGTCACCCATGACTATTAAATTTTCGTCTCCCTTCACTACCTGAATAATTTCTTTTATCTCATCATACATTTCATCAATTTCTTCGTCATCTTCAGAGCCAGTTGGCATATAAACTTGTACTACTGTAGTAGGCGTGGGCTTCGTGTCTATCTTGGCCACAATAATGCGTTCACTATGCTGTTTGTAGTAGCTTACCCGTACACCTATTTTTTTTATTCATTATTAAACCTACTCCTGCATTACCCCTATTTGATTTTGTATTTATAACCCAGTATTCACCTGACCAGAAGTCTTGTTCGTCCTGCCACCGAACTTCACTAATTCCCACTATATCTAACTTTAACCTATCCATTTCCCTTTTTAAATTTTCTAACCTACCTGCCTTATTAAGGGATCTGACATTCCACGCTCCGATCCGTAGAACACCAGTTATCTTTCTCCTGATAACGACGTCCTCTTGAGTAGTCCCCGCCAGGAGATCCGAATGGGGGACTATTTTACCTCCGGAATATTTTACCCAAGAGGACGCCATTATCATTTAATCATACAGTAAAGCTGCATGCCCTCGGGAAAAATTACGGCTGTAGTTTTCCGTTGCTTTCAGTCGTTCGCAGTACCAGAACAGCAAGGCCATTTTGGTTAGTGTTGCAAGGCCAGATCAGTCAATCATCCAGACTGTTGCCCCTGCGACTACTGAAAAGGCTGCTGCCCCTCTTCAGGAACCACACGTTTGTCTGGTCTCTCAACAGATACCCCTCCGTTGTGGTTGCACCTATGGTACGGATATCTGTATCGTTGAGGCACGCAAGCCTCACCACCAACGGCAAGGTCCATGGTTCATGGGCGGAGGGTGTACTACATATAGTCACATTAGTTTTAATTAGTGCATCTCTGTCACATGACATTTCACGAAGTAGTCCCATGTTTATGCGGAAAGTCTGTTGTTGTTTAACCCACTGTTGATGTTTTGGACTGAGCTCTTGAAGGGAGGTCGGCAACCCACCTAGCCTGTCTGTTGTGTGGGCCCTCTAACCGATAAGGGCCCACTATGACAGCAGTAAGGTGGTCTTGCAGAGTAAGCACGAGGCTCCATAGAATACCTCTCTATGACTGCCAAAATCATCACCAAATCCCGAACATGTTTCACTCCTGGAACGTAAACTCTGTAAGAAGTTTGAAAGCATGTAAAAAAAGATTTATCCTACGAAATGACATTCCTCCACTGTTACATAGTTCAGTTTTTATGCCTTTGGCACTATATTTTCGTAACACGGGCATTTTCGTTACCTGATGCATGGTTTTGGAATTCCATCTCGCACTGCAGTTCCCTTCTTCTGGAGCTCCGTTGAGGTTGTTTTGGTGCTGGCAGTTTTCGCGAGTGCGATATTTAGTTCTGTAGTAGCTGTAGCAGCTGGCGCCTTCTTATTTTTCGTAACACTCCTCTGCAGTCACGATCACCCGACACACACTTCCGTCTGCACTCAGTGGCTGGTGTGTGCAATGTAAACCTCCTATACAGTGTTTCTGGAAACACCTAAGCCGGCCGCAGTGGTCTTGCGGTTCTAGGCGCGCAGTCCGGAACCGCACGACTGATACGGTCGCAGGTTCGAATCCTGCCTCGGGCATGGGTGTGTGTGACGTCCTTAGGTTAGTTAGGTTTAAGTAGTTCTAAGTTCTAGGGGACTGATGACCACAGCTGTTAAGTCCCATAGTGCTCAGAGCCATTTGAACCATTTGAACCATTTGAAACACCAAACACTTCTGCTACCTCGCATGCGGAAGCACCCACCATACTAACACCAACAATTTGTCACGTTCGAATTGACATAGCTGACATAATGAACTCATAACTACGCAAAACACGTTTTTACTGCTACCGACACTAGTAACTAATTGAAGACACTGCACAGATACAGTTTGTAGTCAGATACGACACTGCGAAACCTGCGAGCTTTGCTAACATCTGCATTCCTCGTGGTGTTTCGTATTTTTGTCCAACTGCTGTATCTTTTACGGTCTAAGATCCACTAGAATGCAGTGTTTGTGAAGTAGCATATTACATGACATTTGGTATATTGAGAGACCTAACCTCCATTTTAGGTGATGATGAGACAGCAGCTAAATTACTGCCATCAGTTGTGTGTGGCGTCAGAACTCCCATCCAGTTTCATTGGACGAACATTTTCATGTGTTTCAGGATGGTTGGTACAGCACTTTTATTGCACGATTGTGCAGCCTTATTAATGCAATAAACTGTGTTGCTAATGTTCTACAGAAAGTTCGTCTGAAAAGTTCAGTTATTATTCTTAGACAATAAAGGAAAGAATAGTTACGAAAAAGTACCTTAATTGGCCTTCAGAGTAATCACAATTAGCAACAACACACTTCTGACATCGGTTGTGAAGCTGCAGGAAACTGTCAGCAATCGCTGTTAGTGGGATAATCACTCGCAGCACCATGGTCACGTGTTGTTGAACATCCGCATCGTGGCAGGAGATGAGACCGGGCGCTGCCAGCATTATCCAGATATAAAGCGACAGCCAGTGGCATGGTGCTCCATGCATTGATGATTGACCATGTCGTTACTGTCGAAAAAAGCGATCAACATCGTCTTAATCTTGAATTTGTGAGCTGAATTTTTTTTTGGAAGACAATGAAGACCATGCCATTGACTGTCGCTTGGTCTCTGGATAGTGTTGGTACTACTAAGTCTAATCTCGTGTGATGACTTGCATATCCAACAACGCGTGACCACGATGTTTTGAGGGATTCCATTAGAAGCGTTTGCTGACAGATCCACAGCAGATGTCAAAAGTTTGTTGTAGCTAATGGTAAATTTCCGAAGGCCAGTTATGGTATTTTCTTTGTTGTTCATTTTCTAAGACCATTCACCATATTTTTTAGACGCACCTTGTATGTGTGATAAGACAATGACCGGAGAGGTACTGGTGAACGAACGTATCTGCGATATTTCAATGGCTGACTTCATAGATAGAAAGTATTTTCTTTTTTAAATTTTAACAATGACTACTCGTACCAAAGTATAGAGAACAGGCCCTCAAAATTAGATGCACATATCCTTGAGTCCACCCAAGCATCCATCCACCCAGCCACAGTCCACATTACTCGGCTGCAGCACAGATGGTGACAGGGTGCGCAGACCGCACTAGGGATGGTGGTTATCGCTGAAACAATTGGCTTTTGGTTATATCGATTTTCTTCCACACCAGTTTAACATTACTATTAAAACAGATCAAAATAACCGGTGTCTGAAATAGCCGATTTTGTTTTTTTTAAATATCGTTGCAAAATGTAGAAATGGAAGGAACATTAAAAAGATTTGATTCAATCAGTTTCAAGACACATAGGATCACAATATTAAATTCGGTAGGTAAATAAAGGAAAACTTAATCTGTCCACCATTTGCTGCTTTTCTCTAAAAGTGATAAGAGATTGAATACTACAAAAGAACACCAGTATTCTCCTGTTGATTCTAATCCCTTGAAACTCTGCTAAAAATTCATATAATCGTGGATCATACCACTGTTTGGACATTACGGATAGTCACTGCTAAAGGATGAAAAGTAAGGTTCAGGAAGTTTATTTTACTGAAATGATAATTAAATCAAGACCCTAAAGTGCGGATAGGCGTTGATATACCGGGTGATCAAAAAGTCAGTATAAATTTGGAAACTGAATAAATCACGGAATAATGTAGATAGAGAGGTACAAATTGACACACATGCTTGGAATGACATGGGGCTTTATTAGAACCAAAAAAATACAAAAGTTCAAAAATGTCCGACAGATGGAGCTTCATCTGATCAGAATAGCAATAATTAGCATAACAAAGTAAGACAAAGCAAAGATGATGTTCTTTACAGGAAATGCTCAATATGTCCGCCATCATTCCTCAACAATAGATGTAGTCGAGGAGTAATGTTGTGGGCAGCACTGTAAAGCATGCCCGGAGTTATGGTGAGGCATTGGCGTCGGATGTTGTCTTTCAGCAACCCTAGAGATGTCGGTCGATCACGATACACTTGCGACTTTAGGTAACCCCAAAGCCAATAATCGCACGGACTGAAGTCTGGGGACCTGGGAGGCCAAGCATGACGAAAGTGGCTGCTGAGCACACAATCATCACCAAACGACGCGCGCAAGAGATCTTTCCCGCGTCTAGAAATACTTTTTTTTTTGTTGTTCTAATAAAACCCAATATCATTCCAAGCATGTGTGTCAGTTTTTACCTCTCTATCTACGTTATTCCGTGATTTATTAAGTTTTCAAATTTATACTGACTTTTTGATCACCCGGTGCATGAAGGGGGACAGCTGAAAATGTGTGCCCATACCGGGACTCGAACCCGGTATCTCCTGCTTACGTGACATACACTTTATCCATCTGAGCCACTGCAGGCACAGAGGATAATGCGACTGCAGGGATTTACCCCTTGCACTCTCCCCGTGAGACCCACATTCCCACCTTAATGTCCACACACTATATTCGTAGTGTCCCTGTCCATTACACTCATCAAACGCGTCAGACAATCTTACGAGTCCCGTAAGAGTTTGTGCAATGCGTGTGCACTGTCACCGCATCTTCATACAGTTAACGCTAACTGGCCATTGACCTTCTTCTGTGCGGATGCACATGCATTACCCGAACTCTTACGGGTCTCGGTAAAATACCGAAGAATACTGCTTGTTCAGAAATAAAATACCAGTATCGTTTTTAACCAGTCGGTTTTCCCTCATCCCCTGCCCACACTACTTGCCACTCGCTGCTGTTGAGTCGCCTCACCTGCTGTGGAGGCGGTGGCGGCGGATGAGGCGCGTCCGGTCCGGCCCACGGTGGCGACGTCGACCGCGCAGGGCGGCAGTGCGACGCGCAGGCGCAGAACGCGGCCGGGCGTCGGCGCCAGTACCAGGGGAAGCCCCGCCGTGACGCCGGCGGAGAGCGCGCGCGCCGCCCCCACCGCTTCGGCCGCCCACCGCCGCCCCCGGCTCGCCTCCAGCCGCAGCACCGCCCCGGCATCCGCTGCCGGCTCCGTGCACACCTGCCGATGCATAAATACATACACTCAATTCTTCCAACAAATGCTACGAGAACAAAGGAATTTGACTGTGTTGCATGGACGCTTAGACGAAGTAGTGATTCAGAAACGTTACTTCTCATGAAGTCTTTCTCCGTACAATGCACACTCAGTAGTTGCTCCGTACCCAAATTACTCTTCCAACGTTATTCAGTAGGCACTACACTCATTACCAAGAAGTTTACGAGATATCTGGGAATAATGAGAAAAAAAGCGAGCAGGGTACAGAAAATGAAATGGCAGCCCGGTTGGGTATTTCGAAGGAATTCAGTAATAGCAAAAGTTTATTCACTCACTTATAAGGGTACAGTGGCTGTGAAGGGGAACGCGTTTGACAGTAACTGTGTACTGGACCCATAGTTTAATGTGTTCTCAGTCAGATAGGAGACCTGTATACAAGGTGTCACACAAATCTGCAGCTACATTTACATTCCATAAGCGAAAGTACAGTAGGTGTGGGTCTATGGTTCGGTTCTGGGGGAGGGTCTGGTTGTAATTTGTTACCCTCCCCTCCCCCGCGCTGCTCGTAGCCCCCAGCCAAATACAGTTTCGCATCACCACCACACTGTCTGCTGCAGATGATAGTTTAATAATATTATCTGTAAAATATATAAAATATTTTTAATACAACAATAAAAATTTGCTTTTATCAGTGCTTAGTACATCACTGCAAGATGTTGCATATGAGAAAAAGACATTATTAGAAAAACAATTTTTCGAAAATTTAAGGATTCCTTTTGTCATGTAATTGATTTAAGAAATGTAATAGCGATAAAGCTATTTTGTTTATTTTCCAACGCATTCATTTTTTTATGATACAGTCATAACTAATTGCGGCCACAACGGCAGCCTTCATGTAGTGCAGAATACGTAACGATCGCCTTATGACACGCCATGTTAGCCGAGCGCGCTGTTTCCTGGACTCGGGTAGGCACGCCGGCCCCGGATCGAATCCACCCAGCTGATTACCGAGGAGGGCCGGTCTGCCGGCCAGCCTGGATGTGGTTTTTAGGCGGTTTTCCACATCCCCCTAGGTGAATACCGGGCTGGTCCCCACGTCTCGTCCCAGTTACACGGCTCGCAGACATTCCATGGATTCCACTAGTCGCAGACAGTTGGGTTACACTAATTCCTTCCCGGGGGGGTACGGGGTGGCGGCAGGAAGGGCATCCGACCACCCCTTCAACTAACATTGCCACATCCGATTAACCACGCCGACCCTGCGTATCTGCGGGAAAAACGGCACAAGCAAAAGAAAGAACGTAATGATCGTCTTATAGAGGGCGCGCGCATATGATTCCTTGATTTTTGACATTACCTTGAGTCAGACAACGCACTTACATTTGTTATTATCCAAATGTCGTTTATAGCACTTTGTTTAGTTCACGATTAGATCCAGTTAAAATCTCTGTGCTTTCTTTAAGATCTTAGTATTAGGGAACTCGGGACAAAACGGGCTAGCGGCGCACGACGCGGCTGCACCATGTTCTGAACGGGAGGGTGCTGCGGCTTATCCTACAGATGACATATGACCATGTCTCAACCGGAAGGAAGGCACGCCAGCCCATTTCATTTGGTTTGGAGCGTGACTTGTGAGTGAACAGTCGTCCTTCACGTTTCCAGTTCTGTTTTTATAACTTTTGATGAATTTCAACACATGGTGCCTATTAATTGTTAATAATACGTCATTAAATAGCATATAATCTTAAAGTGTATGCCGCTCGCTATACGTTAGTTGCATAATACGCTTAAGTCTGTCACCTGTTATGCTCCAGAAAAAGTTGTTAACATGATACCTGCTCTTGGGGCGGAACGGGACGGGGAAGAACAGGCTAGTGTCCCACTTTGCCCCTTCATTTTTTGATGCAGGCAAATTTCAAACTGTGTATTTTTTTCTTCTTTCTTTTCCAGTTGGTGTGAATTTACATTCAAAAACAGCAGTGGGACCAATGGAAATGGCAGTTTCAGCCATTCTGTCTTCTGAAATGGGAGTTTTAAAAGTATCTAAGTAATTTAAGGTAACGAAATCAACTTTGGAAAGATCCGATCGTAAAGCTAAGGCTAATCCCAACTACAGAGTTCATATATGAGATGGAAAATTTAAAAATGTGTTCACTGCAAAACAAGAAGACGATCTGATAGCATACCTGGAGACAATAGAGAGCATCCTCCAACGAGGAAACATCAGATTCTCAGATCACTAACGTATCAATCACCAAAAAGAGAGCCGCGCGGGATTAGCCGAGCGGTCTAGGGCGCTGCAGTCATGGACTGAGCGGCTGGTCCCGGCGGAGGTTCGAGTCCTCCATCGGGCATGGGTGTGTGTGTTTGTCCTTAGGATAATTTAGGTTAATTAGGGTGTAAACTTAGGGACTGATGACCTTAGCAGTTAAGTCCCATAAGATGTCACATTCATTTGAACCAAAAAGAAATGCGATGCTTTTAGTTTTAGCGTTTCCTCTCTGAAACTCCTGCAAAATTTCGAAATTGAGATACGTAAAGACATAAGTATTTTTCGTGAACTGCTATCTGACGGAGGATGGATGGGGAGGGGGGGGGGGGGGGGAATTGGCAGGAACCTATGACTCCCCCTCCCCCATAGCGTACTCGGGGTTCGCGCCTGCTCTACAGTGCATGCCTAAGGGTAATAACCTTTTTCCTTCTGTGCAAGTCCTAACATCCTTATTTTTGCATTGTAGTACTTATGCAAGACGAGTGTCGAAGGTAGCAGAATTGTTCTGCAGTGTATCGTAAATGATGGTTTTCTAAATTTGATCAACTTGAGCCAAAAATTTGCATTTTTCCCTTCAACGATTCCCATCCAAGTTCAAGAAGTATTTCCATTAGACTCTGATGCTGACTGAAGCGATAGGTAATCAATGTTGGAGAACGCCTATGAACTGCAACAATATCTTTAATCCAGCCTGGTATGGATATCAAATATTGTAGCACTTCTGAGGATCACAAGTATTCTGCACGCTGTCTGCTTCGTAAGTGTGCCACACAGAACTTCTCCAGCAAGCAGCATTCGCTTATTCACCTTCTCTGTAACTGCGCTTTTGCGCTCGTTCCATTTGATATCGCGTTCCAAAGCTGGACATACATGTTAAATCGACGAGGCGTATTATTAATACAGCATTTGTTTCGCTACACATTACCTTAATGTATCTGCATTTAAAACAAGCTTCCCTTCGTTGCCCCAATTAGGAATACTGTTATTTAATATTTTTTCCATTGCAATCTGCATGCATTATTTTTTCATTTTTTCTGTTCACTTTCATTCTTCACTTTTTGTTAAACTTATTTCCATGCCTGCTTCTTCAATCACTCTCCGTCAAGTATTTAATTGTTCTTCCTGTGTCTGTTCTATTCTTCACAAATCATGATATTATCTTCATATATTATGATTTTCATATCATCTACCAGTGTTGAACTTTTCTTGTGATGTCCATGACTATAGTAAAATGCACTGGTGAGAGCACACTTCCTTGCCAAACCCCTCTACCTGTAATAAACCATTCAGATTTTTTGACGTCTATTATAACACAATTCAGACATTTTTGTATATGTTTCTTTTTCTCATTGCATTCCGTTTGACAGTTTCAGTCTGCTCAGACCTCGCTGTATCTCTTCTCCATTAACAGTTTCATAAGCCTTTTTATCGCTAACCTCCCATTTCCTTTGTGTAACCTCTCTAGGTTATTCTAAATACTTTTAGGAAATGACGGGTGCACTCTCAACCCCAAACAGCAAGCGATTGTAACTGAACACTACGCACGGCGTATTTAAAACTAGTAGCAGACATGAGATCTCATCAAGGTTGGAGGTATGAATGCTTTAAATCAGTTTCCGAAAAAAGGTAGCTCCCAACTTGATTAGACAACAACTCTTCGACGTGAAGCAGTGGGTTTAGATCAACGTTAGATGTTAATCACCACAGGCTTTGCCCATTGGCTGGTGGAAACTGTGGATACTGCACATTGGTCCTGGAGCTATGCGCGTTATGTCTGGAAGGAAGTAGGCGAGCTCGGCAAGATCTTGGTAGTACAGAAGGCTTCAGAGTAATGTGACGCGTAACATTACTAGCACCACCCGAGATTTGATTCAAAAATTTCCTTATACGTCGTGCGCAGTGCGTCAAATCAGAAAAAGGCAGTGTGGCATATATTAAATTTATATCGCCCTCTGCTGTCAACCCAAAACTATTCATGGCATCTAAGCCGAAGTGTTATTAGCAGTATGAGAGTGCACAACTAAATAGGTTAGCACGTGTTCAACATTTTTCTACTTATCCAGAGTGGCCCTGCGTCAGCCGGCCGCGGTGGTCTTGCGGTTAAGGCGCTCAGTCCGGAACTGCGCGACTGCTACGGTCGCAGGTTCGAATCCCGCCTCGGGCATGGATGTGTGTGATGTCCTTAGGTTAGTTAGGTTTAAGTAGTTCTAAGTTCTAGGGGACTGATGACCACAGATGTTAAGTCCCATAGTGCTCAGAGCCATTTGAATCATTTTTGCCCTGCGTCAGGAATACAAGACCCGGAGCATGGATCATGTGTACTGTCTTGGAGATGTAGTCTGTTAGCTCATCGACTTGTCATTTGTGTGTGTGTCTCTTCTAGTGTTTCTGTTGTGACTCCAGCTATGTTTCTGCGGGCGTGTGAGTACCGCTCACAGCACAGCACGATGTGTTCAGGGGATCCACGTTGACCTCGCTGTCAGTTCCCGTTCGCAGAAAGTGAAAAGCACTGTAGGTGAGCTGGATATGGCCATGACCAGTCAGGAAATTAACCGTGCCACGACTCACGAAAAACCATACCCTGACGTTCGGGAAAACGTTCTACACCTTAAGGCCTTTGTCATTTTGGTCACACTCCCGTTGCCAGATGTCCTATTGCCAAGGTTCTCAGGACCAGGAATCATCGTGAAATAAATGAATCGGAATCTGTCTCAGAGTGGGTTCCCTTCCATATCCTTAATCCTTATCTATTTAAAAAACTACACATTGATCTTGCCAAAAGCCGAGAAGCGATTCTTCTTGGTGTTGTAGCTCTCTGGGGCACCCTGGTATGCTCTCTGGGGCACCCTGGGTTGCTCTCTGCGGCACCCTGGCATGCTAAATGCTGATTAATATTTCTTCATATGGGCGAAAATCTCGTTTCGAAAGTGTTTTAGCTGGTTGCCTATCTGCCGCGCCAGGCCACCTCTACTTTTAACAAGGCGGTCGGCCACGAAAAATCAAAATTTCTGGTCAGCGCCCTTCCGCACCACTGCGCTGCAGCACGGAATAGTGGTTTGATAACTGGCAGCTGTATAAGTAATGAATCTGGAAAGACAGCGTCAGTCGTCGAGGAGCCGCACGTGCAGCAGCATCGAGATACATTAGTTATGCCGCGTTATTTTAGGAGTAGGCGTTTGCCTCTTAAAGTTTTTAAAGCAATGGACAACATTTCTATTACTACCAACAATTACGTAGGCGCCCAAGTCATCTTGACGATTGCGTTCGATGTCTTCCCCTCTTACTTCCTTGATCTTATCGTGTCTTCCCCTCTTAAGCCAGTAGCAGGCAGCCTGATATCTCATCATTACGTCGAAGGAAAAAACAGCCAACATCCCACATAGCACATGTGTTGAGGTAGTACGCAATGCCCCCGACACCCTCCGAAGTTAACTCCTTTGTCCACGCCTCGCTGCTGCCCTGTTCGTCACTAGAGCAAGCCTACATGTTCATACGCTTGCTGCTAAGCTTACCACCGATAAGGGAAGGAAGCAGTGGTCTCATCTGATGTGTGTGATTGGTAGTCTGTACTATGATGTGTTTATGGCTGTGTAGTGTTTATGTGTAGTGTGTTTTCTTTGTTTTACCAGTACTCGTGCTAGGTGAAGTAGTGTTTTTCCTCAACGTATACTCACAGGGAGCCTGCTGTTATTTGTTTTTTAATGTTTATGTTCTGTATTTTTATTGATTGGTGTCATTGTAATGTGTCTTTCAGTAAAATGTATACTGTTGCGTGTGCTGCGATTATTACGCTGTTTTTGTTACACCAATGTTGTTTGGTGTTCAGAATACCACCGGTTTTGCTCTCTAGTGACCATCGGTTTTCGGCGAAAACCACTACAAAGAGGTCATCGGCGTATCCAATGACACTGTTAGTGCGTGAGTCATTGCCTACGAGATGCAAGATTGCGATGTCCCAAAACACGAGTCCGTAAATCGAGCCTTGCGGCCACAGCTTTATGATCTTTTTCACCACATTCAAGTTTTCCGCCGTCCAGTTTGCGACTCTGCTAATGCTATAATACTGGAAACGATCGAGTGTGCCTGCAATGTCGATTTAGATAGCGATAACATAGTTAAGTTGAGTATGCCGTATAATGTTTGTTTTTACTGCATCGTCTATTTATTCTCTTAATCTGAATCCATACTGATGGAGGCTAAGGCCGTAGAGTTCTCTATGTTCCTGTACGCGGTTACATAGGAGTGGTTCCTATACATTAGCTAGGGAGCTGATGAGGCATAGAGGTCTCTAGGTCTTAGGTTCTGTAGATTTTTTATGATAGCGGTGTTGGCGGTTTTCCATGATTTAGGAACCCTGCCCGGTCGCAGAGCGTCAGTTAATAAGTCTGTCAGATACAGTGTTATTAGTGGTGCTGCCTGTTGTAACGCTTCTACACGGATGTTGTCTGGGCTGTGAGGCTGGCAATTGCCAATGCGACCTAGAGATCTATATGTAACGTTTTCAATTATCTATTCCCTGTATAGTTCGTCTCTGAGTCTTTATTGTGGTACTGTATCTGCCTTGGGATCATCATCTACGAGACTTTTGCTAAGCAGAAATCGTGTCGTGCTTCCTCACACTTGGGTCATAGTACCGTCGGCCTCCCTTAACGTAGCCGGAACTAAGGGAGATTTTATCCTTTCAGCCATTTCTTGTATGGTTGACCACAGGAGCCAGTTTGTAATTGTATTGCTACGTGTTCTTCCGATTGCTTTCTTCTTGTCTCGAGCAGTTCGTTCTTGAGTATATCGTTTGCGTCTCTGTGATGAAGGCTGCATCCCAGAAGCACAGCCGCCCGTCGTGTGCCTGGACCGTGTGTGACAACCTAATCTAGCCTACGCTTCGTATAACGCTGCGTCCCGTGAAGAATTATATAAAGACGCTAGACAAAGGTTTAGGCACTTTTCGGTACCTGTGAAAAACTGTTTTCATTGAGTGATGCGAAACTGAAGTATGATAGTGGCCCCACGATGGCTGTGGTCTTAAAAGCAGTTAGATAAGTTCTTTACTCCCTCAGTCCTCTCGTTGCACCCGAAGGCGCAGGGAAAAAATGTTCTCGCATTTTCACACGTAAGGGAGATTATTGCTGACAGCCAGTTCGAAGATTCAGTCAGAGATGTTGCAAGACATGTGTATGTGGTATTTAATTCAGTAGCAGCTAATTTGCATGAAAATTATAAATCGGGCGATCTTTCTAATCTTGCATTAAAGTTTAGTTACCGCCAACTCGAGTGTATCTATCCACTAGGTTCAAATGGTCCAAATGGCTCTGAGCACTGTGGGACTTAACATCGATGGTCATCAGTCCCCTAGAACTTAGAACTACTTAAACCTAATTAACCTAAGGACAGCACACAACACCCAGTCATCACGAGACAGAGAAAATCCCTGACCCCGCCGGTATCCACTAGGATAACAATCCCAGTTGTTACGTAGATTCGACTGTCGGTAATAGAGCACAGACAGCAGGTTTCCTGCATGAATCTCACAGTCTGACTTATCTTCATTTGCTGTCTTAGAACCGATATTCGGTCAGCGACAAACGTGTTGAACGTTTGCGCCAGGACATGTCGGTGACGGAGTCGCCTCTTAGGTATCGATGGGGCAGCCGGTGTCACGTGACCCCTTCTGGCCGCTCCAGCGCAACTTCCCAAATGTTCAGTGCAAACGCAGGTCTGCAGTCCAGAAATTCAAAAAAAATACGTCTTCAATTAAGGAAGTACCGTCCACACGTGCACGTATGTATTTTCTATATATGTTCATTTATATTCACATGTACACCGAAGCGTCAAAGAAACTGGTATAGGCATGCGTATTCAAATACAGAGAGATGTAAACAGGCAGAATACCGCGCTGCAGTGGGGAACGCATATATAAGACAACAAGTGTGTGGCGCAGTTGTTAGAACCGTTACTGTTACTTCATTGGAGGGTTACTAAGATTTAAGGGAGTTTGAACGTGGTGCTATGGTCGGCGGACGAACTATGGGACACAGTAGCTCCGAGGTAGTGGTCAAGTGGGGATTCTCCTGTACGACTACTTTACGAATGTACCGTGAATATCAGGAATCCGGTATAAGATCAAATGTCCGACGTTACCGTGGCCGGAAAAGTATCCTGCAAGAATGGAACCAACGACGACTGAAGAGAATCGTTTAACATGACAGAAGAGCAACACCTCAACAAATTGCTACATATTTCAATGCCGTGCCTTCAACAAGCGTCAGCTTGCGAACCATTGAAAGAAACGTCATCGATACGGGCTTCTGGAGCCGAAAGCCCACTCGTGTACCTTCGATGATATCACGACACAAAGCCTTACGCATCGTCTGGGCCCGTCATCACCGACATTGGACTGTTGATGACTGGAAACATATTGCCTGGTCAGACGAGTCTCGTTTCTAATTGTGTCGAGCGGATGAACGTGTACGACTATGGAGACAACCTCATGACTCCATGGTCCCTGCATGTCAACAGGGGCTTGCTCAAGCTGGTGGAGGGTCTGTAATGGTGTGGGGCGTGTGCAGTTGGAGTGATATGGGACCCATTCACAACTGCTACAGAGTGACACCACGTTCAAACTCACTTAAATCTTGATAACCTGCCATGGTAGCAGCAGTAACCTACGTGACAACTGCGGCAGACACTTGTACTGCTGCACTGTATCAAGAAAAGTTATTAAAAAGTCCACACGTATGTGCATAATGTCTGAGATTAAGACATCTAATAATAAAATTGAAACAATTTTGGAAGGGGAACAGGGCAACCGAGAACGCAGGAAGACTGTATTTCTATCAAACTCAATGAATAGTTTGTTAACACGAAGTCAGAAGTAGAAAACATTTTTAATAATCATGTTTTAAGTATTGTAGCGAAAATAGGATCCAGTTATTCATTAGAAAATGCAAGGCAGTATACGGAAGAGGCAATAACTGTGCAATTTGATAAGATTCCTACTAAAAATAATAAATTCACTCAAAAGTAGGAGCTCATATGGAACTGATGGCATTTCCGACAGAGTACCAAAAGATTGTTCCAAACAAATAAGTAGGATTCTCAGCCACATAAGTAGTACTTCACTGAAACAGGGCATTTTTCCAGACAGACAGAAATACGCTATTGTTAAACCATTACATAAAATAGGGGATAGGTCTTATGCTAACAACTATCACCCAATCTCACTTCTGACAGCTTTATCCGAAAGTCTTGAAAAAGTAATGTGTTCAAGAGTAGCATCACATATTTATAAAAGTGTAGTATTAACAAAACGTCAATTTGGTTTTCAGAAATGCCTTTCAACAGAAAATGCTATATATGCTTCCACTGATCAAATATTAAATGTAATGAATAACCGAACATCACCTATGGGATATTTTGTGATTTCTCAAAGGTTTATGACTGAGTGAATCACGAAGTTCTTTTAGATGAACTTAAGTATTGTGATATGAATGGGACAGTTCACAAATGGTTTAATTCATATTTAACTGGAAGAATGCAGAACAGATAGTCTGCTAAAATCAGCAGAGTCCTCTAACTGGGGAAATATCACGAATGGTATCCCACAGAGTTCAGTCATTGGTCCCTTAATGTATATTAATGACTTGCCACTCTATATCCATGAAGCTGAAAAGCTAGTTTTTTTGCTGGTGATACAAGTATAGTAATCACGCCCAGCAAGCAATAATCTGCTGAAGAAATTGTAAATAATGTCTTTTTGAAAATTATTACGTAGTTTTCCGCAAATGAACTCTCATTAAACTTTGAGAAAACACGGTTCATACAATACTGTACAGTAAATGGGATAACGCCACTGATAAATATAGACTATGAACAAAAGTCTATTGCTAAGGCAGAATATTCAAAAATTATGGGTGTGAGCGTTGATGAGAAATTGAATGGAAGAAACACATCGATTATCTGCTGAAATGGTTAGGTTCAGCTACTTATGCTATTAGGGTTATTGCAAATTTTGGTGATAAAAATATCAGTAAATTAGCCTACTATGCCTATTTTCGTTCAATGCAAAGCAAATTAAAATAATTTCTCAATGACAGCTCCTTCTACTCAATAGATGAATTTTTAGATATGAAGTAGTAACTGTAAAAAAATATATATATATATATATTATTTTGCGTAAAGAAAACTTATATTAAGGTGACACGTTCCACATCATTACAAAATGTCGTATTCGTGATCTATGGAACAAGGATTAATGTATACATTTATTATATAGAGGTATCTTTTGTCGTATATTTTTGTCTGCATAATTATATGAAATAGTAGCCACTGAAAAGTGTGTGAGAGGCATGAGCACGATAGTTACATATGAGAAGCTCCTTAATCCCAGCAGAAACATATTTTCCTCCAAATCTCATGCACTTTAAGTTACAAGATCGATTATGTGTAGATGTTGACGATCCTCAGCACACAAAATGTGTTGTATATGTTTTTTTCATCCCTGAGAATCAGACAGAGTTCTGTAATAACCTGCATCTTTAAACGAGAATTCAAATGTTCAAATGTGTGTGAAATCTTATGGAACTTAACTGCTAAGTGTATCACTCCCTAAGCTTACACACTATTTAACCTAAATTATCCTAAGGACAAACACACACACACCCATGCCCGAGGGAGGACTCGAACCTCCACCGGGACCAGCCGCACAGTCCTTGACTGCAGCGCCTTTGACAAACGAGAATTTCCCTCACAACATTCACGCTTATAGTTTGATTATGCAACACCGACCAGATTTACCCCGTGAAATAACACTGATTGAGCCAGTATTTAAATCAGAATAGCACAGAGATATTTATCTTGTCATACTGTGTTCCATACTGACTCATGCAGTTATCTCCTTTGGTTGCCTGCTCCCCCCTGTTTGCATTATCTGCTATGTCATTTAATTCCAGATTAAAGTAACTAATCGATTAAATAAGTGTTCAGGCGACCCCCTGTCAATTATCAGGAAGCACTGGATCAAAGAAGTTAACGAGACCGTAAGCAAATATAGAAGCTTGAGTGCACACTGTCAGGCAGCGAACAGTAACTATATTCGATAAACTGTAGGCTATCGTCAGCCGAATCCAGTTTGGTATAGTATTAACAGTAAACGGATCCAGAATGGGAAGTGCTCACTGGATGAAGGTCATTAGTTGTTTCCAACTGAGCTGAGTGTGTAAGGGTGGGAGAGCAGAAAGAGATGTCTTTCAACGTCGAACTACATCGGAATCTAATGATTTTATCTGAGTTGCCTCTGAGTTCTTGGATAAACATCGTGGTTCTTACCGAAGGAATCATATTTTTCATCTGTGTTTTGGTGTCAGGAACTTCTCTCATTTACGGACAGAGACGCCTCCCTTCTCCGCCTTGACTCTCACTCCAGTGGTGAGCGCAGTCTGTGGTGATGCCGCGGTCGGTGACTGGAACACGCAGAAGCCGCCCCCAGGGACAGACGCGGCGCCTGGGTGCAGGTGGGTGCGGGGAGGGGGGCCCCATTGATTCTGCATTAGCCGGCGGCGGTCGCTCACGTCTGATAGGGACGCAGCCCACAGCCCCAACCCGGACCTCAGCATTGCAAACGACAGGACCCATCAGCAGCCAGGGGGTGGATGGCAGGGAGTGGGGACAGCCCAGGGAAGAGGAAAGAGTCACACCTGTCCTTTTGCGAGAGGTCTGTCTTCTTGTGGTGAGGCTTGATTGTAACAGAGCAGCCGTAAACACATTCCCTTTAATCCTTCGACAAGAGAGCCCTGATATCATCATCTACGCGTTCACTATCTGATCAGAAGTAGCTGGACACTATTTAGTGAACACTGATGTGGGCTGTGTTCAGCCTTCGCCGTTTGATGGCTTTAACGCTGCTGTGGCCACTTTCACAGAGGTATCTGGATGTCTGTAGAGCAGCAATGATGCGCACTGCGCTGGTGGAGGTTCAACGAGAACACTGCCCCAGGTAAACAGTGTGGAATATTTTTATTTGAACATAAAAGAATGTAAGTATAATTGTGGAGTACTGAGTTACGTACAAGGAAAGCAAGTAAGGATTTAACAACCTTGGGACAAATTCAGTAACAAAGTTTCACGTATAGCAGTATGTAGTTGGCATAAAGCCGAAGTCAGGAAAGTCTGAAGAAGTAAAATCACTGCCTTAAGGGGAGCCGGAGGTGCCTATGCTGCCCATGTTAAAATCACTAAGTTTGAGGAACATTTATGAATAAACTACCAAATAGAAAAATTTGAATTTTTTTTACATAAAGAGTGGTTTAGTATTTCAGTTATGACAGAGGGATTTTGGAGTATCTTTTCTAGTTTCCTTCCAATTATTTTTTTTATTAATGACCCAAATTTTTTTACAAATAATTGCTTTGTAATTAAACTGCAATGAAACTACTGAACATGTTGCCAAATGGCTGTGTTACAATGTAAGTTTGACCACTACGAGTGCTGTATAAAAATTTCATCTCTCTAGCTTGAGTGGATTTCGAGAAATTGTTCCTTATATTCGAAAAATTCTAATTTACGGGAAATGGCTATCAAAGTTCCTCAATACATTCCTGCACTATAGGATGGATTATCAGGGTCTTCTTCTTCATCCTCCAAAAGCTTCCTCTTCTGTCTTCTTTTCTGGCCTGTTGTTCCATCATACGTCATATGCCTTTCTCTTCTTTCTGCTCCTCTTATCCTTTCTCTGACAATATTTCTTAGTGCTCGTACAGTGCTCACCCGAGCTGTAAATCCTAATGCCTTCAGAACTTCACACTTCACACTGTTCCCTTGGTTGTAGGTTGCTATTGCATCATAAATGCCAAAGTGCAGTGTTTTTATGCTTACAAACACCCTTTTAGGAATCACTTTCCAAATCAAATTGTTTACGCTCTCATTAGGATGCTGCGTCTTTCCGTGCAGACATTTGTGTAACAATTCTGGCTGCGCTAAGTCATAAAAAATTTGTTTTATGGTTCCCTCCTGATTCTTGTACATACTGCATATTACCCGCTTTACTCAAGAAATATAATACTGCCAACAACAGGGGCAACACTGAATTAATGCGAAACGGTAAACAGCAAAGAGACGATGTTCCACGCTCTTATTCATTGTAGTATCGCAACTTGGTATTAGTGCTAATTTTCTTTTCCCTACGTTCTTCCTCTTCTTATATACACGGTTACTAAAACGTGGCATCGTAACCTGAACAAAAGTGTACAACAATATTAAATGGAGCAAGATGTTGGAAATTCTGAGGAAAATAGGAGTAAGCTGTAAGGAAATACGGGAAATATTTGTCACAGAAAACAATGTAGCCAACCCTTGCACACTCGCTGTATGCGTAACATAAGGCGCTGTATGCGCAACAGGCCGAGAAAATCTCAAGCAGTTCGCCAGGAAGTCACGAGACGGTGTTAGATGCATTCAGCGGCCGCCCATTTCCTCTGCAGGCGTGGGGGAAAATGGTAAGAACTCCACTTCTAGGGCGAGTAGAACAATAATTCAAAGTTTACATTAAAGAGTAATGTTCCAATTAATTTTCGGTAGCAAAAAAAATCGTAATTTTTTGGATTTGACCGCCTCCGCCTCCCCTTAAGCTCAGTAGTGATTAGAAGATAAACGCTATATGGTGACTGTCCAGCTGTGATTCCGTAGTGAGACTCTGATTGACCAGCTGTGGATGCAGCCGGCACGTCCCTCTGAGGGCTCAATGGGATAACTAGTTTTATAGCTGAGGCCGAACTACGGAGATGTGGTAGAGCACCGACACACAATATGTCGCGAGCTACTATTGAGCACGTGATGTGTCGTGGGAAAACGGTCTTTGCAGTACTGTGTTCTTGGAAGCGCACTCTGCTGACTGCTGTCAGAAACTTCGGGGCAACAGCTCAACGTGTTACTGTTGTTGTTGATGTTCTTGTCCAGTCGACCACAATACTGATCCACCAAGGAATGACGACGATTCGATCCCCTTATCGTGAGTGAGCGAGTAATTGGGATAGATAGTGTATGTACAACTGACGTGAAAGCATTGACAGGACAGTGTGTTTTTCTTAGCCACCACTCTACTCGTTTACCATAACGCTGTTGCGTGTTTCCGATAAAGGCCAAGCGCAATAGCATCGTTGCTGGAGAGTACCAACTTGCGACACGAGGGCAGACGGATGCTCGGCTCGCATGCAGTAGTGCCCGTTACGGTAGACGATACCTGAAATATGACCATCCGCGGGATGCGAGTCTGTTGCATGTTTGCAGGTTGCTGACTTCTAGGAGAGACACAGCAGATAGTAGCCCATTGTTCCTCAGCAGCCCAAACCAGAGATTTTTGGACACTGGTGACACAGGTGACTGAAGCAAAGAAGACGTTCTAGCTCACCCCAAAGGTGTTCCGTTCGTTCAGGTCTCGACTCTTGGCAGGTTAGTCCACTTTAGGAATGTTACTGTCCACAAATCACTGCCTCACAGATGTCCACCTATGAGAAGGTACATTGTCATGCTTATACAAACATCCTCTCCTAATTATTCCGCTGCTGTATGCACTACACAATGTTACAAAATGTGTCGATATCCTGCAATTAACACTTTTTAAGTGCAATAAATCAGTCGTTTCTACTCATTTAATGTTCAGAGGCATCGCTCTTTACACGACCACAAGTGTAGCTTAGCATCAGTTACAGAAATGTTTGGTTTATAAGGAACTGTTTGATAGCTGTGCCCCACTCCTTTTAACTCGCTGTGCGCAGTCATCGTGCTAGCAGGGCTGCATGTAGCACTTTGGAACGAATGAATGATTCCTCTCGTGATAGTTTGTGCAACCACCCCCACAACGCTCGGTGGTCCCTGTCTATCAGTATGTAACGTCTGCCTGCTCTTGACTTAGTCCTGGTTCTCCCTTCCTGTTCCCACTTCACCATCATGTCACTAACATTTGACTTGGGTAGCGGCCTTGCCGCAGTGGTACCACCAGTTCCTGTCAGATCAACGACGTTAAGCGCTGTCGGGCTGGGCTAGCACTTGGATGGGTGACCATCCGGTCTGCTGAGCGCTGTTGGCCAGGGGGTGCACTCAGCCCTTGTGAGGCAAACTGAGGAGCTACTTGATTGAGAAGTAGCTGCTCCGGTCTCGGAAACTGACATACGGCCGGGAGAGTGGTGTGTTGACCACATGTCCCTTTATATCCGCATCTAGTGACGCCTGTGAGCTGAAGATGACACGACAGCCTGTCGGTACCTTTGGGCCTTCATGGCCTGTTCGCGAGGAGTTTAGTTTAGTTTGGTTTATCGTTATTTTAAGGGCTGAAATATCGCTCAGGTGACATCCAACCACTAGCCCATGTTCGAAGTCACTGAACTCTGCTGACTGAACCATTCTGCTGTTAGTACTTCTACACTGACAAATGCATTTTCCTGCCAGCTATAGCGCATACTGCTGGGTTCGTCTCTCGTGACATCTAGCAGTCAGTTCCACATTACGTAGTGACGTTTGGATACATTTGATTGGAAAGTGTACAGGTTACATTCCATGACTTTAGGACTAAAAGACAGTTGTGGCATCATCAGATTTCCTCCTAATCACTACAACTCTTTCAGTAAAAACGGATACGAGAGCATGTGTTGGGACCGATGAGTATCATCTGTGGATGTTTGTCTCAAATCCAGGTAATATACAATGAACTGTCAGTGTGGGTTGAGGGGCTAGACGAATATTGGCGATAGTCTGAGAGGAAGTAAGCATGGGCAGTAACTGCTTCCAACACTGATGGAATAACATGCTGGTTCAGACCAGCTGTATAAAACAAATGCCAAGTGGTATTCCAGCAGATTCCAGCACAATATAAAAAACGGCTGCACATACACACTCTACTGAGGCTGCTAAGTGCTTCACAACGGCCAGCTCTAGTGGGTCTGACATTGTGGGCTACACAGACCCCCAAGACAGCCGCCCCTCTCTCTTGTGCCACCCACCAACCACTAACAGCCTTGGGACCCCACAGTGGTCAGTATATCGCATTTTTACATAGGATGAGACCACTCTCAACACTTTGGTGAATATTTGTTATGTATAGATGCAACAGATTTGAGGTTCCCCCATGTAATAATTGATCTACAGTCACAGTAAGGAGAGAGGAGGTTACAATTTCAGTAGGATGATAGTGTGTGGGTGTAATCGAATGTTGTTGTTGGGAGACAAGGTTTGGCATGAGAAATTGGTGGTAACAGAAGGAAATTTTGTAATGGACTTCATTGTCTGAAGAGAGGGTGTGGAGTATGAGGGAAGTTTGGAAATGGAGCAGGGAGTAACCACATGAGTAGGATTGGAACAATACATTTGTTTAGGCGCAGCAGCACACTAACTTCGGATGCTAAAGAGAAAAACAGTTGTGTTGTTTGACTCTAGATACAGCTGGATAGCCTGGGGTATGTGCAAGTGTTCGATCTCAGCGAGGAGGGGTGTGACTATTGTGATACGGTAAAGGGTGCATATGGCGGAAGTTAAGCAGATGCAGAATGCGCGATGGAATGTACAGTGCTCAAGGACTTGGAGAGAATGATAGAACGTTAGCGGAACAAATAAGCTGTCCGCGTACTGTGGTAGGTGAAGATAGTTCAGACTACAAAATCATGGTTGTTAAAGATAGTGGATGGGTTCGGTGCTCACATCTGGCCCCTCGGTAGTTGTCTCTATTCGAAGCTCTTTCTTGGTTGCTTAGTAGATGGGGTTTCCATGTTAGTTGCTGGTCGAGTATTAGGGCAAGGGTTTTAGTTTGTTAGTGAACTGGATTGGACAGTTGTAAATAGTTAAGTAAAATTAATAATGTGAAAGCTACTGATGGCTCAAATTGTAAATATTGCTGGGATTCGTAATGAATGATCTTCAGAAGCTATTGATTGCACCTGCAGCTAACCTAGTTGTAATGGACCTGGATGGACTGTTGGGACTCTGTAAAGTAAGGCAGAGTGCTAGAAAAAGCGATGTCATCAGTGTACTAGAGGAAGTGAAACTGGAATATCAGAAGTACAATAGATATGTAGGAGCGGAATGAATGCTGCACCTTGGCACTTTTCTGCAATAGGGTGGAAAATACGGGCACTGGTGTATTTGATAGCCACAATGAATGGTTGACTGAGCAGAAATACTGTAATAAAATAGATATAGTTAATTGGTGCTGTGTAGTTTTGGAGTTTTTGAAAGAGAGACCATAATGCCACGCACATTGATTTTCTCAAGGTATAGGGGTCCAACAATCGTTGACTTTTTGTTGTTAAGGTGGTGGGATAGGAGGCGAGTGGCATACATGAGATGGTCATGAGAGGAGAAGTCGGGGACAGACACTGCATTGGTCATCAGTAAGACGTAGCCTCTGGTTCAGAAGTTAATGGATACACTGGGGGAATTGGGACAGGGTAGATTCAAAGACTTGGGAGAATTGGGACAGGGCAGAGTCAAAGACTTTGTTACACTGTTGGGGCAATAAGACGAATTGTCGATGTGGAATTTGTTTTCCTTTAAGAATAATAACGTTTTGGAGATTTTCAGCAGTTTTGGAGTGTAACTTGTGGTGTTTCGGAGAGTGCTAGTGGAGAGGATAGAGGTTTGAAAGGTTGCAGGTGTTAGTAACAATGATTCAACAAGTCAATAACTTTTTGGATGTCACATGATGGTGCTGTCATAGCTACAACAAACCTCTTCAATAACACATCACAGCACAGAAGGACTAAAGACAGCCGACCAGTGACCCTACGTGAGACGACATACCTGTGCACAGAAGGTGCGGAGCGAGCGTCGTTCCAGCTCAGCACACCGGCGGCGCCACTGTGGCAGCAGCCAGGCGTTGCGGCTGGAGGTGAGGAAGAGCCGCCGCAGGTAGGGCCGCAGTGAGGACTCTGGCTGCGCCCGGTGCAGCCAGCGCAGCACCTCGCGCACCTGAAGAGGGAATTAGCTGCTCACCCGCATACTGTACGGCGCTGTGGTCGAGAAATGAGAGGGACAGTCTACTGGTGGAATCATGCATACAATATTATCGTCGCTAATACTTGGTTTAAACATCATAAAATTGCATTGCTTACGTGGAGACACCAGAAGATTTCAGGTAGGATAAACAATGGTAACACAAAGATTCCGAAACCAACTCAAGCAGCCCTTTGGACGCAGCTATGAATGAGACCCAGCAACACATCACGTCAATACGAAGGAAGTCGAACCCGTGCACTAGAAACTACGAAACATAAATTCATTATTATTATTACAAACGTTGCAAACGTTTCTTTTTGTGTGTTTGCGTAATTAACTGTGTCGCTGAAAGCGAATTTTGAGCACATATTGAATCAAAAATGAATCTTGAACAATGAAATATTGAAGGCAGCAGAGAATCAAATAGGCAGAAAAACAGGACCAACAAAAATCCTTCGATAACTCATTACATACTGAATCTAATTGACGAAGAGGAAAACATAAACATGCAGTGAGTGAAGTAGACAACAGGAAATACAAAGCTCTAAAAAAAAGCAGCAATTGCTGGACAAGACATTCAAGACTGTAGAAGGATGCACGACTTTTCATTGTGTAGATAAATAGAGATTTTTGGAGAAAACAGAAACACATGTGTAAATGTAAAGAGCCCATATGGCTAGGCTGTACTAAGCTATGAAGAGAGGGTTGGAAGGTGGAATGAATACACATATAAGGAAAACGAACTTGAAGACAATATTACAGCAAGAGAAGAAGTTAATGAGGATGAGAAGTTTGATATGATAGTGTGAGAAGTATTTGAAAGTGCTGTGGAAGACCTTTGTCGAAAGAATCCACTGGGGTAGATGATATTCGCTCAGAATCATTGAAATTTTTGGGAGAGCTATCAGTGACAAAACTATTCCACTTTGTATGAAAGACAAATGCAACAGTCGAAATACCCTCAGACTTCAAGAAGGTTTTAGTAACCTCTGTTCCAAAGAAATAGATGCTGATAGGTGTAAATACAACCGAGCCGCCAGTTTAATGTGTTCACTATGAAGGATGACAGCCAAAAACAGTTGCAGGATAAAAATTTATTAAAATTTCTTGACCAAGGTTTCGGTACATATAAATATACCTTCATCAGAAGTAAAAAATCTGAAATTACATCATGTAATGGAGATTAACAAAACAATTATGCCAAAGACGTCGTCAATAATTGAGACATCTTCTCCATTTGTACAACATGACTATGGCCACAGGGTCAAAGCGAACAGTTTAGCACCATTACTTCGCCTGTGAACTATCGAGACAAGAGTGCCCATAGTCATGTTGTACAAATGGAGAAGATGTCTCAATTATTGACGACGCCTTTGGCATAATTGTTTTATTAATCTCCATTACATGATGTACTTTCAGATTTTTTACTTCTGATGAAGGTATATTTATATGTACCGAAACCTTGGTCAAGAAATTTTAATAAATTTTTATCCTGCAACTGTTTTTGGCTGTCATCCTTTATCGTGAAGAAATTCAACAGTCGCTGTTGCAGCCATGTTTAAAATCTTGAAAGTTTAATGTGTCATAGTTGAAAAATGCTGTCACGAATTATTCACAGATGGAGAAACTACTAGAAGTCAACTTTGGGGAAGATCAATTTCTGTTCTGCAGAAGTGTGTGAACACAAAAGACCATACTGTCCTATGCTATATCTTAGAAGATGGTTTTAGGGCTTGTATCTCACAAAGTTGTTTAGAATACACTGATTGGTACTGAGAAGTTAACAGGCATAAAAAAGATGGCGCGAAAGTGTCCCACAAGTTGTACATAAATCAGCCTGCAGTTATGTAAGGAGAAGGACATGAAAGGTATGCTGCGTTTGTGAAGGGAGTGAAACAGGGTTGTAGCGTACACCCAGTGAGACATTAAAAAGATGGTTCGTTAACATCCTCTCATATTCCCTCCATTTCAGATGGAGTAGGTTTCTTATGGTATTTTCTCCAAAGTATCTCACTAATTCAAAGGGAACGGGGGCTACTCCATGCGCCTTGTATCGAGTTAGGTCCTTTGTCAAATTTTTGTCACTGTACCATATGTCCCAGCTCATCTTCATTTACTTCTTCTTTTTCTGCAACTTGTCTTCAAGTTTGTTTCCTTTTTGTAGCTCTTCTATGTATTTCTTCAAGTTTCAAAATTACCTTTTTTCTAAGTGCTCGCTATGATCTGGAAACTTAATAATCGTGCAACTACTCCTCTTCTCTTCAAAGGCCTCTTTAAATTTCTTATAGGCTGCATCTATCCTTCTCATAATCAAACTTTGTTTCCACAGTTTTGCACTTCTCCTATAGACTTCGCTTCCTTGCCAGTTTCCACTTGCTCTTTTTTTAGAATTCAATAGTCATTTATGGCTGCTTCAATTGCTGCATATTTATGTTTCACCCTGTCGTCAGTGAAATGCAATGTCTCATGGGTTGTCCAAGAATTCCTTTCAGGGATTCCCATTTGTGTTTCCGAAGCATTTCTGTAACACTTACGTGTTGTTCGAACCTACCTGTATCAAATCTGGCAGCCTGCCTCTGAATTACTTCGATGTCCTCCTTCAATCCGACCTGAAACGTATCCCATATACTCTAGCAGTACTCGAGAATAGGTCGCACGAGCGCCCCATATGCTCTCTCCTCTAAAAGTGAACAATAATTTCCTAAAATTCTGCAAATAAACCGAAGTCCACCATTCGCCTTTTCTAACACAATCCTTACAAGATCGTTCCATTTCATATCGCTTTACAACGTTACTCCAGATATTTAAACGACTTGACTGTGTGAGACAGGACACTAGTAATGCTGTAACCGAATATTACAGGTCTGTTCTTCCTACTCATCCGCATTAACTTACATTTTTGAACATTTACAGCTAGAAATTTTGTCTAAGTCGTCTTATATTTTCCTACACTCACTCAGCGTCGACACCTTACCGTACACCTCAGCAACATCAGTAAAAAAACGCAGACTGCTGCCCGCCGTGTCTCACAAATCATTTATGTATATAGAGAACAACAGCGGTCCTATCAGACTTCCCTGGGGCACTGCTCACGATACCCTTATCTCTGATGAACACTCAGCTTCGAGGACAACATGCTGACATCTGTTACTTAAGAAGTCTTATAGCCGCTCTCATATCTATAAGCTTATTCCATATGCTCATAGCTTCGTTAGCAGCGTCCAATGGGCACCGTATCAAATGCTGAAATGAAAATTTAAAAATGTGGAAGTTTCCTGTTGTCCTTCATTTATATTTCGCAGTATATCATGTGAGAAAAGGACAAACTGAGTCTCTAACAAGCGATGCTTCCTAAAATCATGCTGATTCTTGGACATAAGCTTCTCAGTCTCAAGAAAATTTTCATCAGGTTACCTTCCATTCGGAAGGCTGCTGCACTCAACAATTGTTATATTGACTTGCAAATAATAGATTTCAGCTATCAGTCGTCTTTCTTAAATTTTTTTTTGGCAGATCTAGATTTCAGCTAGAAACTAGCCATTCTAAATGCACTACCATTTTCGATCAATGCATATAATGCCTGTTGGTCGGGCTTCATCCACAGTTCAATGAATTGTTGTCCGTTTTGGTGGGGCCGCCATGTACCCTGTTGGTTGTAGCCCCCTGACAACACAGGGATCGCTCTACTGATGTCTGCGCCGTTACCTCCCCAGTATCAGGACTCTCGGCAATGGCCATCCTGCCAGGTGGCCCTTGTTGAGGCTGGGTGGTGCCTGTGGGGAGGGCCCTTGGTTGGAGTAGGTGGCATCAATGCGAATGACCCACAATGAAGCGTGGTACATCATCTCTCGCTGGTGGCCAGCCGCCAGCAGTCTCTAAGCCTTCTCGGGCTCAATTTAACGCTCGGGCTCCCAAAACGTTACCTTCGCTGGCCACACCGTGGGAGGAGCGTAAGTTTCAGGATGACAGTGTCACTTATTCGCCCTGTTCCTAGTTTGTATGAGAGCTGATGGGGCGTCATTCATGTCGACAACCCTGAATTCTTCGTAGAGCATTTAGGGGACAAGTTTGGGGAGGTGGAGGGCTTGTCCAAAATGCGCTCTGGGTCAGTTTTGATAAAAATGGCATCCTCTGCCCAGTCACGAAGGTTAGTTGCTTGTGACAAGTTGGGGGATGTTAACGTTACCATCACACCACATAAGAGTTTAAATATGGTCCAGCTATTATTTTCCATAGGGACCCGCTTTTGCTGTCTGATGACGAGCTGCGCGCCAATTTAGAGCGTCGAGGTGTTCATTTCGTCCGGCGCTTTCATCGGGATCCGAAGGATAATCAGGTTGCTACCGGTGCCTTCATCTTGGCCTTCGAGGGTGATACATTACCGGAGAAGGTCAAGGTGATGGGATACCGCTGTGATGTCAAGCCCTGTATCCCTCCCCCGATGTGGTGCTTTAAGTGCTGCAAGTTTGGCCATATATCTTCTCGCTGTACTTCCAGCCTCACATGTCGAGATTGCAGACGCTCATCACATCCCAATACTCCATGTGCCCCGCCTCCCATCTGTGTCAACTGCGGAGAGTATCATTCACCTTGCTCGCCAGACTGCAGGATCTTACAGAAAGAGCGCAAAATCATGGAATATAAGACCCTGGACCGACTGACCTATACTGAACTAAGAGAAAACATGAAAGGCTAAATCCTGTGCAAATGACTTCCTCATATGCCGCTGCAACGACAACCATGTTAGCCCAATCTGTTCTGCGAATTCCAGTCGGATCGCCGAACCGTACAACACATGCCCCCTTTCCCGTAGGGGGCACTATCCCCCTGTTGCTCCTACGCCATCTCCCTTTGGAGCAACAACCCCCCCCCCCCTCCCATCTATCGGGGACGTCCGTCCCTGCTTCTAAACCGGAGAAGCGCCCAACTTCTTCAGCTCCTCTTGCTTGCAAGGGGTACCTTGGGTCCCTCCCCTCCCAGGTTTCCGGTAGCGGGAATGCTGACGCCCGACAGTGGCATAAGTGCTCACAACCAGCTGGTTGTAGAGCTTCGCAATCCTCCTCCATCCCGGAGACTGAATCAGTGAAGCCCTCCCAGCCAGTGAAACCCAAGGGGCAGCATGAGAAATCCAAGAAGAAGACGTCTAAGACCAAGGAACTGGCGGTGGCACCCACCCCACCGCAACGTCCAAGCTCTGGCGGTTCCTCCGATGCAATGGATAGCACTTTCACAGGTACTCAATTCGTGGCGGCAGGTGACCAAGTGGCGTAATCCGCATCCCCGGTCCCTTCACTCCTTCCTCTGCCATGGATAATGTCATCCTCCAGTGGAACTGCAGTGGTTTTTTCCATCATCTTGCTGAGCTCCGACAACTTCTCAGCCTTCACCCTTTCCTCTGCATTGCTCTTCAAGAAACTTGGGTTCCAGCAATGTACACCCCTGCCCTCCATGGCTATTGGGGTTATTATGGGAACCGGGCAGCTGGTAGCGTCTACGTCCATGTCCTTCACTCCCTTCACAGCGAGTCTGTCCCTCTGCAAACAGCTTTAGAGGCTGTCGCTGTTCAGGTGGGGACGCCACAGGCTGTTACTGTCTGCAGCAACAGCCTGCAGATAGTGATGTCCTGCAGCGTGTCCTGGCTGCGCTGACAGACCAACTGCCACCACCTTTTCTGTTACTGGGTGACTTCAACACCCATAACCCTCTGTGGGGTGGAACAGTGGCAACAGGCCGAGACAGCACCGTTGAGCATGTATTGGCACAGCTCGACCTTTCCCTTTTAAATGATGGTGCCTTCACGCATTTCAGTGTGGAGCATGGCACGTACTCAGCCATCGACCATTCGATCTGCAGCCCTAGCCTCTTACCGTCTGCCCAATGGAGTGTGCATGACGACTTGTGTGGTAGCGACCACTTTCCGATCTTTCTGTCACTGCGACAGCATCACTCTTCTGGGCGCCCTTGAAGATGGGCTATGAATAGGGCTGACTGGTACTTGTTCTCTTTCCAGTGACGCCCTTGATGCAGTGGTTCACTTGGTCACCTCCGGCATCTTACTGCCGCAGAATCTATCATTCCCTGTTCTTCTGGGTCCCCTCGGCGGAGGACTGTGCCTTGGTGGTCGCCTGAGATCGCTGAGGCGATTAAAGATCGCCGGCAGGCGCTCCAGCATCACAAGCGACACCCCTCATTAGAGCACCTCATCGCCTTTAAATGGCTCCGTGCGCGGGCCCACCGCATCATTCCCCAACACAAGCAAGAGTGCTGGGAAAGGTATGTCTCCACCATTGGCCTCCATATCTCTCCATCGTAGGTTTGGGCCAAGATTAGGCGACACTATGGCTATCGGACCCTTCTCAGCGTCAGTTTGTACTGACTCCGAGATAATTGCAAACCGCTTAGCAGAGCATTTTGCTCTGAGTTCCGCTTCTGCATATTACTCACTGGCTTTCTGCTCCCTGAAAGAGCGGTTGGAACGTCGGAGCCTTTCATTTCACACACACCACCCTGAATCCTACAATGTTCAGTTCAGTGAGTGGGAATTCCAAAGTGCCCTAGCCACTTGCCCTGATACAGCTCCCGGGCCCGATTGCATCCACTGTCAGATGCTTAAACACCTCTCGGCGGACTGCCAGCGACGCCTCCTAGACCTGGGTCGAGGGTGAGTTCCTGTGGCAGTGGCGAGAAAGCATCGTAATCCCCGTTTTGAAAACTGTCAAGAACCCACTGGAGGTGTACAGCTACCACCCCATTAGCCTCACCAACGTTCTTTGCAAGTTGCTCGAACGCATGGTGAGCCGGCGGTTGAGTTGGGTACTCGAATCTCGGGGCCTTCTGGCTCCGTCTCAGGGTGGGTTTCGTAAGGGCCGCCCTGCCGCCGATAATCTGGTGAGCCTGGAGTCTGCCATCTGTACGGCCTTTGCCCGCCGTTAGCGCCTCGTCGCTGTCTTTTTTGACATGTGGAAGGCGTACGATACGACATGGCGCCATCACATCCTCTCTGCGCTTCATGGTTGGGGTCTTCGGGGTCTGCTGCCAATTTTGATACGAAATTTTCTGTCGCATTGTACCTTCCGCGTGCAAGTTGCGGCCTCCCACAGTTCCCCCCGAGTTCAAGAGAATGGGGTACCGCAGGGATCTGTCTTAAGTGTATGCCTGTTTTTAATTGCAATCAATGGGCTCGCCGCGGTGGTGGGAACGTCTGTCTCAGCTTCCTTGTATGCTGACGACTTCTGCCTCTACTATAGCTCCATTGGCATTGCAGATGCTGAACGTTAGCTGCAGGGCGATATCCACAAGGCGCAGTCTTGGGCTGTAGCACATGGCTTCCAGTTTTCGGCTGCCAAGACCTGCATTATGCATTTCTGCCGGCGACGCACTCTTCTCTCTGACCATGGCTTTATCTTGACGGCGAACCTCTTGCTGTGGTGGAGACGCATCAGTTTTTTGGTGTGGCTCTTGATGCCCAGTTGACTTGGCTCCCTCATATTCAGCAGCTTAAATAGATGTGTTGGCGGCATCTTAATGCTCTGCGTTGCTCAAGCCACATCATCTGGACAGCCAATCGGTCTATCCTATTACAGCTCTACCAGGCGTTAATTCAGTCCCATCTGAATTATGGGATCCTGGCTTATGGTTTAGCATCCCCTTCTGCGTTGTGGGTGCTGGACCCCATCCTTCACAGTGGGATCCGACTTACCACTGGAGCTTTCCGGACAAGCCCTGTGAACAGCATACTTGTGGAGACAGGTGTCCCTCCACTGCGCTTATGGCGTCAATGTTTACTGGCTGCTTATGCTACACACGTTTGTAGCTTGCCTGGGCATCCCAATTATCACCTCCTGTTCCCTCAGTCTGTTGTCCATCTCCCAGAACGTTGGCCCCAGTCGGGTTGTACGATCGCAGTTCGCGTCAGACAGCTTCTCTCCGGGCTTGAGGTTTTCCCTCTTCCACCTCTTTTCCGGGCCCCTCTGCGTACACCCCCGTGGTGTGTGCCCCGCCCATGCCTTCGGCTCGATTTGGCACAGGGCCCGAAGGACTCAGTCCCTCCTGAGGGCCTCCCGCCGCCGCTTTCTTTCCATCCTTGCCACGTATCAGGGCTCTGGCATTGTCTACACTGACGGTTTGATGGTTGCTGGTGATGTCGGTTACACTCTCACTCTAGGGGACCATTACGAACAACACTCATTGCCGGCTGGCTGCAGCGTTTTCACTGCTGAGCTGGTCGCCATCTCTCGTGCCCTAGAGTATATCTGCTCCTGCTCAGGTGAGTCCTTCGTTATCTGTAGCGACTCCCTGAGCGGCTTACGAGCTATCGACCAGTGTCATCCTCGCTCTCATCTGGTTATGGCTATCCAGGAGTCCCTCCATACTCTTGCCCATTGCGGCCGCTGGTCATGTCATCCTGGGCAATGAATGTGTTGACATGCTGGCCAAACAGGCTGTCGGTGCACCAGCCTTATCGATTGGGCTTTTGGAGAGTGATGTCAGGGCAGTTTTGCGGCAGAACGTACTTCGCACCTGGGGTGAAGAATGGTGCACCTTGCCTTCACCAAACAAACTTTGGGCCATCAAGGAGGCAACCAGTGCGTGGCGCTCCTCCTTGCGGGTCTCTCACAAGAAGTCTGTTGTCCTCTGCCAGCTGCGCATTGGGCACACCCGGATGACGCACAGCCACTTATTGCGCCGTGAGGACCCACCTCTATGTCGCTGCAGATCCACTTTAACGGTGGTCCACATTTTGTTGTCCCCTTTTAGCTGTGCTCACTCAGACGTTTGCGCTGCCTGATACGCTCCCTGCCCTTTTAACAGATGACACTGCCATGGCAGACTTACTTTTGCGTTTTATTCGGGCAGGGGGCTTTTATCATTTAATCTGAGTGTTTGTCAATTTTTTTGTTTTGAGTCTGGTCTTTGGCATACGATTTTAGACTGGGTTATTTTTTTCGTGTGTTTCTAGGTGGTTGGCTTTTCCTTTTTTTTTTTCTCTATGGTCGGCCAACCACTGTTACACTCTCTGTGATTTTACTTCCTTTTGTCTGGTCTCTGTCTGAGTCTTTCTTGTCCTGTGTCGTCTGTTGTCATCTCCATTGTTTGTTTTTATTCTGTGTGGGCGTTTGAAGTTTTGGAAAAGGGGACCGATGACCATAGCAGTCTGGTCACTTCAATCCCACAAACCAACCAACCATTTCCATCATTTATTTTATTTTATTTATCATGAGTGGGGTTCCTAACTATCTGTTCTAGGTAGTTTTCAGAAAAGGCATTTAGTGACGTTTCACAGGATGTCGTACCACGTCCACCACTAACAAAACTGTAATTTTACCAATTAATTGTTGGATAAATTAGGTCTCCACCGATGATTACAGTATGACTTGGATACTTACGTACTAGTGAACCGGGGTATTCTCTTAAGTTTTGGGTCACATAATGAGTCTGGTGGGCATAGAAGGATCCAATTATCATTTTATGCCCATCCCTGATATAGAGTCTTGCCCAGACAATCTCACATACAGCTTCAATTTCTGTCTCAGTGGATTTGAATTGTTTGTCTACTGGGACAGATACACCTCCTCCATTTCCCATTTGCCTAACCTTTCCATATACTGCAGACAACCTTGTAGGTGGAGTATTCATTTTGGATATTAATAACCGCTGCAGCTGTATTTGGTCCTTCATTACTGTACCACTACCGGTTTTGTGGCGCTAAAAGCCACATCTTCCGGTGAACACATGATTAAAACATTAGAGCGGACAATGAACGTCGGGAAAAAAGTTTCGGAGCTTAATGTTTTAATAAAATGTTCACCTGAAGATGTGGCCTTTAGCACCACGAAACCGGTAGTGATTTAGTAATAAAAGACAAAATACAACTGAAGCAGTTATTAATGCCCAGATGCTTTCTATATACACTTAAATTTTCCCCAGAAATCTCATTGCTGTCAATTTCAGGTTTCAATCAGGTTTCTGTACCTAGTGTTATGTGAGCTTCACTGCTTTTTATGGGTGCTTCAAACTCTGGCAATTCGTTGGGAATGTTTCGGCAATTTACCATTAGGATTTCAATACTCTAACTTGTGGGTGGCGTTTCTTTCGATCTTACATTGATACTTTCGGTTTCCTACAGTTGTCGTTATCTGGACTGGATGGAGAGTCGCCTAAACTAAAAAAAAAAAACCTTGTGTGCACCCCACACACAGTCAGCTAGCTGAGTACCAACCTCTGATGTGTAGTGCACACCTGAACTATTTAGGGGACCCTACAGTTCTCAACCTTATGGCGCAAGTCCAGGAGGTCGCAGCCTAAGTTGTCACAGAACCTTCGATGTCTCTGGTTCAGTCCTTCCACTCGATTCAGAACCAAAGGGCCATGATCAGTTCTGGGGACATTGCTACAAATTGTGAGCTTCGTTGAAACTCCACGTACAAGGCTGGTCTTCTCAATCTTTTATACCGATCGCTGTAATGACTCAAGAATGACCTAGAAACACAGACGACGGGCATCATTTGTTCCAGCTTTTGCCACAATCTGCAGTTAGTTGCACGCTGTTCCCTCAATGGCTGCCGTAATAGCCTCTTCAACATGCTGAATGACGCATACACACAGAGTGCACTTGGTGTCCTTCCTACACCTTGCTGCAATTTCCCTAGGGGGTACCATCATTCGCCGTACATTTGAACTGCCGACGATTAATAGACCCCACCCATTTTGCGTTTGCCTCTTCCTGACTCCGCACAAAACAAATTTCCCCAAAACAGATGAAGTGAGTCCCACACGCTCTGTTTCAATTTCACTGAAAAACAGCACCTAGGGGGAACGGTACAACACCCTGAGTCCTCGCTGGTCCCCGTCCATCCTATACAGGACGCCTACGTCCACCATTGACATGCCACTCGCAGTCAAGTGGACGGGTAATGACAGGTCCTGTACTTTCTGCAGAGTAGGAGGGATCCAGAGGAGAGGATATTACTTGATGTACCTCCGGTACTGGTATCATAGGTACACGACTTTCGGGAGCTCTTCTAACACAGCGATTCGCAGAAGCTATCAATCGTTTGACAGTAGTCGTGACTATTCCCAGCTGCTTGCGAACATCAACTAACTCATCCCGTGTTTGAGAACAGCATCCACAGTGGGACTGTATTTTGGCTGGCGCAAAGTATTACAACGCAAGTAAAATGTAACTTTAAATTAAGCCTGCTGATAATATTTTATTAATTTTTTGTGCTAAAAGGTTGCTAATTCCCTGTAAGAATTGAAGCTAAATCTGGATGAATGGAAAGGGAATTCCACCTTCATCCTTCCAAATGCGAGTCCAATGTGCAAACTATTGCGTCACCAATTCTACTTGATCCTCTGCTTTCTTCACTATTTCAGCTCTCAAAGTACTCATTCACTATATTCGAAGTGAAAGTGCAGTCGAGGATTCTGTAGCAAACTGAAGTTAGGGAAGTTAGTCTGTAATTCTGCGGGTGCGTTCTTTTACCCTTCTCACATACGTGAGTCAAATGGCTCTGAGCACTATGGGACTTAATTTCTGAGGTCATCACTCCCCTAGAACTTAGAACTACTTAAACCTAACTAACCTAAGGACATCACACACATCCATGCCCCAGGCAGGATTCGAACCTGCGACCGTAGCGGTCGCGCGGTTCCTGACTGTAGCGCCTAGAACCGCCGGCGGCCGGCGGCGTACAGGAGTCACCTGTGTCTTTTTCCAGTCGCTTGGAACTTTGTGCTGGGTGACAGATTGTCGATAAATGGAAGGAAATAACGGAAAACCAAAATCTGGATGGCCGTACAGGGATCTGAAGCTTCATCCTCCAAATGCGAATCCAGTGCGCAAACTATTGCGTCACCATGCTCGGTTGTTATCCAAGGATATCTCCGTTTTGTGTACTTGATCCTCTGCTCCCTTCACTATTTCACCTCTTAAAGTACTCAATCATTTCTATTGTACTGCTATCCCCTGTTTAGTCAACCTTCGCATAATACTCGCTTTGAAAATCTCTGAAACCATTGGATCTCACGACTCATTCAGGTGCCTAATTTCCCTCCTCTCAGAAGTTTTTACTGTTTTAATCGGCTATTCATAACCGTAGTTGATAAGGTAAACATTCAATTACAGCATTTATAGATTTAAGGAAATCGATTGATCGAGCAGACCACGGTGCATCGCCGGTTCATAGCGTCTGAAAGCCACAATGTTTCGGCGATCAGACATTCCGCCATAGTCAGGTGCGTTTATGAAGTGAGCTCCAGGGGACGCGCGGCCGACTGATGTCCGCCACCCCCGCGAGGTGCACCGTCCGCGGTGCACCCCCGCGGCCGCACACCGGCGGTCGCGAAGATGCTAGCGTCGGCGTCTGCGATAACGTTGAAGTAAGGCCTCTGTCCACCCTCGTCGCCAGATCGTTTCGTTCCTTTAGAGCTTTCTTAACTAAACTCAGTGCTCGTTCCCAAACCTTGCTAAGATTATAACCGTAATCTAGATTGATGAGATCGTCCCTGGTGTGAATTTCTATGGCCTCTCTAACGACATTGTCCCACTATTCGTAAGTCGTACCCATATCCTGGTGCGTTCGTACTCCATCGCGTGATTCTCGGGCAAACAGTGCTCCGAGACCGCCGACTTGTTGGGTACATCAGTCGAACGTGCTTCTGAAGTCTTGTCAACGATCTTCGACGGTGCGCTCAGACTGTGCAAAATATATATCTTTCTATGTCCACCTGGGTGGTAATGCGATCGCCTCCCATGCAAGCGAGCCCAGGTTCGATTCCCTGCTGGGTTGCAGATTTTCTCCGCTGAGGAACTTGGTGTTGTGTTGTCCTCATCATCATTTAATCCTTATCACCGGCGCGCAAGTCGTCCAGTGTGGCGTCGAATGAAATAAGACTTGCACTTGGCGGCCGAACTTCCCCGAATAGAGGCCTCCCAGCCAACGATGTCATACGATCATTTCATTTCCATTTATATCTTTCCATATTGACATGACATCGTATATGCCGGCCTTCCGCAAACCGAGATCATCTTTGGCGCTCATTAGGTAGACAAAAGACAGTTTTTACCCGGTCGTTCTTCAATATCTGTCCGATTTTTCCCGATAGTGTGCCAGTGTACAGCATAAAGGCAATGTCTGCCTGTTCCTCCGTGACTTCTTCCAGTACTATTGATGTGGGTGAGCGTTTTTTTCGGAATACAGTTCTGAGGTGTTCCAGCTCCTGGAAAAGACTCTCTGCATCTGAAATGGCGCGTGCCCTGTGTACTAATGTTTTTGTACCCTATTCCTCTGCGAAAGGTAGCTGCAGCTGTCTCCATGCAAGTACGGGTCAGTGTGCGTTTTCGTCCTGTACACACAGTGGTCCAGGGTACCATGAGCTGTTCTCTTGACCATGACGTCCCTCAATGGCAGTCTTCCTTTTGCTTCGATCTCCATAGTGAATTTGATTTTGGTATGGAGTTCAAAAGTCTAAGGAAGGCAGGGAGTATGGCCCCTCCATGAGGTCCGATGACAAACGTGCCATACACTTAACAGAAAAAAATACATGGGTTTCCCTTTGGATGACGCCTGGCTGGTTGGTTGGTTTGGGGAATAAAGAGACCAAACAACAGGGTCATCAGTCCCTTTCTCCTCACGCAAACATTCTCAAGATAAAACAGCTCTCAAAATTAGTTTGGGAAAGTAATAGGGCGTAAACGTAATAGGGAACCACACTGAACGAGAAAACGCACGTAGCTATCAAAAAAGGGGAAAACGTATACCACAAGGAAAAGTAGAGGAAGATATTGAAATCATAGAGCAGATGGCCTGGGCTGGCTGAGCACAAGAATAAAAAAGGATGAGCCAACCACTCTGCAACACACTAAAATGTCCAACCTAAAAGAAAAGCCGAGATGGACACACGTAAGGAAAAGACGAATGCCAAGACAAACAAAATGCAAAGAAAGAGTGACGAAGAGAAAAATGGAGATAGATGACGCCAGGACTTCCTCCTCATACTCCACCGAATACAGATTCGCGACCACAGACGAGAGTGGGCTGCCCATTGCGACTCCTTCGGTTTGTCCATAGTATTGTCCATTAAACAGAAAATATGTGGAGGTCCTGAGAAGCCTGAAAACGTCGTTGGCCATCTCGTCAACTATGACAGTGTTACTGGACTACCCCTTTTCAAAATCTGAGCTTGCAAGGGTAAAATGCAGGAAGCGAAAAGTTATCTACTCTACAGAAAGCATCCTGCACTTATGAGACTCATTGTTCTTCAAAGACAAGCAATATCTGACAGGGGTGTGAAATAGGATTGCAGCCTCTCCCTGATGTTATTCAGTCTTACATAGAGCAAGCTGTATAGGAAACTGTGCAAAAATTTGGAAAGGGTGTTAAATTTGAGGGAGAAGAAATAAAAATTTTGAGACTGGCCAATGACATGGTGATTTGTCAGAGACAGTAAATGACTTGCAAGAGAAGCTGAGCAGAATGGATTCTGTTTTGAAGACAGGTTACAAAACGAATATCGACCAAGGTAAAACAAGGCAATAGGATGTAATCAGATAAAATATGGTGGTGCTGACGGAGTAAGATGAGTAAATGAGACATGAAAATTAGGCCAGTTTTTGTTATTTGGGCAGTAAAATAATTGACGATGGTCAAAGGCGAGGGGATAAAAATGCAGACTGGCAGTAACAAGAAAAGCATTTTCGAAGATGAGAAATTCCTTAACATCAAATATAAATTTAAACGTAAGGAAGTCTTCCCTGAAGGTATTTGCATAGAGTGCAATCTTATATGCAGCCCAGACAAGAATGGTATAGAAGCTTTTGAAATATGGTGCTGCAGAATGATGTTGAAAGTTACTTAGATAGATCGAATCACGGATGAGGAGGCACTGAAATGAATTAGGGAGAAAAGAAATTTATGGCTCGGCTTGACTAAAATAACGACTCAATGGGACACATCCTGAGTTACCATGGAACAGTTGACTTCGTAATGTAGAGACGTTGGGGAGGGGGAAGGGTGGCAGGGTGAAGCTGCTGAAGAAGACAAAGCGTTCTGTGAGTATAAAATCATCCCTGGTTGTCTGCAACAATTTCATCTCCCGTTTCGTCTTCGTGTCAAGTGAATACCTCCTGTTTCTTCCTTTTACTGTTGGCCGGCCGGTGTGGCCGTGCGGTTAAAGGCGCTTCAGTCTGGAACCGCGTGACCGCTACGGTCGCAGGTTCGAATCCTGCCTCGGGCATGGATGTGTGTGATGTCCTTAGGTTAGTTAGGTTTCATTAGTTCTAAGTTCTAGGCGACTGATGACCTAAGAAGTTAAGTCGCATAGTGCTCAGAGCCAGCCAGTCTTTTACTGTTTGGGATTCCTTGTTCCAGTTTTTTCACACCCCTTCAGCTGTATACTTTAGGCTGTCTTCCTTTTCATTAGCTCCTTAGTGTCCTGATTTAGGGTTTCCGTTACTTCCCCAAATTGTTCAAGGCACGCACAGGGATTGTTCCTTTTGGAGGGAAAGACAGATTTCCTTCGTCACCTTTGAATCATACCGAGCTTGTGTTCCATCCCCAATGACCCTCACGTCGATGAGACGTTAAACCTTGATATTCTTTCCTACCTAAGTGTGCTGGGTAATTACTAACATAAAAATTTGAGCTTCACCCTCCTCAGGTAATGGCTCCCGTAACTGAGTGTCTTGAACCTTAAACCTCACAAAACCATTTTCATAATTTTCGTTATTGTCTTCCTCTAAATCTCTATCCCTTTTTATATTAGTAACACAATCGGACTTTTATTCTCCTTCATGAATAATACACCACTTATTACGCCAATTTTTATTTTTGTCTCATGTTCCTTCCTCTATAATACTTAATTCTTCATTTACGTTTTTCAGATTTTCATCTTCTAAGATTTCTTCATAGTTCACTCGATTCCTATTCCCCATTGCCTTGCAGTAATTACTTACCATTTGTTTACATCGGAAGCAATAGCCTCTAATTTGTCTGGGCTCTATCTTCCTCATCCCATGCGTATAATATACTTTCAATTAGTCTGTTTACAGTAATCAGGTTCTTACTTTCTTTTAATTCACGTACACCGTATATCGACAATATTATCTTCTGCTATATTTTTAATACTTGCACTGTCGTCCTTAATTAAATTCTCTTGCTCTTATAAAATTTTCATCACAAGGATATACTTTTGAGATAGTAATCCCTCTTCTTGTATCAGCATCATCACCATGTGTGCCGAGTTTTGATACTGCATCCCAGATTCTCGACATCCCTCATAACCTTCACATCTACGAAGGGTAGCTGTTGGTCCTTTCCTGCCTCCGTTGTAAATTTTATGTTGCCTTGGAGACTGTTGAAATGTCTTAAGAAGCCACTGAGCCGTTCCTCACTATGGTTCAACACAACAATGGTGTCGTCAACATGCCTGCACCGCCCCTTTGGTTTACTAGATGCGAAATCCAGAGCCTAAATTTTGAAACGTTCCGAGGAAACATTAGCCATCACTGGGCTGACTGAAATGCCCATAGAGGTGACTTACAGATGGTCGTAAAAATCGCCATTCCACAGAAATAGCCGAAGGTAAGACTTTCGTGAAAGAGCCTGCTGACGTTATCGGGAAAGTGGAGCCAACATACTCCAAAGAATCACTGAAAGAGTGTTTGATAATAAAGAGCAACATCAAAACAGACCAAGATGTCGTTTGGCACAAGTTTTAGTTTCTTCAGCTTCTTAATGAAATGCCCAGTGTCTTTTATGTATGCGTCGGTCTCTCCCGCATGTGGCTGTAGCAGGGTGGCCACATGTTTCCCCATTTTATAGGAAAAGAGTTCAGTAGCTAATACAACAAATTTTCATCTCTGCCAGCTTCGGCTGAGAAACTGCAGGAGTTGTGAGACATCGTAGAACATTCCCACTTCAGCCGCTATAGTCTCATAAAGTTCCGGCAGAAGGTGGCGCCATACATAGCCTTAAAAAGGCGTCAGTAACAGAAGTGCGTTCCAAGCAGTGAGCTGTCATTTAGTTTCTTTTGGAAGGAAAGCACAGCATCGGAGATATTCGTAGGTGCTTGTAGAATGACAATGAACAAAAGCGAGGTGAGTCGTTGGGAGAACAAGGTTGATATCCCATGTGCCAGTTGACTGCGCACTATTGTGACTCCTTCAATGGTGGAACATGTGGAGACTCTCATTTGAGATGATCAACAGATCACAGTCACACATATCAATGCACAACTGGATGTCTCGGTTAATACTGTTGACACACAAGTCAATCTTTTTGGCTACTCAAAGGTATGTGCCCGCTGGGTTCCTCGCCACATAACAGAAGATCATAAAGGGCAAGGAAGGACCACCTGGGGGGAAGTGCTTGCCTGTTACGGTGCTGAAAGTGACAATTTCTTGTCGAAGACTGTCACAGGCGATTAAACATGGGTTCATCAATTAGAACCAGAAAGGAAACGGTAGTGTATGGAGTGGGACCACACTGCCTCTCATCTGAAGAGAAAGTTCAAAGCCACTCTCTCAGCTGGTAATGTCATGATGACAGTCTTCTGGGACTTTGAAGGGATTATTCTGTGGGAAACAGTATGTTGATTAAGGGGGAGGTTATTGATGAAGCAAAATTTTGTCTCCAACGTCGACCAGTAGATTGGTACCATGCGGGCATACAGGCCCTCCCAACAAGATGGCATAAAGCCTTCATACTGAACAGGTATCAGATGAAAAATGGGGTTTTCTAGCCAAAAGATTGGGGAATATTATGGTGTATTGGAATACTGAATGAAACCAACCTGCTTTCAGAAAAGAAATGTGTAGTATTACTTATTGAATGCTCCTCATACATCGGTGAGCCATGAGTACTCACAGTTGGTCTTAGGGGAATATTATGTTAAAGAATTTTTGGTAACCCAAACAGTTGAGCAAGTACGGCTTCTGCGACGTTTAGGTTCCGCTATACGTCCGCCAAGTGAGAAGATACCTTGGTTAACCAATTAGTATTCCCTGTGATCTACTGAAATGGATCTGTGCTTAGCTTTTGATACATCATCACATCTAACAGTGGCTGAATGTTCTCCTCGAAATCTTCAGTATTCATTAAAAGTGTCACATTTCGTGGTGCAGCAATCACGTTCGTTCGCATGCTCGTATGAGTGAAGCAGTCGATGTTATCCTAGCCATCTGGATGCATGTTGCCACTTAGCTGATAGAAAATGTTGAAAAGTTGCTGGTCGGTTCTAACAAATCTCTACATTATGCATGAATTCGATCATGAAGAAAAGCTCCTTGCATGCTGTCTTAGATACGACTTGCCTGGCCATTGGTGATTAAGCGCTTACGTTCATAAACATTGGTGTGGCCCCTTCATCCCAGCATCATGACTGAAAGGCGTGGGAAGCCAGAAAGTTGGTTTCCTTCTTCCATCACTGGTCATGGCGTTGGTGCAGTCTTGAAATCTCCTCTTCGTAGATGTGTAATACAAAATTATCGAGGCTTTTGTGGCCAATTCTTGATAAACTACTTCTTGGCTTCTGCCATGGGTTCTTCGGCCAAGGTTTCTTTGATGTTTTTTTCTGATGTTTCACCAGCACGAGTGGTTGTCATATCGGCAGAGGACAAAGGGAACCCACTTGCAGTGTAAGGGATATACCACAATACCAGAACGTGTGGAAAAGTCTATGCTGAAACAGGTGGATGATCAATCAACACCATGATCACCAAACAAAATTGCAGGATGGGACAGGTAGAGATATCGGCCCTGCCAGAACGTGCACTGCGTGAGACCGACCACGTAATAAAATTCATTAAAACGGTAGTTCTTGCTGTGTAGAAAAGCTACCACGCCTACTTTTAGGCAAGTCTTAAAAATACACAACAAGAAACAGGGAAGACTCAGGGTGAACGGATCCTGGATTCTCAAGATACAGTCTGTCAACAAGTCACCACGAAGGCTTCAATAATTCAGAACAGAGATAGTGTAAATTAATTACTACAAAACCAACATAGATAAATAGAGTGACAGATGGTACCTTTGTGTATTAAATGGTATGAAAGTGAATGTGGTCAGTAGTTTTATCTCTGATGTATGTCAGAAATTAACTCTTATTGAGTTAAATACCTTGATCACGCTTTATAAAAAAAAAAAAAAAAAAAAAAATGGTTCAAATGGCTCTGAGCACTATGAGACTTAACAGCTAATGTCATCAGTCCCCTAGAACTACTTAAACCTAACTACAGCACACAACACCCGGTCATCACGAGGCAGAGAAAGTCCCTGACCCCGCCGGGAATCGAACGCGGGAACCCGGGCGTGGGAAGCGAGAACGCTACCGCACGACCACGAGCTGCGGACACGCTTTCTGACGAGTAGTGTGGACACTAGGTAACCTTTACTGATTGGCCACCATGTCAGCTTCATTATATCACAGATCGAACCATCGAACCGAAAGGAACATCAAGGAACTGCATTTGGAGAACCAAAGATTCCAAGCATTGATAGTGTAAAAATTATTACGCCAAATATATGTGAGAAAGCAAGAATAATGTCAACGACTTACCTTACATCAGACAACAGAAAACCAATCAACGTTTACCGAAAAGTTACAGGACAAGTTTTCTCTGTCATACTCTCTGACAAGTTTGGTGGTGTTCATTGAAACTAGATTTTACCACAGCTCGACAGGCACCAACATTCTTCACGGTCGAACACATGCAACGGCCACTTTTCCTACCTTGGCACTTAATCCCAGCTACCCCTATTTCTCTTCCTTTACACATCCCTGTTTCAGTATTTCTTCTGATTCTGCGGTGGCTCCGTCTCCAAAATCTTTTTAATAACTTTTTCTTCCAAATTCTTCTCTGTTGCGTTTACTGGATACTTCCTTCCCTTGGCCATTACATTTTCAACCTTCTTTATAATCTCCATGTCTCCCACTTCATCCATAAAACCATCGTGGTCACAAGTTAAGTTATATCACTCACATCCATCTGCCCTCTAATTGGTTTTTCCAAAAGTCTTTATATATCGTCACAATTTTACCCCATATCAAACACTACTATACTGTTATTACAAAGTAACGTTCACCACACGTGATCTGGGAGTAACGTCATTGATTAGTAATCAAAACTTCCTCGGTTCAGGGTTCGAACCCCGTCACTGCTAAAATTTTGAATAAAAATTGTCAGTAATGGCGGTTGAAGACTTCTGGCATAAGATTCACCCTACTTCAGCCAACAGCCTTGTCAAAGCGGGCGAAAGAGAGGACAGCGGTTCAGGGTTGTCTTTTGCCCTTAGGGTGGGAAACTCCCCCTAAAGGCGGAAGAATCAGCAACGATCAAAGGCATGGGGATTCAAAAGGCAATGAAAACCACTGTATGCGCCAGTTACTGAAAAACTGTCATGATGATATTTCCATTGCAAAAGATTCTGGAATAGTCCCCCATTCGTATCTTCCGGAGGGGACTGCCAATGGGGAGGTAACAATCGGAAAAGATTTAACAAGCAACGAAAGGATAGCTTTCTACGAGTCAAGGCATAGAACGTCAGACGTTTAATCGTGATAGGGAAGATGGAAAATCTGAAAAGGGAAATGCTAAGGCTCAGTCTAGATTCTGTTTAAGTCAGTGAAGCTAAATGGAAATAAGACAATGATTTCCGATCGGATGAGTACAGAGTAGTATCAACAGCAGCTGAAAATGATAAAAAGGAGTGAAATTCGGAAGGTAGGGCAGAGAGTGAGTTCCTATGAGCAGTTCAGTAATAGGGTCGTTCTCATCAGAATAGGCAGCAAACCAACATCGAAAACAATCAGATGATGAAGAGAGAGAGAAACTACATGAGGATATGGACGTGTAATTCAGTACGTAAAAGGAGACGAAAATCTAATTGTCATGGCGGATTGAAATGCGGTTGTAGGGGAAGGAGTGGAATAAAAGTTTACTGGAAAATATGGACTTCGTACTAGGAATAGAGAGGAGAAGGCCTGATTGAGTTCTGAAATAACTTTCAGCTAATAATAGGGAAAACGCTGTGCAAGAATCACAAGAGGAGTAGGTGCACTTGGAAAAGGCCGGGAGATACGGAAAGATTTCAGTTAGGTCATATCATGGTCAGGTATACATTCCGAAATCAGATGCTGGACTGTACAGCTTACCCAAGAGCAGATATAGACTCAGATCACAATTTAGTAGTGATGAAGAGTAAGCTGAAGTTTAAGAGACTGGTCAGTAACAACAAGGAAGTGGGATATGTAGGTACTAAGAAATGAGGAGATAAAGCATGAAGTTCTCCAAGGCTATAGATACTGCCATAAGGAACATTTCAGCAGGCAGTTTACTTGAACAGGAATGGACATCTCTGAAAAGAGCAGTCACAGGAGCTGGAAAGAGGAACATTACAAAGAAGGTAACTGCAAAGAAAGCATGGATAACAGAAGAAATACTCCAGTTGATCGATGAAATGAGGAAGTACAGATTCATTGAACATCAGAAATACAAAGATACGAGCATTTTGGGAATGAAATGAATAAAAAATGTAGGGAAGATAAGGCGAAATGGCTGCATGAAGGATATGAAGAAATCGGAAAGGAAGTGATTGTCGGGAGGACAGACTCAGCATATAGAAAAGTCAAAACAACCTTCGGTGAATTTTAAGTAAGGGTGGTAATATTAGGACTGCAATAGGAATTTCACTACTAAATGCAGAGAAGAGATCTGGTAGACGGAAAGAGTACATTGAGGAGCTCTATGAGGTGGAAGTCTTGTTTGATGATGTGAGCATGTGACAGACCAGGAGACAGGAATAGATATAGAAGTGACAGGCGACCAGGCTTAGAATCAGAATCTGAAATAGCTCTGAAGATTTAAGATCAAATAAGGCAAAAGGAATAGGCGACATTCCATTGCAATTCCTAAAATCGTTGATGGAAGTGGCAACAAAACCACTATTCACGTCAGTGTGTAGAATAGTTGAAACTGGCGATATACCGTCATCCACACAATTTCGAAGACTGCAAGACCTTACAAGAGGGAGAATTGTTGCACAGTCACCTTAACGGCTCATGCATCCAAGTTGCTCAGAAGAATAATATACAGAAGGAAAGAAAATTGAAGATGCATTAAACGCCGATCAGTTAGGTTCTGACGTTGCGGTTGATAACGGAAGCAAGACTAAAAAAAATCAAGAAACGTACATAGCATTTGTCGACCTGCGAAACGCGTTCGACAATGTCAAATGGTGCAAGATGTTCGAAATTCTGAGAAAAATAGGAACAACCTGTAGGGGAAGACGGGTATTATACAATATGTACTAGAGCCAAGAGCGAGCAATAAGACCGGAAGACCAAGACCGAACTGTTCGGATTAAGAAGGGTGTAAGATGAAAGCATAGCAATGATAAGATGACACTGCTCTCCTTAGTGAAGCTGAAGTAGAAAAACAGGATCTACTGAATTCAATGAACTGTCTAATGTGTATGTGTTATGTGTTGAGGGTAAATCGAAGAAAGACGAAAGTAATGAGACGTAGGAGAAATGAGGATAGCGATAAACTTAACATTAGGATTGGTAATCACTACGTAGATGAAGTTAAGGCATTCTGCTACCTAAGCAGCAAAATAAATGAGGATAGCGATAAACTTAACATTAGGATTGGTAATCACTACGTAGATGAAGTTAAGGCATTCTGCTACCTAAGCAGCCAGAGCAAGAAGAAATGAAAAGCGGACTATCACTAGCATAAACCGCATACCTGGCTAAGAGAAGTTTACTAGTATCAAACATAAGTCTTCATTTGACCAAAACACTCCTGAAAATGTACGTTTTGAGCACAGCATTGTATGCTAATGAAACATTGACTGTAGAAAAACCGGAACAAAAGAGAATCGAAGTATCTGAGATGTGGTGCTACAGAAGAATGTTGAAAATTAGGTGGACGGATTAGGTAAGGAACGAGGAGGCTCTCCGCAGAATCGGAGAAGAAAGAAATATACGAAAATATTGATATGAAGAAGGGGCAGGAAGGTAGGACATATTTTAAGAAGACATCAGGGAATAACTTCCATGGAACTAGAGGTAGCTGTAGAGCATAAAACTGCAGAGGAAGACAGAGATTGGAATATATTCAAAGACTGGAATATATTCAATCTCACAACTGCTACTTTCTGAGGGCAACTCAAATGCCACAACCTCCGTTGTCAATATCTCGCTCTATTTATACATAAAACTTTACTCTTCCTGATATAATCATAATATGATATTTTAATTCACATATATATATGGTAATAATCATTCTTAATAAAATCTCTGATGCAGGCAACATTTCCTAGGATTTATTGACGTTCTTAGGAGAGCCAGTAATAGCAAAACTATTTCACCTGGTGCGCAAGACGTATGATACTGTCGAAGCACCTTCAGACATCAATAAGAATGAAATAATTCCCACCTGAAAGAAATCTGGTATGACACGTATGAATATAACCGAACTATTAGTTCAGTAAGTCATGGTTGCGAAATGTGAACAAAAATTATTTACAGAAGAACGAAACAAATGGCAGAAGCCGACTTCAAGGAAAATCAGTTAGGGTTCGAGTGAAATGTAGGAACATTTGGTGGTAAATTCCTACGGGACCAAACTGCTGAGGTCAACGGTCCCTAGGTTTACACACTACTTAATCTAACTTAAACTATCTTACGCTAAGGACAACACACTCACCCATGCCCAAGGGAGGACTCGAACCTCCGACAGCGGGGAGCTGCACGAACCGTGACAAGTCGCTTAAGACCACGTGACTATACCGCGCGGCTGTGGCAACATCTGAGGGAGTACTAACCCCACGAGTTATCTTAGAATGTAGTTTAAAGAAAGGCAATCCTACAGAAGGTAGCAGGAGTAAAATACAGTGAGTGAAAGGCTATTTAGAACCAATACAGAGAACAGATGACAGTTAGAAAAGTTGAGGGACATGAGAGGAGAGCACTTGTTTGTAACGTTAGCGTGCGTAGACTATTTGGTCGGCCGCCTAGAACTGGTACAGGGTGCGAAGCCAATAGAACGCCGCGGTCGGGCCGCTCGCCACGACTGCTCCAAACGAGCCACGTGCGTCAGCAAAGGACCGGAAATGCGGGAAAATACCGAAGCTGGGAATCTGGACGGCTGTTACTCGCAAGTCCTTTGTGCAGGAGATGCTCCAGGAAATGGCGGACGCTCAGACCATCTCATAGACGGCCAATTCACAACTCTTTGAGTTTCGTCAATAACCCACATCAAACATTAAAGCAAATCTGAATTCATTTGCGATGTCAGAAAAATAAGGCGCGTCCAATGACATAGCAATATTTCAATGTCTTGAAATGTACAGAAGTTACGGTACACTGATAATTTTTACTTTATGGACCGTCTGACTACAACTGAATGAAACACAATTTTCGTGCCATACGCGTTTCGCTTTTATTTTCTGCAAGATATCTTCAGTGGCCTGAAATATGTACATATTTTTGCTATTTACATTTTGATCAATGTACCTATAGGTTACAGACAGTTCTGGTGGTTGGTTTTTGCTATTATGTATTAATATTTTGAACTGTACTTACAGGCTGCGTGGACGATTTTCTACATATTACGCTCCTGCTGCATTTTTGGTGTTGTTCCTCTTCTTATAAATGCAAAAGAGGAACAGTATACCGTAATATTACACGCAACTGAGGAATATAGGACTGCAAAAGTTGAAGACGTTACTACAGAAGTTATTATCTCACAGCGAATATACATTTTCACAATGACCCTCTGAATTAACAACTTTCAATCGCTTCATGCGACCTCTACAAACAATATCCCAGGTGATACCATTGCACTACAGCTGTCATCCTTAAAAGCTATGTATCTGTATCCATTTTATTTATTGATTCACGACATCTTTTTTATCGCCTACATTATCAAATGTTTGTGAGAACATCCTATTCTCCACACTTCACAGCAAATGAATACAGCATCATTACCTCATATTTTGTCATACTTGTGTATTTAATTACTGAACGATTTGGTATTTTCCCAGTAACTTCATTTAAATGTTGATGCAAGTGTCTACTGAAAAGTTATGCTAATTTAAAAGTGGTCAATCGCATGTGTTAGGGGCACCTCAACTGAACTGAGAACCAAAAGTCCCCTCTGCCAAGAAGGCATAAATAATTGTTTCAGTAACATTTAGCAATAATCTGCAGTCACTTAACGTGAGCGCACTAGCGCAAGAATACTGGTTTATTTATTTATGAACCAAGTGGTACTGATATTTATTGTAAATTGTCTGAATGTAGCCGAATATTTACAACATTTCTTTCATTTCAATATTTTTATAATAAACCAGTTTAGTGCAGGAAAGTGGTCAAGTGAGTCAAATCGTGTCTATAGAGCTTGAAAAAGATGTATTTCTGGTGGGGCCTTCGCCGGCCGGGGTGGCCGAACGGTTCTAGGCGCTACAGTCTGGAACCACGCGACCGCTACGGTCGCAGGTTCGAATCCTGCCTCGGGCATGGATGTGTGTGATGTCCTTAGGTTAGTTAGGTTTAAGTAGTTCTAAGTTCTAGGGGACTGATGACCTCAGAAGTTAAGTCCCATAGTGCTCAGATCCATTTTTGTATGGCCTTCGGCCAATGAGATTTGGACAATGGCCGAACACTACGATGTTAAGTGGGGACTGGGACTTATCGAGTGAGGAGTTCAACGGAGCGATCCTGGACACTTTATGTCGAGTGCTTGAAGAAGGCAGACCTGCCTGACGTAACGTGCGTGATTCAGTCGTATAGGTGGCTGGTTATGCGTGGTAAACGGGTGCTACAATACTTTTGAGGTGGCTTTACATATCGATAGGTTTGAATGTGCCCGAGAGTAGAACACTAAGTTTTTCCACTTGAATCACACAGCTGAGGATAGAAGATTATTAGTTGCTATTCTTTGTATTGCGCGCGATAATCTGTAAATCATCGCGTTGAATTCTGAACAGTTTTGAGCTGAAGGATATTTCGTGTACTGTGACTGCGACATGGACCTAGATTTCGCTTATCTTTGATGATTATTTAGTTTGAGGACTTTGTTACCATTCTCGCAACGCTCTCACCGTAACTTTAACTGCATTTGAAGAGGATATTTTCTCTTGTTATTGCAACTGAATCTCGTAGGACCACTTCCGTTTATTTGAGATGCCCTTTCTTGAATGAACATTATTCAACATGATTCTCTGTCATCTACATCAAATACAGATGTTAGAATACAGTCCTTTTTATTAAATTATTCTTTCATCTCTTATTTTATATTTATGTGTCCCTTATTAGTTCGCAATTCTAGCCAATGTGTAGACTATTTGACTGCAGGATCACAGCTACAGTTACCGAGCGAGGTGGCGCAGTGGTTAGACACTGGACTCGCATTCGGGAGGACGACGGTTCAATCCCGCGTCCGGCCATCCTGATTTAGGTTTTCCGTGATTTCCCTAAATCGCTCCAGGCAAATGCCGGGATGGTTCCTTTCAAAGGGCACGGCCGACTTCCTTCCCCGTCCTTCCCTAATCCGATGAGACCGATGACCTCGCTGTCTGGTCTCCTTCCCCAAAACAACCAACCAACAGCTACAGTTTATTGTTTGCAGCGAATTAGCTGTGGGACATGAAAGCAGACGTGCGCGTATCGATCCTATGAATATACCGAGCTATTATTCTTTTTAAACAGAGCCGTGCATAGCCCAAGTACCTAAGGTCCGAGTAACGGAAGGTAAAGAACTAACTGGTTTGCTCGTATGGGATGCTGTTTAACAAGGTTGAGAAGAAAGTGAGTCAGGGTTGTAGCCTATCCCCACTCTTGTTCAATATGCACATGAGGCAAGCAACGAAAATTTTGGTGAAGGAATTAAAGTCCAGGGAGAAGGAATATAAACTTTGAGTTTTCCTGATTACATTTCAGTTCTGTCATAGGCAGCAAAGGACTTCTAAGGACAGTTAATTGGGATTGACAGTTTCTTGAAAGGAGAATATAAGACGAACATTAACAAAACCAGAACAAGGGTAATGGAATGTAGTCGAATTAAATCAGGCGATGCTGAGAGAATTACAATAGGAAACGAGATACTAAAAGTAATATGCGAGTTTTGCTATTTGGGCACCAAAACAACTAATGATGGCCAAATTAGAGTGTTAATTGGCAATGGCGAGAAAATCTTTTTGAAGAAGAGAAATTTATTGACACTGCTTATAGATTTAAGTGTTAGGTAGCCTTTTCTGAGCGCATTTGAGTGGAGTGTAAGTTTATATAGAAGTCGACGTGGATGATACACAATTCGGACGAGGAGAGGATAGAATGTTTTGAAATGTTGTGCTATGGAAGGATGCTGAAGTCTAAATGGATAGATCATGTAACCAATGAGGAGGTACTGATCAGAACTGATGAGAAAAAAAATTTGTGGTACAGGTTGAGTAAAAGATGGGGTTAGTTTTAGCACACATTCTGAGACGTCAAGTGAGCATAAGTTTACTATTGGAGGTAAGTGTGGGGGACAAAAATTGTAGAGGGAGACCAAATTCCAGTATGTCTTTGGAGGTGAAGAGGATTGCAAAGGACAGCGTAGCATGAAGCTCTGCACCAAATCAGTCTTTGTACTGAAGAGCACAAGAATACCAACAACAACAATATCAGTACACAAAAATGAATCATCACGCACAATAAATAGTAAGCTATAATTACACAGATGAGTGCATGGAAATGAAATATAAAATAACTTGTGCAACACCTTTGTTGAAATAGTAGCAGTTTCAGCAAAAAAAAAAAAAAAATACACACAAACTTGTTCTCCTAAACAAGGCGATAGATACTGTTTAATAACTGCAGTGTCAAAAATCGTTAACTGAACCTACCATGGAGAAGATAGATAATTGTATACATATCAAATGAATTTGCAATTGCCAGTAAGGACTACCATCAGGTACAGAGTAGAATGACAACAATGAAAATTTGTCCCAGACCGGGAGCCGAACCCCCATTTCCCACTTATCGCGAGCGGCCGCCTTACCAATTGGCTCTCCATGCACAACTCACGATCGAATCCAAACTTCCATATGTCGTCAACCATGCGTCTACGACCTGTTCTCGTACAGCCATTATGTATATTCCCATACAGGTCAGGCACTGTACTTGAAATTCGCTTGCCAAGTATCAGCAGATGAACACGATATCGCAGTGGCTGTGTTATTCTGATAACGACGCAAAGTTCCTTTGGAGATGCATGCATGGAAGTTTCAGTCAAGCCGTGAGTCGTGCACGGATAGTCAAATAAGCGATAAGCGGGAAATCCGGGTTCGAGTCCCGGTACGGAACAAATTTTCATCGTCGTAATTCCATTCTAAAGCTGGTGCTAGTCCTTATTCGCAATTGCGAATACATTTGATGTGTTTAGTAACTGCTGATGTCGCCGCAGTGCCTGTTCTTTTTTGGTTCAAAACGGTTCAAATGGCTCTGAGCACTATGGGACTTAACTTATAAGGTCAGCAGTCCCCTAGAACTTAGAACTACTTAAACCTAACGAACATAAGGACATCACACACATCCATGCCCGAGGCAGGATTCGAACCTGTGACTGTAACGGTCGCGCGGTTCCAGATTGTACCGCCTAGAACCGCTCTGCCACGCCGGCCGGCTTCTTTTTTTGGATATGCGCGCATGTCCAAACGAACTTTGCAGGCTCTGCAATATCGTACCGTACGTCGTGTCGTATCGTATCGTATAAATAATTATCGTCTTGTACTCAACAGCAATCTGTAGATGACGTAAAAAATAATTACCTGGATTGTCTTTACTAAACAGAAATCCTCTAGATTTCAGCAAGTGTGGGTATAGGAAAATTACAGCGTCATGTGCAGCAATTATTATCGTACACGTTAGATTCAGGGTGATAGATGTATTTGCACATTACAGTTCGAACAGAATTACGACAACAATTAAGGGAAATCCACCAACTATGGCTCATACTGCACTAGTTTCTGCCAGAGGTAAGAGAATAAAAATTGTTAATGTATTATGAAACCAAAATTAAAATTATTAAACAACTTGTATTCTCCTGAAAAGTGCTCGAACAGTCCAGATACTTATGATGGCTGCTGCTTCGCATATTGAATATTAAACGGTCATTATTGTACTCGTTCATTCAGTTTTAGTCAGCCACTTCAATTATAATCTGTAAACTATGTGTTACCCACCAGGAAAAGTGTCACTAAAGACAAATGAAGCTCTACTCATTTCAGTTAATAACTACTGCTTAACTCGTACGATATCACGACCGCTGTTATCTCCAACTGAAAGCATACATCAGAAACTGCTGTCCGCCCTTCTCTACAACTGAACGCCTTCACTACCTACGAGGATGTTAAATTAAACACCTTTCAGCCGAAAAAAATTCCGACCTTATTTTCTTTGCCAACCAGTTTCAGCGTTTTACTATGCCAGGGTCGGTCAGGGGACCGACGTGTAGGATAAATCTACCTAGGTTGTAATCAAAACAGGGGCCAGCAATACTGATATTAGTAGGTATTTACTACAGTGAACCCTTCAACCATCGCCTGCCGACTGCGGTCAGGGGCCTGAAGTAGGCGGAATAAAACGCTGAAACTGGTTGTCAAATAAAATAAATGATAGTTAATTGAAACCCTCAACTGCCGACAGGTGTTGCTGATATACCTCGATGGGGACAGCTGAAAATGTGTGCCCCGACCGGGACTCGAAAACGGGATTCCTACTTACATGGCAACCGCTCTATCCACCTGAGCGACCGAGGACACAGATGAATAACGCGACTGCAAGGACTTATCCCTTGCACGCTTGCCGTGAGACTCACATTCCCAACTGTCCACAAACTACATACGTAATGTACCTAATAGATATTTGCCCATTTACTCATTACTCGCGCACACTAAGGTGACGATTCCCCCATCGAGGTATATCAACAACACCTGTCGGCAGCTGGGGGTTTCAATTAATTATCATTTATTCTAGAGAAGGTATACGGTAATCAATGGTACCTGTTCTTTCGAGAGCAGTTACTATCTTCATATATACACTACTGGCCATTAAAACTGCTACACCAAGAAGAAATGCAGATGATAAACGGGTATTCATTGGACTGACATGTGATTACATTTTCACGCAGTTTGGGTGCATACATCCTGAGAAATCAGTACCCAGAACAACCACCTCTGCCCGTAATAACGGCCTTGATACGCCTGGGCATTGAGTCTAACAGAGCTTGGATGGCGTGTACAGGTACAGCTATCCACGCAGCGCCAACACGATACCACAGTTCATCAAGAGTAGTGACTGGCGTATTGTTTTGAGCCAGTTGCTCGGCCACCATTGGCCAGACTTTTCCAATTGGTGAGAGATCTGGAGAATGAGCTGGCCAGTGCAGCAATCGAACATTTTCTGTATCCAGGAAGGCCCATACATGACCTGCAACATGCGGTCTTGCATTCTCCAGCTGAAATGTAGGGTTTCGCAGGGATCGAATGAAGGGTAGAGCCACGGGTCGTAACACAACTGAAATGTAACGTTCACTGTTCAAAGTGCCGTCAATGCGAACAAGAGGTGAGCGAGACGTGTAACCAATGACACCCCATACCATAACGCTGGGTGATACGCCAGTTTGGCGATGACGAATACACGCTTCCAATGTGCGTCCATCGCAATATCGCCAAATACGGATCCGACCATCATGATGCTGTAAACGAAACCTAGATTCATCCGAAAAAGTGACGTTTTGCCATTCGTGCACCCAGGTTCGTCGTTGAGTACACCATTGCAGGCGCTCCTGTCTGTGATGCAGCGTCGAGGGTAATCGTAGCCACGGTCTCCAAGGTGATAGTCCATGCTGCTGCAAACGTCATCGAACTGTTCGTGCAGATGGTTGTTGTCTTGCAAACGTCCCCATCTGTTGACTCAGGGATCGAGACGTGGGTGCACGATCCGTTACAGCCATGCGGATAAGATGCCCGTCATCTCGACTGCTAGTGATAAGAGGCTGTTGGGATCCAGCACGGCGTTCCGTGTTACCCTCCTGAACCCACCGATTCCATATTCTGCTAACAGTCATTGGATTTCGACCAACGCGAGCAGCAATGACGCGATACGATAAACCGCAATCGCAATAGGCTACAATCCGACCTTTATCAAAGTCGGAAACGTGATGGTACACATTCGCCAACGGCGCCTACCTTGTGTGAATGCTCTGAAAAGATAATCATTTGCGTATCACAGCATCCTCTTCCAGTCGGTTAAATTTCGCGTCTGTAGAACGTCATCTTCGTGGTGTAGCAATTTTAATGGTCAGTGGTGTAATACCAGTATTTCTGGCTCCTGTTTTGATCACAACCGAGGTAGCTTCTTCCCACATGTTGGTCAGGGGCGTGAAGATGGCGTAGTAAAACGATGAAACTGGTTGCAAAATAAAATAAGGTAGGAAATTTGAGAGCGGAAAGGTGTTTAATTTAACATTCTCTATCGAGCAGCCGTGTGCCGCAACCGTCTCTAAAAAGATGGACATACAGAGCCTTCAGTATCTGTTCAGGGACGTAGGCGCAGTGAGTGCAGAGGGGCGGGGGCAGTCGGAACAGGACGCCTGGTGCAGAGGCCGGCGCTCACCATGACGGCGTCGTCGCGCAGGTCACCCGCGGCGTCGCGACGGCGCACCTGCTCCGCCAGCGCCGCCAGACTCGCCTCGTCCGCTGCGCCGCCGGCCAGCCGGCGGGCCTGCCGCGCCACGGTGCACACCAGGAAGGACAGCTCCTCGCGCGGGTCGGAGGCACCCGCCGCCACGCTCTCCCGCCCCCCGCAGTCTCGCTGCTCTCCGGGCAGCCGGCCGTCCGCCTGCACAACACCCGAGAACGCCCGCCACCCTTGACGTAAATCCTCTGCAAATATGCAGTTTCAGTACCAGTGAATTCAAATGGGCCGCCAGGGTGGCCGAGCGGCTCTAGACACTACAGTCCGGAACCGCGCTGTTGCTACGGTCGTAGTTTCGAATCCTGCGTCGGGCATGGATTTGTGTGATGTCCCTAGGTTATTTAGTTTTAAGTAGTTCTAAGTCTAGGGGACTGATGACCTCAGAAGTTAAGTCCTATAGTGCTCAGAGCCATTTTTTGAATTCAAATGGCCCTGAGCACTACGGGACTTACCATTTGAGATCGTCAGTCCCCTAGACTTAGAACTACTTAAAACTAAATAACCTAAGGACATCACACAAATCCATGCCCGACGCAGGATTCGAACCTACGACCGTAGCAGCGGCGCGGTTCCGGACTGAAGCGCCTAGAACCGCTCGGTCAAGGCGGCCGGCCGAAGCGAGTACACTAGTGAATTATTCTACCCTACTTACACTGAGGAGTCAAAACAATAAGGCCATTCAGCATGGCACGGATTACACAATTGCTCACTAGCTTTATAGAGGTATGTAGCAGCAGTTGTCTACCCATACACGGGCCTGTGGTTTGTGGGTACAGCACCGACGCATATTACCATCACAGATATTTTCCTCAGATTCAGATCAGGCGAATGTGGTGCTCAAGTCATCAACACGAGTTCACTGTCAAGCGCTTCAAATCATAGTAGGACGATACTGGTATCGTTTATTTTTATTTATTTATTTACACGTCTAGCTCCGTAGGACCAATTTGAGGAGCAAATCTGCAAGATGGAATGTGTCAGTACATGTAAATACAACATAAAAGTAATAACAGATAAAATAAAATGTTTATGAACCCAAAAAAGTCAAGCCATTAGTTTACATAAACGCAATCCACAATATAACAAAAGAATCAGCTTAATTTTTCAAGGAATCCTCGACAAAATAGAAGGAGTGACCTAGGACGAAACTCTTCGGTTTCGATTTGAAAGGCCGCGCGGGGTAGCCGTGTGGTCTCTGGCGCCTTGTCACGGTTCGCACGGCTACACCGTCGGAGGTTCGAGTCCTCCCTCGGTCATGGGTGTATGTGTTGTCCTTAGCGTAAGTTAGTTTAAGTTAGTTTAATTAGTGTGTAAGCCTAGGGACCGATGTTCTCAGTAGTTTGGCCCCGTAAAACCATACCACAAATTTCCAATTTCGATTTGAAAGCGCTGGTATTGCTGCTCAGACTTTTGGGTTCTTGTTGTAGCTTATTGAAAATGGATGCAGCAGTATACTGCACACGTTTCTGCACAAGAGTTACGGAAGTACGATCCAAATGCAGACTGGATTTCTACAGAGTATTGACTGAGTGAAAGTGGCTAATTCTTGGGAATAAGCCGATATTGTTAACCAGAAACACACTAAAGAATATGTGTATTGAGAGGTCAATGTCAAAACAGAGAGTGAACAGGGGTCGACAAGAGGTTCGCGAACTTATACCACTTTTTGCACGAACTGCCCAGTTCTGAGCCAAAAATATCGTTTGAGAATAGGAAGAGTTATCCCCAAATTATAATACCATACGACATAACCGAATGAAAATAAGCAAAGTAGACTAATTTTCGTGTTGAACGATCACGGTCATTTACTTCAGATACCATTATAATAGTAAAAAGGCGGCATTAAGTTTTTGAACAATATCCTAAACGTAGCCTTTCCATGACAGTTTACTATCTATCTGAACACTTACAGATTTGAACTGTTCAGTTTCAGTAATCATATGCCCATTGTGTGCAATTAAAACGTCGAGTTTTGTTGAAGTGTGTGTTACAAACTGTAAAAACGGAGTCTTACTGTGACTTAGCATTAGTTTATTTTCGACAAACCATGAACTTATGTCATGAACTACAATATTTGAAACAGAGGCAATGTAGCACACAACATCCTTTACTACCAAGCAAGTGTCATCACCAAACAGAAATATTTTCGAATTACATATAATAGTAGAGGTCATATCATTTATATAAATAAGGAACAGAAGTGGCCCCAACACTGATCCCTGGGGCAGCCCCCGTTTGACCATACCCCAATCAGACCGCACATTACAGCCATTCTCAATACTGTGAATAGTGACCTCTTACTGCCTGTTGTTAAAATAAGAGGTGAAGCAATATTCCATAATGGTCCAGCTTCTGGAGCAATAATTTGTGATCAACGCTAACGACTTAGTTAAATAAAAAAATACGCCTAGCGTTCGAAATCTTTTGTTTAATCCATCCAGTACCTCACACAGAAGAGAGATTAGAGCGTTTACAGTTCTTAAATGACTTCTAAAGCCGAACTGTACATTTGATAGCAAATTATGTGATATAAAATGATCAATTATCCTTACATACACAGCCTTTTCAATAACTTTAGCAAACACTGATGCCATAGAAATAGGTCTAAAATTGTCTGCACTGTCCCTTTTTACCTTTTTATAAAGCGGCTTTACTACTGAGTACTTCAATCGTTCAGGAAATTGACCATTCTTAAAGGAAGTATTACTAATATGGCTAAGTACAGGACTAACATATGCAGCACAGTACTTTAATATTTTGCTAGTCGCTATATCATATCCATGAGAGTCTTTAGTCTACAGTGATTTAATTATTGACTCAATTTCCCGCTTATCAGTATCACAGAGGAGCATTTCAGACATCAATCTCGGCAAGGCATTTTCCAACACAGATGCATTTGTTCCCTGCTGGAGGATGCCACCATTTTTGGGGAAAACATGAAACTTCAAGGGACCCTGGACATCCTTAGTAAAATTTGTGTGCTCCACAAGTCTCATAGGGTCATCGATTACTACCACAGGTCCCATGGAAATCCAGGTGAATGTCGCCATAACACAATACTATCTCAACCAGCCTGCATCTATGGAGTCGTTCAACAACCTTGCGTAACAAGAAAATGGGTCGCTCGATCAAGTGAATTATTTTCACTGATCCACGGTCCAATCTCGATGATACCATACCCGCTCCAAAGTAACTGATGATGTTGTTACATCAACACATACGGCTCGTTTGCTGTGGGTCCCCATCTTCAACGACGTGCGCCAGCAGTCCGCTCCAGAACACCTGCCCCAGTACTGCAATCTGTGGTCAGATCTGACACAGAAAGCCTCCTCTCCCACTTTACACAGTGGGCACACCACTGAATTCCACGTCCCCTGAACAGGCTTGGAACAGCGACATGTCGTCACCTACTCATCGTTTCACCCACTCTCCAGCCATTTTCCAGGCCTGCTGACGAGAATATAGAAAAGCTGACCTTTTTTGCCGTTTCTGAGATGCTACATCCCACGTGCTGGACCATAACAGACAGCCCTGCTGTCAAAGGTGCCTATGTCCGTGTATTTTCCCATCTGTTGCCTGTGTCTTAGCTAGAAAGAGTCCCTATGTGTCTCTGCTTCGGTTATATACTTTCCTTACCACTTATGATGCCAACAACGCCACGAGGCAGAAACAATGTTTTGGCTCATCACTGCATTTAGCCTGGGAAGATCAACTGCGTAAAGACATAAGATGACAATTAATGCCATCTTGTAGCTTTTTGCGCTTAATCTTCCCGATATAAATACGATGATGAACCAAAACATTATTATGTTCCTAAAATTGGCAAAATCATGCAGATTATGACAGATGTCAAAAGATAAAAATGAATATTTTGGTTGAAACTTCCTGGCAGATTAAAACTGTGTGACCGACCGAGACTCGAACTCGGGACCTTTACCTTTCGCGGGCAAGTGCTCTACCATCTGAGCTACCGAAGCACGACTCACACCCGGTACTCACAGCTTTACTTCTGACAGTATCTCGTCTCCTACCTTCCAAACTTTACAGAAGCTCTCCTGCGAACCTTGCAGAACTAGCACTCCTAAAAGAAAGGATATAACGGAGACATGGCTTAGCCACAGCCTGGGGGATGTTTCCGGAATGAGATTTTCACTCTGCAGAGGAGTGTGCGCTGATATGAAACTTCCTGGCAGATTAAAACTGTGTGACCGACCGAGACTCGAACTCGGGACCTTTGCCTTTCGCGGGCAAGTGCTCTACCATCTGAGCTACCGAAGCACGACTCACGGCCGGTACTCACAGCTTTACTTCTGCCAGTATCTCGACTCCTACCTTCCAAACTTTACAGAAGCTCTCCTGCAAGGTTCGCAGGAGAGCTTCTGTAAAGTTTGGAAGGCAAAGGTCCCGAGTTCGAGTGTCGGTCGGTCACACAGTTTTAATCTGCCAGGAAGTTTCATATCAGCGCACACTCCGCTGCAGAGCGAAAATCTCATTCTGGAATATTTTGGTTGACTGTCAAGATAGCCAACTTGTCCTGGTTTCGTACGTGTTGAATAGGTAATAAAGGAGGCCAAAGATAGTTTCAGAAGAGGGAGCACATAACTTTGCTAAAGCTCGAAAATGAATGTTAGTTCTTGCCATATATACCAAAAAATTGGGAAACCTGTTGAAAGCAACTGAGAAACACATATTGCAGAACATGGCTTAATTGTTAAAAGAACCAAAGACATAGCGACTGAAGGACGAGAATGATTCACTGAAAATAAAAACACGAAATGACACAGTAGTACAAAACGTGAAAATACTCTCCTAAATTGGACGTAATACTACAAACAATTGGTCGAGTATCAAAGATTTCAGAAGTAGATTGGCAAATGTCAAGAATGCTTCCTTCAACATAAGAACGGTAGTGGTGAGAAGCTTCAAGCTGTTTTTGATTTGACACTTCTCATTTATAATGAGAAAATTCAGTTAACCATAGATTAAACGCTTGTTTAGACCTATCAACTTAGATTCATTATTATTCCAATTACAAGATTAATAACAGTAACAGGAAAGTCGAGCCATCTTTTAATCTTCTTCTTTATATTATAATTGGGTTTCTGAGCATTTAATATCACATTTTTCGCCTGGGTGAGAAGAGGTCTTGGAAAACGAGCAGTTAAGCCATTCATTCACAGGTTGACTAGTCGGCCAACCCCCCCCCCCCCCCCCTCCCCCGCTTGCTAAGCTGGCCTGCCACGACACATTCGCTTTTGTGGTGTATGATTTTATAATGGTCTGGTTCAGGTTCTAGGTGCATTGACAGAGGTCAAACCCGGAAGGAGGACCATAACTGAGTAAACCGAAAGGTTGGAGGCTCCTTTTAGTCGCCTGTTGTGACAGGCAGGAATACCTCGGGTCTTTCTAACCCCCCGGACCCACAGGAGGAAAAGGAGATAGAGGAAACGTGGTGGAGTAAGGAGTTGCGCACAAGAAATTGAAATAGCAACTAAAGAAGAACAAGAAGTTTTCAAAACTTACAGAAATAAACCTACAAATGAAAACTATAAAAAAGATGAAAAGAAAGGTAATAATGTGAAACATTTAAATACGTGACACGGAAAGCATACGCAGAATCATGGGAACGCTTTATTAGCAATGTAGATCATGATTTACATGGAAGGTAAAAATCGCTTGTAAAGCGATAAAAGACTCAATAGGTGGGAAAAGGCTCGTATACATGTCAACAGTACAGGAGAGAAAGAATAGATAGCTTATTATAAAAAGGTAAGGTAATATGAGATTCTAATTCACAGACGACCTGAATCAAATAACACAAAACGCCTGGATGACAACAATAAGTGAGAAAATGACGGAAGCTCTAAAAGCTACAAAGAATAGGCAAGCCACCGGTTAGTTGATATTAATATGGAACTGTGGACATATGAAGGGTTATTCTGATATTTAAGGCTTCTTCACATCTTTAAGCAACGCTAGGGTAGTAAGAAGGTACCAGGAAACTAATAGCCAAAGTAATATCTGTCTTTCAAAACGGTGATAAAAATAAATACATTAGCTGTACAGATGAAAGCCTCCTCGATTCAGTCTCCAAATTATATGCCAAATATAATATGAAAGACAAAAATAAGTCTCATGGAAAACTAATATCTGAAGAAGAATCACATTTTATAAAGGTACAATCAATTACTGACAATGTTTTTACCCTACGACAAGTCACAGAAGAGAGACAAGAAATATACAGGAAAACACATCTTGGGTTTACAGAGTTATAAAAGGCATTTGATAACGTGAACACAGAAGGGCTATGGAATATAGTGACTGAGGAAGGTTATCCATTTCATTTCACAAATCCTATATATCGTCTATACACAGATATCAAAATTATTATAGCTATGGAAAATATAATCACAAAGACAGTGAAGACAAAGAAAGGGGTAAAATAAAAGATGTTATAATTCTCCACAACGCCGAAGTAGATGAACTGAACAGTAAATGGGAAGTATTTAATAAAGAAGATGTACTTTTAGATTGTGGTACTAAACTAAGTTTTAAATTACACTTTCAATCAATCTTGTCCACAGGAAAATCCTACAAAAATACCGTCATTTGACCATCGGAAGACTCCCGTATGGACGACATAGTAATAAGCATCCCTGGTGTAGAGAAACTACTGAAAGGTTTGTAGGCAAGTAAATCACCAGGTCCGGATGGAATCGTAATTCGGAATTGTCTCCTTACCTACCATGGCTTTATTTTGAATCTCCCTGGCAGCACAAAATCCCAAGCAACTGGAAGAAAGCGCAGCTGAGTCCTGTATATAGAAAGGGTAAAAAAGCCGGACACAAAATTACAGACCAATATCCCTAACTTCTGTTGCCTGCATAATCCTTGAACGTTTTCTCACTTCGAATATAATAAACTTACTTGAGACTGAGAAGCATATGTCCACGAATCAGCATGGTTCAAGAAAGCATCGCTCGTGCGAAACTCAGCTTGCCCTATTCTCACATGATATACTGCGAACTGTGGATGAAGGGCAACAGGCAGATGCCGTATTTATAGATTTTCGGATAGCATTTGACATGGTACTGTATTGCAAGCTGTTAACGAAGGTACGAGCATATGGAATAAGTTCACATATATGTGTGTGACTCGAAGACTTCTTAAAGAACAGAACCCAGTATGTTGTCCTCGACGGCGGGTGTTCATCAGAGACAAGGGTACCGTCAGGAGTGCCCCAGGGGTGTGTGATAGGACCGCTGTTGTTCTCTATGTACATAAATGATTTGCGAGACAGGGTTGGCACCAATCTGCGGTTTTTTGCTTACGATGCTGTGGTGTATGGTAAGGTGCCGAAGTTGTGTGACTGTAGGAAGATACAAGACAGACAAAACTTCTAGTTGGTGTGATGGATGGCAGCTAGCTCTAAATGTGGAAAAATGTAAGCTAATGCGGATGAGTGGGAAGAACAAACCTGTAATGTTCTGTTACAGCATTACTAGTGTCCTGTCTCACACAGTCAGGTCGTTTAAATATCTGAGGTAACGTTGTAAAGCGATATGAAATGGAACGATCTTCTAATGATTGTGTTAGAAAAGGGGAATGGTCGACTTCGGTTTATTGGGGGAATTCTAGGAAATTATAGTTCACTTGTAGAGAAGACCGCATATAGGACGCTGGTGTGACCTATTCTTGAGTACTGCTCGAGTATTTGAGATCCGTACCAGGTCGGATTGAAGGCCGACATTGAAGCAGTTCAGACGCAAGCTAATAGATTTGCTACCGGTAGGTTAGAACAACACGTAAGTGTTATCTAAAGGCTTCGGGAACTCAAATGGGAATCCCTGGAGGGGTGGCGACTTTTTTTTCCGAGAAACACCACAGAGAAAATTTAGAGACCCGGCATTTGAAACAGACTATCGAACAATTCTGCTGCCGCCAACATACATTACCACGAATGTGAGATACGATAAATTGGGGCTCATGAACAGGCATATAAACGGATAAACGGCCGTTTTTCCCTGGCTCTATTTGCGAGTGGAACGGGAACGGAAATGACTAATAGTGGTACAGGGTACCCACCGCGACGCACTGTACGATGGCTTGCGTAGTCTCTTATGTAGATGTAGATGCTGGTGTAGATGTAGATGTAAATGCAATTTTATAAGCAGATGATTTTACTCTAACTTCAAAGAATGAAGATGACCTTCAGACTGAAGTATCAGGTAGGCTCCGTTGGAGCTGCGCGCTTCGGGACTTGTTCTGACGGAGGGTTGTAGAGGATTGGCTGTGCTGTAGCGAGGGCGGAACGCAAATTGTCGCGTTGTGCTATAACAGCACGAAGCAAATTTTGTGATGTTTTTCGTGCCGCAGCGTGGCCAAGGAAAATCGTGCAGCCCGTACGAAAGCCGACGCAGCGAAGTGAAAATCGGTCGGTCGGATTACCAAACGCGCCGATCCAGAACGCGAGAAGAAAGAGGAGGAAAGTCATACACCTGTCCCGCCTCTGCATATCCACTGCAGAGGCACACCACAGACGGTGCTGTACGATACTACCGCCGGCTGCTGCGAGCACGGAGTGGGTGCTAAGTCTGCTGACCCCGACACCACTGTCGAGCTGCCGGCAGCGAGTTTGGCAAGTCACAGAGCCTGAGGAGACGCCGCAGCCAATGCAGCAGGACAAGCAAGATCAAATGAACTTGTTGACAGCCTGGCCAAACAGGCCACCGGTAAACCAACTCTGGAGATCGTCCACCCGGAGCCTCATCTCAGATCGGTCTTCCACAGCAAAGTTTTCGCGATCTGGGATTCTGAATGGCGCACCGTCAGTACCCCAAACAAACTCCGTGTTATCAGGGAGACGAAGAATGTGTAGCTGTCATCCATGCGAGCCACTCGTATGGACTGTTGTCCCTTGCCGGCCCCGCATCGGCCATACGTGACAAAAAATAAAAACACCTATAGCCGTCCTTATGATTGATTTATTTTGTCGCTACCAGTTTCAACGCTATAAAATAAAACAAAATCATAAGGACGGCTGTAGATGTTTTTATTTTTGTCGTGATAGTAAACGGCCGTCGTCCCAGTGACCTCCTGCTAAAAGGATGGACATACAAAATAGTTTGCTAACACCTCCTCCGTCACGAGGACCCACCTCGGTGTCGCTATGGCTCTCGTATAACTGTAGGCCACCTCTTGTTGTACTGCGGAATTTTAGCAGCTCTGCGGCGGACTTTTAACCTTCCCAGCACCCTACCTATGGTGCTGGGCTACAATGCCTCAATGGCCGGTTTAGTTTTACGTTTCAGTCGTGAGGGGAGTTTTTCTCGTACCATATAAGGATGGGTGTCTGGCCTTCTCTCCCACGCCTCCACCCTCCCTCCCTTTTACCTCTTCATCACTCTCGCATTGCTTTTGTTTGCCTTGGTGTTTGTCTTTTTCCTATGTGTGTCCTTGTCGCCTTGTCTTTTAGGTTGACGGTTTTAGTACGTCCCAGAGTGCTTGGCTCATCCTTTTTTATTGTTGTAATCAGCTAGCCCCAGAGATCTGGTATATGATTTTAATACCTTCCTCTACCTTTCATTTTAGTGTACGTTTCCCCCTTCGGTTCGCTTCATTTGTTTTCTCTTTCGGTGTCGTTACCCGCTATTTTTACTTCCACCAACTCCTTTGTTTTTAATAATTTTACCTTGCTACTTGTTTGCTTTAGGAAAAAGGGACTGATAACCCTTTAGTTGGTCCTTTTATATCCCAAACCAACCAAGCAACCAAGAAAGGCCAAGTCACTCATTTGGGTCTTGTACGAACAAGCAGTCGAGGAAGGACTTCGACGAGCTGGGTTCGGAGACGCGACCGTAAAGCTGCACAACCGAACCAACAGAAGGAAGCCGCCGCTTGGTATCGTCCTCGACAGATAGTCCAGGTGGCATCCTTGAGCTGCGGAAGCCCTCCCTCCTGTCCTGAAACCTAAGCCACAGCGCTTCAGATGCCATCGAGAAGGACACGTCGCCAAGTACTGTCATAATGCCGCCAAGTGCCTAAAGTGCTCCCGCGAAGTTTCAACGGCGGCAGGTGCGCATAGGAAACAGACCAACACACTCTCGCTGCAGCAAGCCCCATGTGGGCAACTGGTGAAGCTGCCCAGCGAGCCCCATGTCGTCAATTGGTGGGGCTGCCCGGTGAGCCCCATTTGGCCAATTGGTGAAGCTGCCCAGCTCTCGCAACCTCCAGCCAGATCAGCAGCGTGATAGCGCCCCCTTGCACAAAGACGCGCTGCCAGAGAAGAAACGGACGGCGGCAAACACGACGAATCCAGAGCAGTGGAGTGGCGAGACGGCGGTGGTTCCCTCTGCCTGTGACCAGTCTGAACGTCCCACCAGTGCTGGGGAGGACCGGCCGCAAACGGAGATTGGGGGTAAGCAAAAGCCGGGACCCAAGAAGACGCAACAGTAGCAGACGACCAACGCCATGTGCACCTCCGCAATGCACGACGTTGTCGGGGGAGCAATTGCAACCCTTAAGGCCTGTTCTCGCTGCAGAAAAGAAGGAGACCCTACGACAACTGCATACAGGGCTTGCTCACGGCATATGATCAGCCATTCCAGCAGCATCGCAGGAGGAGGGATTTGCTAAGGAGACATGTGACGGAAGAGTGCCTGCCTCTGCAAGAGCTCCAGCAGCACTACGGGAGAAGGGCACCGCCGAGGAGACAGGCAGCTCTCCTTTGGCTACGGCGGCAACGCCCAAAGCCACTGGGACGACTCCTGATGAGAACACCGCAGCAGCACTTAACGCGCGAGCGAAACATGCCGGCGTGCATCTTGATAAACAGGCTGAATCATAACTCAGATCGCAAAGGGGACAGATTCGATAACCAGCTTTGAAAACCGCACCATGCGGTAAAGAAGAAGAAGAAGACAAGTAGACGAAACCGAAAAAATGATTTCCAAAGGAGAAGCCACCAACAGACAACCTAAGTCAGTTGTTGCGCGCAGTCACTACAGACTCATACGATAAGGTTCTACAGACAAAACCTATCCTTGCATGATCTTTCACAGATAGCAAAAAATCCTCTGTTGCTCTTACTGCCCATCCTGACTATTGCACAGACCTTTTTTTTTTTTTTTTTTTTTCCTTGACGCTTGCCTTGGCACTTTTCCCCCTCTACCCTTAGACTTCTTATCCTTCTTTCGCATTATCTAAAACTCCTGTCTCCTATATGGACACATATTAGTGAGTAATCCTACCCAGACGTACAGACATCATCACGGCTCACATCCCTTGATTTCCTCGATTGAAACTAACAATACGGAGGTAACACTAGAACTTCTGGAATGGTCACCACGTGGGTGTTGGCATGGAGGGGCCCAACTTTATTTTATTTTTGAAAAATTAGATTACGACCTGAAATTGTCTGTAGATAAAAGGACAATGTGATGACATTTCAGGGCATACAACGAGTAAGCTAAGAAATGGTTTTAAATAGTAAAATCATGGAGAAATTTAAATATTTTACTATCTTAGATGTGACATCACATATGAATAGGACCATCACATTGCAAGCTAACGTCCCAAAGATATTCGGGCTCACATGCGGTTCCTCTTCGTCGAAATGTCTTGGCTCAAACTCATCTAGGGGTTGAACCGCACGTGTCGCATTACACGCCCTAATTTGACACTTGTGACCCTTTGGTTAAATTGTCTGGCTGATGGCAAGTTAGCGAAATTATATGAAACATTCAAAGTTAATATAATATATAATAACAGTAACAATAATATCAGGAACTAAATTAACGACCCATAAATGATGTGGGCCACACAGTTGCGATTTGGTTAGAATAATGTTTATTCAGAAAGCAAACTAACAGCGAAAGTGGTCGTATTTAGAGTTACTGTTACACTCGAGTGCATATCCACTTGACACAGTTCGATCATTCACAATATCGTCGTGAAATACAAGTCCAATACTCCACCTCGTTATTTATACGAAAAGTTAGTGTTCACACCAGGCGCGCGGCTGCTCGCCGCTCAGAGACTAAATCCCGCGACACCACACAACGCGAAAATTTTAAGTCGTTTCACTTCCCAGCTACCTAAAGACCGACCATCCGCTTTCGCGTCTGCACCAGAAGTGTCCCTCCGCGTCTCCCGTGTGCCGAACATCGTTGCTCAACTGGCTAGTGCAGTTCCCTTCCCTGAAGCCGTCCATCTGATTGGCTACAGTTTATTCTACATTATTTTACACTTTCACATATTTAAATAATCGAAGCTTGGCCACTTTCACCTTCTAAATAAAGTAACAATAATATCCCTTACATAATAAACGTTAAATTCTTTTACATAAGACCAATACAGTTTCCTTCTTAACTTAGAATGCCACGGCCAGTAGCCTTGCACCAATGTGCTTTCTGATAAATAAATTAAGAACAAAAGTAACTATTATACACTAAACTTTACAACAAATATTCTATTACCTAATGATTCAATAAGGTGTCATGATCATCGTTCAATGTGTTACGTGTGGAGGAAATGATGATCTGATACTCAACTGAAAATATTGATAATTTAAATTTACTATATCTTTTAAAGAAATAAAGTTACAGATTTGGTATTTAGAGCATTAATCATTTTAATCATGTGCTTTTATATGAAATGTCGCTCGTTAAGATCGACCACAGCGTTTAGATTTTAGCATTCAGGTCTTAGTTACAAAACTTGTTAATTTCACTTTAATAGTAAATCCTGAACTATTATAATATGATCAATATTCAAATTTTTATTGGGATCACCAGGAAATTTTAAGAAAGATGGTACATTAAAATTACTGTGGCTTCTTTCCCTGAATTACTACAGAATTAAATACACTCCTGGAAATTGAAATAAGAACACCGTGAATTCATTGTCCCAGGAAGGGGAAACTTTATTGACACATTCCTGGGGTCAGATACATCACATGATCACACTGACAGAACCACAGGCACATAGACACAGGCAACAGAGCATGCACAATGTCGGCACTAGTACAGTGTATATCCACCTTTCGCAGCAATGCAGGCTGCTATTCTCCCATGGAGACGATCGTAGAGATGCTGGATGTAGTCCTGTGGAACGGCTTGCCATGCCATTTCCACCTGGCGCCTCAGTTGGTCCAGCGTTCGTGCTGGACGTGCAGACCGCGTGAGACGACGCTTCATCCAGTCCCAAACATGCTCAATGGGGGACAGATCCGGAGATCTTGCTGGCCAGGGTAGTTGACTTACACCTTCTAGAGCACGTTGGGTGGCACGGGATACATGCGGACGTGCATTGTCCTGTTGGAACAGCAAGTTCCCTTGCCGGTCTAGGAATGGTAGAACGATGGGTTCGATGACGGTTTGGATGTACCGTGCACTATTCAGTGTCCCCTCGACGATCACCAGTGGTGTACGGCCAGTGTAGGAGATCGCTCCCCACACCATGATGCCGGGTGTTGGCCCTGTGTGCCTCGGTCGTATGCAGTCCTGATTGTGGCGCTCACCTGCACGGCGCCAAACACGCATACGACCATCATTGGCACCAAGGCAGAAGCGACTCTCATCGCTGAAGACGACACGTCTCCATTCGTCCCTCCATTCACGCCTGTCGCGACACCACTGGAGGCGGGCTGCACGATGTTGGGGCGTGAGCGGAAGACGGCCTAACGGTGTGCGGGACTGTAGCCCAGCTTCATGGAGACGGTTGCGAATGGTCCTCGCCGATACCCTAGGAGCAACAGTGTCCCTAATTTGCTGGGAAGTGGCGGTGCGGTCCCCTACGGCACTGCGTAGGATCCTACGGTCTTGGCGTGCATCCGTGCGTCGCTGCGGTCCGGTCCCAGGTCGACGGGCACGTGCACCTTCCGCCGATCACTGGCGACAACATCGATGTACTGTGGAGACCTCACGCCCCACGTGTTGAGCAATTCGGCGGTACGTCCACCCGGCCTCCCGCATGCCCACTATACGCCCTCGCTCAAAGTCCGTCAACTGCACATACGGTTCACGTCCACACTGTCGCGGCATGCTACCAGTGTTAAAGACTGCGATGGAGCTCCGTATGCCACGGCAAACTGGCTGACACTGACGGCGGCGGTGCACAAATGCTGCGCAGCTAGCGCCATTCGACGGCGAACACCGCGGTTCCTGGTGTGTCCGCTGTGCCGTGCGTGTGATCATTGCTTGTACAGCCCTCTCGCAGTGTCCGGAGCAAGTATGGTGGGTCTGACACACCGGTGTCAATGTGTTCTTTTTTCCATTTCCAGGAGTGTAGTTATCGAAAATTTTTCCCTTTATGGCCGATCTTAGGTCCGACATATTTAACACTGCTACGCCTCCCTCGGCACAAACAGCTCCTATGGGGTTACCCTATGACGTAGGTGCTCGCCTGTCTCACTTGCACGCTACACTGCTTAGGCCTGATCATCATGGCCTCATTCGGCACAATAGACGCCCGTGAATTTCCCCATCACATGGCAAATCTGTGCTCTGAGCGGTACACGGTTCTGGACGACAGGATTCGTTTCACAATTCCTGCAAGACTGTCTCTTTCGACCCTATACTTAAATGAGAGCGAAATGCTCGTTAACTCACAACATGGTCTAAAAATTGAATATATTTACTTCTACACGTGAAACGATTGTAAAAACTTTGCAGAATAAAGCCAGGAAAGACACCCAGCTGAAGTTCGACAAAGCCATAGCAGTAGCAACCCTTACTTACAGAAGTGAAGCATGAGTGACAACAAGACACCAAGTAAGTATAACAAAGTTTTTCTTATTGAAGAAACCTTATATTTTCATTAGTGTTCGTAAACAGACATTCTCCTGTACATATGTTTTTCCTTCTGTAAAAGTCTCTCTTTATAATAATAATAATAATAATTGTATTCGACAACATAGTAGAGATTTATCTGTGTCCAGCGACACTGAAATGGCCTCTTGCTTAAACAGAATACGGTAACGAAAATTTTCTCTCTCTTTTTGCGTAAGTGCGTGAGTTCATTCACTATTACTTTATCTCGTAGTCTGGTGTAGCGCGCAGACCCATGATTCTTTTGCTTTTGTGTAATTCGTGAGAGGCTTGACCCAGCAAAGTCGGCACGTCATTGTGAGAAAACGTCGTGAGCGAACATGTATGCGCTCAGTCACCACATTTTTCTTGTTCACAGCAATCAGTTACCCCGCGATCAAAGGCTGATCATTTTAGGGTAGCTTGCAACCATTCCATGCAAAAGCTCTTCCAAATGATTCAGTCATTTTTCTGCGAACTATGATGCTGTTATAGTCTTTGCCCATATTAGACACCAAGTTTTAATTATTACATGTTTCACGTTGATGTGTTGACCTCCCAGAGAAATTATAGAGGTAAACTAAAACTTAAGCTAAAAGTAGAGGTGGAACACTTCGAACACAGCTGAAGAAATGAGTTTTCTATAAAGAATGGAAGGATGTGGAAGAGAGGGTCGTAAAATAAAGGAGGATATGGCGTAAGATTTTGGAATATATAAGCTGAGCGAAAAAATAAACAAAACTAGGAGAAAACATAAAAAGCAAGTACATCATCTACGCGAAAAAATACTCGCGGTAAAGCGTGTCAGTTATAAGTAACTGGAAGAAGATATGTAAGAAGACGATACAACAGATGAAGTACAATGACAGGAAATTCGGCTAATACCTGAATTGATGAAGGCGAAGAAGGAACAGAGGTGTATAGGCACTTATATTTTATTGACTCCATTTACGAGTGGAACAGGAATGACTTCCTATCGTCCAGAGTATCACCGACATGGGTTGTACGAGGGTCGTTCAATAAGTAATGCCCGACATTATTTTTAAAAAGCCATTAATATACATGGACAAACGTCCTTGTTGACGGTTCACAATTTATATTTGTTCTGTGCACCGGTGAAGTTTCGAAACGTTCTGGCAGATGGCAGAGCCGTAGTACAGCATCAAAATGGCGTCTACATACGACTCACGTTACGAGCCCAGTGCTGTTATTGAATTCTTGTGTGTGGAAAATGAAACCGTGGTGAATATCCACAAACGTTTGCGTGCAGTGTATTGCGATGCTGCGGTTGATAGGAGTACAGTTGGGCTATGGGCAAAGAAAGTTATAGCCTCAGGAAATGCAGAACCAGAGCTCCACGATCAGCCACGCTCGGGACGTCCTGTCACAGTCACTGCTCCAGACGTGCTGAATCGTGCGGATGCCATTTAGAAAAATGTTCAAATAGCTCTGAGCACTATGGGACTTAACATCTGAGGTCATCAGTCCCATAGAACTTAGAACTACTTAAACCTAACTAACCTAAGGACATCACACACATCCATGCCCGAGGCAGGATTCGAATCTGCGCCTAGAACCACTCGGCCACACCGCCATTATTCGTACCGACTGGCGCATCACAACTCGACATTGGCTTTACAGTTGTCGGTCAACATTGGAAGTGCGTCTGCAATGATCGAGATTCTCGGATATTCAAAGACGTGCACACCATGGGTTCCACGAATGCTCACAGTGGACCACAAGATTCAAAGAATGGGCATTTCATGTGAACTGTTGGAGCGTTTTCAGTCCTATGGGGAGGCCATTCTGTTACGGATCGTTAAGGGGGATGAAAGTTGGGTGCATCACTTTGCCCCGGAAACAAAAAGGTGGTTCACGGAGTGGCATCATGCACGCCACACATTAGTCTGAGAGCACGCGAACACATCGCCAAATTGCGCTGGACGTCACAGCCTCATCCACCCTATAGTCCAGACCTGGCACCCTCGTACTTCCATATCTTTGGGCTGCTTGAAGATTCTCTACGGGGAACGGTCTTCGAAGATGACAAGAGTGTCACTCATTCATCATGCATTCGATCATGCACGCCACACATTAGTCTGAGAGCCCGCAAACACATCGCCAAATTGCGCTGGACGTCACAGCCTCATCCACCCTGTAGTCCAGACCTGGCACCCTTCTCCTTCCATATCTTTGGGCTGCTTGAAGATTCTCTACGGGGAACGGATTTCGAAGATGACAAGAGTGTCACTCATTCAGTGAAAACGTGGCAACGCCTACAGGATAAGAGCTTTTACCAGCATGGAATACATGCTCCTCCACAACGTTGGCGTACAGCCATAGAACATTATGGAGACTACGTAGAAAAATAGGACATGGACAAGACATGTTTATGTATATTGTCACCAAATTCTGACTCTTAATAATAAATATGTGTTGAGAAAAAAATGTGGGACATTACTTATTGAAAAGCCTTGTGAAATGGTTACTGGCTTATATATGTGGACGTTGGTGTGGCATCAGTAGGAGCACAGCTAGTGCTCAAGTAGTGGTTGTACACAGTGTGTGTGCCAGTGCCCTTGCAGTCAGTCGTCTTAAGGCCCCTATACAAAGGCGGACCAGTCAGCTGACTCGTTCACTGGGTGGATATGCCCTGTCTCGTCCTGCTGGGCGCAGGCGACGGGCTCGCAGCTGGGTACGCGGTCTGGGTGCGTCACTTCGAGTGGTGAACCTCTACCTGCTAGCCCCAACTGGTGAACCTCTACCTGCTAGCCCCAACTGCTACCTGTCAGCGCACACTCCACCACTGCGGGCAGGTAGGGTCCGCCATGCAGTCGCCGGTATCCACATATAGCAGGACGAGTCAACTATCAGGTGGGCTAGCGAGTCAGCAGGCCAGCTTGGCTGTGTGTGTGTGGCTCTGTAGTTGTGGAGCTGGGTGGGACTCACGTGGACGAGCAGCTGGTGGGCGCGCAGCAGGTGCCTGAGCAGCAGCGCGATGTAGTCCAGCTGGCGCGCCGAGTAGTGGTCGGCGGCGTGGCGGCGCCGGGGCGGCGGGGGCCCCAGAGAGCGCTGCACCCACAGCCAGCCGCGCGCCAGCACCGCCTCCACGCGCTCCTCCCACCTGCAGCAGGCGGCGAGACAGTGAGGCCAACACACACTCCCCACCACCAAATGTGTCTGCACTGCAGGGAGGCGTCACACAGATAACAGTAAGTAGGAAAACCGTACAGGTAACAGCACAGCATTTGGAGGGCTGCCCTGCAGGTTGGGTGCAAATCGTACATGTATCGAAGTGCCTGTCAGGTCAAGTCACGCTCCGTGGTGAAACTGTCATTGCCCTGCGATCACAAACTGTTGGCATAGGAACCATGTCAAGGCAGTTCTGTAGCTCTGGCAGAATCGTCGCAGCTCCCGCCCCCCACCCTCTCCACCTCTACCTCCTGTAAAACTACATTTTTGCTATTTTACTACGTAGTTTTACCAAATTTCATATGTTTTTAATTAGGTTTGATAGAAATGTGGCATTATTGCAAAATATTATTTAAATGAACAATGTGATTTAAAATATTGCACACAAAAATTAGAAGCATCATTGTAAATAAATTGCAGATTCCGAAAAAAAGAAAACAAAATAAATAACTCATTGTTCCATTAAGTTTCGGGTGTGCAGCCGCAAGAAATCTCCTTCTTCTTCTAATATTTCGGCTGTATAACGTTCAGCCATCTTCAGAGTGAGCCGCAAGATTTCTTGCGGCTGCGCACCCGAAACTTAATGGAACAGTCTTTGCGCCGCCAAACCTGAAGATGCACAAATAACTTATTGTTTAAGGCATCTATTGTACAATGGTGGTAATATAGCGTACAATAAACCAAAGATTTTACTTGCTCCCTCTATACTGCTACCACTCGTTAGCTGATAGAAATCGACAAAAATGGAAGCCTTCGGTGATGAGCATATTTGCTTCAACACCCGCTCACTGACCTTTCAGATCATACAATACCGTAGCAAAATATCAAGAACTCCAATGTTGAACATGACCAACGTTGTAGGTAGCAGATGTGTGAACCAAACGTTATGTTAGCGATGGACGGTTCGTTTCTTCATCATTCTACATGGACAAACTAGAATGCGGTTGCAGTGGTAATCTGAGAGAAAGGCATTTCTCGTAGGCAGAAGATAGTAACATTAATGGCTGTAGAGTTTACATATCTCTCCCAGTTAGTGCCTAAACTATCTTTCTTTCCCGCGTTTTTTACCAGTCAGATTTGTGTCACCTCTGAATCTCTGCCCTTGGGGATGTTCTACCTCGACAAACCCTCAGTACAGCCCTGGTCAGCACCTCTGTAGTACGTCAGTCAGCAACCAAGCCCAGTTAACAATCTTAAGTTTACGGGGAATCTGCCTATAACGAATATTGAGCAGGCAATCATCAATTCTCTGTGATATAATAAGGTATTGTGCCATTTATACAATTTTGTTCCTGTAGCACGTCACATCTTGGAACTGACCAACACATTTCTATAAAAAATGGCAAATACAGAGTCTCACCCCTCAGCCCCCATCATCAAACCAGAAAAAATTCCGTGGAGTGACGCAAGATGTTAACAGACAATGCAGATACTTTGACTTGCTAGCCGACCAACCTCACAGGGTGCAGACAGGTACAACTCACTTATCGGTTTCCTTCGCTTTTAACTTGAGTATGCCACCATAGCATAAAATCAGCACATCTGCTTTCATGGAAGGACTAAGCATAGGTGAAACTGAGCGCCATGAATCCTGTAAGACGAGCATATTTCGTTTAAAATAAAATAACATCTTCTCACACTAGGAGTTCAAGTCTCTAAGTTATGGAAGTAATACGAAAAACAGGGACTTGGAAAACTTAAAGGAAATAGCACAGGCTTTGGAAATTTGTAGGCAGGCTGACGCAAATCGAATCTATAGACATGTCTCCAGTTCGTTTATTATTGCCTTCTTCTGTTCAGTACCTGTGAAAAGTTGGGTAATATTTCAAGTTCCTAGGTTCTGCCTCCTATAACTTCAGCCAACAGCTGTCAATAATAGGTCAAATGGCTCTGAGCACTATGGGACTTAACATCTATGGTCATCAGTCCCCTAGAACTTAGAACTACTTAAGCCTAACTAACCTAAGGACATCACACAACACCCAGCCATCACGAGGCAGAGAAAATCCCTGACCCCGCCGGGAATCGAACCCGGGAACCCGGGCGTGGGAAGCGAGAACGCTACCGCACGACCACGAGATGCGGGCTGTCAATAATGGATACAAACCAAGTTTTCTTCACGGATGAATTGCAATTCACCTTGGGGTAAGGGTGATACACGAAGATATGCAAATAGTTTAATATGTTATTCTACAAGTAAAACTAAAAAAAAAAAGTTCATATAAATGTAGGTCCGCAAATTTTTAGTTACAGATTTACGGCTAATAAAAGATTTTACCTGAAATTTAGCAATTTGGATATACTGTGAAAAGACGCAAAATGTTGATAGTAGAGGAAAGTAGCTGATTCGTTGGTTGATCAGTCTGAAAACACACACAACAGTTGTAGCTAACGCTGCGCCAGTGAAATATCCTACCTTGCAGTGACATGAAGCCGACAAGAGAGTCGACAACTGTAAAAACGTTTTGTTCCGAGGTATCATGTGCATGCTTATGTAAACTACATGAAGCAGTAGATAAAAACTGTGCATGGTGACCAGAGGGAAAAGGAGGAAAGGTTTTAAGTGACAAAAAGGGACTTTCACTGTATATACGACAGTGTACCACTAGATGCCCTACTGTGTATACTGGGTTGCCAAATGGTACTAGTATATACCAAAGGCCGGCCGGAGTGGCCGTGCGGTTCTGGGCGCTGCAGTCTGGAGCCGAGCGACCGCTCCGGTCGCAGGTTCGAATCCTGCCTCGGGCATGGATGTGTGTGCTGTCCTTAGGTTAGTTAGGTTTAATTAGTTCTAAGTTCTAGGCGACTGATGACCTCAGCAGTTAAGTCGCATAGTGCTCAGAGCCAAGAGATATACCAAAGGATAATATGTTGCCATCGTCACTTCTTATGCTATAAGAGCTTAACGAACACAGACCAGATAATCATCACGTTGAGTGCCTTCCAAACTCAACATCCCTCACTTCTCTTTAACGCTTCTGATACGACTTAACGTTCTATACAAACCCTCGGCTCATATCTTCATACAGGGCTATACATAATATCACTAAGACGACATTTACAAAACAGCTCTCATGCGGTCACATACTTCTATAAGTCGATTCAACATGTGATTGCCTGTACTTTTCTTTCTTCTGATGACAACCGCTTCACACATATTTAGCACAGTAGGTATCAATGTGTGAATTAAATTTTCATTTTTCTTCGTATTTCAGATTACTCCTAATGTGCTAAGATATATTGATATTCAGACAAACCTTTTATTGTCAGATAGATAACAGATTCACTGGAGATAGCTACAGTGAGTTAATTTTGTGAAACATTAAAAACCAAAATATTGTACAAAATGAATTCCCTGTTTTTTTTTAAAAATTGTGTGTTAAAGCAAGAGGTAGATATACTTCAATCCTCACATTAAATTCACTCAGCAGATGAAATATTAACTACAAATCAGTAACAAAGCATTCATTAATTTCCATTACTAGCTTGTGTCAATCTGTTTTTAGACTCGTTTTTGTATCAAAATAAATTAACTATAAATATCTAAAATCCTAAATTAAGCAGAATTTTATATGGTCACTGATGTAGTAGGACGTAGACTGTGATCCAATAAAATTATTCCCTTCTCTGTCAGTTGGCTTTCTGGATATAATCCACGTGAGTAGCATCTGAGAGGACTATCCCAGGTTGCCTACATGTAGGGGCTGAGCTGCGACAGTGGCAGCAGGACGAGATCGTCACCCTTGTCCCATCTCCTAAGCCACGCCCCTTTTTATGGAAGAGAGCTTCTAAGTCAACACACACACGTATTTAGATCTCACAACCTCATTTTACCATCAAATCGTATTTTTCAATTAATTTTTAAACCACACCACGATATTGGATACAAGCCAGTCAGAGAGTTTCTTAGCCAGCATGCGTACACATTTTATACCTCCTAATCCTCGGGTCAGTACTTAACTGTTCAATCACATTTTTCAACTCTTCCTTAAGCCACACCACTTTCTTGGAAATAAGTCAATCAAAGAGCTTCGAAACCAAAATACACATCCTTTGCTTTCCTAATCACAGTCCAGTATTTAAAACGTAACATCGCGTCAATTTGTATTCAAGTGTTGACCAGCTTGTTCTCTGCTATCCATTTAGCCAAGACTATAGTTGGAGCTTTGTACCCCATTTGGTTCAAGGCACAACAGACCCTCAAATTAAGTGTCAAAATGTTATTCCCACATCTCAGTTGTTTGTATTACTGTTGTAGAACAGCACAAAATACACATGGCGCTAATGATCTAACTTACAGTTTAATATAGTCATTATGCCTAAAATATAACTATAAATGCTCCAGCTAAGTGCCACGATGTTATATCCACTCTAAGTTGTGTATATTATTGTTCTAGTCACATGAGGCTAAAAATGAACTAGGCATCAAGGTATTATTGATAGCTGACTGTTCCTACAAACAAATAGGCTTGCAGATCGCAGTGTGTGTGTGTTTGCGATAATCTGACAGTGGGTGAGGAGGAAGGGCGAGTGTTGAGATACAGCCACATATGTGTAATGTCAGGGAGACAGTGCTAAGATGTGTACATGTGCTTATTAAACAAGCTCTCAGACGAATTGAAACTTATTCTAAACGTAGGATGTATAACCAGTAGTCATGTCATGATTATGTAAGGGAGGAGGTATGGTTACGACAGGGTGGTTTCATGCACATAGACAGCCAAGGTCTCCAACAAGTCAAGACACGTTGATGTGCTCAAACCTGTGCGTGTCCTATCTCTGATATACAAGAGATGCAGGCTACATATGTGTCAGATCACTGTCCAAATGGGAAGTTGCGTACTAGTGGACTGCCAAGAACAGTTAGACAATGGATGGTTTGAAATGTCAAAGAAGGAAATGTGTGGTGCATTTAGCCGTTATCTCTGAGGTAGATTCTCCAGGATGAACTTTTTGGGATGTTGCTGTAACTTTGTGCAGACAACTACTATCATACAGGTGATTGGCCACGTTATGAATGTTTGTTCCTGTACCACCAGTAAAATAGCCTCAAGTAGGCCTAAGAGGAACTGTCAGATATTACAGCCTTGCCTATTCAGCATTTTATTTTAGCCAGATGTGTTTTGCACTGACATAGTATTAGCATTGTGGCACATAATCTGCGATTTTATAGTCCCATTATATGTGCCAAGCGCATCTTCACCTGTAAGTGACATGAATAGTGTCAGTATCTTCACATTCTTTGATACATAATACTGAGCCGGCCAGAGTGGCCGAGCGGTTCTAGGCGCTACAGTCTGGAACCGCGAGACCGCTACGGTCGCAGGTTCGAATCCTGCCTCGGGCATGGATGTGTGTAATGTCCTTAGGTTAGTTAGGTTTAAGTAGTTCTAAGTTCTAGGGGACTGATGACCTCAGAAGTTAAGTTCCATAGTGCTCAGAGCCATACATAATACAGACATTAGGTAGATCTGGAGATAATACTGCGACACGTAAATTGAGGGTCCACGGTTTTGTTTCAGGTGTCAAGTGTAACTTAACATGCAAGTTACACAGTATTTACACTTCGTGTTCTTTTTGTTTGGAACTGTCAACTATTAACGCCTTGCCGGCCGAAGTGGCCGTGCGGTTAAAGGCGCTGCAGTCTGGAACCGCAAGACCGCTACGGTCGCAGGTTCGAATCCTGCCTCGGGCATGGATATTTGTGATGTCCTTAGGTTAGTTAGGTTTAACTAGTTCTAAGTTCTAGGGGACTGATGACCTCAGCAGTTGAGTCCCATAGTGCTCAGAGCCATTTGGAGTATTAACGCCTTGCCTGGTTTGGATATTGTTTTAGTCACATTTGTTCTCTACTGCTATAGAACTGTAATACAGACAATTTAGACATGGAAATAGCATTGTGACACTTAACATGAGTGTCAATAGCTGTGTTTTAGGCGCTTTGTGCATAGTGGCCTGTAAGTTACATTGAAGAACCAAAGAAACTGGTACCCCTGCCTAATATTATGTAGGGGCTCCCGCGAACTCACAGAAGTGCCACAACATGACGCGGCATGGACTCGAATAATGTCTGATGTAGTGCTGGAGGGAACTGACACCATGAATCCTGCATAGGGCTATCCATAAATCCGTAAGAGTACGTGTGGTTGAAGATCTCTTCTGAAAACCACCGTGCAAGGCATCCCAGATATGCTCAATACTGTTCATATCTGGGGAGTTTGGTGGCTAGCGGAATTGTTTAAACTCAGAAGAGTTTTCCTGGAGCCACTCTGTAGCAATTCTGAACGTGTGGTGTGCCGCATTGTCCTGCTGGAATTGCCCAAGTCCGTCGGAATAACCAATGGACATGAATGGATGCAGGTGATCAGACAGGATGCTTACGTACGTGTCACCTGTCAGAGTCGAATTTAGTCGTATCAGAGGTCCATATCACTCCAACTACATACGCCCCACACCATTACAGAGCCTCCATCAGCTTGAACAATCCCCTGCTGACAAGCAGGGCCCATGAATTCACGAGGTTGTCTTCATACCCGTACATGTCTATCCGCTCGTTACAAGTTTAAACGAGACTCGGCCGACCAGGCAACATGTTTGTAGTCATCAGCAGTCCAATGTCGGTGGTGACGGCCCCAGGCGAGGCGTAAAGCTTCGTGTCGTGCAGTCGTCAGGCGTACGCGAGTGGAGCTTCAGCTGCGAAAGGCCATAACGATAAAGCTTCGTTGAATAGTTCGCACGCTGAGACTTGTTGATGGCCCAGCATTGAAATCTGTAGCAATTTGCGCAATTTCTGCACTTCTGTCACGTTGAACGATTCTGTTCAGACGTCGTTGGTACCATTCTTGCAGAATCTTTTTCCGGCCACAGTGATATCGGAGATTTTATGTTTTACCGGATTCCTGATATTCACGGTACACTTGTGAAATGGTCGAACGAGAAAATCCACTTCATCGCTACCTCGGAGATGCTGTGTCCCATAGCTCGTGCCCCGACTATAATAACACTGCGTTCAAAGTCACTTAAATCCTGATAACCTGCCATTATAGCAGCAGTAGCCGATCTAACAACTGCGCCAGACACTTGTTGTCTTATATAGGTATTGACGACCGCAGCGCCGTATTCTTTCTGTTTATATACCTCTGTATGTGAATAGGCCTGCCTATACCAGTTTCTTTGAGCTTCAGTGTATATTTTACAGAAATCCTTTTGCTGGGTGCACTAATAAACTATCGAA